>NW_028094186.1:5363289-6063363 GCF_014824575.4 Sturnira hondurensis | reverse complement strand
ATTCTCTCCTTCATTTTGGTCTTGGCTAATGTAATTATGATGTGCCTTGGTGTGTTCCTTCTTGGGTCCAACTTCTTTGGCACTCTCTGAGCTTCCTGGATTTCCTGGAAGTCTATTTCCTTTGCCAGACTGGGGAAGTTCTCCTTTATTATTTGTTCAAATAAGTTTTCCACTCGTGGCTGTTTCTTTTCCCCTTCTGGTACCCCTATAATCCGGATGTTGAAACGTTTAAAGATGTCCTGGAGATTCCTAAGCCTCTCCTCATTTTTTTGAATTCTCATTTCTTCATTCCTTTCTGGTCGGATGTTTCGTTCTTCCTTCTCGTCCATTCCACTGATTTGAGTCCCAGTTTCCTTTCCATCGCTATTGGTTTCCTGGACATCTCCCTTCATTTCAATTAGTTTAGCCTTCATATGTTCCTCTAATTTGTGACTGTACTCTACCAATTCTGTGAGCATCCTGATAAACAGTGTTTTGAATTGTGCTTCTGAGAGGCTGGCAATTTCTCAGTTGCTGAGAGTTATTGGCTCTGGGACTTTGAGTTCTTCTTGCGCCATCTTTCGGGCTGTTCGTTCCTGTTCCATAGCAGGATTGGAGCCCTAGGTTTTCACCAGAGCAGGGCAACTCAGTCACTGGGTTGTGACGCTGTATGTGGGGGCGGGGTCAAAGAGGAACAATGGCGTCCCGTCTGCCACCTCCCGCCGTGGCCCCCACAGGTGCCGCAGCTGCCACCATCACTGCGCCCACGCATTTCGTCCCACTGCACTCGAGTGTGCCAGCGCCGTCAGCCCTCACCCCCTGGGGCCTGCGTGGTCCATCTCACTGTGCGTGAATGTGCGACTGCGGTCAGTCTGCCCCGCACCCTGACTGGGTCCGGGCTGCCTGTGTGCCTAGGTCGGGGGATCTGTCCTGCCCGACCCTGCTCCGCTGCTGGCTCCGCCCCTCTTACGGTCCCCGTTGAACGGTTAGTGGTTGTCGGACTTCCGTATAATTCAATTTTCTGTTCTTTGGCTGCGTCTTTGTTCTCCAAACCTTTGTTGTATTCAAACTTGGTTTTGGGAGAAGGCACAGTGTTTCCACCTATGCCTCCATCTTGGCGGAAGTCCGAGACATACTTTCTTATATTAAGTTTGAAAAGACTTGGCTATAGAGGCTGACAAACAAGCACTTGCCAGGAAGATTGTCCCTTCGCCCCTGCTTACCGTGGGATGGAGGACACGCATGTCTCCTTGGCTTTTTGGGGAGAGTTCAAGGCCGACGCTGATGCCTAGGCCCACCGACCGGCCCAAGGAGGTGCTCAGCACAGGTTCCCTCCCTCCTGCAGCCCCTTCAGGGCCCACAGGCCACCGGGAGAAGGGCACCCGGTGAGCGTCAGGCAGGCTGCAGCCCCGGGACCCGGAGGGCCAGTCCAGGGCTCCTCGAGCCGTTTCCTCAGTCTCCCCTCCGGCCTCGGGAACGCCCCAGGGGGCCTGCGGGCACTGTGCTTGCCTTGGTGCAGGCAAAGGAGTGGCTGTGAGGGGGCCCTTTCGCCACTTGCTTCCAGCCGCCCCTCACCTGAGAAGCCGCTGTCCGAGCCCACTGCTCCCACCTATAGCCGCCTGACAGCACCAGAACAAGAGCAGCGATGCACCCGGGGAGGATTCTAGACGGCGGGGTAAGATCAGGCCTGGCGTACATCCCAGTCACAATTTCTGGGTTTCCAGTGTTGTTTTTGGTCCCATGATCCAAAACCTAAGTAAAGGGAAGAACTGTTTACTCAGCGCCTTCTGTGTGCCCTGCACTCTGCTCACGCAACTCCACGGAGCTGTCACCCGTTGTCCACGTAAGGAAATGCCTTTGGGCCCGCTCCCCATCCCAGGGTCCCACATGCAGAGTCAAACCTGGCCAGGGCCCGCCTTCTCTCCAGCCCTCATCTCCCCCCACCCCACCCCCAGCACTGAAAGGGAACTCGGTGCAGTGGTTTCTATCTCAATAAAGACGTGCCCCATCTGGAACTTTGTTAGACCAAGCGGTGAGAAGCTGGGACCAAGGAGTTGGGGTCGGAGATGTCGAAGATCCCGGCACATTGAACCAGATGGGCCAGTCAGGCGGGGGGGCCCCGAGCGAGGCCGCAGGTGCACTGGGAATCTTCCTCCCATCCCTGGGCGCCGTGGTGACAGGAGGCCCCAGGCGAGCGGGCCTTGCCAGCAGGTGTTCACTGCGATGGAAGGGAAGCAGGGGGCAGAGCTGGGAGGAGAGAGACGAGGGGCCAGGACCTCACACTTCACGGCTGGTGCGACTTACAGTGGCCCAGGCTGCAGGGCAGGGGCGCTGGCACCTCCATGGTGGGGCTGGGAGCAGCGGCAGCTCCGGGGGGCGGGAGGGGGCGGGGCTCTGCGAAGACGCCCATCTTTCCCACTCCACGACCAGCCCCTCCCTCCGCCCACCACCCTGCCGAGGCCCGAAGCCCGCTACACACGCCTGCCTGCCTGCAGCCGGTCACAGGACGAAGGCCACCAGCGCCTGGAGATGGAGGCGAGTGAGAAAGACCACAAGGCCAGTGCTAACTGGGTCCCAGTTTCTTTTTATTTCTTTTTTTCTCTTTTTCCTTTTTTTTTAAGTATGGAAGCTCAAGTATAAGATGTAGATTTTTTTAAGCTTTACAAAAAAACAAAATAAAACAAAAACTCCTTTTGCATTCCATAAAAATTGACAGAAAAGCACCAGGCCAGAAGAGCAGACCGGTCAGCAGGCCCCGCCCCCGCCCCCTGACATGGCCTCCGCGGGGCAGGGGCCAGGCTGTGCGGGACAGTGCTGAGGGCCACCTCTCCTGTCTCCCAGAGCTGTCCCCTGCCCCCCACCCCCACCCCAAGCAACTCCCAAACACACGTGGAATCAGATTTCCAGTTTTTCTTCTATCTTTCACACACCACAGTTATTTCATAAAATTTTTTTGTTTTACATTTTTTACACCAATGTAACAAAAAGGCAGGAGGAAGGGGAGGCAGACAGTGTATCTGATGCCTGTAAACGGGGGCGGGGCAAACAAAACGCACACGGTCTCTATGAAACATGGAGTCTGAGAGCAGAACGTGGTGGGAAGCAGGCCTTGGAGACGAAGGAGGGTGTTAGCGGCTTTATTCTCAGGGTGTGATGGCGCTGTGCAGGTCGGTGACGCAGGTTGTGGTGTGACCTGTCGGGGAGGGAAGGGACGGGGCAGGGAGCAGAAAGTGAGTTTTCTAAGAAAGGAACCTATCGAGGGCATGGCGGGCCCGGCAGCTGAAGCACGGGTTTAACATTGCTGCTTTCTCTTCAGCGCCTCCACCAGGTCGTTCTTAAGAGCTTCTTGTTTGGATTTGTCTGCAAACGTCTGCACAGACCTGCGGGGGAGGAAAAGGACTATCATGAGCAGGCTTCTCAGGGGAGGTGTGGCAGCCAGGGGCCAGGCCACTGCACTGGGGCCTGGCTGCCAAACTCGGCCACCAGAGCGTGACCTCCTGGGGCGGGGGCTGGCAGCAGCGTTCTCAGTGCTCCCCCAGTGGGAGCAGTGCAGTGGGCACCGCAGCGGGGGGCACCCGGCCACAGCCCTCAAGAATCCTAGTCCACTCCTCTGGGTACAGGTCCCAGGACAGCTTCAGCCCAGCTGCCAACTCAGGGCAGGGGCTGAGAGGCAGACCCGGGCCGTGAAGACCCTGCACACCTGGACACCGGAAACACAGGCCCCAGGCCAGGGCACAACACGAAGGACAAGTACTTTTAGGCTTTTGCCATGACGCTCCAGTTAGCCTGACCAAGAAACTCCCTGCGCCTGGGTTCCAAGAGCCAGCATGGAACCACAGTAAGTGGCCCTGGGTCCCAGCTCTTAAGTCCTGGATTTGAGGGGGAAGTTAACGTCAGCGCAGTTACGCCCAGCATTCACGCCACTCGGCAGGGCCAACGAGTAACCTCTGCAGAGGCCCCACGACTTGCACAGTGCTTTTCACACTCAGCTCTCATGCAACGCTCACAAGCATCCGGAGGGGACTTGATATTATTATTCCCAATGTATAGACAAGGAAACTGGGCCAATGACCCGATCGATCATCAAATTTGCCCAACATGTTGCTTAATCAAGAACTTACTAACAGTTTCATTTATAAACTTTAACAGTTTTGAAGCAGAAAGGGTAGAAGCTGCGTCTCAGGAATGCTGTGGACATGCTCAGGACAGCGTATTCCCTGGGAACCTTGAGTTTTACACCCACCAACCATAGAGAAGAATGGGAAGGAGGGAATGGAAAAAAATCCCAAGTGCTGCCCTGGCAGGTGTGGCTCAGCGGACCGAGTGCCAGCCTGTGAACCAAAGGGTCGCTGGTTCAATTCCCAGTTGGGGCACACGTCTGGGTTGTGGGCCAGGTCCCCACAATAAGCAACCACACATTGATATTTTTCTCTCTTCTTTCTCCCTCCCTTCCTCTAACAATAAACACTGAATTTTGGGAGACGGTAAGATGCACTGGACCAGAAGACATACCTAAGTTTTAGAGGAGGAAAATAGAAAAAAAATTTTGAAGCAAAAAGTGTGGTAAAATATTTAATAACATAAATAATGTAGGCTGCCCCTCCCCCCACAACAGCAAGCCAGGTAAGCTACATTCGGACTGTACGATTCACCCCCCCTTTCCTACCAAATTTGAGGGCAAAAGGTGCGTCTTATGGTCCAAAAATATAGTAAGTAAAATCTTTAAAAACAGACACTCAAGTGCTAAGAGAGGGTGAAGTGAGACGGAGCAGGACTCAGGAGAGACGGCAGCCGCCCCAGCTGAACGCTGGGTACTGCACCCTGGAACCGTCAGCACAGCAGCCTCCAAGCGGCAAGAGAGGGAGGAGCACGGGCAAGGCGCTGAAAGAACCTCTGCCCAACTGGAGACGCGCCATGAGCAGCCGCCGTCTGGGGCTGGCCACTTGCCCTGGACGGCCCCAGTCTGTGCCGACAAAGAAGGGTCGGGCTGCAGGCTCGGCCGGCCCACCGCGGGCTGTTCACAGGACGGGCGGGAGGGTGTGGCGGCCGAACCCCCAGCCTGCAGCGTGGCCAGCTTTCCAGGCCAGACCCCCATCCCCCTCGAGGGAGAAGTTCTTGAGTTAGAACCAGCGTTAGAATCAGGTTAGAGACAGGTCAGGCTTGGGTGGCTGCAGGTATGAGGAGCGAGGCACTCACTCGGGGGACAGAGCTTGAGACGGTTATCGCCAAGCACCTCGACAACACCTGGCAGGAGCACAACACCTGGCAGGAGCACCAGCTCAGTGTGGGCAGGAGGGCCCGCCACGCCGAGACAGGCTGGGTGCCAGGCTGCCCGCTGCTGCCCGGGCCTTCTGTGCTGGGAAGCCTGCAGTGGGCGGCCACGGGATGTCCAGGCCAAAGACGCACAACACTCCAGACCCACCCTGGAAGCTGACGGTGGGGAGGAAACTGCACCACGGGACACCTAGTGTCTCTCCCAATGCTGCGGCAGGACCACCATGGCCCAGCACAAGGCTGGGGGCCGACGGCGGCCTTGGGCCTGGAGCTGGTGTGTACACGGCCCGGACCCACGTGCTCACATCCCTCAGACACAGACACAGGGGAGTGGCTCCGCCTGGTCACATAAGGGCCCTTCTGCACCCCACCCCGTAAATCCCACCGAACCTCTTCTGAACCCTCAGTGTCTGGTCCCCAGCCCCGGGACTGAGCCCCTGCGGCCTGCCTGGCTGGGTTTCAAAGCGCAAGTGAAAACCAGCCCCTCCTCCTCTCCAGGGCATTCCCATTTGTCACAAGCTCAAGCCACGGTTCCCGGCCATCACCAACAAGCAAGGCTGCTTTCCTTCCCACTCGTGCAGGGTGTCGAGGAGCACAGCCACAGTGTACTGTGGGAGGGGCGCACCAGGCCAGCCAGGGGGGCTGCAGCCCCGACTCTGTGCTCCATGCTCGGACTCAGGGTAACACACCCCTTCCAAATCAGCCAGCCCGGACAGCCGTGTCCCTCTGCAAGGGGCTCATTTGGCTTCCAGGACCCTTGGTGGGAAAGCTGGGGAGGGCCTGGCCGCCCACAGAGCAGATTTGGGGAGGCTGTCTCGAAGCGCATGGGGGAGCAGCAGGCAGGAGGACACAGACCCGGGCACTGTGGCCATCACAGCGGAGCACACAAGAGGTGCCAGCTCCAAGCAGGGCTTGATCCCTGGCCCGGGCTCCTACAGGAGCCAGAGCCTGAGCCTGAGCCTGAGCCCGAGCCACCCCTCCACCACCCCCAATCCCCACCCGTAGAACAACACAAACACACCGCACACGCAACACAGGTCCACGTGCCGTGGGGGCCAAGTCTACACGTTAATGTGGCTGCTCGCAGCCGTGAATGAACAAGGGGTTAGTGGTGGTTTAAGTGTCCACGCGGCAGCAGCCGAACCGGCGGGGGCTCGGCAGGTTGGTGAGTCCTGTTTAGTGGGGAGGCTGCGCGCCCTCTCACGCAGGGTACCTGGATCGGCCTAATTGTCAGGCTGGATGTGGATCTGCCGCTGGGTCAGCACCTGGGAAAGCTCCCTCTGCAACTGCTGAAACTTGGGGTTGTCAGGGATTACGTCAACAGATCTACAGAGAGTACGTACGCACAGGTGAGTGCGGCGGGGGGGAGGACAACGCGGAGACAGGAGCAGGTGGGCAAGACGCTGAGAGGAGGCATGGGGACACGCAGGGCAGAAGGAGTGTCATCACAGCCTCGGCTGCTCTGTGCCAGCGGGGTCATGCTCCTCCAGACTCGCCCCCACCACACACAGGTCCTCTGCACCAGTCGGCCGGCCGTCACCGCTGCCCGGGTTGCTTGGTGTGGATGGGGCAGTGGCCCCCGGGCTCCACAGCCAAAGGAAAGCAGTGCTGCCAGAGGCAGCGGGGAGGCAGGGAGGCAAGAGACTCACTGGAGACCAGACCAAGTTCCCCAGAGACAGGGTGGGGAACAGGAAGATGAGGGGCCAGAGGGGAATCCCCGCTACGTCACAACTGTGTATCAGCAGGAGAACCAAAATCCGTCTCCTGGACGAATTCACAAGCCAAGGCCGCCACCAGAGCTGCTTCTCACCTGCTCCTCTGGCCCAAAGGGAGAGACCTGCACCTGCAGCGGGGATCTCAGGGCTGGAAGCAGGGAGGAGCGGGAGCCCTTGGACTCACACGGCGTGCTGGGCCGCAGGCTGCAGACCCTGTCTCCTCCAGACCTTCCAGCAGCCCCGCCTCCCTCACTGGACGGGGCCCCAAGAGGAGCGGCTCATCCACGGTCACGCAGCTCAGGGTGACAGGGCAGGTGTGAGCTCCCGGCCTCCTGACTCCAAGGCCTCTCCTGCCCTGAGCAGGGCCAAGGCCACTTGCTCTGCCACCATGGACCGCAGAGAGCCCGCAAGCCTTCACTCGGCAGACACTGGACACTGCAGAACCCAGGGCCCAGGATGGGAAGCTCAGAACCCTGGCCACAGCCAGCAGAGCCCTGGTAGAGGACATCAGAGGGGCAGGGGACCCTCTCCAGGAAGCAGCAGGGTGAAGCGGCTGTTTCTGTGAGAGTTCCCTGCAGCCCGAAGCCCAGCCAACCAGAGGTGGCCATGGTCTGCACTCTCTTGCATGTTTGAAGGCCTGGTCTGGAGGCCCCCTCAGACCCCAGAGACAAAGGGGCTGGGCAGGTTCTTTAGATGAGACTGAACCCTGGGGACTGACCCCAGGGACAAAGGCATCAAAGGTGGTTAAGGGGAATGCCTCCCATAGGAGGCAGGAACCAGCGTCTGAGAGTGCGAGCGGCTTCACCAGAGTCTGCACAGCAGTCCTATCCGGCAGGGACTGTAGCCCCAGTCCACAAACAAGGGTGGATCACGGGGAAAGGCCCTACAGCTAGTAAGCAGTAGACCGAGGATTCAAATCCGTATCTTTTTGATTTTCAAAGCTTGTACTCTGGGGTACATTACCTCAGTCCATTGACGATGTCCTTTGTTTTCCCAAAGTAGATCTCATTCAGTGTACTTCTGATTTTGTTCTCCATATCCTGGGGGTGGAGAGGTAGGGGTCACAGGTGATAGCAAACAGCAAGGAGTCCTGAGGTCCACTCTCTCCACCAGCTCATCCCTGCAGTTCCCGAAGCAACCACAGGGGGGCAGCGCATGGCTGCATGAGACCTGGGTGCATGAGCCCCCNTCCTCAGGGGCACCTCCCCCCCCCCCCCCCCCCCCCCCCCGCTCCCCTCCCCAAGGCTGGCTTTCAGGTCCACAAACACAAAAGCAGGCTGGAGCCTGAGCGCTGGTAGGCACTGGCTGGCCCTGGGAGCTGGCCTACACCACATCACCACCCCCAGCCCTCCACCCATGTTGAGAGCAACCCTGGGAAACCGGAGAGCAGCCCCCCTTCATTGGAGTAGCATGGAGATGGGAGAGAGAGGGCTCTGGGTTTCTGGAGCAGAGCCTTCCAGGAGCAAGTGTTTAGGGATGATGGAGGGGACGTCCCAGAGCTGTGCCCTGCTTGCACCCAGATCAGAAGGCTCAGAAATACACGATGCCAGGACAAAACATGAGAGCTGCACCCCAGGCTGCTGGGGAACTGGAAGAAGGGAGGCAGCCAGCACACTGGGACACAGTCTCTGGGCACAGCATCGCTGCAGCAGAACCACCCACGGCCGGGGTGACCCAGCGCCCGGGGGGGGGTGGCCCACTCACCTCTACCAGGCGCCCGATGTTGGCTATGTGCGGCGAGCTGTCGCTCACAGTTTCGTCTTTCTCCATCTGCAACACACACAGACATCCCTCTGAGTTGGAGCCAAGCCCTCCCTGCGAACAGCCACCTTGGCCAACAGCAGAGAGCCTGTCACTGTCACTGGCAGCTCCACAGCCAGCTGCAGGTGGTGCAAGGCCACTTCCCCAGTAGGGGGGCCGAGCACAACAGGACCCCAGTTTCAGGTCACGAAGAGCCCAGTCAGCAGAAGCCCCGAGTCCCCCAATCCCAGGGACGGTCCCGTGCTGCCCTGGGTAGAACAGACACCCATCAAGCCCACAGCGGGTGGGCAAAGGGAACCCCTCACCAGGCAACGGGTCCGAGGAGACCGCTCAGCCCACCTTCATCCCACTGTTCGCAGGCAGGCGCAGGCTCTCCGCGCCCAGACTGTAACGGTAGGACCAGTTACGGGGAAAGGGGCCAACGGCCCTGGGCGACAGCAGAGTCCTGGGCTCGTAGACCAGGTGGCCTGCCCAACGCCCCGGGGTAGTCAGGGCAGAGACTGGGTCCAGCCTTCTCTCACTTCAGAGCCTGCGTTCTTCCTGTCCCACGAGGCTGCGCGATGTGGGAGACTCGAGCAAGAGAACCTCCACCCAGATCCCGAAGGTACATTCCGGGGACACCATGGAGGCGGGTGTGAGGGAGGTGGGAGCCCACAATTCGAGTCTCAGGCAGGGTCCATTCTGGCCCAGCGATCAAACTGGGAGTGGAGCGGCAGGAGGCAGGCAGGAGGGAGGAAGCAAGGGTCCTGCTGTGAGCTCGCACCGGGAACTGCGGGCTTCCTCCCGCTCTCTTCCCACGGCCCAGGTTTACTTCCCTCCCCAGGCTACACACTCCTTAAGGAGAAATTTACTGGTTTCAAGCCTCACACGTCAAGCTCACTGTTACTCGACTGACAGTAAGAAGACGTAGCTACCACCACCCCTGTAGCTGAAATGGGTCCGCAGGAAACAGAAGGAAACACAAGGACAGCATCAGGAAGGCTACAGCTCAAAATGAGTTCGACTAGCGAAAAAGCAGAGAAAAAGGCAGGGTGGCTAACAACCCTCGGAACTAGAAGCAGCAGGCAGATGTGTGCACATGTGTGGTGTGTGTGGAGTGGCGTGTGTGCTCCGAAGGCGGAGGCTTCTGCTGCTTCCCATCCGTGTGGCCTTTCCTTCAAGGTCAGACAAAGCTGATCCAGGGATACAGTGACCCTTGAAACACTGCAGAGCACTTCCCAGGGGCCAGCACACTGGAGAGGGCAGAGGCCAAGCCCACACTCGTAACCGAAGGAGGATGGCCAGTTCGACACTGACCCAAACACGTTTTGATGGGACTCTTGAAAACCACCTGTTGGCGCACTCTAGAACAGACATCCCAGGGGTCACCACGGGCTCGCTGCGAACAAGCCCCGTCCCAGAGCCTCCAACTTCCCACTCTGAGGGGGACGCTGGGCTGGAAAACCGCAGCGCTCTGCCAGGTCCCCATCGGACACGCTGCAGCAGTGGCCAGGTGCTGGGCTGCACGATGACCACTCAGATGAGTCCCTGCTCCCAAGGTGGCCTCTGTGGCACCCTGCAAGACTCTCCACCTGGCCCAGGCCAACCTGTGCGTCTGGGATTTAAAGGAAGGCACAGCTGAGAGGGCGCGTCGACGTCCTGCCAATGGCATCAGGCATTGCGATGATCAGGTTACTCCGGAACCCAGAAACAGGACCAGCTCCCACACACAGCAGCTGCCACACATGGGGGGCTTCCCAGGTGGCAGCCACCTTATTCCACTCCGTCCTCACAAAAACCTCTTCTAAACCCAAGGATACTGAGGCTCAAAGACATCAAGATACGCCCAGATCCAGCAGCGTCAGACCCCAAGGACCTCGCTCTTTCTTCCTCAGTGTGCCGCTCACACGTACCTGGGCAAGTGCAGACCAGACGCTTGGGCTCAAATGTTAATCTCACGGACCACAAAATGAGGGGTACGCCCTGTGAAGAGACTCGCGGTTTCCAGCCTATTTCAAGCTTGACAAGACTCTGCTGTGGTCGCTACAACAGCCATCTGTGCCTTTAGGTGCATCGACGACTGGTGCCAGGTCAGAAGCTGCAGCTTCGAGGTGCCTCAACGCGCTCAGGAAGCCACGGTCCCTTCTGCTCTGTCCTGGCCCAGCGACTTCTGCAGGGCTGCATTCTGTTTGAGACGCTGGGCTCTCGGAAGGCCACATACAAGTCGGGAGCCCACCTGCTTAAAAGGTCTGAACACCCTGACCCCAAGAAATGAGAAAAGAACCGGGCACACTTCGCGATGGGAGGGGACTCGCGAGATCCTAGTGGTGGGCGGGGTGCCGCTCCAACCCACGCCACTGCCAAGGGCCACGAGGGACAGTCACTCACAGGATGACAGAGCCGCCCATGACAGGCAGCTGTCCCCACAGCAGTGCGGCCCAGCTCACGGGAAGCACCAGAGGAGAAGCAAGGCGCTTCCTACAGCCTGCCACACACACTATAGGAAGGGCAGAGGGACAGCCTAGAACCTGCGCCCCCACCAGGCTCTTCGGCGACTACGAGCCTCATCTGTGCCGCACAGTGAGGTCTGGCTCCAGCGACGCTGTCTCGGTGAAGAGTGGTCAGGTGGACAACAGGGCGGGAAGGCCAGGCCGGCCGGCCCCTCTGCCCCAGCACTGGGCCCTGGGCTGTCCCAGGTGCTTCTGGGGAATGTGAATGTTCAGAGCCGCCAAGGGTCCCACAAGACAGGAGAAGTCAGAGTGCTCATAAACGTGAAAGTGGTAGCCACCCCCCACTCTGCAGGTCTAACAGGCGCCCCAGCCTGGGCAGAGCCTGGTGTTCGCCAGAACGTTCTCTGTCCTCAGCAAAATGCTGTGCCAAGACAACTGGCGTACGTACATGCGGTGTACATACATGCGGCGTACATACACGTGGAACGGGGTCAGGAGCACACTCGGAGGAGGAGGAATGGAGCCCTGTCTACCCATTTTTAAAATGGATTTTTGGACGCTGATGTCCTTGGCTGTGTGTCCCCTCCCTCGCAGGGAACTGGGTCCCAACCAGACTGAGGGCTGCTCTGAGAGCGGCTCTTCCGGGCAGGGAGGAGCCTGGGGGTGGTGGTCCAGACGAATTCTGTCCCTCTGCAAATCAGTGTCTCTCCTTCCCCGGCTCCAGGCAAAGGGCCGATTCCTGGCAACCCCAGGAAGCGGTTGACGCTTAGAGTTTCCTGAGGGTCCCAATTTACACCAGCGCCAAGGGTGCAGTGAGACCAGGACTGCCGGCAAAGGGCTCTGGGCTATCAGGGTCAGTCACTCACACGACCAACCCAAATGGAGAGGAAAGGCTGGAGCCACTGGACACTCAAAGGTGAAAAGGTTGCGGGGGGGGGGGGGGGCAGGGGAAAGGGAATTTGAACCCAAGGAAAAGGCCCCCAGGAACCATGGGTGGAAGGAAGGTGGGCTGGCGGGTGGGGCAGAGGCCTTGGCACACAGACAGGCTTCCACAACCCCGCCAACTCCCCAACACCTGGTCAGGGTCAGCTTTCTGGCAACGCTGACCCCCAAAAAGTAGAGCTATTTTTGCAATGCTTATATTATTACATCCTCGTGAATGTGGCTGCCAGAAGGAAACGTTTTTATGTGCTGTGGCCACACAGATGTTCCACAAGGTGATTCCCCCCGAGTCTGAAGTCAGGCACCACCCCCTCTCCATGCCTGGGAGTGGGAGAGATGAGGGCTAGTATCTGGACAGCAGGGTTTTCCGGGGGGGGGGGGGGGGGGGGGGGNCGGGGGGCGGGGGGGGGGGGGGGCGCGGGGGGCGGCTCCGGTACCTCCCACCCATGTGCTGCACTCTTGGGCAAGTGCAACCTGAAGGGCGGGGCCCTGAAGGAAGCCAGCCCCCACTCCAAGGCTCCTCACCTGGAGGCCCCAGGGGGAAGGCCTGTGTGGGCCCCCACTTCCCTGCCTCTGCCTGGCGCTAAATGAGCTAGTAAATACACAACGCCCAGAACGGTGCCTGGCAGAAGGGCGGCCTCATTCCCAGGACTCTCTGGTCCTGACTCTTGGACAGAAGCTAGACATGCCTTCCTGGTCACGGAGCTGTGCCGGGTAGGAGCCGGGCACAGGCCCAGACTGGACACACCATCAAGCCCAAGGACAGAGGTCAGGCAGCCCCTCAAGGAAGGCTCAGTCTGCCTAGTTTTGGGCAGTTTTCATTGAGCCTAAAACTGTGCTCAGTCTAGAAGAGGGAAAAGTCTCTGCTTGCAAGAACCGCGGTGGCAGCAGGAGTAGCTGTTACTTATTAGCCACAAGCCACGTGTGACACCGGTTCTGTTTCTGTTCCACAGCAATCTTCCCAAACAGGCAGTACTGGCTCCATGGGGAAAGTGCCGGGTCTCGAAGAGGGGGCGGGGCCTGTCCAGGTCACATGGCGGGATCTGCCCCAAGGTCTGGATGACTGAAAACTCTCTGCCGGCGACTGTTCTGCTTGCTTAACTTTGTGTCCTTGACCAGAAAAATCAAAGATAGGCCACCAACCAGGACTCGGAAATTCCAAGCAGTGTCGATCTTTGCCTCTGCGCCTCCCCTGGCCCCCAGCACCCTACGGTCTCTGGTCCCTTCCTCTCCTGTCGACCGTCACTCTGGGACCATTGCAGGGAGGCAGTCTCAGGCCAGCTTTCCTTCCCGACCAGGTGTGCAGTCGCTCCGCCCCAGACTGTCCAACCCTGGAAGCCTTACTGCTGTAGCAGCTGCACCCTGAACCCGTCTGCCTCCCAGGACACGAGAGCTGGGCTGCGGCTGCGGCTGGGCCCCCACCCCGCCGTGAGGAAGCACCCCCCCAGCCCCTATCACGTCCCCTCCCCTCCACCTCCAGCCTCCCCCTGGTAAAACACAGCGCCTTGCCTAGGTGCCAAGTGCGAGTTGGAGAGGATTTTCCTGTGCGGTGTGGGGGCAGCTGCCCTTCCCGGAGCCTTGCCGAGTGAAGACACACCCTGGCGCCTCCTGCTGAGCAGGGAGAGCTCAGCTTGCGAACGACCCGACCTCCCCAGTCAGCAAAACATTCCACCTTCATTTCTAAATATTTAGAATCTGAAAAGTATCAAACGAACATCTGCAGGGCCTGTCTCCGATCGGAAACATCTCTCAGAGATTTATGGTCTTGCTCCTTTCCCACGTCTCCAGCTGTCAAAGCGACCTCTCCCTGCACCTCCCTTTCCCACAGGTTGGTACTTGGCGTGCAACAAGCCTTCCCGGAGGGGCCGGGTGGCGGTCTGCCAGAGGGCACCTTCCGCCCTCCTGGCCTGGAAGGATGGTACCACCTGGCTATGACAAGCTTCCCCAAGGCCTGCCGCTCACCTTTCCTGCCACAGCTGCAGGGCTTTGCCAGAACACTATCTGCTCTGCTTTCCAGCTAACATCCCTGAGACATCTTTTGCTGGAGCTGGGGAAAGGAAAGGCCAAAGCGGAGGAGATGGATAAGGACGCCGAGGGAGCGTGGCCCGGGGCACACGTGGTCTGAGCCGGCTGCGGTGTGGCACGACCAGGCGTGAAATTCAGCTGCAGTAATCGTCCCGTTGAATTTACCAACCATTCAAACAAAGTCGGTGAGATCAGCTCTCCAGGACACGCACTTGCACTCCCATAAACCACCTAAATTGAGGAAGGAGGGGCGGGGGCAAGGCCAGGATGGCCTGGGCTAGTGTGGGACCCTGGAGAAGCCCCCATCAAACCTAGCCACAGCCCCTGTCAAGATGGGGTATGGGAAGAGGAAAGCCAGGGAGCTCCAGGGGCTGTGACACCCGTGCTGCTACTTGATGGCCCCTCCGCCTCGGGGGTGTTGTCTCTCCTGCCGCACACAAGGTGAGAGAGTGTGGCTGCGACGAGGCCTGGTGGCCAGAGGAAAGGCCGATCCTGGAAACTGCCAGCTCCGTGGGGGAACCCGTGTGAGGACTGCCCTCACTCCAGAATGGCTCCTGACCTGCCCCTCCTCCGCTGTCCCTCCTGCCTTCGCCTCGTGAGTGACACGGCCTCCCCCCCTGGCCACCCAGCCACAGGTCAGTGCCCTCCAGCCCTCTGAAGCTGCCCCCTCACAGGCCCTGGCCACCTTTCCTGGAGACTCGAACGGCCTCCGCACCAGCCAGCAGCAGCACCGTTTGAAGATGCAGATCTGAGCAGACCACTCCACTACCTCTGGTGGTGACTGGGCCGAATCTGGTCAACCTCCTCCCCACAGGAGAACCCGAGGGAGGGCAGAGCCCTCCGTGGGATGCCACAGCTCTGGCCCCACTCTCGGTGCCTGTTTCCAGGGCCACGGGGCCACCACAGCTGCCTGCGCTGGGTGCCCGAGAGGCTGCCAACAGAATGCCCCTGTACTCCCACAAGGCAGTGGACTGTCCACACTGAGCCGACTGCTCGATGCACTTCAGTGTGAACGTTTGTTTCGCAATCTAGTGAATACCAAGTACAGTGGACAGATTAAAAACAAAAAGCATTGCCCTGACTGGTATAGCTCAGGGGATTGAATGTAGGCCTGAGAACCAAAGGGTCACTGGTTCGCCTCCCAGTCGGGGCACATGCCTGGGTTGTGGGCCTGGTCCCCAGTAGGGGTCCCATGAGAGGCAATCACGCATTGATGTTTCTCTCCCTCTCTTCCTCTTTCCCTTCCATGTCTCTAAAAGTAAATAAAATCCTTTAAAAAAAGGAGTGAAAAATAGAGGCCTTTTTTTTTAGGCAGACAAATCTGGGTTTAAATCCTGACTGCCTGCTAATCACAGGGAAATGCTTAACCACTCTGAACCCCCGTTGCCTCACCTGTTAAGTGGGAATGATAACTCTACTTGCCTACAGTCTTACCAAAAAGACAGCCTGCACAACCATGCACGTTCACGCTTTATCACTGATTCGCTCAACTTCCCTGGAACCCCTTTGCCTCCCACCCCAGGCAGCCACTGCCACTTCTCCAGGGTGCAAATGGGGCACTTGGCGCAGCCCGCAGCCGCACTTCCCGTCTGCTCTGAAGCTGCACTACTAACTCAGACTCGCCCCCCAACCCCCGCACTGCCTCCTCGCCCCTCCCTCCTCGCCCCTCCTTGTGCAGTTACTTACACTGGAAACCTGCCCCGGCTCTAATGCACCTCAGGTGAGTTATGTGACCGGCCACTGGGATGACGACAGAAGCATGAATTTCCTCCTTAAAGCCCAAGAGCACAGGCAAGCCAAACAAGGCCCACGGCCCTGGCCCGGCGCACGGAGGACAGCCACCCATCAGGCCTTGTTTGGCTTGGCAGGAGGCACTGCTCTCAGCAAGCCGGACCCAGACCCTGGTCATGGGCTGACAGCTCTGATTTACACTATGAGGAAGACTGAGGATTAAATATTTGTCCAGGTCACCGTAAACTGGGTGGAATTCTAAACAGTTCGGAGCAGTAAGTGATGCAGAAAACAGTCTCCGGACACAAACTGAGGATTTTCCACCATTTCCAGGTGGCAGGGTGTGGGGGAGGCAGGGTGTGGGGGAGGCGGGCTGCCTGGGGGCCCGACGCCACTTCCGGACCAGGGTTCCTGGAAGGCCAGGGCCCACTTCCATGCAGAACAACGGGCTCTGCCCGGGGAGCACTGGCTCTGCCTCCGGGACGCTGGAGAAGAGCCCTGCCCACAGGCTGGGGGCCCCTGTGCAGGAGGCTGCAGGAGGTTCTGCACCGAGGCTCCAGTAAGCGCCCAGGCAGGCTGGCCAGCAACATGTCTGCCCACAGCGTGGCTTTGCAGGTGCATGGAGAGTCTCTTGTGAGGAAAATAGATTCACTTGAGTTATTACAGGCACGCTTCCTGGCACACACACTGTCAGTGGCTATTGAAAGTAGAATGATTGCCTCTCTGACATAAAGCTCGGATGTTGAAAGAAACTCTCACAAAGGTAGTAACCGCCAGAACGGGGACTGGGAACAGGAGGCCAAGGGCCACTTGTCTGGGCCCCTCTGCCCTCTACACAAGGCAGCCAGCACACCGCCTGCAAGGCCTTCCGCCTGCTTAGATGCTTAAAGTAGCGTCTGAAGCGGAAGCTGAGACAAGTCCGCTCCAGGGGAGGCAGTACCTTCCAGTCCGCCCACTTTCCAGGGGGCGGAGAGGGGCTCACGGTGGGATCAATCACCGACAGCCCGGGAGTGAGTCCGTGGTGTCTGTGTACCAGAGTCTCCACAGAACCCGTGAAGATGGGGTTCAGAGAGCTTCCAGGCTGGGGAGCCACACTCCTCCACATGCCACCACTCAAGGCCCCGACTCCACGAGGAGAAAGGCCCTTCTGCTTGGCCCCCCGCTCTGCCTCTCTTCATTTGNTGCTTAAAGTAGCGTCTGAAGCGGAAGCTGAGACAAGTCCGCTCCAGGGGAGGCAGTACCTTCCAGTCCGCCCACTTTCCAGGGGGCGGAGAGGGGCTCACGGTGGGATCAATCACCGACAGCCCGGGAGTGAGTCCGTGGTGTCTGTGTACCAGAGTCTCCACAGAACCCGCGAAGATGGGGTTCAGAGAGCTTCCAGGCTGGGGAGCCACACTCCTCCACATGCCACCACTCAGGGCCCCGACTCCACGAGGAGAAAGGCCCTTCTGCTTGGCCCCCCGCTCGGCCTCTCTTCGTTTGGCTCTGAACTCATACCCTGTAACCCCCTCTGTCGTAAACCACTAAGGGAGTGAGTAAGCGGGCTTCCCGGGTTCTGTGAGCCTCTCCGGCAAATTAATGGAACCCGAGGAAGGCACTGGGGACACCTCTGATTCACGGCTGGTAGGTGAGAGCACAGGTGACGATCTGCACTTGTAATGGTGTCCAAGGAAGGGGTGGGGTGCGGTGGGGTGGGGGGTGGGGTGTGTGTGTCGGGGGGTGGGGTGCAGTCCTCCAGAACGGAGCCCTTACCCTGTGGGATCTGACGCTGTCCCCACAGAGTGTCCAAATTAAGCTGAACTACGGAACACCCCGCTGGTGTCTTGAGAAGTGCCTGGTGGGGATATGGGGACCACATACCTCCCCACAACGGACACGGGTACAGAAGCCAAAAGAGCAGCACTTGCCAAAATCTAATGTGTGCATAAACTGCCTGGAGAATGCTGCTTAAGTTTGGGCAGGGCCCAAGGCCTCTGCGTTTCTGACTTCCTCTGGGCAATGCTGGTGCTGGCCCTGGGCAAGGCGGTGGAGGGCAGGGCACAGATGCCCCGGAGCGGCAGCTCTCTCAAAGAGAGCTGGCCTGCCCAAGGCCTGCTGATGGGGCAGCGCACGACCTCAGAGATGGGGATGGAGCAAAGCACCGTGTCTCGCAGCACAGAAGGAGCCCTGAGGTACCAGAACACGGGAGTGTGAAGAAAAAGCCACAGCCAAGCCTGCAGGCAGCTGGTCCCACTGAGGCAGGAAGTTGGCTGGGAGTCGGCAGGCCATGACCAACCAGAGCTCAAAGGGCACTTAGTTGAAAATAAATGATAACACTGGATTTTAAATGAGTGACTAAATAAGCACAACCTACAGAAAAGCACCCTAACAAAAACACTTGCCAGACCGACACCTCCCTCAGGAGGTCTCAAGGAGCTGCGCCGGAGGGCTCTGAGCCTGGCCCAGAGCTGATTAATGTAAGGCACAGAGTCATCGCAGTTAATGTGCAAGTAACAAACCCAGAAGCAGCAGCTAACACCTGGTTCACTGAAGCCAAGCTTCAACATAACCGACATGAGCAGAGTGGCTAAAACAGCACAATGTGAGGATAAAAGGAAAGCCTCATTTGAAAAAAGACTGGCTGCATAAGAACAGATTGGGAAATCCCGGGACCCTCAGGGGTCATGGGACAGAGATGGGGGGCGGGTGCCAGTGGGTGGCTGCATGCTCAGACCGTGCCAGCCAAAGCCATCCTGGGCACATTTTGGAGGACAGGCTCTGTTCCAGCTGCCATTCTGCACAGAGGCTGAAGTAAAAGGGACGAGCTGTCTCGCCAAGCGGCAAGCGCCCCATCCAGGGAGCACGGTAGAAGGCGTCCTGTCAGGTGGGACGTGACCCTTCGACTCAGGCAGCCTTTGGATTGCTCTGGCCCAATGTACTCACTTCTCCTTTGCGAGGTACAGGAGCACTCTGAGCTCTGAATAGCGCCCTGCTGGGGCCTGCCCTGGGGGACGCAGCGAGCCTCACTCAGAGCCTCACTCAGCTCCCTCCCCGGAGTGATGCTGCAGGGGGAGACGGGTGCGGAGCCGAGCAGAGAACAGGCTGGCCGTCGCGCTTGTCAGTTACTGGTCCCTTCCAGGCACTTGCATGGGGAGGCCAGTAACGCGGCTGAGATGTTTAAAGCAGGCACTCCTTTGGAATGCCGTTAAGCTATTATTTCAGCCATTCTCTCCTTTGGGGCGACGTGGCTACTATCCCCTGCAGCCTGTTGCAAACTGTCTGGGTCGACCCTCTGGCTCTGCTGTCACGATCCACGCTGCCCATTCCAGCTGCACGATTCTGTCCATCAGTTCTCTCTGCAGAAGGTACCTTCCCGCCAGCGCCCTATGTCTGCCACCTGCCCACACGGGTCCTCCCTGCACTGTGACAAGCAGCCAGACCTTCCTCCGGCTGAGCACACCCCTTCTCCATCTACAGCACCACGGGCAGCCACATGACCTGAGTCTGGCCAGACTGGTTCCTCCCCCACAGTCTCAAGGGCGAGATTCTGTGGTGGCCCGGCAACCATACCTGGGCCAGTGAGACAGTTTCTAAGGGAGAGGAGACCTATTCTGAAAGAGAAGCTCTCCTCCCAGGGGACACAGGGACACAGGGTCCCCGCAGCACCCTCCACGTCCCAGACCCAGCCATGCTCAACTAAGCCTGAAGGTCATGTGAGCTGACCTATTTAAATTTTTTGCTTAAGTCAGAGTTTTACTTCTGTCATTTGTAACAGAGAGTCCTAATACATAATCTAAGTCACAACTGAGAAGTCATTCTGGAATGTTGTCAGCAGTATGTCCCAAACATCATAGGAGCATTTTAATGCAAACACCTTGACCCAAAAAGAAAACCTCCCGTGACTGAATCTTGGGACTCGCTGTAGGGAGATCGTGTCCGGAACAGACGCTGGCCCAGGACCCCTCGGTGGCCCAGGACCCCTCGGTGGCCCAGGACCCCTCGGTGGGGACAACTGCCCACTCATCCCCACAGTCAGCTCTGTGGGCACTGGCAACTCTACCTGTCTGGTAAGGCTGCCTCCGAGGTTCATGGTACCGGAGCCGGATTTGTTGGTCTGCAGCCACAGCATCACCGTGGAGGTCAGCTTGTAATGGGCAGTGCGACCACTGGACTTCTCCTGGGGGATGAGACAGGGGTCAGAGCCTCATGAAAACCCCAAGCTAGGGAAAGCCTGAGGGGGCCCCTGAGTTCAGGGTCATCTTAATGTGCCCCTTCCTATGACATCACAACATTACCTTTCTCATAAAACCCTTAAAGGTTTTTAAAAGAACTAAATCTGTAATCATGTGGATTCAGTTCTGGGACCTTACCATCACCAACTAATGCCGCCCTGACTCATCTGCATCCAAATGGCTTTGGGGCGTCTCGGGAATTGATGGGTTTAAGTACCCCAGCACCCTCTTCAAGAAGCATCTGCTGGAGAACGGGGCCGCGCGGCCCGGTGGGGCACCTGCAGAGGAGGCCCTGGGCCCGCAGCTGCTGGGGCCGTACCTGCACTTCCACCACGTGGATGGAATCCCAGCAGCCTTTGATCTTCTTTGATCCGTCTCCAGCCTTCTTGATGAGGATCACTCCCGCGAAGCCGTGATCCAGATCCCAGAGGTAGACAGACGAGACGCCGCCCTCAAAGTACCTGCAGGAAACAGGCCCGCGTGCCCATTAGATGTCAAGTCCGTCAAATTACAGACCTCAGCTCAGGTGCCAGAGGTTGTCATTTGGCAGAGAGCCACCTAAGTGTCTGTCTGGAACTTCGGTCCTCCCCGCAACGGTTCCAGGGTTGACTCTTGCATGTGTCCTGAACACCCGTTGGTCAGGGATTGGGGGTTGCTGCCTTCTTGGGGGTCACAGAAAGAACACGGCTCAGGAGACCTCAAGATGAACCCAAGCCTTGCTCTGCCATGTACTCCAGGCTTTGTGGCCTTTGGGGAAATTTATCAAACTTCTCTGGGCTTCAGATTCCTCCCAGATAAAGGACCCAGCAAAGTGTGGGACCTAACAGACACGCAATGGGGTAAGAATTACTACGGAGTCCTCACTGCTGCTCAGTATTCCTGTTTCCTGATGGCTGCTTTACAGGCGTGATAAGGAGGAACAAGTGGAGCAACAAGCACCCCACTCCCACCCAGAACTCTCCAGAGCCTGGGCACACCCAGGCCTCTGCGGTTTTCCAGAGCAACCTGCTGCAACCCCCTAGCCAGGAGCTCAGCTTGGGATGGATGGAGCTCCCTCCTCAGGCTGAGCCAACAGGGAAAATTCCCAATGAAGATCAAATGCCCCAGGGAAAGAGAAGGCCAGAGGAGGGAAGGAAATCAGGCCAGACGCCCACACCCACGGGACCCAAGTTGATGGCTGCGGCACCGCAAATTCCTCTGACGACCAGCTAAAGCTGGAAGAATCTCTTCTGGTTGCTAGAACATTGTTTTTTTAAGATTTTATTTATTTATTTTTAGGAAGGGGAAAGGAGGGAGAAAGAGGGAGAGAAACATCAATGTGTGGTACCTCTCGTGCACCCCCTACTGGGGACCTGGCCCGAGATCCTGGTGTGTGCCCTGACTGGGAATCGAACCACTGACCCCTTGGTTCACAGCCCACACCCTATCCACTGAGCCACACCAGCCAGGATGGCTAGCACATTCTCTACCAGAAAGACTGTGCCCCCCCCCAATTAAGCCCTGCTCAACGGTGTGGCAGGCACACTCTAGGACCCACCAGGCGTATGAGCTCAGACGGAAAACGGTGAGCAGCTCCACTCCTGTGCTTCCCCTCCCAGCAACCACTTACAAAGGGCTAGTGGGCAGCACCCGCGCGAGCTGGGGCCTTAGGACAGCTGAGAAACCAACACGGGAAGGGGGACACCTGACCAGAGATTACTAGGGATTTTAGTAAAAACAAAAAACAAGAACTAAGAGTAAACACATCTGTGACTTAGAGCTCACTCAATAAAGCTGTTACGTAGTAAACACACACGGTAAACGTGGGTGAAGAAACACGAGAACTCTGTCCTTTTTGTGGGAAGGTCCGTATGTGACGAGCGGCAGCCCTCCTGCAGGGACGTGCACTGGCCGCCTGGGCACTGCAGGGCTCCATCACTGCTGGCCTGTCGGCACCCAAGGGTCCCCACCATGGCCGCTGCCCTCGCCCCTCCCCCACTGCCACCGCCACCGCCACGACTCGTCCCCACTGCTCCATCCCAGCACCAGGAGCAAGTCACAACTCTGCCACTTCCAGTAAGTCACGCAGAGGCAGGTGAGGGCGGGCCCGTCAGGCCTCCACAGGAGATGCCAGCCCCAGGCTAACTGCCGGCCAGCCCTCGAGGTCGGGAAGGGGTCTGGCTCCCGACCAGCACCCGTGTAGGGCTGCGAGGGGAACAGGCCCACCTGTGGGGGCCCAGAGCCATCCCAGGTGACTGCCAGGAAATCAGCCAAAGCTGGGCACCCGGGGGCCCCTCTCAGGAAGGTTCCTGTTCCAAATCTCTCTTCAGCAGGGCCCCTCCCCTCCCCTCCATGGTCCCTGAGCAGAGAGAGCCGCACACGCGGGCCGACCTGGAAGGCTCCTGGGATTCGCGGAGCCCCCGGGTGCTCAGGTGAGCTCGCGGCAGGGGAGGCTCCAGGAGCCCCTCTGGCTGGGTGTCCTGGATTTGAGCAGCTCCCCAGCTCAGAGTTCACTGGGAGGCGCCCCGACACTGACGGGGGGGCAGCCCACGGCAGACCTGTGCACCCGCCCTGTTGGTGCAGATGGCTGGGTTCTCCCACCCAGTTTCCCCTCTCGGTCTGCTTGTGGGGTGGGCGGCCTCACATCACAAGGGAAAGAAACGACAGCTTGAGAAGACCGCAGCCTCCCTGTGCTGGCACGAAGGCAGGCTTGAAGCCCGGTGGGCATTTCGTCCCTGCCCCCCCCCAGCTTGGGGCCCCAACCCGCTGCCCCTCCAACTGGAGTGGTGGTGTCCTCGTCCAAGGCTGGCCACCCTGTGTGTTGGAACACCAGGAAAAATGGGCCAGGCTGTCCTGGAAGGGAACCAGGAGAAACGGTGGTGGCCGGTCAGCCCGTGCTGACGACACCCAGTGACCAGTTTGAAAGCGCCAGGTGGCCTGCAGTTGACCCCCCCCCAGTCCCATCCCTCAGACTTGTCTTCTTTCGGAAAACAAAACAGCAGCATGAATGTTTCATAAGGTGGAACTGGCCATTTCCAGTCCAGCGTCCATCCCTCCTACGGCCTGGCTCCTGCGCTGGGCAGCTTCTTCGTGGCTTGCTCAGCTTCCTTGTGGGCCGCACTGACCGGGCCTGACATTTCAAAATGCTGGGGGCAGAGGAAGTAAAAATGCAACCCCAACCTGACCCCCATGTGGGTTCCTATTCCCCTAAACTAAAAAAATGTATTGCAAGAACACTATAAAAAAAGGAAATTTAAAGATTTGCCCACAGGACCATATAACAACTTAACCCATAAATTTGGTTTTTCCAAACTCCCTTCCAGTCTTTGTCCAGATGCATGATTTTTGTGTAACTACACGCCCAGCAATGGCACTGCCTTGAATTCGGCTGCTCTCACTCGACACAGGACCATCAGCAGCACTTTTCCACGGCGCCACATGGGTTCTGTGATTGTTGCTAATAGTGGGGACAGGACTCCACTGGGCAGTGTCCCACCTTACAGTCGATCTGACTTTCAGTGAAGAAGCGGCGGCGGCATAAGCGGCGGCGGCAGAGTCGGAGGCAGTGCTGTGGAGCTCACCATCACTCCGCTTCCCAGGGGATGTCCCTCCCGAGGTGAGGAATGTGCGGAGCCCCAGCCTCCGGGGGTACGGCCCCAGCACCACCACGACTCAGGGACAGACGTGCACCCCGCCCGCCAAGAACAATCTCAAGGGACCGGAGCAGCTGCAGGTCTCAGCCCAAGGTGCCAGGACGGAGAGAGCAGGGGGCTGTGCGATCGGGAAGGGCCGTCAGCGCCACCATGAGGACCTGCCTTCGGACCAGTGTGGCCAGGGCTCGGCCAGCAGCTGCGGGACCCTCAGACGGCCCCCGCCACGTGCTTTACGGCTCTGTTCTGCGCGTGAAGCATTAATTAAAGAGAGACCGCAACTCAACCAGTTTTTGAAAACTTATTCTTACCTACTGTACTTTGATCATAATGACATGAAACAGGAAAAAAAAATAATTTTTACGGGGTTCACATTTATGAGTTTTTACATAAAAGCTTTTGTGGGTATTTAAAGAATGTGCTAAAATGTTGTCTGAAACCGCATACAGTCATCTGAGGAGCTGCCCGCCAGGACTAACAGCACACACATGGAAGCACTTTAACTGGCCTTTGTATATTTAATGAGTCAAATAGCATTAATATTGTTTAAATGCTAACATACTACTTCAATAAGGTGGCTCTACCGTCGCCAGCAGCTTGCTCTTGGCCTCGCACGTCCATGCGAATGAGCGATCAAAGGTGGCCAGGGCTGAGAGCGGGCTACAGGGGACTGATCAGGCCCCGCCCTGGGCCCCGCCCCTGCTCCACCATCTCCAACCCCCCGCCCTCCTCCCACAGAGCGCTGTCCGGTCAGGCGGGATGCTCAGAGAGCACCCTCACAGTGTGGGGGCCCAAGCGCGAGAGCTGGCCTTTCCCTACACTAGCATCCCATACACATAGTGCAAAGGGCGCGTGACCCGTTAGCCAGACAACACAGGGGCTGCCATCAGGGAGACCGTGGAGAAGCCACCTCGGAAAGTCTTGAGCCACACAGCAGTGGGGCTCCTGGAAGCTCCAGAAACATCAGGGAGGGGGGGTCAGATCAATCCCGGGAAAAACTGGAGCAAAACTGCTGGGGTCCACAGACAGTGTCAACCGAGCGACACGGGCCCTACATGCAGGGTTGGTGGCTTTCAAGGCTTTTCCCCACGAATGTTAACGTTTCCCAAGGCAAACAGAACGTCAGGGAATTCAACAGCTGCTAGGACTGTGGGGGCCGCTCTGGGTTGGCTTTATAAACGCCAAAAGATCTGGTCGCCAGGGGACCCCTCTGCTGGGCGAGTCAGAAGCAAAACACAAGACCCTCAGGTGGGGCTGACGGTTTATCAGCAGTCAATTACAATTAAGCACCTGGCCGAGTTTATTATTCTCTGTCACCAGTTATACTCCTGAACTTGGACCGACTAAAAGCTTAATGTGTCAGTAACCCTCAGAGTTGTGTCGTTTGTCCTTGAAAATCACTCATCCACTCTGACAATGTCAGAGTCACATGCACAGATTCCACAACCACAGGACTTCTGAGAAGGAAGAAAAAAGAGAAGAAGACATAATACTTCACACTCAAAATGACCCACTTCACAACAGAAGAAAGAAAAGAAACTACGCCGGCTCCCGAAGCTTTATGGAGTGCTTGAAGCTGAGGAACACGAGGAGCCCGAGGATGGAAACTGGTTTCGGGAACCTGAGCTGCAGCTTCGCATCAGCCAATTCCCAGGCGTGGCCGACACTGGGCTGCAAGTGAACAGGAAAGATGGGCTGGAACAGACTCAGAAGTTGGCCTGCAGTCCTTCTTTTCAAATCGCCTCCTGGGAGAACATTCAGATTTGTGCTTCTAATACAGAGGTCCCCAAAAGAGAGTCACTGGCTACAGCCCTCCACAAAAAAACCAAAGCCAGGAAGGACCTCCTGGGAGGTCCTTCTTGGGGTCGCTCAGTCGCAGTCTTTTAACCACAAATGGGCCAGGCTACGTTCACAGGACTGGGCTGGGGGGCAATGCAATGACACCTGCCATGCAGAGGCACAGGCAGTAGCCCCCAAACTCAGGCAAGTCAGGGAGCACATCCTCCAGGTGATGAAGTGTGAGGGGCTCTCTCCTGCAGTCACTTCATTAAATCAGCCAAGAGGAAGGCAAGGAATATTTACTTGGTACCCATGCACCAGGGCCTGCAAAAGGCAGACTCAGCACCACAGTGCAAATTCCTAAAGGTTTAATCAAGGTGGATCAAAATCCTGCTTGCATGCCTCTAGTGACAAGGAACTCACTACTTGCCCAAGGCAACCACTTCCCTTTTGAATAATTCAAATAGTTTCCACTGGACCTGAGTGGAAACTACCTACTGCCTTCAGGAACCGCACAAAACAAGAACTCAGCACCCTCTCCTCATGCATGCAGTCCCTTTGCGTATCTGAAAATGGCTTCAATAAGCCCCAAGGTTTCTTTCTTCTGACCTTCCCGACCTTATGCTACTCCTAAGATGTGACTTTAAGTCCCCACACCACAGCCATCCTCCTCCTTATGGGCGTGAGAACAGAAACCAACACCCGACTGTGGATGCGTCCAGCACGACTCTCACTGCGGAGGCACCTGTCCAATCTGGGACGCAAGACCGAGTGTGCCTGACCGCTGACCGGCGACGGTGCCTCAGTCACACCGCCACATCCTGAGCTGGCCCTCATCTCAAATGCATTATTTCTTTGTCTTACGTTTTGCCTTGAAACTGCCTCCCACGTCCTATGCTTTTAAGAACTGGGTGTACGGGACCTGAATATACCACTTTGCACTCAAATCTGTCCCATTCAATCCACACAGACATGGCCTTCACCATTACAACATATCTTCTGCATTGACTGCTTCTTCGAACCTCAGAATTCAAAACTTTCTAGATACAGTGCTGTCGGCTGGAACGGGGCTTCTGCAGGCAGCTGGTGGTCAACTTCTGGGGGAAGATCGACTCTCGTCTGAGCACTCCTTTCCATTAAGAAGCAGGACATAGATTGGGAATGACCGTGGCCCCAATCCTGGAAGGGACTTGGTAGGGTGGATGAAGGAGAGATAGGGGGGCTAGACGGGGGCTTGCCCAAAGCGCCGGAGGAAGAGTCCAGACTAAAACTTAAATGTCAGTGCAATGAAAACAAGTGGAACCTGTCTCGTCGCCAGGGCTGACTGAGCCTAGACACTGACCCTCATGAGGGGCACTACCACCGCCACTCCACGAGATCCTCACTTCCCTAACCCTCTGGCCTCCGTCACGCCCGCAGTCTGTTCTCCTTCTAAGATCTCGCTGCACAGCAGCAGCGAGAGCTGTGACAAATGGTCAGGAGGGACACTCTTCAGTGTAACAGCACTCAGTCAGGACAACAGCAAGGAAGTCACATGAGCACTCATTCAGTCAGAAACTGCCGGCCGATGACTGACCCTGTGGCGGAGACGGGAGGGCACCTGCAGCCCAGAGGTGGAGCCCCAAGACAAAACCTGTTTGTTTTCTCCCAGCCTGAAAAAGAAAACAAAACCCCAGCTACTAGCAGTCGTTTGCTTTATCTGATCATCCTCAATGTCCTCATAACATAAAAAGGCACCAGGTACCCACAGGTGGGAACACTTTAATTCCCCTCCAGGAAAGAAGAAAAACCTCCAATTTGCTTGGAGAGGCATCCGAAACCTGGCTGCCTTCCTTGCAGTGCAGACCAGCGTTCCTTCTGTGCTGGCTCCAAACTGACCACTGTCCAAAGAAGATAGGTGCACCTCCTGTCCAACGGGAGGGTGTGGACAGAAAGAGCACTGGTAATAGCAGCTGGAGGTCCCAGCCAAGGAGCGCATAAGCACATCACCACGGTGGCTGCTCACATTCAAATGGTCTTCCTCCCAGGGCCGAGAGGGCAAATCTTCCCTCCTCTCCTCCTGACCTTGGCACACTCTGAACTGTCCAGGGAGCGAGGTTCTGCTTGCTCTGTGAACACAGCCCCACTGGCTCCGCACGAGATGGAGACAGGTCAACACTTGGCCGTGGGGTGGCCGGGTCCAGGTCTGTCACGCAAAGCTGATCGCCCTCTCTACCATGGCCCATGCAGTGTGTCCTAGAGTCTGTCCAAGGATGCAGGACAGGTATTCTGCCCCAATTCCTTGCAGGGCACACAGGTGCATCCCTCCCTGAGCACACATACCAATGGGCTTAGGCAAGTGCGACTTCAACGTCAGTGGCACTTAAGAGTCCACATCTGGACTGTGGCTGCAATGCTTTACGTTCTGTCTTTACAAGGCTTCCCCCCTCAGCCCGCCCCCACCAAAACCTGAAGAGAAATACTAAAGGCCTTTTTGGAAACAATGGTGCCGCAGCAAGGGCCACCAATCTGGCTCTGGGGTCTGAGCGCAATCTGTTTGCGCTCAGAGCCGCCGTGACCACCTTCCGCCTCTCTGCAGTACTTGTGAAAACACCACCATTGCCGGGTAGCCCTCAGCTCATGAGAGTGCGGACGGTCGAGGCCTTCTGGAAGTCCCAAGCTAAGCGCTGCCATTTCTGAAAACCCATTCTGGAGCAGGGGCTTTGCATACATTACTTTACAATTGAGAACAGTGACACTTGGAGAGAAGAAAGGAATGCACCCAAGTCACCGAGCTGGGAAGTGGGCGGCTGGAAGCCGGGCTGGGCCCGGGTGTGGCTGGCCCCACATGGCTCTGGCCCAGCCTGCGAGGTTGAGTGTAAGTGAGTTAAACACACACAGGCAACCAGGCTACTGCATGCAATGCTGCCTCAAGCAGAGTAGAGCCTCAGAGAAGGGACAGAAGAATGTCCAACAATCATCCTTCAGGCCACGACACTAAGTACCCAACACTGGGAATTCTGAAAAGCAGGGTTCCCTACCTCAATGAGGCAGCTGGGACCTGCTGGCTGGACTCCGGAAGACCACCCATCCTGGACACTTCTACAAAGCAGCTCCCCGAGACAGGATCTGCCAGTAGCCTGGGAGCACAGGGTCCCTGGCAGGAGCTNGAGTAGAGCCTCAGAGAAGGGACAGAAGAATGTCCAACAATCATCCTTCAGGCCACGACACTAAGTACCCAACACTGGGAATTCTGAAAAGCAGGGTTCCCTACCTCAATGAGGCAGCTGGGACCTGCTGGCTGGACTCCGGAAGACCACCCATCCTGGACACTTCTACAAAGCAGCTCCCCCTGAGACAGGATCTGCCAGCAGCCTGGGAGCACAGGGTCCCTGGCAGGAGCTGGCCACCAGAGGGAGCTGGCCCCTGCTTCCCGACGGTGTCTTCACCCAAAGCATGGACCGCACAGCCCAAAGCATGACCGTTTCTACATGGCTGGAGGAACCCAGGAACTCTGGGGGAACCAGGGATCGTGTTTGGAGCAAACCTGACTTCTGCACAGTCCTGCTTTCCACTCCACCTTCTTTCAGCAGACAGAATCGGACAGTGCGTGCCAAGGCAACCAGACCCTGCCCCGGACACTCCCTCACCGAACACCGCCCCCTCCACTCCTAAGATGGGCACTGATACCTTTGAAAGAGAAGGAAACAGACTCAGACAGCTTACTTACCTGACTCAAGCCGGTCAGCGAGTAAAAGCAGAACAGAGAACCAAGTCCAAGTTTCTTTCAAAGCCCAAACCCTCCCCATTCTGCACTCTGACCTGGACACAGTGTGGGGTCTCACAGATTTCAGAGGGGGTGCCCACACCTCCTGCTGGGCACTCCCACCCACCACCAGTCACCTGCTTTCCAGATCCTACGACTTTCATCTCTTCATAAGATTGTGCGCTGCCTTCTACAATTCCCGCCAGAGTGGCAACCCTGAAGTCCCCAGGCCCAGAGTTCCTGTCCGAGGAAGGCACAGCCCTCGGAGCCCAGGGCCCAAGGTTGGGGGAGGCAGCTGGACACACAGGGTTTCGGGCACCCAGAAAAACAAGGCAACGGACTTTTTGACACACACAAATATGGATGCCCCTGCCCTTCCTGGGCCAGTGTATTTCAAATGTCAACCGAAACATGGATGGACAATGGAAGGAAGGAGCGGAAACAGCCCCAGCTCTAACACGGCCCCAGGAAGGGGAGAGGAGGCAGGGGCAAGGGGCCAGGGGCCAGCTCATCTCCTAGGTACCCCGGCTGCTTCCAGGAAGGCCCGTGGGCTCCCGGGACTTGCAGTGGTGCCAGCCTTGTCTCCTTCTGTAAACTTCTTCCAGACAAGAAGGGCTGATTAGAAAAGCTAATTAAAGCCTTTGAAGATTATCGCAGACCCAAAGCAAGGAAGAACACAACACGCCTTCCCACCCCTTGACTCCCCTCCCCCAGCTCTGGCCTTCATTAAGCTCTGATTTCAATCAATTGCACACCCACTAAAATTAACTTATAAGGCCAATAAATTGCAACCGCATGTTTGAAGGTATTACCTGCTGCAGGCCAAAAGCCCAGGCCTGCAGAACGCGGGGCAAGATGTCTGGCACACATGGGAGCCATCATCATGGGGGAAAGCGGTGCCAGCCCCTCGGTCAGAACATCTGGACTCAGCAGAGCCCGGGCCGCCAGCGGCAACAGTGAGACGGGACGTGAAAGCCAGAGCGGGTGGGTTCCCCACTTCTCTGGGAACTTGAAAAATCACAGCACTGATTTTGGGGTTCACGGCAGACAACTGGTGCCTCACATCACGTGAGAGATGTTTCTCTAACAGCTGCAGGTGCCTACCCCTGGCCAGTAGCTCCGATGGTTCGAGTGTTGTCCTGATACACCAAGGCTGCAGGTTCGACCCCTGGCCAGGGCACATACAGAGCAACCAATAAATGCATAAATAAATGGAAAAACAAATCCACATTTCTAAAAAATTAATTAAGGAATGAAGGAAGATTCAGGTCATATGATGAGGTTCTATAACTGACAGGCTATCCTAGGCTTGGACTGAAAAAAGCAGAGTCAACTCTGCCAAGAGAAGTGACCCCATGAGCCCCCTGCCCCCAGAGCCTGCCCTTCCAGCAACCCTCCCCAGTGCCGTGTCCCAATGGCACTCCCTGGACTGAGCTGGGCCTGTGAGCCACAGGTGGAGAACCACCCTTGGGCTTGGCAGAGAAGAATAAGAGTGGACCAGACACTGGGGACCAAGATGGGAGGGCTTGGGGGAGGAAACCGATGAAATTCAAAATGACTTCTGAGTAGGTAATGACTTCACCCAGCCCCAGCAGAACATGCCTATCCTCAGCAAATTTATTTTAATCTAAAAATGGTGGGGTGATGGGGGGGAGGCATGTTTGTCACCCTGGCTGGTGTGGCTCAGTGGATCAGGCACCGGCCTGTTAACCAAAGGGTTGCCGGTTCAATTCCCAGTCAGGGCACATGCCTGGGTTGCAGGACTGGTCCCCAGCTGGGGGTGCATGAGAGGCAACCGACTGGTAGCTCTTTCTCACACATCAGTGTTTTTCTCCCTTTCTCCCTCCTTTCCTCTCTCTCTAAAAGTAAATTAAAAAAAACAAACCAGTGTTGTCTGGGTTGCACAAACAGTTTCCTGACAGTTCCTTTCCTGGGGGAAGTTACTACTCCGGCCCTTCCTGCCACTGATGGCGAACAAGAAACTGGTAAGTGTGGGAGGGGAGTGCAGGGCGAGGGGCAAGTATGCAGCAGAGAGCTCTGAGCAACAGGGCCAACAAAAGGGACAGACGGCTTCAAAGGGATCATGCGGGGCACACAGCTCTGTCCCCACTCACCTCTTGCCCCTCCTTGGGGAAAGAGTCACACTCCCGCCTGCTGGCACATTTATTCCATCACGGAGAAATGCTGAGTGTAGGCAGGGAAGAGGGGAATAGGGACACACCCCAACAGCATTACAAGCCAGAAGGCCTGCTAGTCAATCCCCTCCCGCACCCTGATCATACCAACTCCATGTGCTGGCAATTAATTCTAATTCCCTGCAAAGTCAAAGCCCTCACAGGCCCGGGAGCAAGGCCCAGAGCCCAGGACAGGATCCAAGGACTCCTCTCGAGATGCTCACGGGAGAGAGGAGCAGCTAGCGGGGAGAGTGGCACCCCTCCCTGGAGAGACCTGGTGTGGCATGCTCACTGGGGTCTCCTTCCCCTCATCTCCTTAAGGAGAATGTCAGGGGTAAGCAAGGTTGACAGACCTACAACACACAGGGAGGCGAGGGAAGCAGGACGCCACGTCACCACTGTGCACGTGCACACAACCCCCCTGCCCATGCTGGTGGGGCTGCATCTGCCTGTGTACTGGATGTCAGCAAAAATGCCCCCAAGTTCAGCCTTAAGGCTCAGTGCGTGCATGTGGAATGGGGAGGTGGGGAAAACATTGTGGAGCAGGAGAGCGCACTGCTGGTCTGCAGGACAGGGCAAGGCTCTTCCAGTGAGTGGTCCACAGAGCAGGCTGCCCCGAAGGCCCCCTACAGCACAGCACTCACCACAAGAGGACTCTGGGCCCCAATGTGCCCAAGTCTGGCAGCGTTCAGTCACCTGTGGTGGCGAGAGGGCAACAGGCCAGAGCATAAGCCAAACCCAGCCCTAAGTGCCATTCACCAGGATCCAAGGATTCAGAAACACCTGGTTGTCAGGTCCCAATCAGCATGGGGGACAGGTGTGCTCTCCACATTCCTCGAGCCCCCTGGGACGCAGCCCAGCTCCAATTCAGAGGGCGGCCCCGCTCACCGCCCCCCTGCGCGCGGTGCTGTGCCAGCCCTGCTCTCGGGGCGCAGCTTTCTCAGTCACTTCCCTTTCCTTTGGGAGGAGGGGGCTCTGCCCGAGGCTTCTGGCTTCTCTCGCCAGACCCAGGACACAGGGCACTTCGAGGCCCCTTATGGAGCAGATCAGAGCGACCAAAGTCAGCAGACATGTGGCGGCATAATCAGGTTGGCGGGGGGTGGGGGGCATGTCTCCCCTCAGAGTGGCCTTCACTGAGCCCACTTGCGCATGTGACAGGGGCACAGATGGACAAGTACAGCTCCACAGCTTCATCCCCCGGGGTGACGACGACCGAGTATTCCTCTGAGGGTGGGCTCAGTCAGTCTACTGGGGCAGGGCCAGGACAAAGAGGAGGCATGACCCACTGTACCTTCAGCCGGGGAACGGTCTGGCCCCCAGAAAACCCAGAGTAACCACCCGCCTGTGCTGCCACAGGCAGAGACAAGACCTCCAGGTCCCTGGCTGACTTCCATCGGCCCCGAAACCACGGAGAAAAGAGCTCATACTCCAGGCCCCACCTCAGCCACCAGCGTGACCACCGACAACTCACAGCCCAGAATGGTGTGGCTCAGCACGTGTGGTCCAGCGGAGAGAACGGCCTCACATGCAGTCCCGGAAGAGCGTCCCCAGTGCATCCTGACAACACTGGGTGTGTAGGCAGATGACCTGGGGTCCCCAGTGACAGCTCTAACCAGCATCCAGTGGCCTGCAGCTGCTGCCACACAGGAAAAACCGGCCTCCCTGCCCTCTGCCTCCGGCATGAAGCAGCGGAGTGACGCTGCCGGGGACAGAAGAGGACCCTCTGGGCCAGGATCCCACCACCACGAGCTGTCAGGGAACCTCAGGGCCTGTCCTGACCAGTGTGACCCCCATGGACAGACACATGAAGCTGTCCGTTCACCACGATCAACCCCACCCGCAGGTCGGCTTACTTTCAGAAAAGAGGGCAGGCACAGTCAAAGACACACGGAAATACACTCATTAAAGCTTCTAAAGGGCTAGGAAAGTGGACACTGGCCGCGAAGGGGAAGCCGCCTCCGGGGTCAGGCCCAGGGTGTGGATCGCCGCTCCTGCCCGTTCCAACTGGTAGTGAGACCACCCCCGGCCCCCCCTTACCCCCAGGGTCACACTTTATGGATTAAGGGATTACTCTGATACCCCGAGGATTTTAAAATGACAACGGGGAAACGCTCCAGACACCAGCCAATCGAGCTCCCACAGAGGCACACACTAAGAGTGACCCTGTGTCCTTATACAGGCCGTTCCCCTCTGACGATTCGACTTTATGATTCTGCGAAAGCGTATGCATGTTCAGTAGAAGCCAAACTCGGAGCTGGACCTTTCTCCAGACTAGCGATGTGCTGTGTAAGACTCCCTCGTGATGCGGGACTGCGGCCCCGAGTGCCCGCTCAGCTCCGCAATCACGGGGGTGAATAACCAACACTCGACAGTGTATGGAGTGGCCGGCGTTTTCTGGACAACGTGTTTTTATTTTTATATCCCATCATGTCTGCAAAACGCACTCCCCCGTGTTTCCTGCTTCTAAGAGGAAGGCTGCTGCTTCGAGATGGAACTCAACTGCCCGACTGCAGGCAGGCTCGGCTCCGGCTGATGTGCAGCAGGTGTAGGACGCACACGTTCAACCCAGGATGAGCCCGTTGCGAAGTGGGGGGCACTGGGTACGAGAACCAGCGAGGTGGGAGGGGTAAAGAAGGGGAGGAACAGTCGAAGACGAAAGCGGGCCCTCCCCCAGGTCTGGCCCTGAAGGACAGCACAAAGCAACACCTCCACATCCCCTTGTTCAGGAAACCACAGCCTGAACATCCACATCCATAAGAAGCCAGAAGAGCCGCCTGCACGAGCAGCCCTCTGCCTGGACCACTTCTTCCACCCGGGCACAGCCGCCCCTTCTGAACGTCAGACCTCGGCTCGATGTCACCTCCTGCACAGGCCTTTCTCCACTGCTCTCCTTAGGGCAGCGAGTCACTCCCCATCCCGTCGCCCACTGTGGCACTTGTTCACATTCTGTTTGTCTTTCCCCGTTCAGGGGAAATTGTCCCTCTTTGACCCCGCCCCCACATACATGTACCGTTCAGGCAGGACTTTGGTCAGCTGGGCTGAAGGCCGAAAGCCTGGTCCTCAGCAAGCACCTGGCTCGTGGCAAACCCTCAAGTGTCAGTTGAGTCAATGAACACACTGGCCTCTGGAGTCGGGTAAGGACGGCTCTGTAGCCCGGGTCCACCCCTTGCTGGCTGCGTGAACTTGGGCAAGCTCCTTCACCTCTCTGATTCCACCAACTCATCTGTAAAACAGGGAGAATCCTCTCTCATGGGCCACTTGGAAGATCAAATGAGATCCAGACCGGGAGACAGTCAACGCTGTGTTTGCACAGCCACCGGCTGGTGACTGCTCTTCTCATTGCTGCTATTTTATTATCAAATCATCACGATAACATAAAACTGATCCCACCTGGAAATTCTTAATTGCTGGACTGGCTTCTTGCCAAATGGCTGGATAAAAGAAAAAATAAAAACAACTACAAATAGGACTTCCGCCAAGATGGAGGCATAGGTGGAAACACTGTGCCTTCTCCCACAACCAAGCTTCAATACAACAAAAGTTTTGGAGAACTAAGACACACCCAGAGACCAGAAAACGGAATTATACGGAAGTCCGACAGCTACGAACCGTTCAACGAGGGCGGTAAGAGAGGTGGAACCAGCAGCAGAGCTGGGTCGGGCAGGACAGACCTAGGAGTGCTGGCAGCCCAGGGTGCAGGGCAGACTGACCAAGGTCGCACATTCGCGCACAGTGAGACAGACCACGCAGGCCCCAGGGGGTGAACCCAGTGGTGGAGGGCTGACAGCGGTGGCACACTCGCGTGCAGTGGAGCGAGGCGCATGGGCCTGGTGACGGTGGTGGCTGCGGTGCCGGTGGGGGTCACGGCAGCAGGCGGCGGAGGTAAGCCATTGTCCCTCTTTGACCCCACCCCCACATACAACGTCACAACCCAGTGACTGAGTTGCCCTGCTCTGGTGAAAACCTAGGGCTCCGATCCTGCTACTTAACAGGCACGAACAGCCCAAAAGATGGTGCAAGAAGAACTCAAAGTCCCAGAGCCAATAACTCTAAGCGACCGAGAAATTGCCAGTCTCTCAGAAGCCCAATNTTAAAAATTAAAAATTAAAAAAAAACAACAACTACAGCCCTGGCTGGCGCAGCTCAGTGGATTGAGCGCAGTGGATTGAGTGTGGGCCTGTGAACCAGAGGATCGGGGTTCGATTCCCGGTCGGGGCACATGCCTGGGTTGCAGGCCTGTTCCCAGGAGAGTATGGGTGAGAGGCGGCCATACATTGATGTTTCTCTGCCTCTCCCCTTCCCTTCCCCTCTAAAGATAAATAAATTTAAAAAAACAACAACAACAGCAACAACAACAACTACAAATAAACCGTGAGACAGCAAAGAGTCAACTTCTCAGCATCACTGGCAAAGGAGCTATTCTACAACAGAACAAAGTTCTAGATGTAAGAGCTCTTTAAACAGGGAAATCAAGTTTAACCAAGAAAACCAGTAAATTGTGGAAACCGGGCAAATATGAAATTTAAATCCTAGCTTTTCACCTCTACTTCCTGTGGCCTAGTATGAGTCATTTAGCTTCTCGGAGTCACGGTCTCCTCATCTGTAAAAAGGGGACAAGACAACGTAGATAAAATACTGGCACGTGACAGAGAACACTGGTTACAGAGCAGTGCACCTGGGGCGAAGGACATACTGGCGGCCATTTGGTCCTGGCTGCGCTTCTGAACATCACTCATCTGCTTAAATGTCTGTGTATCGGAGTGAAATGCCACTTTCCTCCTAACCCAACTTCTAAAAGAAATTCTCCATTAGATGCGTTACATTGAACCTGCTATGAAATGGAAACCCATTCCAACGCCTTGCCTGGTGCAGACCCGAACTCTCACGCCAGGGGAAGGCCAACAGCACCAGACCGGCGTTCTGACGCTCTGCTTCCTCTCCGGTTCTGGCCTGCACCCTAATCAGGGTGTAGACTACACACAAAGTGAGGGCCAAACACCACCCACCTTCAGTTCAAGAGGTAATTTTTACACTTTTAAAGGCAAATATGAAACAAAATAGAGAAGAAAAAAAAGAAAAAGCAGCCCTGGCTGGTGTAGCTCAGTGGACCGAGCACGGGCCTGAGAAGCAAAGGGTCACTGGTTCGATTCCCAGTCAGGACGCATGCCTGGGTTGTGGGCCAGGCCCCCAGTAGGGGATACATGAGAGGCCACCACACATTGACGTTTCTCTCCCACTCTTTCTCCTCCCCTTTCCCTCTCTCTAAAAAATAAATAAATAAAATATTTTTTTAAAAAAAGAAAAAGCAGAGAATATGTAATAGTGACTTGCGGAGCCCACAAAGCTTGAACTTTTTACTGTCTGGCTTTTTAGAGAAGAGCCTGCGAACCTCCACCTGGAGAGGGCCGAGTGTGTGCCAAGGTGGTGCTGGTCCACTCCCCTGGAGAGGGCTGAGTGTGTGCCAAGGTGGCGCTGGTCCACTCCCCTGGAGAGGGCCGAGTGTGTGCTGAGGCGGTGCTGGGTGTTTCACAGGTTTGCGGCTTTATCGGTATAGAACATAACCTACACTGAGATTCTGTTAATTAAAAGGGAACACTGCAGAGGACAACCCCTTCTGGAGCTTTTCCTTGCAAGGACGGTTAAATGGCCACTCTCTTTGGTGGTGTGATGGGAGGCAGGACTGGACAGGGGCAGAAAGAAGAGGTAAGCGTCTAATCCCAGCCCACAAAACCGCTTCCTAAGGAGCAGCCCAGGAGCCAATAGCATGTCAGCTTGCACTGTGCTAAGGGCCTCAGGCGTCCTGCCCTGCTGATGGGTCTGGAAGCTGGGGCCCCTGAGCACCAGAGACCTGGGTTGGACACGTAGTGTGGCAAAAAAGGGAGGGGACTTTGGAGATAGACAGACTTGAGTTTAATTCCTGGCTTCGCCTCTTCCCTTGGACAAACACCTTTATCTGAGTCTTAGTTCTGTCATTTGAACACCGGGGACTCAATCAGCTGTCGTGTTTGTGAGGGTGAGACGATGTGCAGGAAATACCTGGCACTGTGCCTCACACACAGCAGGTGCTGTCCCAATGGCACTTGCTGTTACCAGGAACCACGCACGGAGCAGCGCACAGGCAAACCTGCGCGTGACAGCACTCCACCAATGAGGCACCTCCTAACTGACCCCCTTGGAGAACTAGCGCCCAGCACCTGCTCCAGGCAAGCCAGGTAACAGGCTCAAGAGAGACTCACTGGCCTGGCCCTAACTCATCTACAACGGGTTTATTCATCAAACCCGCAAGAGCTAACGTGCACAAGGAGCAAGGAACTCACAGGTCTCGGTACTGGTCAAAGGCATTGTTGGCTTCCACCTCCAGCTTCCTCAGCCGAGCAGAAGGCATGGCCCCGTCTTCCAAGGGAGGGTCATACTTGTTACTCCATGGTGACCTGGAGGGAAGAAAGAGGAAGTGGTAACATTATCATTTTGGGGAGACACAGCCTGTGACCCATGAGCCTAAGCCCCAGCTGCCCGAAACTTCAGACAGAAAGCCACTACCCGCAACAAAGATTTTTCCAGGCCCTGACAACAAACCTGGCTTCCTTGAGGTTTGCAGAGTAAGGGCTCAGTAGCAGGCAGACTTGGGTATTTGCCCTGCACCCCACCTCTCGCCAGTTGTGTTCTTCTGGCTCAACATCTTTGTAAACTGAGCTCACTGCCTGCTACCCATGGGGCTGTTATGAGGAGCAGAGGAGGAGACACATGGAAGTGCTGAGACCAGAGCCTGGCATCCAGTGCACGTCCAACAAACGTAACTTCTTCCTTACCCTTTTCCTAACTTCCCTTTCTTTTCCACCCTTGTACTGATCAAGCAGATGCCTCTCTCTCCTCCTTGACCGCTGGCAGCTCTGGAGAAACTTTTACTCCAAAGGCCTTCTTACACAATTAAGGATTAAGAACAGAGCTGATGGTACGGAAGTGGGCACGAGGCTCGGCGCCCCCGCCCCAGGATGCGGATTCCACATGGGAATCTGAGTAATGAGGATCTCCGTGTGGACAGAGGACAGCCTTCCCAACACCAGGGGCCGTGCGCACACAAAGACTGCTAAGTAATGAGAACCAGCCCCTGCTGTGCCAGCCCGAGGACTTGCCGCGTTTTTTACGGTGCATTTTGCCACATCAGGAAAGCACTGAGTCGCCAAGAGTACTGGGAAGGGGGCTATAAGGGCATATCTACTCATTAAATCCTGCAGGTGGCGTTCACAGAGCTGGGGGTTCACAGAAGGAAAAAGAATTAAAAAGGTGAGAGGAATGGAAAGGAGAAGACAGTGTGAAATTCAGACAAAGCCTTTTACACTCTTGGGCGTAAACACCTCTGTGTGTCCACTGTACCCAAGACACAGCACCTTTCCCGTTTCTCCTGCTCACAAGAAACCTCACACCATTGAGGACTCAAAAGAACCTTTCAACTTGGGGTGGATGTAAGGAAGAAGGCACCACCGTCTCCCGAACCCCAGTTTTAACAAATTCTGTGCACAAACATCTTTCTTCTTGGTAGTGGGTGCCGCACCAGACACCTCCGTCAGCAAGTAGAGGAGACCTGCCCCTCCCAAGGGCGGGCAGCCGTGTCCGGTCGGTCCCTCCAAACTGTGCTGAGGGAACTTTCCACGGCAACAGAGACGCCCTGCATCTACACTGTCCAAATGCAGCCGTGAGCGCCACGCGGCTACTGAGGACCTGTGGCCAGTGCCAGCTGAGGACTGAACTGTTCATCTAATCTCACTGGAACCGATTTCAGTTCAGCAAGCCGACTCCAGAACCTAAGCTCCAATAAGGCGAGTCTTCCATTCCCCGCTGTGTGCGCAGCATCTAGAACCGTGCCCGACGCCCAGCCACACGCTTACTCTAAAGTGTGGTTCGAAGAATAAATCCATTCTCGAACACCGTCCCCCGAAGCAGAGGTAACCTCCCTCCCCGCCCCAGCCCAGTCCCCTCCCGCCCACATAGATGCTGATTCTTACCACATCCGCACCCTTCTTCCACCCTGCACTACGAGAAAAGGGGGCCTGGGCTGTTTGCCTTCACACCAGAGCAGGTAGCACCGAGGTTGCGCACAGTAAGGGCTGGTGACTCGCAGCAAGGGGCGGGGAAGAAAGGACCCCCGGGAACGCTGTCTGCGGTGGTCCTGCAAACCGGCAGAGATGGGGCAACTTTCTGCCTTTTCTGCTGAGGGGTCTCCCCAGCCCCAGGGACGAAAAACGCAGCTGCAGAGTGTGGCCGCCTCTATCTGCAAACTCGGCCTGGCACCGCCACTCTCCGGTGGGAGTGGAGAGCCGTCTGGGCGCAAGAAGCCGAACCCCCGCCCCTGACATGCTCTCTGAGTCTCCCTGTAACACTCAAGCTCAGACCTTTGTTGCCCAGGTACACAGCATCGCCTTCCTGTGGGCCTGGAAGACCCGCCCCAACTGGCTTTCACTTAAAGGCGACCTGATTAGACACAAGAGCCCATCTCTCCTGCGGACTGGAGGCCTGGAATTTCCAAGAAGCCTGTAACTCACATTTCTCCTGGCTCACAGACAACAGCATTTCAAGCTGTTAGCCCCGGAGCCGGGGTAATTGTAGCTGGGGGAAAAATTGTAACATTCTCCAGAATATTCTTAGTGGAAGGGGCACTCAGAGCACATTTAAGAGCTTAAATGGAGGCCATTTGAAAAAAGACAGATGGACAGGAACACTTAGATTTCAAAAGTCAGGCCTTTCATTTCCCTCGGAGAATGCTTTTTGTTTCAGCTAACAGGTTTCAAACAGTGCTGCTGGCAACAGTCACACCATAAGGATCTTATTTGAGCAAACGATCAAACAGCTAGGATGGAAACGTGTGGGGAGAATCAGAAGACCTTGAAGTTCTACAGAGAGAAGACGACAAAGGGAAGAAAGGTCCTGCGCCCTGACACCCCGGGCTCCTCTTTGGCTGAGGTCCCCTGGGCCCCTCCGCAGTGCCTGAGGGACGAAGGTGGGAGCTGGCAGGGTGACCTATCATGGGAGGCCGGTATCAAGACCCCAGGGTGGCCCAGCCTTGGCGTGGACCTGGAAACAATCCCAGCCTTCCGCAGGCTGCTGGGGAGAAGCTGCCTCACAGGGCAAGCTGGATTTTTCAGGTGGCAAAGGGAACCACAATGATCTTGATTAATCAAGACTCAGCTCAAGGTCACCTCTTCAGGAAGCCTCCCCTGAACCCTGCACCTGGCCGCTTGTCCTTAGGAGATGTGCACCCCACTTGTCCTTAGGAGATGGGCACCCCGGTCCTTGGGACCATTTGGCACCTCGTGACTTCTCTCCGGAAGGGCTGGCCCACCCACTTCCTAGGAGGCCTCCAGTGAGGACAGGACCTGGACCTGAGCTCACAGCCTGTGTGCTGACGGGCCTTCAAGACTGAGCCCGCGTGCCTCAGGGCTCTCTCACCACCTTTACGCTGAGGACTCCCAGAGGGGCACCTCCCTCTCCGCCCAGACTAGTCACAGAATGCTGTGACTCTCACCTAATGGGCACCTCACCCTTAAAATGCCCCCAAACCAGCAACTCCGAGAGTCTTCCTCACCTCAATAAACAGTGACCCTGACCTGCCAGCTGCTCAGGCCCAAGTCCCCTAATGGGGGACTTGTCAAAGTCCCCACTGCTATAGAGGGCAGTGCTGGTTTGAGGCTCAGGACAGCTGACTTCAGATAGTACTGCCTATTCCATTTCTCTGACCCTGACCCCACTCCCACTCCCCAAAAAGAGCACTATGCTGAAGCTTCAAAATTCAGCCCAGGTTCTGTGGGCCCCAAATAAACCTAGAGCACACTGCACCCCCCCCCACACCATTCTTCAAGGCACTGACTATAGCAATCCATCACAGAACTACTAGGCTGGTTTAGGATTCTCAATTTTTTAACAGGAAGAACTCCTAGACACCCTTAAAAACCTAGCTGACATCACCTCCCACAGGAAGTCCTCCTAGACTCAACCATGGTCTCCTCTATGCTACCCTCAAATCCTACATAAGCTTGGCACTGGCTGCATGAAACACGCCGTACAATTATCAGCTGCTGGGTGCATCTCTGATTCTAGACCAGTGATCACCCAGGGGAGGGACTTATGTCACCTTAGTTATTTATTGCCCTCAGCATGGCCACAGAAGAGAGAAAGGAGAGCTGCATATCTGTTTGACAAAGTCCCATTCAAATGCCCCTTAACCACACAGGCCCTCCTATGCTCAGGGTCCCTATCCTGTGCTCAGGGTCCACAGCCTGTACCTTGTCCTTCGCAGGACTTAAATAATAATGAAACTGCTCATCGTTTTGCAATAGCTTTTGTTCATGCTAAATCTCCATGCTCACTGGAGGTGCCCCACAGCATCTGCTGGCTGAGTGCATGGAAGGAAGGGGAGAAGGGAAGGAGAGGGGGAGGACAAATGTGAACGGGCTGACGGGCTGCCAGGCTGTCCAAGTGCAGCGGTCCTGGAGCCGCCCTGTGGCACCGACTGCCCGGGGGTGGCCTGGCACGCCTGCCGCACTCTAGGGGCAGGAGCGCTCACCTATAGGAGTCCCCGTCTCTGTTGTAATCACACAAGAGGTAATCCTTTCCCACCACCTTGTCTCTGGCGATTTTCAGCGGCTGGTCAACAGAAGACAGGAGATCTTCACATAGACTGGGGACCTGGCAGAGAGAAAGGAAAAGGCAGACACGGGTTAGAACAACACACCAGACCCGGGCTGGCTAATGGCAACCACAGCCAGATCGTGGTCAGCACATTTAACATCTGGCCCTTGGTACCCTGCCAGAATCATGGGCCTGTTCTTTTCTTTGCCACATGTGTCTGACACCAACTGGGTCCCTCTATAAAGAAGCCTGTTCTTGAATTACAGCAGAGCGTGATTTCCAGTCCAGTCCATCCTTCCAAATTTGTGTGCAGTTTTACTCACCTGGTCACCAGGGTGGTCTGGTACATTTAAGTATATACATGCTTGGTACCGGTCTCTGGTGGGCAGAGTACGAGCTCAAGTCCCAAGAAGAAGGTAAACATGTTAAATGCACGGGAACCCACTGAAATCTAAGAACGCTAACCCGCCCGTGGCGGAGAATTCCCACAGGCTCCCACACTGGGTGGAGTTTTCCACTACTTTCCAGGCCTCTGGCCAAGCATTACCAGGTTACTTGTAGAGTCAACCCTACCTGCTGCAAAAAAAGGGGCCACATCAGCGTCCCCCAGCTGGAGCTGCAGTGGGTTTCTATCAGGCTGACCTGCCCAGGGCCACCTCAGTGAGAAGGCGGGCTCTCTGTGGCTCAAGGCCTGTGCTGCTCCGTATGACACGAGGCCCTGCTGGTGACCAGGCTGCCAGCCTCTTCTTCCCAACACGAACAGCACTTTCCACCAAAACATTCCAGGAGGGGATGGCAGCGCTTTCAGAGATGGATTCCTTCAGGCTTGAGTCATCTCCACGCTTTATTTTCAATGTGCGGACTTACTCATTTCATGGGCCTGGCTTTATGGAGGCCCCACCGTATCGTTTACCAGGCAAGGGGCTGCCAACTGCACCAACAATCTTTCCAAACGGAAAAGTTAAATCACGTGGCAAGGACACCCAGCAGAGCAGCTTGGCAGAGGCGCTGACGGCTACAGCGGTGCCTGTGTTCCTCCAGAAGACCCTTTCCACCACCAGAAAGACGGGGACAGAGGACACACCCCCACCTCAGAGATTGCACAGCCTCTGGGGGCTTCCTCAGGGCACCTCTGCTGACCCCCAGGGTGCTCCAGAACTCGGTCTGTAGGGCCCTGTCTGGCACAACTAGAAGGCGGTTACCTGCCTTGTAGCAACGTCAATTCTGGCCTCAGTGAAATGACACGGAGCAGCATGTCGTCTATCCCCCAAGAGAGACACACATGCCATTAATGCCTGGACGCAACCTGCTTATTCTCAGAATCACTTCTCCGTGCAACACCTGCCTGTGCACCCCCTCCACCAAATAGAGACAGACAAACGAAAATGGGGCTCCTCCCATCAAATGGGGCTATTTTCAAAGTCAGTTTTAGTGCTAATCATATCAACTCACCTCCAAGTGTCACCTGGCCTGGGTGTGACGCATGGGAGATACACTCTACATAGGGTGTGTTGTCTACTTAAGCTTGCTTCCATCTTGTCAACTAGTTAAGCACTGTCCCTATCTCACAGAATTGAGACCTGGGGTCCAGTCATTAAGGTGCCCAAGGCCCACACAGGAAACAAGCAGTAGAGGCAGCAACCTCCCCTTCTGACTGCAACTCTGGTTTAAGAGACAGCTAAAAGGAAGGACAGTGCACGCAAGACACACTCTGGTGGCAAACAACTCGCTCCCATGCCACCCCCACTTGGCTAAGGACAGCCACAGAGCCTGCGAAGAAGTCCAGGCCAAGGCATGGAAGACTTTAACAGCTCCCACCCAAAGCAACTGGGATCTGGCACTGGTCTGGCTTCCCACTGTTGACCCAGGGAAACGCCCCCAGGTGCCCATGAGCCTGCCCATCACATCGTGGCCTTTCCCTAAGCGTCACTATTTGTTCTGCCGGCTGCTGCCTGGGCTAGCCTGCTGGACCCCGACTTTTGTCCAGAACCCCTTCTAACTGGCCAGGACCCTGACACTGCTGGCCCGATTTGTCCTCGAGTACGGTAGAGTCCCAGCAAACAGGCTCTGAAGTTAAACGTCCTCATCCCACTGCTAACTGGCTTTGTGGCCTTGGCTAAGTCATTTCTTGTCTCTACTGATGAGACTGGAGTTCCTCACCTGTAAAGTGGGGACAATAAAAACTAACCTACGGTGATTTGGGGGCTCACATGAGCTAATGCACTGGCACCCAGCACAGTGCCTCCCACCCCCCGCACAGGGAAAGCACGCACGTTTGTGGCTGACATATTCACACCCCGCTCCCCTTTTGGTACTTAGTGCCGTCTGTTGTCTGGAATTCTTAGGTGGCCACACCAGCCTAGATCACACCTCAGTACACCATCCTGCTCCAGGCACCGGATAAAAATGGACCCCCAAGAACCCAGTTTTTCTTAACCCCATTCTGCCTGGGGCCACCTGCTTCCCCCTTTGCCCCCAGTCTTGTTGCTTGCAGCCAAGTCCCCCAACATGGGAAAGCTTACGAGATAATGGGTTTGGAATAAAATGGGTGTGGCTCCACTCCTATCCAAGAGGTTAATCCACAGGTCAAAAATGTTGAACAATTTTTTTCCTGGCACTTGCACAACCTGAAAGTCTGTTTCTTTCCAGTTTGTCATCTTTCTCCCCCACAGGAAGGCACACTTCAGCGGGCAGGGACTTCAATCTTGTCAGCGGCTGCATTTCCAGGGCCCACGGCAGTGCTCGACATGTAGCAAAAGGCTTTCAGAAAAGAGTTTATTGTCGAGAAGTAAACTTTGATAACACCAATGACCAATTTCATTAGTGGTTCCAACCAGGCATTCACAAACATAAACTGGAAAGTTGTACAAAAGCACCAGACAAAATGAATTAGAGTTTTAATGAAAATCCTGGCATCTGTATTAATATAATATGACCTAGAGGACCAACGGTGGCAAGACTGAGAACCGAGAGGCCTGGGTTGTAACCTGCACTCGACTGCCAACTAGCCACACAACGAACACACTGGTGAGCCGCACCAGAGACTCATGGCATCACTGAAAATACTGCACGTAAAGACTCATCAAAATGATATCAATCTCTTCACATGGCTAAATGTATTCTTCCTTTTTCATAGGATACCCCCTTTTGTTTTTAAGATGTCCTTGACTTTAGGTTTATTTTGGTTTTATTTTAAAAGTTGACAACCCAATGACCTAGTCCTCTTTTTTTTTTTTTTTTTTTTAACGATTCTGGCCTGTAAATTTTTTTTTTTTAATGTGACAGCCACTGGTCTAGAGAACGGGATGCAGCCTGCCCCTCATGCCCAGCAGGTCAGATCGGCACATGGGACCAGAAGGCATTCCAATGCTCCCACGCTGTAACTCCTGCCCTGCAAAGCACAGACAACACTGACTAAGGCAACAGTGCAAGGAGTTGATGTGTGCTTTCAGCTGCCATCAAAAGCCACTCTAGTCACCTGCTTAGCCCGCCTCTCCTTTCCTAGTCACAAGGCTCCTCACTCCACACAGTGTGGACGAGGCTGGTCTCCACCCCACTATCCACCACGGGCCATCGGAGGGCCATGGTCCAAAGACCCTGGGCCTATTTGGGGAAGAAGCTCTCCCAGGGGTTTCCTCCAGGGCCCATGGGAACATGCATGGCCTGGCCCCTCCGCCAGGGAAGCTGGGAGGGGGTGAGGGTCCTGGGCTGCAGCATCAGGAGAGTACCTGCCTGAGTGTCTGCATAGTGCGGAGCCCCTGAGACCCTACCTGAGCTCCTAGATCCAGCCGCCCTTGAAAATCTGTCTCTGGACTTTCCAAAGTTCGTGAAGTTCGTGGAAACCAACTTCAGAAAAACATCCGAACTGTCACTCAAAAACTTACAGCAACATCTGGTCAAGACAGCAGTGTAAGGAAACCTGGTTCACATCCTTTCACAACCACATCAAAATTACTACCAAAATAGAGAACCACTGTCACTCAGGATCATCAGAAATCGAGCTGAATAAAGTCCAGCTATGGAATTAAAGAAACCACATTCATCCAGACTGGTAGGAGAGGCGGGGGGCACAGAATGGGCTAGTCCCACAACCACGTGTGGTGGGTAAGAATCCTGGAGGGGTATCTCGTGAGTGAGGAGTCCCAGCCCCATAGCAGACCCCTTAACCCAGGATTCCAGTGCCAGGAAGATATGTCCCCGTAACTCCTGGCTGCAAAAACCAGTGGGGATTGAGTCACTGGAAGAAACTTCTGGAGTCCCAAGCAGTTCCTTTTAAAGAACACACACACGGACTAACTCAGACTCACTGCCTCTGAGCTCCAGCACCAGGGTAGCAGCTTGAACGGCACCAGTGGCATGTGGGCAGGAACTGAAGGAACTCAGCAGCAAGGCAAGAGCTGAGGGGGCAGAAAGGCAGGCAGAGGCCACTGTCCCCTTTCTGAACACTCCCCACACAGAGCCAGCAAGTGGGTGCCATAACTGAGACTCTACCAACCTAGCTAACACTCTTTGCCCCGCCCTGGAGACCCCGAGACTCCATCCCACCCAGCGTACCTTTTCCACATGAATGGCTGGTGTGGCTGATGCTCCACAACTTCCTAAATCCCCTCAAACAAGCAACAGCCGGCCTCAGTGAGCCTCTAGCCCCCTGTACCTCTAGCTAAGTGGCCACAGGCCCAGCCCTAGCAGCAGCCAGCCTTGGATCACAACCTGGCCTTACCTTGGCACCTCCAAGCCCAGCACAAGTAGCAGCCATCTCAGATTGCTTTATAATTCAGTCAGGGTGGCCCCAGGCAGAACAGAGGTGAGTACTACTGACCTTGGTCTGCACCGCCCGGGAAACCCCTGGGCCTATGCATCCAGTGGACAGCTACAGACCACACTGGGGCACCAGCACCCTGGCCCTGAGCAGCTGATCCTCCACAGAAGACAGAGGTTGGTGGTCAGTGGTCAAAAGCAGTCCTTGCGGCTGACTGGTCTGGGTAAAACCCTCCCACTGACCTGCCAACAGCAACCAAGGCTCAAGTACAAAAGGAGGGTGTACTCGGCCCACATGAAGGGTGCACTCGAGCACCCAGTTTGGTTGATAGGAGAGGCTGTGCCACTGGACCCAACAGGACATCTACTACATTGGGTACCACTACCAAGACAGGGAGTCATAGCAGCCCTACCTAACACATAATAACAAATGCAGGGAGAGAGACAGAGAAACATAGCCCAAATGAAAGAATGGATCAAAACTCTAGAAAAAGAAATAAACAGAAAATGGAGATAAGCAATCTATCGGATGCAGAGCTCAAAACACTGGCTATAAGTATGCTAAAGGAACTTAATGAGGACCTCAAAGGCACTAAAAAGACTCAGTCAGACACAAAGGACTGACTAACTGAAATAAAAAAAACAATTTACAGGAAAACAACAGTAGAGTGGATGAAGCTGAGAATGGATGATTTGGAACATAAAGAACCAAAAAACTACCCATCAGAACCAGAAGAAGAAAAAACAAACAAACACAAGGATAGTATAAGCAGCCACTAACAACTTTGTGTCCCCACATTTGCACCACAGGGATGCCAGAAGAAGAAAAACAGTAAGAAATTGGGAATGTACTTGAAAAAATACTGAAAGAAAACTTCCCTAGTTGGTAAAGGAAGTAGACACGTAAATCCAGGAAGCACAGAGTCCCAAACACAGCGGATGCAAAGGGCCCGCTCTGTGACACACCCTAATCAAGATGCCAAAGGTTACAGAGAAAGACAGAATCTTCAAAGCAGCAAGAGAAAAGCAGTTAGTAACCTACAGGGGAGTTCCCATAAGACTGTCAGCTGATTCCTCAAAAGAAACTTTGCAGGCTGTAAGGGATTGGCAAGAAATATTCAAACTCATGAAAAGCAGGGACCTACAGCCAAGATTGCTCTACCCAGCAAAGATATCATTTGGAATGGAAGAGCAGATAAAGAGCTTCCCAGACAAGAAAACGCTAAAGAAGTTCATCATCACCAAGCCATTATTATATAAAATGTTAAAGAAACTTATTTAACAAAAAGATCAAAACTATGAACAATAAAACAGCAATAAACACATATCTATCAACAACTAAATCTAAAAAAAGAAACCCAAGCAAACAAGAACAGGGACAGACTCATGGATACAGGGAGTGTTTGGATGGTTGCCAGACGGGAGGGGGCTGTGGGGGAATGGGTGAGGAGGTGAGGGGACTAAGAAGTACAACTATGTAGTTACAGAATAGCCACGGGGATGTAAAGTACAGTATAGGAAATGGAATAGCCGAAGGATTTATACACATGACCCATGGACACGAGCACTGGTGTGGGGATGGCCTCGGAGTATGGAGGGAAGCTGGGTGGAGGGGAACTAAGGGGGAAAATTGGGACAACTATAATAGCATAATCAGTAAAATATGATTTAAAAAAATAAACTTAGGGCAGTGTACAGAAAAACATGCAGAATTTATGAATGGCATATGATTTGCCCTACCCATATGGCTGACTGATGTTTCATCCAAGCAGGTACGGTTTCCCCTTTATTCTGAAGATGTTTTTGTATTCTATCTCCCTCTGCACTCCTGTTTCTTTGATCAAAATTAAAATGCTCTTAAAAAATAATCTGACTGTTACCGTGTGGAGCACAGAGTGCACGGTGTGCTCACAGACCTGCACAGCAGAAGCAGGTGCCGCGCAGGCATCAGTCCTGGCCTCCCGGCCGAGGCCCCGCCGCCTCCCCCCACCGCTTCTGTCCCAGCCCTCTCCAACAGCAACGCCGCCCTACTCACTGCCGCCTGGACACACATTTGCACATGCGTTCTTCCTCCAAAAATCCGCCCCATTTATGGTTGCAGGATAGAATAACGAACTGGCCAGTTCAATTTTAATTTCAGATACACAATGAATAACATTTAGTGCAAGTATGTCTCAAATGTTACATGGAACATATACTTTTATTTGCCAAATCTGGCAACCTACCCCCTAGTCCTCTCTCAAATCCTACCATTCTTTAAGGGCCAGCCCAAACTCTAATTTCTTTATCAAGATGTCACATTCTTTGGAATGCCTTCAGTAATACTGACGTGAACTGAATCCCAAGTGCCGTGGGGGTGGCTCTTCTAACATTGTCACCAGCTATTACTCCACTCCTTCCTCACTATTCAACATTCTCTACAAAGGCAGAGACTGGCCCCCTAGACCCAGCCCAGTGACACACACCCCAAGGCAGGTGCTCCAGTATGCCTGCAGACTTCTGAGAAAGTGGGTGTCAATCGTGTAACCTGAGGTCACACTACAGATCCCAAATAGAAGCAGTTCACCTCTGTAATCAAGTTAGTTACTGAATGACCCCCTCCCTACACTCATCCCCAACCCTACCCCCGACCTCCTGGTCATGCCAAATGCTTAGCACGGTGGAAGAAATCACATTAAATTTCATGGATCATGAGTTTGCACAGCAATTTAAAAGAAGGACAAGTCCAAACAAAGCCGAAAGTTCACTCTGGGGTGGGTGTTTCATCGGCTCTGCTGCCTCCCAGGCCAAGGAGCGTCTCCAGCGAGATCACGTGCTTGGTGCCAACACCCGGGGGGAATGGCTTCTGTCCAAATCGCTCATCTGAACGGCTTAACAACCTTTGTAAGGGGGGGGGGGGGGGTTCAGATAACCCAAAGGTACCAGATCAATCCAGGCTGTTGGGGGGATTTAAACTTAATTCCAAATGACATGGAATAATAAACAACGCTGCACTGGCCACGACAGGGTTTCTGCCGCCAGGTCTGGTGGTGGCGGTCTGGCCTCCACCAATCGCTCCATTGCCACAACATCCAGGGGCAGGAACCACCATGCCCTTCATCACTGAGCCCCCACCTGGCTCACCAGGGCCCAGGGGCCACTGGGCAGACAGAGGGAAAAAGAAATAAAGTGAACTTGGGCAGCGAGTGCAAAGTCCCAGAAGTAAGAAAGATGTTAAGATGTCACTAGCAACTGCCTCAAGTGACACCTTAATAACAGTGCGGACAAAGATCAGGAGGACGAAAGAGCCAACAGCTGCTAGTGCACGCCTGGCACGGTGGTAGCTCCTGTAAACTCGACCTGCGTCCCTCCTTTAATCCTCCAAACAGCCCTACTCACCGATCCAGCTACCACTCCCAGTGAAAAGAAGGGGAGGAAGCGGGGCCCTGGAGAAGTAACGTGTCCACAGCCACGAGCCACGAGCCACCGTCTAAGAAAGTACATGTGGAACACACCACAGCTAGGATAAAACACAACCACGTCTTGCCGTTGCCCCCAAACTGAATACTTTTCCACCATCTAACCCAACAGCTGATCACATGAAAAGAGATACAAATCAGACGTTTCCGGCCACAAGTGAGTTTTGTGTTTGTGCCACCATATGGTTCTACTTTGCCTCTTCCCTTCTCCATTAGTTATTAATGTTGAAAAAAATTGTTCAACCAGAAAAAGAAACTTGAGATGAACCCTTAAAAAAGCACAAAAGCCAGACCAGTTCAACTCCACGGATAATCTAATCCACGGTGCCCTCGTCTTTAAGAAGTGCACCCTTGTACCTCAGTTTTTTAAATAATGGCCAAATGAACACATTCCGTCTTTTGATCTGCCCGCTGGCTGGGCGCCTGCCACCAGAGAGATAAAAATCAAAACCAGACCCTGTTCGCTGGGTCGCACACTCAGATGAGCAATGCTGGTGAAATCACGGCGGGGCCGAGTCCTGGCCAGTCCCACTCCCCCCATCACAACAGCCCACTGAGCAGGGCTCGGGGTACTGAAGTTCCCTCCCGGTGGCCAGCAGAGGTCTCTGCTTGCAATGCATTCCTTTATTTTTCCCAAGACCCAAAAAAACTTTTGCCTTTTTTTCCCCCAATTAAAAAAACAATTACATACCCTGGCCGGGTAGCTCAGTTGGTTAGAGTGTCGTCCCTATACGCTAAGGCTGCAGGTTCACTCTTCAGTCAGGGCACAGACAAGCCAACCAATAAATGCATTAGTAAGTACAACAAATCAATGCTTCTAAGTCAATTAAAAAAATTCAAGTGTTTTTAGTGATACACACACTAATGTCAGAAATAATCTACAGGGTGGCATCCAGCCCTGACAGTTGGTGTGGGGCAAGCACCAACCGTGAAATCAAACATGCGTTCAAATCCTTGGCCTGCCACCTACCTCCCGGCTAAGCGTAAACCTTCTAAACCTCAGAACGAGGGGCCACAACACCTGCCTCACAGAGAAACTCATTCCCCTCCCTGAACGCTCAGTGCCCTCACCAGGCACATGGGAGGGGGCACAGACCCAGCGGCAGAGGAGACAGACACCTGAGGCCCTGCTCACATTCCAGCCGCCACAGGAAGCCAGGAGCATGTGAACATGTCACCACAGGGTAAAAGCCACACAAGCTAAGTTATTGGGCACCTCGCTCTCTGGTGAGGCTGGTGCCCTGCGTGACCCCGGGACCTGACTGGTCAACACAGCTCCTGCGGGTGGAGTGCGGCTGGAGGCGAAACTCACGACTCTGACCCAGCTCTTCCAAAGCCAGGAGCCAGCGGGTCAACAAAGCTCCCTGCATCCAGTCAGGCTCAGAGGAAAGGGGTGAGAAGAGAAGCCAATCGGGGAGAACTCCAGGTCTGCGTGGACAAAGCCTCTGCTCCCAGGGGCCAGCCCAGCAGAGACACAGGGAGCTGCCACCAGGCAGGGGCTATGCTGCAGCCACTCTGGGACTGCAGGTGGGGACCCTGCACCCACCACCCGGCACACAGCCTGGCAAGAAATGGACACTTTGATCCTGCTGGACCGAAGGCCTCCCAGGCCTCCACCTTCAACCACACACAGGAGGGGGCCTGCACACCATCTCCGATCCAGCCCCCGCTATTCTTAACAGGAGAAAAACGTACACTGTGCACTATGGGTGCACATGCCAGGGGCGTCGTAAGACGTGAGACCGAGCCTCTACTCTAACTAAGCTGTCAGCCGACTCAGAGAATGGTATTTAAATACTGACCAGATTCTTCATTCCAAGACTGTAAACTGTAGGATGCACCACCAATGAGAACATCATTAATGCGCACGCTAAGTGTCAGAAGCAGTTTCCCAATTTCGGGAACATTAAAAGGTGAGTGGACCGTGGGCACCTGGTGCACACCCAGCAGACCAAGTGCTCCCGCTCCGGAGGCACCGGGGCTACAGTTACCGAGGGTCTAACACAAAGGAAGCGCATCCACATCAGGAAATCGGGGTTTGGGGTGGGTTTTGTTTGACCAACAAATATTTTCTTCCACTTACAAACCCATTTTTCACAAGGCATTAACAACAAAGCACTTTCTCAAAAAACAATAAGCCCCCTCCTCTCTTTTCCTAGGCAGATGCCCCAAACCACTCCAGAGATAAATAATAAACAAAGGCAAACTGCCTGGGTTTTAGACATTCATTCTCAAGACTCAAAAGCTCTGCCTTTTGGAAGCGTGCAGCCTGGAGTAAGAGGCCAGAAGGTTTTCTAAAGGAGGGGGCAGGAAGGGGCACAACAAAGGGAAGACAAATTGAAGGGAGAAATTACAATCAGTGCATGGGAGTCAACCACGCACACACAAGGCTCCTGTTTTCCACAGGTCACCCTACCCTTCCTCGAAGGGATGAGCCAGGTGCCGGGGGCCTAGTTAGCCATTCCCAGGCCAGGAGCACAGCACATGACCTGTGTCTGCAGAGAGGAGTCAGGGTCTTTCCAAGCCGCCTGCTCCTCTTATTTAAGGACTGGTCCCAGAGAGATGGAGCATAATACACAAGCAGCTTCCAGAAGCTGGGGTGGTACACTCACCGGATACACTGCCCTGGACTGAGAATCACACTGCAGTCACCGAACTGGTATCAGAAGCTGCCACTTACGGGTGGGCGACCGCCTCCACCTCAGGGCAGCAAACAGGGAGGGGCACCGGGTGGGCTTGAGCTCCCACTGCAGTCTGATGGTCCCGTGACTGCCCCTCCCCCCGACAGCCTGGACGGTCTCTCCACACCAGGCCACTCCCCACCAGGAACATCTGTCCTTCCCCCAGTGTCACCTAATGACTATGTCCTTCAAGGTCTGCCTCTTCCCCTCGTTTCCAAAGCCCCCTGAAAGGGTGCAGCTCCTTCTCGTCTAAGCTCATAGAGCTCCATACACACCGGAGGAGTTGTTGTCCCCCCACCCCCCCGCCCCAGGGCAGGGGCAAGCTGCCTGGACCGCCTGGTGCCTAGCATGGGTAGGGCCTCCTAAGCACTGGTGGGATCGGGCTGACTATGGAAACCCAGGCTGAGTTCTGATCTTTTGAAACTCACGTGTGTGCAAACGGAAGCCACCTCTCCAAACATTCTCCAGGGCCTCTCCTAGAGATGGGGCTGCAGACTGGCTGGGTGGGTGGAACGGTGAGTGTGAGAAAGAGAGACTGATATCCGGGACTGGTGCTTGCAGTTCCACGACCACCAGAGTCAGAGTCTCCCTCCCAAGTCAGTGGGAGACTCAAGCTCTCACACCCTCAAGGTGTGGACCACTGACCACCTTGCTGGGGCCCATGGGGCTGGCCCCGTCCTCACACTCTGTGGGCGCCACCAGAAGCCCAGTGACAGCCTTTGCTATGAAAGGGGGACAGAGCTGCAATCTGTTCCAGGATGGCCCTCGGGCCTGCTTTCCCACTCCAGGCTGTGCAAGTACTGTTGCAACGGCTGCATCCTTGTGTCACCTCAAACTTTCGGGTGGAAACCAGGTAAAAAATACATGGGAGCAGCTCGTTTATGAAACTGCAATTCTGTGGGTGGGACAGGACCCCCACCCTCCAGCTCACTGCCAGGCTCACTGAAACCCATGTGACCCCCCCCAAGCAGGAGCCCTCGACCACTCCGCTGGGGCCCCCAGGGCACACTGCCTGGCCAGTAACCCCTGGCAAAAATACTTCAGCTGAAAGAATCCTCCACTGAAAGGTGGCAGAGAGGAGTTCCGGGAGAAAGTGGGGTCATGCGCAACTAAATCAGTGTGAACCCCTCTCCTCAAAACTGCCAGTGACGGAAAAGGCGGCCCATTCCCCCACTGGGTGCTCAGGTGTAGACTTGACCTCCAGTGTTTTTTTTTTTGTTTTTTTTTAAGATTTTATTTCTCTTTTAGAGGGGAAGGGAAGGGAAGGAGAGAGGGAGAGAAATATCAATGTATGGTTGCCTCTGGTGTGTCCCCTGCTGGGAACTGGCCTGCAACCCAGGCATGTGCCCTGACTGGGAATCGAACAGTGATCCTCTCGTTCACAGGCCGGAACTCAATCCACTGAGCTACACCAGCCAGGGCTTGACCTCCGGTTTACAAAACATGTGTAAAACCACGGTTAAGCTTCCCTGAAAGCTATGAATGGATTAGTGCCATAAAAAGATGGGAGTGAGGTTCTGGGAGGGAAATCTCTGACACGAGGGGACACAAAACAAATGACCTGGGAGGGGTCCTCACAGCCAATCAGGGCAGACTGCTGTGTATCACCCCTGTGTCACAGTGGAGGGGGCACTCCAGGGAAGAAATCACGTGTGTTCAGTTGGCAGTACAGGGACAGCATGGTGAAACGTGAAAAGGAATCACCACGCCGGGCCAAACGTAGGCAATGACCACTCGGGAAGCATTTTGGATTGTGAAAGCCCACGACACACCCTCAAATACAAGAGGGTTTCCTCAGGTCCCAAGGTGAGGGAGGAGGGAGGTGGTTTCCAGAGTGAGCGTCCACGGACACAGGCAATCTTGCTGCCACTCCTGAGGCTTTGCGATGAGCAGGCCAGGCACACCTCACCCCAGGGGTCTGGAGAGCCACCCGGGGGAGGCTGAGGACCTGTGAAGCAGCAGCAGAAGCTCAGGGCCACGACGCCACTGGGTCACACACCAGCATGCTGGCTCCTTCCACCACATCCTCTCCCCAGACTCTCCAGACCGCAGACTTCTGAATAGCCCACAGTCCACCAAAACTCCAGTGACGCCACCGGCTCCTTCCCAGTGGTGGTGTCGGTTCCACACATGCGTCGGAGGGGGGCTGGGCCAGCACCATCTGCCACAGAGTGTGAGGTGCTCCCGGAACAAGCCAGTGTTCTGTTTGGCTTATTTTACCCCCTTAGCCGAGAAATCACCCTTGTCAGCAGGCCACAGCTGAATTCCTTCCGCTGAATAAATGTCTCAAATCAGGTTTTGTTTCAACTTCATTGACTCATCCAGTGACAATGACCATGCGCGGACAGAAAAAAATCTGAAGTTCTTCCTGCGGGGGCGGGGGGGGGGGGGGCAGCCGGCTCCACCCAGCAGCAACCAACGCGTCCCCTTGGCTGTCCAGGTCTCTCCACTTCAGCTCAGTAGGAAGCAAAACTCAAAGCTGTGGCTTCGGACAAAATCCACCCAAATGTATGCGCGACTCAACAGTGCCCCACCCTCAAGGAGCTCCAAGTCTAAGAGGAGGGAGGGGCACAAAAGAAATACCTGCGTGCTGCAAGCAAAGGACAGGGGCAAATACCAGACGCCACAGACACGTGAACAGGGTCGATGGGGAGCGGGGCAGAAAAGGTGATGGAACTAAGATGTACCAACTGGCAGTCACAAAACGGGCACGGGGGTGTAAGGTGCAGCAGAGGGAACGTGGTCAATACATCATAGTAACCACCTATGGTGCCAGGTGGGCACTCGAGTTTTTGAAGGGAACACTAACTATATATACGGAGGTCTATGGGCTACGCTGACACAAAATAGTGTTGACTGCAAACTAGTTTTTTTGAAAGAGGACTTAGTCTATTTACTTACTATCATTATAACCATCTAACAAATGGCTTTCTGAACTAGTCAAGTCTGTGATGTTCTTCCTACAACAAAGCAAAATGAAACCTGTGCTGATGAAGGCACGGGGTGCCACCCGAAAGGGACCACAACCTGGGCCTGCCTCGAGGGCGCACAGCCGAGGACGCAGCCACACACGGCAGCACGAGCGCATCACCCACAACGAGAGGAAGGACGAGCAGGCGGTGACCACAGGAGCTTCTCCCCAGAATTCCCCATTCAAACTTAAAGCTCTTGGGAAACTGCTTTTACCCGAATCACCTCCTCTCTTCCAAGAGTGAGCTCCTGCCCCTCAGAGCCCCTACCCCAATTCTGTTCACTGCAGGGGAGCCCGGTTGTTCCTCCCACCCAAGGAACAGGGCCCCATCCACTCCAGGGCCCCTTTGTTTACCGGAGACCTCCACACTGGCCGCCAGCACGCCAACGGCTTTTAACGTGGCTGGTGATGGACAGGCGTCAGAAGCCCCGGCTCTGCCACGGAGCCTCAACTCGAAAGCTCTGCAGGCCCACAGGCTCCTCTCCGTCCCCGTCCACATTCCTGGCCTGTTTCAAATGTCAGGGAGAGCAGGCTGAGTACACCACACTGTCCTCACATGTTTTTAATGTTTCCCCACCAGATGTGTCCTAAGGGGGTGACCCAGACACTCCTCACCCAGGGCCCCTGCCTGCCAAGCTGCACGGGGCTTCCTGACCACTCTGGGAGAGGAAATGCCTTCCTTCCGCCTCTTCTGGTTCTGGAGAAGGGGATCTCTCTGCGTTTCACTTTGATGTCTCACACTGGTTTGACTGCTCATCAACCAGAAGGCAGGACCTAACTTAGACGCTCATTCTTCATGGGGTCCATCTGCAACAGGACCCCATATAGCTCCTAAAATGCAAGAGTTAGACGAACCTCCTGCTAGACAAGTCTATCAGGGCAAGCCCAAAGAAGGGCATCTTTGTGCATTTCAGATGAATTACGCCTCCCAGTTCCAGCTGACGAGAAGCCAGTATCTGCTTCACGTCCAGAGAGCTTGGCCTCCTGCTGCAGCACGCAGACCTTTCCCAAGGTCACGTCCCTTCTACAGCCCTTCCCTGACCCTGCAGTGCTCCTTCCCGTGACCGGAACCAAGGCAGGACGAAGCTCTCCTGTTCACTCTGCCCAGAGTGAAAGCCGATGATCCTCCTGTCCAACCCGTGGCATATGGGCCCCCTGTGGGCCTGGATGGCTATGAATGCGGACCAACACAAAATTGTAAATTTACTTAAAACCTGTTTTTTGCTCATCACTTTTTGTTAGTCTTTGTGTATTTAATGCGTGGCCCAAGGCAACACTTCTTCTCAGTGTGGCCCAGAAACGCCGAAAGGTGGGGGACACTGTGCCTGTTCCTCAACCACCTGGAAACCACACCTGCACAGCTACCAGGAGCGCCCACCGCCGTCCCCCAAAGCTGTGGCGAGACGCACACACCAAGGGTAATGGAAAAGGGACCAAAGAGCACTTGCACAAGTAATTCCAAAGAGACTAAATTTCCTGGACACAGGCGCAATGAAAACTGAAAAGGATTAAAAAACTTCCCCAGACGAAGGTGGGAGCTTCCAAGAAGACTTGCCAAGTGGCAAACACTGTGGAAAGGAATTTTATACACAAACACAGCAGGGCAGAGACTTGAGGCAGAAGAGCCAGGTGCACTGCTGGGGGGCCCTTTCATTAGGCAAAGATCTGCGCAGCCCTCGGAGCACCAACAAATCGCCCCATGGTCTCAAGAATGGAAAGAACATGGAAACCAGTGGGTAGTCACAGGTTTGAATTCTGCTCTCACCACGAATGAAGCCCATGCCCTTGCCACCTTTTTAGGAGTCCTGACATCCCTCAAAGCAACAGAAGAGAACTACGTGGCCTGGGAGAGGACAGGCTAGATTCCTTTCCAGGGGTCCTCCCACTGACAGTGTGCAGGCAAGCTCTTCTGTCAAGGCGTTTTAAGGCAGAAACGTACCAGAGGGAAACGGAACACCCCTCAGACCCAGGGACTGGATTTTTCGTTTGCATGTATCTCATGGCACTCTCACGAGTATTTTCAAGAGAACTGTCCTGCACATGGGCAGAGGGCCTGCAATAAAAGACAAAAATGACACCCCATTGCTCTGCCCAGAATGAACACTTGCGAGTGGTGGAAGCAGAAGCAAGCAGTGGTTCCCCCAAACCACAGCGATACTCTTCTTCTGGGGAACATGATGTTCGGTGCAGCACCAGGGCACAATCTTCCTTATTTATTTGTTTTTAGAGAGGGGGAAGGGAGGGAGAAAGAGAGGGAGAGAAACATCAATGTGTGGTCGCCTCTCAAGCACCTCCTACTGGGCACCTGGCCCACAACCCAGGCATGTGCCCTGACTGGGGATAGAACCAGCAACCCTTTGGTTTTCAGGCTGGCACTCAATCCACTGAGCCACACCAGCCAGGGCTGTGGCACAATCTTTTTAAACAGGCAACTTAACTCTACTGTGGAGGATACCCTGGGTCCCCTAGCAGTTATAAGAAGAGTTACCAAATTTTACGTTATTTCTAAGGTAACGACGACCAAAGACCCTGCATCCCTCTCCTCCATCAGAATCGAAGCATGTAGGAAAATGGAAAGTGAGGAGCTGACTCTGGACCCCACTGGGAACAGCACTACTACTGACTGGAGCTGTGAGGGAGGCACCCGGACTTGACAGAGCGCCTGCATGGCCTCATTCGGAAAGTCCGAGGTCCGTGTGCAATCACACAAGATAAAGGCAGGTGGCACCGGCAGTCTCCACAGGGCCAGCAAGGTCGTGGCTTCCCAGGAGAGGACTGGCGTGGGCTGTTCCCGAGGCAGGCAGGCACAGGGAGTAATCCAGGAAAAAGGCACGATTCCCAGCTCTAGTCTAAAAAATTGCAGATGATCCACTATCTCCGCCCCTCCCCTTGTTCATCTAGAAAGCCTGACTGCACAAACAGCACATCCTCAGCAAACCAAGTGCGTGCCCAGCACCTGCTTCTTGGCAAGGGACCCACGGGGCTGAACCAATGCCCACAGCCTACTAGGTATCAAGTCACAGGTTGTCACCTGGGCAGAGAAACCCTGCTGCTACTCCACCTTTGCCCAGCTAGCTCCCTTCCCATGACTCTACCAGGGGTACCGCAGGCTTCACCTACTCCAAGCAGCTTTCCCTGAAACCCACCCACCGGGGTGGGGTTGGTGCTGCTCTGTGGGGCTTCTTCCACAGCGCTGTGCTCCTTTCCACTGGGATCCTGAATTACATCCCTCTGCGTATGTCTCCCATGGTATCTGTCTGACCATGACCTCGAAATTTCAAGATACTAATATTAACTTACTTAGCACTCTGACCCAGTGCTTCAGCTCAGGCTCCAGCACTTGAGAGGGACTTGACCGTGCTTTTCTGAGTGCCCATTAGGTGCCATACACTGGGGACACAGAGGTGAACAAAGGAGACAAGACCCCTGCCCTCAGAGAGCTGAAGCGGCAGTGAAAGAATCATGTAATTAAGCAATTCCAACTGAGATCAAAGGCGGGGCCGTAGCCAGGGTGACGGCGTGAGAAGGGTGGGGAGTGAGGCCCAGGCAGATGCCTTCCCAGTACAGGGGACAGCAGATACAAAAAGCCAACAAGACGGGGCCTTTGGGAGCCTCTACAGCAGGCGAGTATGGCTGGTGTAGAGGGACCCAGGGGGAGGCAGGAGGGGCGGACAGGGCCAGAGTTCCTAACCCAGACTGTTCTCTGGGCTCCACCCTGATGACCTAGCGGAGTCGTGAAGGGCCACGGAGGGTCAAGATCAGGACCACACTGTGGAAACATTACTCTGGCAGCGGAGAGTGGGACTACAGGCAGCGAGGTCCAAAGGCTGTTAGAATAATCTGGTAACCTGGGGGCGGGTAACAGCAATATCATTCACTGAACTGCCCTAAAATGAAGATGAAACCACCTCCACCGGACAAGCCGGATGCAGAGCAGGTGGCAATCTTTGGGCGTGACCACACTAGGCGTGTGGAACTATGTCTCCACTGTCCTCCAATAGCCTGAGCTGTACCCAATGCCCCTGAGTCCTGCCTCTCTCCTGGACTCCCAGAGGCCATCCATCCACTTGCCACAGGCTCAGCTTAGTGCCATCACTGTCAAGACCAAGAGGTAAAATACTAGAGGCAACAACAGCATTACAGCCCGCTTGCTCCTGGGAGGAGCTCTGCGCAGCCTCACTGCCCATTCCTGGCTGGAAGACAGCACCTTCTCCTAGAGCCTGACCAGGCAACACTCACCCACCGCCCTGGCCAATGAGGAAAACGCAGGGCACACTCCTGAAAAGGACAGCTGTAGTGGAACACGGCAAAGAATTTAAGCTGCCGTGACAACTGAATTTCTCCTCCACTCACTACATGTTGTCAGAAAGCTCGTACGGCAAGTTGAAGGCCATCACCTTTTCCTTTGACACAGTGGTCACTACTGACCCACCGAGCACTCGTCTGTGCCCACCGGGCAGCTGTCTACCCACACTGCTTCCTTGAATCACCACTGCTGCCCTCTTGAGAATGAGGTTGTAAATTCGTAATTATCTCCACTGTACAGATGAGGAAACTGAGGCACAGAGAGCTTAAACAGCTTATCAAGGCCACCCACACAGCCAGGGCATACCCATGCCCAGCTAAGATGATATTAAAGATCCACAATGATTTAGTGTCTTTCCGCGTACTGCTAGGGCCACCAGCCCCAGGGGCTGAGGTCGCCCCAGTTAACATCTCAGCCCCCTTTCATCTCTCTGCCTCAGATCACGCACACAGAAAGTATAACAGACAGCCCCCTCCTCTCAGACTTTGGGGATGGGTGGGTTTATGGGATTGCTAATGGTTACTTAGCATCAATGTTGTGACCAGTGGATAGGGTCTGGGGATATGAATGAGCTTTGTTTCATTCCACAGGTGCTCTGAAGCCAGACGGCTCCCTGGTGCTAACAACACAGAACGGTGGCACGCGATGAGCAGGACGTGCTTCACGCCGTCTCCTGTGCAGCGACACGACCCGGAGACGAGGCTTCTCCCAGCACACAGTGTTCAGAAGCAGGAAGGCCCAGGACACAGGAACGGACATGTTGGGGAAGACATGATAAGCGACTTTAAAGTGCCTGACACACCTCTGTAGCCCAACTTGCATTCCGCACACAGACGGAAAGGGGAAAATCTACGTGTATGAAGGATAATCATCTCCAGCCTGGGGCGAACCGACCGAATTTTGTTCTGACCCAGGACTGCTGTTCTAGCTTCCAGTTGAAAGTAATTAAGTGTGCCTATATACTCCAGAAAGAGCAGAGGGGGATTAACAGGAATTAAATCTCCTCTGTATCTGGCTCGCCTCTCCCCTCCGAGTGGCCTGCTGTCAGGCACTTGTCCCAGAGCCTCCATCTGACACCGCCCCCACCACCATCTGCAACATCCATTCGGGACTGGGCGCGAAGCTTTCAATTACATAAAAGGTAACAGGCCCAGCAGGACCTGAAAATCTGGAGTTTCACAAGTGCTGTTCCTACCTCTTCCTCTGCACACCAAGCACCTAGAATCTAGCTGGTAGTCGTTTGTGGGGCACAAGGGGTGGGAGTGGGGGGTGGGGGGGAGGAGGCACAGGGCTGGGCTGCCCCTTCAAGAGGCCTCACAGAGGCAGCGTCTGCACACACTATGATTGACAGGGCCTCTAATGAACCTTAATTGTGAGTGCAACAAGGTCCAGGAGGCAGCAGCACATGGGCAAAGGGGCAGCCAAAGACCGTCTGAGTAATGAATAAGAAGTGTCCGGCCTGATGAGGGCCAGCGACCCAGAAGAGGAGGAGGGCGGGGTCCTCCCTCAGCCCTGCGCCCTCCTGAAAGCTGGGGCTGCTTTACTTAACGGACAGGAAGCCTCTGGGAATACAGAAGGCCCCCACCTTCGATCTCTCAGCAAAGACAGAGCAGGGACAGTGATCTGCTTGGTGGTGGCAGCCATGGTTGTGGGGGTCACATGATCACCGCCATGGACACTTCCGTCTCCATCAGCACCTCATCTTTAACAATGGAGGGTGCGAAGAGGACACCCTTTCAACAGGGAAAGGGAAAGCTACACTCTAGGAAACTGAGTAAGTTCTTTAGGGCACTAATTATCGTGACAGTATCCGCACCCAGCGTCAGCTGTCAGCCGGTGGCCTGCAGTGACAAGGAGAGAGCAGTTCCTGGAGAAGCTGGGGTCGCAGGTGCACAGCGGGAGAGTGGGCGGCTGAGCCGGGTGGGCCTGGGGATGATTCCGACTCAGCTACTACCAGCTGTGAGGCTCTGACCAACTCATTTCCTCTCTCAACTGCCTCATACATCAGATGGGGACAGAAGACTAGCTTTATGGTGGCTGGTTTAAATAAGCTAAATATGTAAATGGTCTGGAACAGTACCTGGCAGCTCACAGTCATCAGAGAAGAGCAGGAGGCCAGCAGGGCTCAAGGGCTACATCAGGCCGTGTGAGTTGGACGTGACCTCAGAACCGCAGGCAGGCAGCTGCCATCAGCCAGGAGCTGTGCTGGAAGTTCACCTGCACAGTCTCTAGCACTCAAAGTCAGTGACATCACACCCATCTCCGCTACAAGGAGACGGAGACTCAGAGGTCACCCAACTAAGACATGATGAAGACGAGAGGTAAGTTCGGCTGGACCTTTCAATTTCCAGCTGCTGAACCTATCACATTCTAACACTGCCACGCAGACATCTCAGGCTAAAAATCTCAGATTTGGAGCTACCCTAAAAACCACCAACCACAAATTTTACAGGGCCCCGATCTCCAAGTACACTGAAATAGACTCTGCAACCTGGCAAATGAAGCGAGTATGTGTGTGTGGGGGGCAGGAGAAGGGGAGAACCATCAAATAACCACAACCAACGTGTTTTTGAGAATGTGCCAAATAAATGGTCATTCTGCTTGTAGCCCATCCCAAACTTGCACTTCTAGGCTGGTGGCACCTCGGGTGCACGTTTCGCACCACGCCTCCGAACAGGCAGCAGTGGAGGAGCTGCCTCCCCACCACAAGGAGGACTCGGGAGGCAGGGGACATGAGATGCCTGCAAGGGGAAAAAGCCAAGCCACGGAGGACCACCGCTGGGCGAGGCTGGAGAACACTGCAGAAGGGAATGTCTGGGGCAACAGTGGCCCTGTGGGGAGGGGGGCACTTAGAGATGTGGGTTCAAGACACAAACAAGAGATCAGAAGCCTTGATAAGATGGAATTGTAAATGAATGGAAGTGAAGGCAGGAGAAAGCAGAAAACTGCACAACAGAAAGGAAGCCTGAGGGTTCAGGGTTCACAGGTGTCCTGTCCTGGGAAATGTAAGGTAACTGACTGTGTGAACCTCTTGGTTGGCTAAAGTGAAGGCAATGAGGTCAAATGACCTGTGAGGCTGTAATATTAGCTGGTTTGTCCTTGGACAGTGAGTTCAACCTTAAGACCCATCCTGCCTTGTCAGACCATCCAACCATTTTGTTCAGCTTCTCCCCCAGGGCTTCCAAAAGAAGGGTGCCTGCTGAAGCAACCAGGAAGGGGCGGGGGAAGACCCACCCACCCAGAAAGCCCACCCCTGCCAGGGCGGAACAGGAAGCATGACATCAGGTATCTGTGGAAGGAAAGGCAGTAAGGACGTCTGTCAAGAAGGCAGTCAGCCAGTCTGACTCAGACCTTCCCTGTTCACTCTGGGGTGGCAGCATCGGTGTTTCCAGCTTCCTTTTCAGGGGTCTCAGCCTTGATACTTCAGGGAAGGTGGGTGGGTGGGGGGCATTTTCACGACCATCTAAAATGCCTCGGTGGGGCCCTGACCTGGTTGGTTAGAGCATCACCCCAAAACACCAAGGTGGTGAAATCCCAGGTCAGGGCACATCAAGTAAGTGGAACAACAAACCTCCCCCCTCCCCAACCCCCTTTGCCCCCTCTCTGCCAAAAGTCAACAAATACAAAGTTAGAAAACCACAATGCTTCAATGGAGAGCCTTCTAATCTCTCCCCTTCCAGGTTAAATAAAACAAGTCCCAACAACCCTATGCTGGGTTATAAACCCCATCCAAGGCTGGGCCATGTCCACCTGTGAAAACACCGCCAGGAAAGCCGCCTGGGGCGCCAGGGCAGAGCCCCGGGCAGGCAGGACCCCGGGGTTGACAAACAGGCCCTAGGGAAGCCTATGGAGGTAATTAATAAAAGCACCAGCTAGCATTTATTCAGCACCTGTCCTACACGTACTGCACATGTTGGCACTTAATTTTTAAAATTTCTTTTAAAATATATTTTACTGATTATGCCATTACAGTTGTTCTATTCCCCCCTTCATTCCCCTCCACCCTGCATACCCCCTTCCCCACCATTCCCCCTCTTTCGTTCATGTCCATGTGTCACAAGTTCTTTAGATTCTATGTTTCCCATACACTTCTTGCCCTCCCCCGTCTATTTTCTACCTACTGTCTATGCTACTTATTCTCTGTACCTTCTCCCTCCTTCTCCTCCTCCCACTCCCCTGTTGCTAACCCTCCATGTGATCTTCATTTCTATGGTTCCGCTCCCGATCTAGCTGTCCTCTTAGTTTGCTTTTGTTTTAGGTGTGGTTGTTTTTTTTTTTAAATATATTTTATTGATTATACCATTACAGTTGTTCTATCCCCCCCCTTCAATCCCTTCCACCCGCACCCTCCCTCCCCCACCATTCTGCCNGAGAGCAAGTACAACCCCCCTGTTTCTAACCCTCCATGTGTTCTTCATTTCTATGGTTCCACTCCTGATCTAGCTGTCCTCTTGGTTTGCTTTTGGTTTAGGTGTGGTTGTTAATAACTGTGAGTTTGCTGTCCTTTCACTGTTCATATTTTTTATCTTCTTTTTCTTAGATAAGCCCCTTTAACATTTCATATAATAAGGGCTTGGTGATGATGAACTCCTTGAATTTGATCTTATCTGAGAAGCACTTTATCTGCCCTTCCATTCTAAATGAAAGCTTTGCTGGATAGAGCAATCTTGGCTGTAGGTCTTTGGATTTCACGACTTGGAATAGTTCTTTCCAGGCCCTATGTTGGCGCTTTATACACACTCCCAAATCCTGGCAGCTGCCCCAGGAATTTGGTTTTCTTATCCCAGTCTTGTCTACTGGATGAAACCCTGGGAGATGCTGTAGCCTGAGGTCTCGAAGCTGGAAGGTGACAGAGACATGGTTCAGGTCCCAGTCTGCTTTGCTTTGTCCAGGGGCTGGATGGAGACTGATTGGGGGAGACCTGTGGGGGTTCAGCCCACTCAACTCTGCCACATCTCCCCCCATGGGGCAGGCACACAGTCGCAGGCCAGAGAGAGACCGCGCCTCTGCTGCCAGCAGAAGGGGATCCAAAAGCAGTGGCACCGACAGTAGGGGCCGGGGCGAGGTCTGGCTCTAGGCAAAGGGCTCAGACAGTGAGACCCGCCGGCCCTCCCGTCACAGAGACCCAGGGAGGCCTGCCAACCACAAGGCAGTGAGCGGCAGGCACAACGCTTCAGCCTCGGCTCCCGACTTCCAATAAGGTCTGCTTAATGCACACCACGCTTTTTTCTCCACCCCCTTCTTTCCCTCCTACTGAAGGAGCTAGAAGTTTTCTAAAGCAGTTCTCTTCTTGGAAAAGAAAACAATAAACTAAGGGAAGCTGTTTCTTTTTATGCCATTTTACCAAACAGTTATGAGAATTTAAAAGCTGGCTAACATCACACAATAAGGCCACTGCCAGAAAGGGTCTAGAGTCCAGGTCACCTGACATGTAGGTCGTGAACCGTGAACCTTCCCAGGAACCAGTGCTTCCCCAAGTGGGTTCCATGAAAGCAACTTAGAAAAGGGCTGGGTCACAGGAGAACAGGTCCTTGCCTCTCCACTGCAGGCCTTCTCAGGACCTTGAACGTGACAGTGCAACTGGGGCAAGTCACAGGGGGTGACCAGAGCAACTGCCCAGTGTCTTAGTTCCTCCAGAGCCAGCATCACAGCGAGCGGAGGCCAGGAAGAGGGCACGCTGCATCCAGAGGACGCGGCCCGTCCACTGAGCAGGCAGAAGGGTCACCGGGGAGGAGGCTTTTCCAGCCTCCTCTCATTTGCCTCTGCACTTTCCTGACCAGCAAAGCAGTAAGATTTGTGCACATTACCTCCTCTGTGAATCACCTGCGTACCCACAGCGTATTCCTACCTTTCTTTTTTTCTTCTACTCCTCACCCGAGGACACTGTTTTTTCATTGCTTTTAGAGAGAAGGGACACAGAGAAGCATCAACTGGTAGCCTCCCACACCCGCTCGGACTGGACTGGCACTTAAACCAGGCATGGTAATAAGCACCTGGACCAGGAGTCACAAATGCATGCGCCTACGCCAGGGCCCAGACAGGAAATCCAACCAGCAACCTGGGTCTGCGCCGACTGGGAGCTGAACCCACGACCTTTTGGTTACGGGACGATGCTCCAACCAACCAGGCCGTTCTGGCTGGGCCCTACCCTTTCTTTACTGCTGGAGGCAACAGCACAGTGCTTGGGAGCCTGGAGTCAGGATGCTTAGGTTCAAAGTTTGGCTGCTCCACCACTGCCTGGTGACAGTGGTCAAGTTGTCAAAGCCCCTGCTACTTCTCTCAGTTCTAAACCACAGAACTGAAAGTGGGGACAATGACACTAACAACCTCAAAAGGTGTTTTCTGACGATTTTAGGAGATATGTTCTTTGCCACAAGCTGCAAATGTTTTTTCAGAGTCTGTCTTTGGCCTTGGAATTCTATTTTATTTAAACTTGAAATTAAATTTGATTATACCAAAGTCATGCTTTTGTCATTAGCTTCTATGCTGTATAAAGGACTCCCCACCTCGAGAGTCAATGTCGATGTTTTCCCTCTGGTTTCTTATGTTCAGTTAAGTATTAGTTCTCTAGTCCACTAGGAGTATAGCACCTGCTGTGCAGTAGATATTTAGCTTGTTTTCCTTCAAACTCTTTAGCTGTTTCAGCAATTTTTTCAATAATCGAGCGTCTTCTCGGAGAGAAACACGGCCACCGCTTGCGCTGCACCCCGAGTCACTCCGCCACGGGCCTGTTCCGGAGCTGTCAGGTCCCACTCGTCCTGCCCCTGGTTCGGAGGTCTGCAGCGCCCTTGCGCTCGGCCCTCCTGCCCAGGGAAGCTTACTGTCCTGGAACTCACTGTTCAGGACCAGTGGGCATCGATCGCACTGTCTCCTGGAAATAGGCTCTGCCCCCCAAGGAACACAAACACACACAAAGCAAATGGCCTTGTACTTTCCTCCCTCACTCATCGAGGTTCAAGTTTTAATCTTCTGGTCTGCTCATTCTTAATGGAATCAAATGAGGGTGTGTTCCTCTGCCAGAACAGAACTCACGAGAACTCCAAATGACTTTGGCCATATCTCTGGGGGAGCAGGGCAGGTCGGGGCACCCCAGGAAGCCCCATTTCCTCTTTCTAAGCAAACCACAGCATTTCCCAAGGGCTGACTAGCTGCCGCCTTGACGCAAATCTGAGGTGGCACCATGAGGTGGCTGCGTCCCTGCCTCGGCCACAGGCCAGGGTTACAAAAGGCTGCCTTCCTCTGGAGAGGCGGCCCTGAGAGAGAGGCAGAGTGCAGGGTCTGCGCTCCCGCTCTCCCTGTTTCAGTCGTCACAGCTGCATCCATTCTCGGAGCAGAGGCTTGCATGAAAAGGCTCACCACAACTTTCTAAGGAATGGAGTTCATTAAAATACTGCTGGAGGCCCCTGGCTGGAATGCTTTTTCCCCTTGTAAACGGGGACTGAAGCACAGCGTCGGGGCCCACAGGAAGGCTCAGACACCAGCGCAACAGACCCTGTGCCAGGGTCAGGGTTGTTGCATGACTGCCAATGATTCAATACGCCCCTCTGCTCCTGCTCCAGGGACAGCACCGCACCCAGGAGAGCGCCTCCCAGCACACTCTCTGACCAAGGGGAGCAGGGAAACCAAGCCCCCCCACCTCCGACAGAAACCCGCAAGGGGGCGTCTGTAGGTATAGCGCATGGGGTGCAGCACAGGCCCCTCCTCCATGATCAGGACTACAGAGAAGCCTCCAGGCATCACCACAGAGGGAATGGCCCTGCCCTCTGGGAGGCCCAGTCACAAAGCCCACCATCCCTAAATAAGATCCCGGAGTCCCAGAGCCTCAGCAAAGCCATGTCCCCAGGGGGACAGGACCCAACTTCCTGGAGGATCAACCTGACTTTGGTGGAAAAGCATTCCTTTTATTTTAAAATGTCTTGCATATGGACATGTTATGAATTGCAACACAGTTTTTAGAAAGACAAACCAAAATTCTCTACTTGAGGCAGACACTTTTGGATTTGCTCCCCTCTACCGCCAGAACACCCTGGGGGGAGAATCTGAGACGCAGCACGGGGCCGGGCCAAAGGCAGCCAGCACCAAGTCAGAGAAGATGGCAAAACCCACTGCTAGCTGGGCACAAGCATTCAAGGGCCTAGACGCCTTCATTCAGAGGCAAAGACGAACAAATATGCCTGCTATGTATCCATTCCATAAATAAATGAGTGCAAAGCGGACCATCGCCAAGTCTTCCTTCCTCCAGTAAAATCTTTCCGGAATTCTACACTAAATGTAAGTACTACGGAGCGAGGGCTTTCACGCTGCACCTGCAGCACCCACAGTGGCGTCTGGCACACAGACGTTAAATGCAGTAAGAACAACTAACTTAGTTCAGTAGTGGCTTGTCAGTCATCGCCAAGATCCACAGGCTGAGATCTGACCAAAGTCACCCTTGCTGGGACCCAGTGTGAGGATCCCTGAAACAACTTCTCCCTGTGGAAGGGCAGCCAAGGAATAAAGGTTTCATTTCTCCCCAGGGCCTAGCACGACCGTGCCTCACTCATAGGAGATGCTCAGTAAATGTTGGCTGAGTCCATCACCTCATTGTACTGTGTATAATGCGCACTTCTTTGCCCAATTTTTTGAGGGGAAGATAAGGATGTGCGTTATACATGAACAGTGCTAATTCCGTATCTATATAGATGTTTTCATTTCTTCTATTTATGCTATGCGTTAAAAGTGTAACTTCAGAAAGCAATAACGTTATCTGTATGCAAAATACTACCGTGGAATACAATAACCGTTCTTGTTTCTAAATACAAATAAATAAATAACTGAATTTAAAAAAACAAAATACTTTTTTCCCCAAAATTTGGGCCCAAACCATGGGTGCACAGTATACATGGGAGCATATCACACACAGCAAAACACAGTGCCTTTCACCTACTTCAGCTGAGACCCATTTGGAAAGAAGAAAACACCTGAGATGTTGCCTCTGAAATTAAGGAGGGAAAATGCTGGTATGAGACTTTCAAATGACGACAATAATGGGGAAACTGGGCAAGAAAACACAAGCCTGCTCACTCTTGACCACAGCTAACCCACATCACATCTGGCTCTCAAGACCCCGCAAGCCAGCACGTGTTCACCACCGGGGGGCAGAAGGGAGTGTGAAGGCTCATTCCCCATGGTTGTCCCGGGACAGAGAGTTTACAGGGCTCATTGGTCTAGCTGCTACAGACTGCAATCTGAGTGCCAACGCTCAGCAGAAGTCAGATAATCAGTAATACTAATGAACTATTACCTATACTATTAGCCTTAATTTTACCGGTCACAACGTGTGGGAGCTTGGCTCCGAGGGCAGATTCATGAAAAGCAGGTTCTTAGAAATGCACTGTATTTTCCAGACTATAAGACAACTTTCCCCCCAAATTGGGGAGGAAGAGGGGTGTACCTTACAGTCCGAATGTAGCTCACCTGGCTCGCTGTAGGGGATGGGGCCTATATTATTTATGTTATTAAGTATTTTACCCCATTTTTTGCTTTAAATTTTTTCCCTATTTTCCTTCTCTAAAACCTAGGTGCGTCCTATCTTACAGTCTGAAAAGCTCGGTAAGCTGTAGGTCTCCACTTGCTCGCTCGCTCGCTGTGCCCGTGCCCTCCATCCTCCCAATCTGTCGGGCTCCTGGGCAGACACCACGCTAGCGAAACAGACTAGAGCTGCACAGCCTCTGCGAGCCGCTGGAAGCAAAGCCACTGCTGAGGCTGGCAGCACGAGGCCCTGAACCCAGCTGGCCCTTCCTATTTCCGGAGGGCAATTCCAGCTGCTAAAAAGAGGAGTACGCTGAGGTAGTCAGGGCATCTGGGTGTCTCTTTCCCTCGAACCTGCAAGCCAGGCTGGGATGGCTTGGGTGCTTTCCCAGCCGACTCTACTTTCTTCCCCCTTGCTTGGTTAAAATCTGGGGACACTCAAAGCTGGATCTTCAGGTGGACTATAGCAAAGAAAAAAAAAGGAACTGAAAAATGAAGTGACCGTGCAAGCAGAGACTTGGCTATTTTTGGTTTGCTCTTAGAAAGGCAAAGGTGCCAATTTGCAGAAACAAACTCCTTCTTCAGCTCAGGGCTCAAAATACACCCCAGCTATCGCTGCCAGTGTGCAGAGCAAAGCCATAGAAGGTCAAAGTTTAGGAAGCCAAGAGCACATCCTAACATCACAGGATTCTTGGCACACATGGACCTATGGGTATTTTTGAAACAGCTTAACAATGGATTTCGGCTGGCTGTGCTCCAGTACAATGGGATTACTATGTAATAAAATGATGTTTTGACCATCTGCAAAAGAAGGTCATTTCCCACCAATCAGAGCATGCACGATAATCCCAAGGCAGCAAAAGCTCTGACACTAGAAAGAAGAGAAAAGCAAGCCGATCTGGCATGACAAACTGGGCTGCCTGGGCCTCGCTGCCGAGCATACGCCATAGTTCCCTTTACCACCACTCTGTAACCGGACCGCTGGTGGGCAGGGTGCGTTTGCCTGCAGTCCTCTGGCTCCAACACCTAAGAGAGGCCATTCCCTTCATGGGAAATGCTGGCAAATCCTAGCATTCTTGTCAGTCTTAATATTGGCGACTTTTCTCAAAAACAGCCCCCTCCCCTTCATTATTTTAGGCAGGTGAGCACAGCAAGAAGGGCTGCAATGGGCACCACGCAGTGCACTAGTGGCGTTGGAAGCCTCTGACTGACCCCAGGTCACGTGAAACAAAGGCCCAGATACTCTGCTTCTGGGTGGACCCGTGGCAGTGGGTCCACCTAGAAGCAGTGGAGTTTTCCGAAACTACGGCTGTGGGAAGAAACAAAAGCTGCGAGTGAACTTCGGACCCGCAGCAGTACACTCCGCACAGACCAACTCTGGCAAGAGTGAGAGAACTTTGCAAATCCAGTTAAAAAGAAAGAAACAAAACCTGTCATTCCCAGGGAAAGTTGAAGAAAAACAGCAACGATTAAAGGAAAGCATTCAAATAAGTGATTTCTAGGACTCGTCACAGGATCCGATATAAAACCAGCCCAAACGCCCATTGTGCGCTACGGTGCAAAGCAAGGACCTTGAAGCAAGACCATTAGTCAAAAGGCGGCTTCTGGAGCACGTCAGTATAGTCTTAATGAGGCATGCGTTACCCGGTCCTAAGTCAGCGAAAAGTCACGCTTCATTTCCACTCTGACATTCATCATGCTTCAAATTTTAAAAAAATTAATGAGAACACCGATTCCCCATTCCATTCTGGGTGATGGGAATCATTTATGGCCTCTTGTTCAGCCTTAGGAGGTGGATGGGCCCCAGGCTGGCTGCCAGGCAACAGTGGGGGGAGTCGGTGCCTCACCTGCCTCTCGGGGAAGCAGCGGACAGAGGTGAACAGGTGACACTAAGTGGCCTGGCTCTAACAAGGAAATTCTTTCAAGTCTCCAGGTGTTTTTATTTTAACTATGTGAATTTTAAATTATCCTCCATAATACATCTGTGCTTTAGTATTTTAAATTACTAATGAATTAAATTACCCGAATTTCCCCCCCAAACAGGTAACACTGACACATAAGATGCACCGCATTTCACCTGCTGCTGAGTTTAAGTGACGGGACCCACAGTCACCCAGCAGAATTCCCGAGGAGGTGGCACTGGGACTCCCGGGGCTGCCTAGCCACACCAGCACCCTGGCTTCTTCCTCCGAGTCTCAACCCCCTAGAGAAGGTGAAGTGGTCGTATATACATTATGGAACACCGAGGAAATGGTAACACAAATGAAAGCATCCAGCTCAGTCCGACAACCCACACCTGCCTCCGTTCCCTCTCCAGCCACCAGCACAGAAGACCGAGTTAAGTGTGGAAAGGCGGCGGGCTCTGACAGCAATCTGCAGGGTGCCACACGCTCCACCACGTATCAGGGACGGCACAGTGCAGCGCTTCTACCTGGGTCTGAGCACCGCCCCGCCAGCTCCACCTCGGGGCTGGTCTCTCCCGCCCCGCGTTTGGGCTCACGTGGAGGACGGCTCCTTCATTTTCCACCGGTGCTGCAATGGAACCGGCCAACCAGGCTTCCCTGAAACCTGCACATCTCCGAAATAAAGAATGATGAGAGAATCACAGCTGTAGTAAAACACTTTTGTTGCCATAAGAACAAAATAGCTTGTTAAACAAACACAAAGACGGGTCTGAGAAAACTGTGCTCATCATTCGTTCTATGTTTGGTTCATTTCTAAAACACAGCCGTAACTAAATTGGCAAACTAAACTTCAACTTGGCCAAGCACACCTTCTCTGAGTGTAAAAGAAAAAGAAGCCTCTGTAGCTGACCAAATTAGGGACCTGCCCATTCCCTCCATTTTTGCCCACCTCTTCCGCATAGTCTCCCTCCAAACTCTCTGACCAAGAAAACGCAAAGACTCACAGCACTTCCAGACTGCAGCTCCTAACACTGCCTTGCACGGCTGTCGAGCGTTAAATACAGATGCAGGAAAACTGCTCAGCACGAGTGTCGTGCACACAGCTCAGTAGGGGCTCGACGGTGACAACCAGCAACACAACAAATCTGAGCCCTCCTGACTTTCAAGGATGGCTCCTACCTGCCCAAAATATTTCATTATTTCCCAACTAAGACTGTTTTCTCTGACCTCCATCCCCACAACCCACATTTCCCAGGCACGTGCCCAAATTTGGCACAAAAATCAGATCTAACCAACCCAACATTCATAAACATCAGGATAGTTCACCTGCAATTCCAAATGTACGGCTCCTCCAGAAATTCCCCAAAACAAGTAACAGGCATCACATTCCCACAGGGCAGCCAGCGACTGGAGCAGAGGGGCTGCTGCCCGCTCAGGAGCCCACCAGCAGCCCCTCTGTTTAGGCCCAGGCTACTTCAGTGACTGCTGTCTACTTGTTGACTCTTGGTCTGTGACCCAGGACTGAGGATGCAGTAGGTCACTTGCATCACAATTCCACCTTCTTTCTTTAACGCTCATCCAAATTAGCTGTCTAGCCAAGGGCCATCAAATTCTCCATCCTCTTCTCTTCCATCACAAGCACCTGTAGCTGCCTTTCTTGCCTGGACCATTTATCTCAAGAACCCTCCTTCTTCCCACTGCCTGAATTATTCATGTGAAAGACAGCAAGTTCATAACTTCTCCAGCAGGCTCCACACTGTCTCCCACAGCTGCCTCGCACAACTGGGGGCCCGGGGGGGGAGGGGCCTGTCGACACAAGAGAGCTGCACGGAGGACATTGCAGACCACTGTGAGGCGCTGCATCTGCGAACGACAGGAGTCTCCTGCAGTCCTGGTTTTTCCTGGTGAAACTGTCTGGGTTTCGTACAATCGAATTAAATATATCACCACAGCACATGAACAAGTTTTCAGACAACTATTTCATAGACACCTCACTGATGAGCCAGGGCTGGCAAGTGATAATTACACCCAAGACAACACGGAACAGAGGAAAAGAAGACAGGCCTCGGAGATAGAGCTAGAAGTCACTGGCCAAATGAGGTGGTAACTCAACTGACCTCATAGGGCCTGGTTTTATTTTATTTTACCTCCTTTCAATATTTCCCAGAGCTTTATAGACATTTTTTAATACCTTGAACATTTTCAAATAATATTATGGTCCCAGTTAATCTGAGGCATCATTCTGAGACCAATAATTCTGAATCTTAAAATTAAATATTTAAAAAATGGATGTGAAGAGATCTTCAAAAGCCAACTTTCATGCTTTGCTGTGAAGCCACTGAAGCATTTTACAGGTGGGGTTTCCTACCGCTTTGGCTACAGAAACATCCCAGTGGCACAGAGAGGAACAGAGTCCAGCAGCTGCATGCCTGTCGGATGCCTGGCCTCTTCTCCGTGCCTAAAGGGCAGCGTCTAGAAACTGAGAACAAGGCAGCGGGGGAAGGAGACAGAACGTAACCAACTTCAGAATTCCCACCTGGGCTTTATCAACACAGGTGGTGCTGACAGCAAGACAACCATACGAAACAACTTCTCTGTCTGGAGGAATCGGGTAACCCAGTGGTGGTGTCTGGCTGGAGAGAGGAGGTTTCTTGTGTGTTTTGTATTCTGAATGGAAAAGGTACTGAAAGCAAACAATTACGAGCCACTGCCCCCAAAGGAGCCACATGAACATGGAACGTACCAGGTCGATCAGGTCGCTGAGGTTTTTCTCGATCTGCTGTGGAGGCAGGCGCCTCATTAAGTCCAAGGCACAGTCCAGCTGCTGATCACTCTGAAAGGAGAAAGAAAAGCGTCTCAGTCATTCTGCCAATAGCAACACCAAGAACCCTCCTCCAACAAGCGTTTTTGCAGCTGCGACTTGCCCAGGGTATGCTGAGGCCAAGCGGGCCTGCAGCGGGCTCTGCGCCGTCTGCCAGAGGGGGACTGCCAGTCTCTCTTTGATGGCAGTGTCTGTGTCAACTGGAGGCATCCAAAAGATAATCAAAGAGTGGGAAATAGGCTAGAGAGCTCAGAAAGTGGCCCTGTTCTAGCCACATCTCAAAGGTTTACCAGCTTTCCTTCTCTTATGCAGCGGATCATAGGAGATGCATTATGTATTAATTCCCAACTGGTTCTATGGGGAACATGCTTGAAGAGTAGACTAAGCTCTTTATTCTTTCCTACAACCTGGATTTAAAAAGGCAATATCTGATAGCATCACCAGACCGGGTTCCTTGATAAGCTCCAAGCCAGAGAGAAAACCAAAAGCCAGGCAAAGAACAACTGGCAAAATCTATGGAAAGGTTAAGTGCTTCAGTCATTCTTCTTAAAGCCTGGTACGTTTTCCATGGTGCCAGACCCTTGCAAAATAGACCAGGACCTGAACTGAACCCCTTCACAGCCAAGAGCTCACTCTGCAGGTGGACTACAAGGCAGCACACTGGTGTCATACTGATACACGGGCCTGGGAAGGTCAAGATTACTCGCGTTCACCAAGCACCTTCTTCCAGCCTTGTGTACTTCCACACTACTCTCCTCATTTAATTTCATGATGCACAAATTTACTGAGCCTGCCTGTGTCAGTCATTGAAAGTATGTGATAAATAATGGAGGGAGGAGGAATAAGCTGAGTGGGCACAGACTGGTAAAGTGCAGAGTAAATTCGGGGCAGAGCTGGTTATAACATCGAAGGCCAGGCCCTCAGGAGGTCTGACGAGATACAAGGTACGGAGGGTGGGCCCGGTAAAACGGCAGAGATGCTGAGACGCAGATGGAGTCCCCAACCTCACCAATCAACGGCATCACCTGATCTGTATCCGGTTCTGATCTCAGGATTTCTAAAAGCCCCGCCATCAAGAAGCTAAAGAATCTTCGTAAAATATATAAAGTAATCCTGGAAATGCCACATTTGGCTGTAACGAAATACAGTCTTTCATTATGACCATCCATCCACACTTGCGACATATTAACTTTTACAGAGGCTAGGGGACAAGATCCACCTCACGTTCATTTCAAAACAAAATACATGAAGTAAACTGAAAGCAATTTCATTTTCAGGTGCCAATATGGCCACATACGACAGGCTGGTTTCAAAAAAAGAGAAAGAACTCCGCTGCTCAAGACGGTTATCTGTGACTATCCTGGGACACACAGCAAAGCGGCTGCCCTCTACACACACACACACACACACACACACAGAAACTTTGTAGCACTTGTTCTGCTTAGTGCAACATTCTAGCGACCATGAATTCCCTACTTGGGCCGTGCCTTCCACGCCAGCCAAAGCCGTGGTGGCATGGGCCTGGCCTGCTGGCATGGGGAGGCATTTTAACACTTCTGAGGCCGAGAACCCAGATTAGCTGATTTGACACTAGAGAGACTTGTGTTCCATTCCCGGTTCTGCCATTCATTACTTTATGGCCTTGGACAGAGCTGTTGGCCTCTACAAGCCTCTACATATCCCTAAAATGGAGCGTATCTACTTTATAGGATTCTTGCAGTGGTTTAGTTATTACCTGTTTAATTCATATAGCATGTGTCTGATTAGGAATATTTTCTATACGTATGCAAATACATGTTTTAAATATTTTAAAATATATTTTATAACATTTGTCCCATTTGACCCAACCTGAAAGTCTTTCTGGTTGCTCTGAATTGGAGTGAGGTGTTCAAACTACATTAAGTAGTTATCTGCCCCCTTGGCCGTGCAAGAATAGGAAACTTTAAATGATCAGGTCAGTTGGTTAAAGATGTAAACTAATGGGCCAGAGAACTTAACAGAAACCTCACCAAAGAAGATGCAGAGGCGGCAAACAAGCATATGAAGTAACGCTCAACATCCTGCATCGCCACGGAGATGCGAATTAAAATGAGACACCACCACACACTTGTTGGGGTGGCCGAAGTCCAGAACTGACGACACCAAGCGCTAACAAGGGTGTGGAGCAATGGAAACTCTGATTCTCGGCTTGGGGGATGCAAAATGGTATAAGCACTTTTGGAGCTAGTTTGGTGGTTTCTTAAGAAAACTGAACATATTCTTACTATACAATTCAACACCACCCCTTGGTTTTTACCCAAAGGAATGGAAAACTTACGTCCACTCAAAAACCTGCACATGAATGTTTACAGCAGCTTTATTCATAATCACCAAAACCTAGAAGCAATCAAGATGGCCTTTGGTAGGTGAATGGATAAACAAACTGTGGTACATCCAGATGGTATGATTCAGGCTGAAATGAGCTACCACACAGTCAATAATGTATGTATAGTGCTAGGTGGGTACTAGAAATATGGGGGGGGGGAACACTTTGTAAGTATATAATTGTCTAACCACTATGCTGTACACCTGAAACTAATACAAAATCACATTAAATATAAACTGTAATTGAAAAACTAAAAACAAAAAAGAAATAAGCTATCAAGCCATGAAAAGTCATGGAGGAGTGTTAAATGTAAATTACTAAGTGAAATATTAACATGTTGATCTAAAAAGGCTACACACTGTGGGATTCCAACTATGGGACACTCTGGAACAGACAAAACTATAAAGACAGTCAAAGGATCAGGGGTTGCCCGGGGCTGGAGGAGAAAAAGCGATAAAAGAGCCCAGAGGGTTCAGGGCAGGGAAACCACTCTGCGTGATACTATAAATGGTGGCTACGTGTGGTCATCAATTCGTCCGGGTCCACAGAATGGCCAACTCCAAGAGCGAACTTTAATGCAAACGGCCAACTCCAAGAGCAAACTTTAATGCAAACTGAACGTCAAGTTCCCACGCTGCGCCAGTGTGGGTCGGTCAGCTGTAACTTCGGTGAGGGTGCCGACAGTGGGCGAGGGCGTGCAGGTGAGAGGGATGGTCAGAGGGACAGGCTCCCCACCTCCGCTGGCCTCTGCTGCGAGCCTAAAACTGCTCTAAAAAATTAAGTCTATTTTTTTAAAAAAGTGTGAGCTAGTGTTTCTCCATGGGACTATTCTGCCCTTCCCACAAGCCCCCATGACATATTTGGCAATGTTTGGAGACCATTTTGGTGTCATCACGAGGACAGAGGAAGCTACTGGCATCTGATGTGTAGGGACCAGGGATGCTTCTAAACTTCCTACGTACAGGACAGTCCCCAACAACCTGGCCAGAATGTCAGTACGGTCAAACCTGAGAAGCCCTGGTTTAAAGCCATTAGTTTTGGGGACTGCAGGCTTGCAGACTCCCAGAAAATCGCACACATAATTCTAATTCACAGACCACGCATAACCCCCAGGACTTCTGGTCCCTGGAGACAGTTTCAATTTAGATATTAACAATCTTCCAGGGGAGCACTGGGCGGGGGGCGGGCAGGGCTGGGAATATAAGACAGAAAACTGTACTTGAACAAGAATTAAATTTTAGAAAAAAAAGAAAAATACAATAAAATAAAACTATTTAAAAAAAACAACCTTCCTGAGAACCACAATAAAATTTTAGGCATAAATTAAGCCCCAGCTACACTGGAGCTTTAACCCAAAACATACTGGGATTCAGAGGGGTTCAACTGTTGCAAAAAGGTTTATAACTCATATTCCGCATTAATCCCAAGTAATCTTAATTGGAAATACTTCCCTACGAATCTCTAAGGCTAAGGATATCTAATTTTCATTAAGTTAGTAAATGACTAAAAGCTTTCCATAAGCCAAGCCACACAGGAAAGTTTAATGACAACTTGTAAAAAAAAGTTAAAATTAGCCTTAACTGGAACCCTCTGCATGGGAGTCATCCCAAACCCTGAGGGGCCCAAACAGGAAGAGGCCCAAGTCCATGAGGAAAACACTGATGACCTAAGCCCCTTGCACAACAGGAGTGACCCCAGGAATAGAATGACGGTGCGAGTGAGGAAGCGAGCCCGGGGGGACCACCTAGGACACTGCCACTTTGACAAAGCTCAAACAAGAAATGCTAAACTATAAGCTACACATAAGCACACACACGTGTGTGTGTGTTTTAAATTAGTATAGCAAGGCCTTTTTTCCTTCTTACTAGCCAAGACAAGGGAACAATAAACACAAAACCCAGAAGAGTGAGAAGAGTATTTTAAGGCGGGAAAAGCACTGGGAAAAGAAAAGTTGGTATTTCCGTCAGTCTTGCATAAAATAGTGGGTTCAAAGTTATTCATAATATCATGATGCTAAATCTTACATATATTTTAATATGTTCTTTATGGTTATCAGATAACTAAAAAATTTGAGGTGATTTTGTGTATGGCGGAAGACTGGGGTTCAGTTTCATTCTTTCTCATGTGAATGTCCAGTTCTCCCAACACCATTTACTGAAGAGACCATCCTTCCCCATTGTGTACTCTGGGCTCCTTTGCTACAAATTAACTGACCATATAGGCATGGGTTTATTTCCAGCCTCTCTATTGTTTCACTTCACTAGATATTTTTTAAAGGTAATTTAAAAAACAAAACCAAGAACAAAGCAAAGACAGGAGTCAAGGCCAAGGTCTATCCTGTCACTCGATGTCTGTGAGACTAGGGCTGTTCACTCCGTCTGGTGGCCGGGGTTTGGGCTAGATGACCTCTAAGACTCCTTCTAGACGGGCTAGTCCTGCACCCTTCAGCAAGTGCAGGGCCACCCACAGGATCCCACCCACCCTGCCCTTCAACAGCCCCCTGCAGGCCTAGGTTTCCATCCCATAGCTGCGCCCTGAGTGCCAAGCCTACCGGCCAGGCCCTGAACTGAGCCCCAGGGATGAAACCTAGTTCCGACCCTCAAGGAACCACCCACAAAGGAGTGAATAATCACACGCCTGCGGGGGGGGGGGGTAAGAACGGGGCACAGGAGGTGCAGAGACGAGGCGGCGGGTTCACGTATGTTGATTCGCACTTCTTCACAAGTCAGTCTTACCCAGGATTCCCCACCCTGGTTCCTTCTAACCAGTGGCTTCCTGTTTGTTTTGAACGCTGTCACCCTGTGCCTAAGGGCTCTCGCCCCCTGAGGATGGCTCCTCCCAAATCCTAACTGACTCAAGACCCTTCCTTCACAGCGTGAGCTTTGCCAGCGCCGCCTCCACAGGCGGTGTTTTCCAGGTTGAAGGGTAACCGGTAAAAGACCGACCATTTCACTTCACTCTCCAGAATCCCCTGCCCGTTCAATTAGTCATGCAATAATTATTTGAGTGTTTCCTAGGTGACAAGCCCTGGTTTTGACGCTGACTGGTGAACATAACAAAGTTGTTGCTCTAGGAACTTATAGTGTAGTCAAAGTTCATAGTGGAAAAAAAAAGAGAGAGAAAGTCCCTGTCAGGATGTCAAATAAAAAGGAGGGGACAGTTACCCCACTTTAAGCTGGTGAAGCTCCAAGGGGTCAGTTTAGGTTTTTGGTTGTTTTTTGTTTTACTTTTTAAATATATCAACAGAGCTGGGAAATGTTTCACTTTCTGCTGGTTTTTCACAGGACCCAAAAAGACAAACTGCTTAAATCACCCTACAACAAAGCAAGCAGCTGCTAATACAAAATCACAACAATTTTTTCAGAACAGAACAGTGAGGCAAACAGAACACTCCAGCTTGAAAAGCCGACCAAGGAGTTTCCAGACACCTGGGAGTGCTGGTATCGCCGTGTGCAGCCAAACTCGGCCTGTCGAAGAACCAGGAGCGTGAAGACCAATTTGCAAATCGCCGCCAATTGAAATTTATTCAGTCCTCTAAGTGAGGATGAAAGAACGGGACATGGCCCAAAGTACGATAAGCTCAAAGTTTAATATGATGAAACCTACAAAACTGAAACAGTTCCACAGTAAAGGTACACACTAAGCGGTACAGGGAACCTCGTGAGATCCCTCGGAAGCTGGGCGCATGCACTGGTGACCACTGGTGAGCAGAAGTGCCCACACAGGCACGGAGGGGCATCGCCAAACAGCAGGTACAGCGAGATACATGGGGGGGTCTGGAGAGGGAGGTGCTCGGGAAGAAGGGCAAAACAGCGGGGCGCAGCCCCCGCGGTGAGAGATCCACACCGAGGCCAGGCCATGCCCAAACGGCTCAGAGGCAGCGGTTTTCCAAGCAGGCTCCAGGGTTCCAGAGCCGCAGGCCCCGCCTCAGAACCTCACTTCACCCAGCGTTGTGCTTTAGTGCACTTACAGTGAAGACTTCTGCGCCACGCCGTCTGGCTGTTAGCACTTTAAAATCTGCTTCTCCAGAAGGGATGAGAGTCCCTAAGGACTTTCCCAGAGAAGTGACAGGAGTATTGTTGAGTCCCAGAAGGTGAAGCAGATTACCTTTTCCAAAACCAAATGGCCATTCCAAGCTCTCCCGCCCAACACGCCCCTCCCTTGGTGGGATGGAATTTCTGTCCCCACCCCTTGCATGGGGAGGGTTTTTTTTGTGTGTGTGTGTGTGACCATTCTTATCAACAGAAAATGGAAGAACTGATGCTCGACTCCAAAGCCAAGCCACAACAGGTAACTCATCTTATGCCTCACCTGCTGACCACTCAGGCTTGGGGCCCCCAGGCTGCAGTGTAAGCAGTTGGACTGCCCTAAGTCCACCATGCTCGGGGGAAGCCCAACCCAGCCCACGCCGAAAACACACATGAAGTCACCTCGAGACTCTCTGGTGTGAGACAGCTGGCACCAGCCCCCGAGTGCTCCAAGCCCCCACTATTCCAGCTTCAGCTGTGTGACTGCAACAGCACGAGCCCCCAAGCCACAACAACTCAGCCAGGGCGTTCTTGAATGTGTGGCCCAAGAAACTACTGGAGATAATAAAATGACTACTGTTCTCTCTGGGGTAGACTTTGTTGGACAGCAACAGCAAGTGACGCAGAAGGATGCACTGATGACTGCGGGAGATAGCCTGACCAGCAACGGGACTAGGGGCAAGGGGGCCAGCAGAGGGGTCTCCATGGCAACTGGGGCTCTGACTGCGCAGTTGGAGCGGACTGGGTGGGGGGGGGGTAGTCTAAGACTTTAAGAGGCAGGACAGGCAGGACAAGGTCACTTCCTGAAAATGCGAGGCAGCCCAAAACGTCTGAGATGGCTAAGCTTTCTGGAAGAGACCACCATGGGTCTGAGTGTGCTTCACTGGAAGTGTCCGTAATTTAACGGGCAAGCAGTAACTCAGGCTGCTTGGATTCCGGAGCAGAAGCCCTGCTTGGCCTACGAATGGCTGCGGCAGATCTGCACTTACCAGCAGCTGTCCACACGCAAAGGACCAAAGCTTCCAGGCCTTTACAGCATGTCCTGAAGTTCATCGGGACCTTCACTCATTTACATTCCCAGAAGGCTTAGCAACTACTTCACAGACAACACAGAGGTAACTGCGCTGGAGCCAGGCAGATTCAGCACAGACTCGCAGAGTCTAACTTAACCACGGTTTTGCCTTGTATAATCTGTGATCCAACAAGCAACTTTGTTTAAAAGTTGAATCTATTTTCTGCCACACGGCACAGCACAGCACAGCACAGCACAGCTCAGGAACAGTCTGTGCTGAGGGCTGTTTGGGGCGAGATTCACTGGCCAGCCCAGCCGACGACTCATCTGCAGGCCACTCTGGGAACAGTTTGTGTCAACAGAAAGAGTGTCTCTTCCAGTGACCCCCCTCTGACTGAATCTGCAGGGAGGGCACAGTGACAGCAGCCGCACATGGAGGGGGATGGCTCCCCAGCACAAACACCAGCATTCACTTTGGATGGCCTTCTGTGCCCATGGGAAAACCCAATGCCCACTATCCAGTGAGTCAAGGTCACAGTGAAAGCCCACTTGGCAGGCCAGGCCTCCTTCAACCTACTGGGGTCTACTGTGCATCACCACAGCCGGGTCAGTGCCATCATTTAAAAATCAAGGTAAAACCACTCAACATGAAATTAAGTACTTTACAGTGCGCAATTTGGTGGCGTGTCAATGTCATTTTGATCATCGTAAAAACACAGGCGCTTTACGGAGTCTGCTTTTAAAAAATATTCCATCAGAATCACAGAAATATAAATCTGGACAGACTTTTCAAGTTCACCCAAACCCTGCCCCCGTGTTCTCTCATTTTACAGATGAATATGAGGGTCACAGGAAATTCTGCAAGGTGGCACAGTCGGTGGCAACACAGCCCCTGAACCCGTTATCTTCACCCTGAGAGGTTTTCCTGCCGCACCCCAGGCCCTCTCCGCCAGATCCAGTTGCTGAGCAACATCTCGAGCGATGGGGCAGGCAGTGGGGACGCAGAGCTGAACTGTCAGACGTGGTCCTGGCCCTCAAGAGGCTTGTGGCCTCAGGAGGAAGAGACAGAAAATGACCGCAGGAATGGAGGACACCACCACCGTACCCTGCATTCAGAACCACCGACATGCCGGCTACTCCTTTATCACCGAGGAGCTGGGACCTCCTCCCAGGGACTTTTCCAGACAACTACAGTACCAATCTTCTCTAAATCCTGAAAGGTGGTAATCCCACCGAGACGTTTTCCGAGGCACATGTTTTTACACGGAGGACAAAGCACCGCTCCCTGGCTGAGGGACGCGGGTAGAGCACGAACTCCTGGAATATGGCCCTGTGTCTGCTTCTTCGATTTTCCTGCCTGTCAGGCCATCAGCTACACTCCTCACCTAACATGCTGCCTCTGATCTACTATGGGCTCTGAAATTTGAAACCTATTTTTTTAAAGACTTTGAGAAAAGGGGTAAGTTGCAGGCTCGTGAAATAACTGGGGGACCAACCTCACAGGCCCACCCTGGTGAGCGCCCCGACGGGGCCTGAAGGTGGTGGTGTGTGTGCACATTTCGTGCAAGGTCAAGGGCCCACCGCCTTCAGCCTTTTCTCAGAGAAATCTAAGACTCTAGCGGCACAGATGTGATCTAATATTAAAAATTCCTGTTCTCCCACTTAGCCTGCAGGGTGGGACTAAAAGCAAGTCACCATTTAATTCCTCAGAGCCTCAGTTTTGAAAACTGTAAAACATGAGCCTAACAACCCTCTGTGCCTTGCTGGGCTGCTGGCAATGAGGTAACGTGTCTGGCACCATGACTGACCGAGGGGGGGGGGTCCCTACAGGCCTCCTCCACACATGGCTGGACTCCCCCGGAGCACAAAGCGCACGGCTTATCTGCCGGACCGCTCACATAAACAGTGCTGGGGGCACAAGACCCTCCCCCCCGACATTCTGCTCACTTGACGCAAGTTTTCCACTTGGGCTGCCACGAGCCTCTAGAAAGGTAGGTGCGGCGTTATCCCAGTTTCCAAGTCATTTAGCATCGACAAGGACGGGCAGACTTCCACCGCTCTCACCCCGCACAGTGCCCTGCCCCGTGCAGGGGGGTGCACGGAACTGGCAGCAGCCCTTGAGCCAAAGCGGGGGGAAGGGAGAGGACCTTCCGAGCAGAAAACGGTACGAGGTGCCGAGATGCCGTAGTCACCCACCCACGTAAGATCTTCCCTTCGCGTTTTGGGCCTGTACTGTTCTGCTCTGTCCTTGTTCAGCTTTCTTCCGGAAGCCCTCCGACCCACCTCTAGAGAGGCACCAGGATGGCACCAGGAAACACTTCCCCCCTTTCACCTTCTCCCTCTTTACTGCTGTTCCCAACCCCATCTGCGGCCATGAAAACCAGACAAACGAGGCAGCTCTAAGAGGGCCCCCACACTACCTCGACTCCCCGCCCAGCAACGAGGTCCCAACCACCCCTCCCTGGTGTATTTATCCCAGAGCAAAACGCAGCAACCTGCACACAGGCTCTGTGTGGAGTACTGCAACAGCCCTCACCTGACTTTCCCTACACGTCCCTTCAGGGAGTGAAAGATCCAAAATGAATCCCACTCAGGAGGGGGAGCTCTCCCTTTGCTGCAGTGTAGATTAGAAAATGGTTCTAGGTAACGGTGTCAAAGTTTACAGCCCAGAAACCTCTGCAGAACACACAGCAGTTTCTCTGTGCTCCCTGATCAAAATGTACCTGGTGGACTGGGTGGAATGGCAAAGTCTCAAAAGCAGTTAGCAATCGGGGCACGAAGGAGGCGCAACGGGCGAGCGCATCCTGGACGCGCAAACCAGAGCCGCTGCAAGGGGCGGGAGCAGAAAGCACAGGCGTACCTGGTGCCCGCCTGCCTCCCCACAAGCAGGTGCTCTTCCCCTCCTGCATCCCCCCCTCCCCCCAACATTGACCTGCTAACTCAGAGAGCCTGCCGGCATGGAGCCCAATCAGCACTCAACCTAAAGGCAACTTCTGCTGCTCTTTATGACCCTGCATCGCTGAGCAGAGAGGACGACTTTACACAGGGAAACACCCCGGGTCAGATGACAAGTGACAAGTTCCCCGGCTCTGGATGCTGCCTGCCAGGTGTCTCACGCACTGTTCTTGGCTCTGCTAAGGACAGAGCCAGGTGAATGAGCACTGTATCTTGAGTGTGCCTCCCTCTACCTCTCCAGATTTTAAGGCACAGGACCATAGAAATGTTAAGCTAAAGGGAACCTTAGGAACCACCTAGTCAGCAACTGCTTTTTAAAATGAAGAAAATCAAGGCCCAGACTTATCCATAACTAAGATGGATCATAGCACTAAATAGCAAATGAACCAGGACCAGAAAACAAATTTTTTGATTCTACAGTTTAGTGCTTTCCATCTGCTTACAGTTTCATCCTAAGTCAAAATTTTAAGAATGGAGCCGGATATTAAAAAACATTATGAAATTCTTTATTATTAGAATTAACAATAGCATTTAAAAGAACATTTATGTATCATCTATAAAATTTTATTTTACTTTCCAAGTTAACTGTTGTTTATCAAGAATACTAAATATCCAAAATGTGAAGCAATTTCGAAAGAGAAAGCAAACTAACATTTGCTAACGACACACCACAAACCCGGCACACCAGTGTGGGTTTTGAGAGGGCCTCGCAACGGTGCTATCACCCCAGCTTCACAGATAAGCAAACCAAGGCTCAAGAAAGTTTAGTGACTCGTCCCCGACCCTGCACACGGAATGACAGAGAAGGACACAGAACAAATACACAGGTCTTCCTACTGTAACCAGTGGGTAGAGAGTGTTAACCCAAACCAAGACAAAATTAATTTCAAATGACTTCTACAGAACAACGTGCTAGCTCACGAAATGAGAAGGGCGCAGCGAGCCTCTCCTCGCAGGCTGGGCAGATCATGGACAATCCCACCCGCTCCCAAACCCCGACGGCTCCCGTCCCCTTGAGTTACAGACTATTCTCGCCAACACTAACACTGACGGGTGGGTTCCTCAAAAGCACGAGAGCCATCGTGGGACAGTGTCTCCAGCGGATGGTTTCCTGGACCCTTCAGATGATCCATCTACAAGGTGCCACGACCTACTGTCTGATCATTAATGTTTCACAGATGCCTACAGCTGCCCCTCCGCACAGTCCTGGCTGGTTTCATGTGACAAGTGATCAATCCCTCCACTTGGTCAACTGGTAGTCAGACGCATCATTAGGGACCATCCTGAGACGTCTTCAATGGACATACAGGCCGCCCGTTTCTACCTCGATGGCACGAGAAATTCAAGAAGCCCTTCGCAAAAGACGAAGAAGATGAAAGCAGAGTGTCCCTGTATTCCAAGTAAGAGTTAAAAAAATAAACAGTTTGGGAAAAAACATCATCCACATGCTCACTGACAAAAGCTAAGGAAAAAACCTCACTTTTTTATAGCAGAAGGCAATTCACTCAGGCCATCCCCCTAGCTCCCCAAAACAATTTATAATATGGCCTGGACGAATCTGTACCATTCGGCCACGGGTCAGCACCAATCACACACTGCACGCGGCTTCCAAAGGTGTGTGTGGGGGTCCTTGGGTCCTGCCTGCAAACGGCGCCAAGAGACTAATGAGTCTTGACGGGAAAGGGGCAACGCTTACAAGATTCTGGAAGAAAATAGAGGCTCCACCAATTCAAGTAGTTCACCTGGAAGAGGGCAGAGCTGCCCTGTGACTTAACGTCCTCGTGTTCAGGCATCAAGCGAAGCACTTGGCCCGTTTCTCTCCTCAGGCCCCGAGCTCCTATTTCAGATGCCTACAAACGTGGACAGCTGGCCAGTCTCCGCCTGCCCCGCCCAGCTCACAAGCTGCTGTGTGCAGTTACGGTGCTACGCTGGGCGCCGTCAGCCGTGGGCGCACGGCAGATAAACAGACCCTGTACCAAGGGCCACCCGTCCTCTCACACCCCCAGCGGCAACACCGAAGCTCCAATACATGTTGGTGACAGAAAAGCCCAATGCAACATTCACAATCTGTAATAAATGTGTAAATAGAACCGGACGCCTGTCACAAAGCTTCCCCACTTCCAGCACCAGAACCCACCAGGTAGGAAGAACACTAAAAGTGAGGTCCTTCTATAGCTAAGACCTAACACAGGCCACCGTCCCAGTCTACGGTTGCCAAAAAACAAACAAAAAACCATGGGAAGTGAAAAGGGTTAAATCCTTCATCCTCTACTTCCTAGCAATGGAGATCTGAACAAATCCCTCACCTTCCTGAGCCTCAATTCCTTCATCTGTTAAGTGGGAATAATAATATCAATACCTATCTTGCAGTGTTGTTTTGAATATAATAGCATAAATTATTTGTATATAAAAACTAAAAAAACAGTTCCTAAAACATATTCAGTGTTCAATAAAAAGAAGTATCATCACCATGCTCTTAACACAGATTAGTTCTAGGGGCACAAGATTCGAATGCGCCTGTACGGCACTGAAATGCACAGCACACCTCCACTTACGAGGCTACCGTTACCTGAAAGCACGCAAGTGCACAGCTATGGAGTCAGGGGCTGAAAGTAAAGTCGGCCAGGGCTGCTCCTTCTGGTTCTTCTGGGCCAGACAAAAGTGACCTTTATCAGCAACAACACTATTCCTCTATCAACAGTCAGTTTCCTTAAAGTCAGCGACCACCTCACCAACAAGACATTTTCTCAAGCTCAAAGCCTTCTTCCTCTCCATCCTCAAATGCTAAGTGCTGTGTCTCAAGAAAGTTTGTGGCTGAGAAAGGGGTTTAAAGTCCTTTAGTGAGCGCGCGCGTGCGCGCGCACACACACACACACACACACACACCCCAAGAAAGGGAAGCAACAGTTCCAACCCTAAAATACCTCTCCGATAACCAGGAACTACCCCCGAACAGTGGACAGCACCACCCTCACCACCCTCTCTCACACCACCTAAAGCAGGCTGGCCCCGCAACGCAACTTGCACTGAGTTGTTACTCCATGGCAGGCTCAGACTTAAGGGCTCCAAGTGCATTAATACAAGCAACAGCTAAAACTTCCTAGGGCACTGGTCTAAAAGCTTTGTACACCAACATCTTGTTCAACCCTAAAAACAATGCTAAGAGGTTCGCACCAGTATCCTGTCAGATGTGGAGACTGGGACACACGGTGTGGTGAGGTTCCACGTCATCAGCAGTGGAGGTGACGTGCAAAGGCAGGTCGGGTCTACTTGACCCCAAAGCCTATGTCCCCAGTCACTGCCCTGCATTGCAACGCCCCCCCTTCTTACCCTGAGAACCACGACCACTTCTTTGTTGGCCAGTCTCCAAAAGAAGAGCTGGTGACTTAGCATCCAATTCTGCCCAGCCGAGTGGCGAGCGAGAGAGCGGAACAGCACTCTAGCTAAGGACGCAGGTCTGGGAGAGGTCGTCTGCATTCAAGTCCTGACTCTACCAGGCCCTGGCAGTCCAACGAGGGCTGTTACTCTGGGCGAGTTACTGAACTCTTCTGGGCCTCAGGCTTCCCAGCCTGTAACATGGGGTTAATAGGAACACACAACTCATACTGTTATTCTAAAGGATCACGTGGGGGCGATCCCTGCACGGCCCTCAGCACATACCTGGGACGCAGTCACTGCTTCACAAATTGTGCATGTTAAGTCAACAGAAGAGAGGAAGGGAGGAAAAAGGTGAGAGGATATAATCTAAAATTTCAAAATAAAAGCTTCTTGGCCTCCTGCCAAAATCTAGAAAACAGTCCTGGATTTCCCGCATCCACAGCACGGTGGCGACTGTGAGCACCAGGAGTCCTCAGGGCCTGCAGAGACTGAGGGCTGGGCTGTTTGATCAAAGGAGGGGCAGCATTGGGTCCGGGCTGGGCCTATTGAGCAAATACTTCTACAAAGCAGAAATCCAAGGATGGTTTATATGGCAATTCTTTTTTCTTTTTTTTAAGAGAGAAGGGAAGGGATGGAGAAAGAGGAGGAGAGAAACAGCAATATGGGAGAGAAACATCCATCAGCCACCTCCCCCAGGTGCACCGACCAGGGACTGAACCCACAACCAAGGCCTGTGCCCTGACCGGGAACCGAACTAGAGACCTGTTGCTTTGCAGGAAGATGCCCAGCCTGTGGAGCCACACCAGTCAGGGCTGACGGTTCTTCATGAATTTGATTGCTCAACTTCCCAGAACAGTGTTTTGCCATTTTGTGATAGATAAAACTGCTTCTCATCCAGGCATATAAATTCTCTAATGATTGTTATTAAAAGCAAAGAGTCTTAAAATATGGGACTGGAAGCGAGTAGCATCTTCCAGGAATATAAGTAAGGTCACTCTGGTTCTCATTACTCGCTTCTGAGAAATTCGAGGACACGGAACTGAGTGAGTCAAGGCTGAGGTGTCATTACCCCCATCGCCTCTGGTTAGTAAGTTCCTCACCTACACCACAGCTGGAGCCACGGAGGACAAGTGAGCCCCAAGAATGAAGGGCAACATCAATTCTTTCCTGTCTCTCGGTCATGGGAATAGATACAGAATGCCAAAGTGACCAGCCCAGAAAGCCATGCGCCTTCCGCACAGTCTGAAAGGTTTGCGGCGGGGGGCCTCTACCACCAGAAAAGTGACCAGAGATGGAACACAACGGGCAGTGAAACTTACTCCAGGTGCAGTCACAGCGAGACAGCCTTCCAGTGTTCCAAAACTAGCACCGCGCCATCCCCATACTCCCCTGCCCAGAGGGAGGGAGCCAACTGTTTACCAGGGACCTCGGCAGAGCCAGGCTCGGAATTCAGCAGAGGGAGAGCTTCCCGACACAAAGAGAAAACATCTTTGCTTTAATCTGCCAATTTTCTTAGACTTAGCTCAGAAGTTCCATGACCAAAGCGAATGCGAGACACCACGGGAGAGCTCAGAAAAAGCAGAGGGGGCTATTTTGCTGGGCAAGTTCCTCTACCACGAAGGTAGAAATCAATTCATTTTCCACCCGTAACCCTTGGATCCCAGGAGAACGCCAATGTTTGGATGGCCTGCAAATGCTCAGCTTTCCAGCAGTGCCCCAGACAGGGAATCCATCCATCCAAGTATTGTTCTTACCTCCCACCCCCTCCTACATCAGGGAGGGGACCGGGCACATGGTTCTGAGGTCACGCTCCTCACTTAAAGGACCGTGGGAATGCTTACGGGAATGCTGTGACAGCCCTGCCAGCTGGAGTCGCTGCGCACGCGGGGGCTGGAGAGCTGGGGAGAGCAGGCTCCGACACAGGAGGGACGGGGGTGCAGGCAGCAGATGGCACGCGTTATCACAAAACAAACAAAAACAACCCAGTCGTCCACTCTGAGTATGTGCTGCTTCGTGCACTTCGGTCACGCTCCAATGAAGTCAGAGGACAGAGAAAAGGGGAGCTGGCCGGTCTCCTACCACCTCAGAAGTGCACTGCTGGCCCACGGCTCCGGGAAAAGCAGGATTTAATGAGAAAATTCAATTAGGAAGTAAACTTAAGGAAACCCAGAGCATGCTGAGTGGAACGAGGTTTCCCAAGCGTCTCAGGGCAGAGCAGCACACCGAGGTGCCGTGAAAATGCCGCCCACTCACTGCTCTCTGAGGCCCCAGACTCGCCCGAGCGCACACGGGAACCAGAACCGGATCCGTTCTCCTTTCTCCGCCCTCCTGCACTGCTTCACTAGTGACGCTCTTCGTAGCGAGAACTTGCTGCGTAGGGACCAGGACACCAGCTGCTCAAAGGAGGCAACAGCACAGACGTGTGCCTGACCTCCAACCAGAGGCTGACGGACCCTGGGCAGCCTTCAAGGTCACCAGTGAGGGTTGCCCGGCTCTCTTCCTTTTGGCTTTCCTTATATCTAATAGTGGGCAGCTGGACAAAGTTGGGACGTCCCTTGATGGAGGAAAATCTTAGCTGACTCTTATAGGAAGATTAAATCCAGAGCAAGGGAGCAGGGGTAGGAATCCGTTTCCAATCGATGATGAGAAACAGATTTACTCATCAGCCAGGATTCATTCTTGCAGGAAGTAAAAATGAGCGAGCTCCACTAGAGACCACAAAAGTTCAAGGTATGAAGGGTGGTGGCACACCCTGGAGAAGAGATGCCTGTGGGAAAGAAGTCTCCTGGCCTCGCCCAGCCCGTCAGAGAGACAGAGAACAACACGTCTCCCTTGGCAGGTATTCCCAAAACTCCCACACAGAAAGGTGAGGTGAAGGGCAGGGCTGCCCTGGGCGCGCAAAGGCTCTGACGGGAGCCGAAGTCATGAACTACCCTAGCAGACCACAGCCCTCTCCCGTGGAGCACTGCCCCCATCTGCATCAACATGGGGCACAATGGTGTCGCCCATCAAGTCTGAACCCTAAGGAATCACAGAAATGCAGTGACCGCAGAGTCCCGCTTCCCCTACAAACCCCCTAAAGCCCTGCGTCTTCACCGGGCACCACCAGAGTCGTCACCAAAGCAGGGAAACTCCCAGGCACCAGGGTAGCGCTGCTGTGGAATGCTCTTCCTTGCGCCTCCACTGTCCGCCTGCCCCCTGCAGCCACCCCAAGATGAGCAAGTTCTTGGCCACGCAGCAGCCCTTTACACGACTGAAGCAAGCCATCACGTCTCCCTCACTAGCGAGCAGTTCACTTTCCGGCCGAACGCTCCACGTTCTGCCTGTGTCCTGCCTACCACACAACTCTGAGACCACTTACCCGCGGGTGTTCCTAGGATTAATCCCGCACTCAATGGGCGCTTTATTACACATCACTCATCTTCACCCTTATTCCTGTTAGATTCGGCCCCTGGAACCTGTGTGGTGGTCTTGCTGATTTGAGGGAATCGAGGTCCCAACACCTAGTACTTTGGCACCCTCTCCAGCTGCCATCACACCCTCTGCCCAGGAACGACAAGGCACAACCAGGCAGTGGGTGCTACCAATTCTGCCAGCAGCCCAAGTAAAACATACATGTACCACTGACAAGCCCAGTAAGCTGCTTAGGAAGGAAGTACTTCCAGGCACAACCATTCAGGAGACACTTTAATAAAGGGTACATTTGTGATGAGTATGTGTTAGAAATAAGATGCTGGGAGAGAGGATGTAAAAACAACTTGCTCTCTTATGCAGATTAAGCGTTTCTCCCGAAATCCATCCCTGGCAGCTCAGCCAACCTTGCCTCACAGTGAAGGGGTGAATTTCAGTCCAGCCTAAGGCCAGCTGCCCCGGATGGCCACACTGGGCCCGGAGCAGGGAGCGGCCACTTGCTAGAGCATGCAGTGTGCACCAGCGAACGACGGGAGCAGGCCGAGTCGGGTGCCGTCCCAGCTGAGGCCCCCTAAGCACAGTGACCTCGTCTCCGCGTGGGTGTTACTGCAGCCGACGCTACTAATTTACTCTAGCTCACCCTCAAGACAATTACAATAAAAACCAAACTTTGACAGACTAGTTAATGCAATTAGAAAATGTATATCATATAGTAATCCGCAGGAAGGAAAGATACAGAAGAGTGAATCCCAGTTGGTTCACCACTGGCTACAGCCTGAGGTCACCCCCTCCCTGAATTCAGAGGGTGGGGACACGTGGCACACTGGTGACCTGAGCACACAGGAGTTCTCGTACTTCAGAACTCTACTAGGAAGTAACGCGGGTGTGGGTGGTGACCTCAGGAACACTGCATTTTCTCTCGGTCTCAGCTTTGTTGCCCAGCCAGCCAGGGGAGAGAAGCATTTCAAGGCAGAAAGAGAAAGCCCCATTGGCCCAGTAGGAGTGCTCAGAGCCCATTCATTTAACGCCACTGAGCACCCAGCAGGCCTATAAAAAACAAGCCAGCCCTGGCTGGTGTGGCTCAGGTGACTGAGCGCCAGCCTGCAAACTGAGAAGTCACCAGTTCAATCCCCTGCCGGGGCACATGCCTGGGGTGCTGGCCAGGTCTCCACGTGGAGATATATGCAAGAGACAATTGATTACACACTGATGTTGCTCTCCCTCTCTTTCTTCCTCCCTTCCCCTCTGAAACTAAATAACTTGTTTAAAAAAATTTTTTTAAGCCGCCACTGATTGGAGGGTGGGGATGGGCATATTCGCCCCCTTTCACAATACTGCTTACGTGTCGGTACGGGGTGCGGGGGAATTCTGTCGCCAGCACACAGAGACCCAGACTGCTTGTTAACACGAAACCAAGGACCCGACGCTAACTACTCTCAGCCAGGGAGGGCGGGGTGCGGCATATGGACTGAACAAGATTGGCCGTGTAAGTAAACGGGGCTCACTGTATCACCTGCTTAAAATTTTCCATAGAGATTTAAATCAACACTCTCTTGCATCAAGCCCCACCTAGGGCCAGGCTCACGAAAGCTTCGAGGCCTAAATGAGCCTAATGTTTCCTGGACATTAGGCGGCATTCTCTCCCTGGCAGTGGGTCCAGGGAAGAGGAGCGAAAGGAAACCCTGAATGATGCTCTGCGGCAACCAGGTGTTGAAGGACCAAAAAACCAGGGTCCTCAAAACCCACCACCCAACCCTGCAACTTGGAACCCTGCTTTCGTTGGTGTCCTGTAACGATGCCACCAGGCACCCTAGAATCTCCAGCTCTGGTTTGTTTGGGGAGAGTCCCGTCGCTCCTGGCTTTAGCTCAGCTGCCTTCTACACATCATAAAAATACAGCCCCTCTGTCTGTGGCAACTGCCTGCACACCGGCGGCACTACAGCGGTCTGAGTTGTCCGCACACACCCTCACAGGGCACACGGGGTGTGAGCATGTCCGTGTCCAGCACCGGTTTGATTTGGCGCCTCCCCCTGCCACCCACAACACATTTAAAATAACTAAACCCTTCCTTATGATGAGTTTGTCTTTAAGAAAAGGATTTTTTTAATCCATTCTCACTTTTAAGATAAATAAGACACTGTACAGTAGAACCACATTAACATCACCCGCTGTGGGGTCCAGCTGTGAGCAAGACACAAGGTCTCTCAGGTCAGTTTCTGCTCCCCGGCTGCCCTGACAAACTGCATGGGCCGAAATTCATGGGGAATGCCTCCCCAGTGTCTAGCACTTCACAGACGAGGAAACTGGAATGCAAAGGCTGGGTCGCCTGGCTAACGTGAAGTGGCTGTGGGGTGGCTGCAGTGTGGGACACGTACCAGGGATGGCCTTCCTCTTGAAGGAAGACACGAAACGCTCAGGGGGCAGTTCAAGGCTCCTACCCCATTAGGCCAGAGATAAAGCGATGAAGGGTTTACACAGACCCTCACCCCGGAAAAATGCACAATACAAACAAAAGTTTGAACACATTATCTGCTGGGCACAGAGAACCCCTCTGCTCCCCCAAATGTCGAAGGTTGAAAGCCTCTGTTCAGATTTTTGATCACTGATAGCCTTTGGTGAGAGAGTGTCCAACGGGAAAGGGACGTCCGCGGAAACATCCTCAGCCTCTCTCCCCCAAGGCCTGGCGGACGTCCGGTCCCCCAGGGCTGCCGCCCCAGTGTTCCTACGGCCCAGAACCGAGGTCCCACAGTCAGACACCTGTGCTGCCCCCACCACCAATCACACGAACACACTAACCTTTACTGAAAACGGAGGATGAATGAAAGGGATTATTTCCAGAAAACGAAACATGCCTAGATCTGTCTCAGTGATAAATCACTGTTTTGCTAAAATGAACTACACCCTGGCTCCTCAGGGCACTGCCGTCGTCACAGGCCCTGGGCTGGCTTCTCCGCTCACTTCCCTGTCACTTCCCACCTCACACCTCGACCTGACATAGAGGAGCCATCTCCTGGAAATCTAGACCTGATCCTGGGGCCAAAGTATGCACTTTCAAGAAGTAGATAAAATTCAGAGGAGATCTAGAAAGCAGTTTTGTGTGTGTATTTGGAAGGGGGGCCTAAATTGGGAGAAAACAATTACTTTCAGGTACAGAGCCTCTGGCCCAGACTCCTGCGCTGGTCTGACACCAGGACTAGGCACAGATGCTCCTTTCCGCATCAGTCACAGCAGCTAAGGGCAGGGACAGCCTGGATGCCCAGTGTGGGCAAGCAACGGCACAACCGCACGAGGACTACTATTGCACAGTTACCGACAGGAAGCTTGCAAAGGCGTTTGACGTACGGGAGAAAAAGACTTACGTGGTGCCAGAAAGAAAAAGCAGGATGCAAAACTTAAAAAATCTGAAGGCTACATTTTAAAAATGTGCTCAAAGAGTAAAAAAGTAAACACCAAAAAGGTCAATTTTTATCCACGAGAGGAAGAATTCTGAGTGATTTTTTTCATTCTCTTGACACTCTTTTCTGCATTTTCCGCAAATGAGACAAGTCCTTCCCCCGTCCCTCTGATTACGATGTCACAGAGGCTCTCTGAAACAGGCTGCGGCATCGCAGAAACAAAAGTCCCTCTGTGACCCCACCACCCAGAGGTAATCACTCCCCAACGGCGACTACTACTAATAATTTGGCTCCCATTCTTCCAGATGTTTCCAACAAGCGTTCTTTCAGAATCAAATAATTTCCTTCAAAGCCAGTGCGTATGACTCCATCTATAGGAAACGTCCCAAGAAGAAAGACTCGTGGGGGGGAGGGCAACGGAGAGCAACCGCCGCTGGGCACAAGGGACCTGTGTGGGGCCTGGAAAGGCCGTTTGAGGGGCTGGGGGTGGCTCCTCGACTCTGCAAACGTACTCAAACTTCACAAATGGAACCGTAGGCTAAAACTGGGAATTTGATGACACATAATGTATACCTCCATAAAGCAGCCGAAAGGCCCAAACCCAGTGCCCAGGGCTGGCGGCAATGGCAGTACAGAGCCTCAGCCCGGAGGGTGAGGGAGGCAGCCCTGGGATCTGGCACTGCCCCTGTCCAGAGCCCACGGTGAGACCACGTGGTAGGAACGGAGGAAACTGGAAGCCGCACGGGAATCCCTGGACAAGCCGTCTGCACAGAGGTTCCCCAGGTCATGTGAGTGTAAAGGGGAGAGAGGCCAGTTGCAATGGACACAGGACAGAGGAAAATGCTGGCCAGGTTCGCCTCAAAGACAAGTGGTGGAAGAGACACCGCTTGTCTCCACTTGCCCTGGCTCAGGTGCCCAAACATCTCACAAAGTTCCAGATGCACCGTGGGCAGGAAAACCTAGAATAAGGCTCTTGTTCAACAGAAAGTTTAAAGGTGCCGGTGGCGAGATGTTACTGCCTGGAGGTACTCAGAGGGAAAAATGAGGGAAAAATGAACGGCTGAGTGAAGGGGCACCAGATGACAGCGAGCCATCTGGAAGAGGAGAACGGATCGGGCGTTACATAAAGAGCACCGCGGCCACAGAACGGGAAAGCAGGCTGGGTGCCTGCGACGGTGCAGAGGAGCACACTTCTCTTAGCAAGTGACCGGCAGTTGTGTTCAGAGGCTTTGTCACGTCCTCACACCCTTCTAGGAATCAACCCTCAAGGCTTCACTCAAACACACACACCAGGTGCCCACTGTCGTGCTGCAGAAAATGGAAACGCCGCCCTGACAAGAAGGAAACGACCGCAGTCTGTACGTGATGTTTGTATAGTGTCCTTAAAAACAAGGGAAGTTACCTACTTTAGGTTAAATTAGCAAGGTTGGATATAAAATTTTAATCTCACCCAAGAAAAAGAAAAAGCCCAAATCCTGGAGAGAAACAATATATAAAAATGTTAGGCCCTGGCTGGTGTGGCTCAGACTGAGCACCAGCCTGCAAACCGAAGAATCACCCAGTCAGGGCACATGCCTTGGGTTGCAGGCCAGGTCCCCAGTAGGGGGCGCGCAAGAGGCAACCCCACACTGATGTTTCTCTCCCCCTCTTTCTCCCTCCTGTGCCCTCTCTCTAAAAATAAATAAAATCTTTAAAAGAAAATGTTAACAGTGTTTCTCTTTGAGTAGAAAGACTAAGTGATTTTTTCTCCTTTTATCTATATTCTTGAACTCTCCAAATTTTTTATGAAAGCATTTCTCCATCTCTAAAAATTTATGCTAACTGGTTTTGTCAGCGTTATCCTCTAGGACTTGTACTGTGTACAAGGTAAGATTTACTTCATTTTCCAGACACGTAAATTCTAATTCTGAATATGCTTTCTCCAATCACAACTCCACTGATCAAAAAATGACAGCTGCCACACTCAGGGCCCTGGCGGCCCTGGAGGGGCGCCCCCTCTCTCAGCCCTCACTGAGTCATCTGTGCTGGGAGCATGCTAATCTTCTTACCATTCTTTGGGAAATACGGATGCTGTCGTTGTTTGGTGTTGCTGTTTTAACGTGGGAAAGAAAAATACTGATAAATTTAAAATCAAACCTTAGTCGGCCTCGACAGACACTGAGAAGGAGCTGACCTAACCCCCGAGGGATCGGACATCCCCTAGAAGGAAGCTGGAAACACGAGACCTTTGAGCCTTCCTAAGAGTATTCTGTGGAGGCTGCAATCCAGCTCAACGATTTTCAGCTATGAGGTTAATTGAAACGTGCCCCAGAGATCCACCCCCTCCACCCCGGGTCAGGATCGCAGCAGTCTGTCTAGCCAGAGCCCGGCTGAGGACTGGCGGAAGGGGGCCCACAGCGGCTCAGGAGCCCCCGGCTCTTCCGCTTCGTGGCCTCAACTAGAGTCCCGTGCCACTCTTAGTAAGCTAGCAGCACCTAAGCTGTTTCACAACTAACCGTAGTTGGAAGTAGAAAGTTTGTATTTCATATTTAAGAATTAAAGCAGGTTCGATGTTAGCTCTCTAAGTATGACACTCACACCTGGCCTTCTTCAATGTGGGGAAAGGGGCGAAGACAGAGCTAACACAGAGGTGACTGTGCAACCTCCTCTGCCTTGGGGTGGGTGGGGCACAGGAGTGCCTCCCAGGCACCAGGTGTGTGTGTGGGGGGGGACGGCGCTGGTTTCCTCCGGAGGGCTAACAGCCAGCCAAACTATCAGCCAATCAAGTAAGTGTTAAGGGGCAGGGCCATGTGGGCCATGGGCCACGGAGAAGGGAAGCCCAATAATCTCCACGGAATCAGTGCAAGGTCAGGGCTGCAGAGCCAGGTGCTCCAGCAGCAGGCACGGCAGCATGTGCTGGCGCTGGAGGCTGGGGCGGCTCCAAAGGTGAAAGTAAACATCCACAGTGTCGACTTTCTCTCCTGGTACGTTCCACCTGTGAGGGAGTTATTCCTTTCCAGAGCAGAAATTTTACTCTTAGTTGTAAATCAATTCCAATGGGCTATCTCCTCCCCTTTCCCTCCCACTCTATTGGGTATTTGATGAATATTTTTCTACTTTTATTGCCCCAAGGTGAGGACTGTTTAGAGACCAAAATGAATACATGACTTTGCACTCCAGTGACCCCCCCCGCCCCCCTTAATCTACAAAGCCCGGAGATAAAAACACTCCCAACTTCTCCCTCTCTGAAGCACAATCAAAACCTGGTGGCAGCTGAGATCACTTAGACCAAAGAAAGATGCAAAGTGTTTTTCCACCTCTTACCTATGGTAATTGTTTCCTTCATTCAACTGCAAATGACTCACCTTAGAGGTTGCCTGGTAACCTAATCAACTTGTCACTTAGCCAAGACATTTCCTGGGGGGACTGTTTTCACTCTGTCAATTTTAATCACTGGCCTGCTCATAAACTGCCCTGACCAGTGTGGCTCACCTTGTTGGGCGTCCTCGGCAAAAAGAAAGGTGGCTGGCTAGGTTCCCAGTTAGGGCACAGGCCTGGCGTTGCAGTTTCGGTCCCTGCCAGGGCGTGCGTGAGAGGCAACCAATCAATGTTTCTCTCCCCTTCTTTCTCCCTCCCTTCCCCCTCTCTAAAAATAAATAAATACAATCTTAAAAGATAAACAAAACCCTCTCCTACCATGCGCCATGTGAACCCCACTAACTTCGCTACCATCCAACTTGCTACTTAACCTTCCCATCTCCACTCTCGGTGACAGTTTAACGTTTCCACCCTGGTGGCCACTTGGCCATCTGTTGCTCCTCCTCTTCCATCTGATCTGACATGCACGGCACCTCTCTAGGTTCTGGGTCACCTCTTTTTGGCTGGCCATGGCCTGAGTGGGAGAACCCTGTATCCTGGTACTACCTGGGCTCCGGAAGAGATGCTGGGTTAAAGGCCAAAGAGGCCGAGGACTCGAAAAGATGACATGACGCTGTTCCAGCCTGCCCAGTGCCCCCTCCTGACTTCTCCCATCTGGCTTCCATCTGACCAGAGCAGCCGACCAGGTGGTTTTCATTTGCAGATGAGACCCCAGCAGCTGCGTGCTCAGCCAAACCTCCTGACCCTGCAATCAGTGTACAGCTGACGGGCACAAAGTGCACTTGTATCCCTGAGCAGGACCAAGAGGCCACGCTTTCCAAAGCCAGACCAGGGGTAAAAGAACAAAGTCGGGTCTTGATGTTTGAAAATCTGGCGACAGCCAAGAAAAAGAAACGCACCAGTCTGACAAGATGTGAATCAGGGCCTAGCACGCAGCGGAGGGGATGGCGAGGGTTGTGACATGTGCTGCACTGTCTCAGACTGAAGGCGCTGACACACTGGACCTTATCTCACAGCACACTCAAGACAATGAAAGAGCCCTGGAGGGTGTGGCTCAGTGGATTGAGTGCAGGCCTGTGAACCGAAAGGTCACCAATTCGATTCCCAGTCAGGGCACATGCTTGGGTCGCAGGCAAGGTCCCCAGCTGGGGGTATTCGAGAGGCAACCAATCTATGCATCTCTCCCACACTGATGTTTCTCTCCCTTTCTCCCTTCCTCCCCCATCTCTCTAAAAATAAAAAAAATCAATCTTTAAAAAACAGGTAATGAAAGAATAAGCAAGTCATCAATGTGAATTACAATATGCCTGTGCAATGTAATTATTACAAAACAGCTAAAATCAGGTTTACAAAGACAACAGTAATAATATACAACAACGGTGACCAGGATTATAACAATAACTATGCCAGCAAAGGGTTTTCGGTGGGCCAGACACTGCCCTAAGGACTTTACTAAGCATTACCTCATCCAATCCCCTTACACGCCTATAAGGTTGCTTCTGTTATTAAACCTGCTTCGCAGAGGAGAGGACTGACATACAAAGAGGTGAAGGGACTCACCAAAGATCACGAAGCTCGTATGTAAGACTGGGGTGTGAGCCCAGAGCCGTATGTTTAACTGCCATGCCACACTGCCACCCATAACAGAGTAATCATTACAAGCCCCGGATGGTGTGGTTCAGCAGACTGAGCACCGGCCTGCGAACCAAACAGTCACCAGTTCGATTCCCAGTCAGGGCACATGCCTGGGTTGCAGGACAGGTCCCCAGTTAGGGGTGTTTGAGAGGCAACCACATACTGATGTTTCTCTCCCTCTCTTTCTCCCTCCCTTCCCCTCTCTAAAAATAAATGAATAATCTTTAAAAATATAATAATTGATATAATAAATTATGACATTAACATAATATTTACATGTCTATGTATTCATCCACCATAAAACTATAATAAAAGGCAAGGGAAACACTCCAAAATAACAAATGTTTTGTCTAAGTAGTAAGATTAAGGTAATTATTTCTTTTTATACTTTGCTAATTTTCCACAATTTACAAAACCAGAAGTGGACAATAACGATTATTATTTTCCAAGCCTTAAAGAAAGACATTCAGTGTGCTGGAACTAGGGACTCCCAGTGATTAGCCCCAGGCAGTTGCCGCCACCGCCGCACACATATTCCTCAACCTGTGAGGTGGGCACTCTGCCACCAATCTCAGAGGCGTGGCAGGATGAAATGAGGGCAGAGGTATGGCTCCTGGAACAAAATCCGGCATCCAAATAATTGCATCCTTTCCAGGGGCCCCAGTCCTTATTCATAACAGCCACCACTGTTTGATGCCCACCCTACTACGCATGTACACACACTGGGACAGCTCTTTCTAACTTGCTGGTGAGCGAGAGAGAGAAAATGAGGTTCAGGAGCTTGTCCAGAGCATGGTGCCTGGAGGAGGCTGATGAAAGGCTCGAATCAAGACCGCTGGACTCCAGGGCCCACATTCCTTCCCAGACCCCCTATTTCCCTTACAGACCAAGCTCCAGGTGAAGATAGGGCACCATCACCACCACCTTCCTCTTTCTGGGCCACTTCATTTCTTTTCAACTACCTTGGACAGGGAGAAGGGAGCACACTTGACATTGAAATGACAACAACGTGGCTCTCAGTATGCCTGTGCACATCACAAACCTGAGCCGCCGGGGTCAATTATCCCCCCAGTGTCCTTAACTCAGTCCAAGTTCACAGACCAACTGATGCTGACGGTCTTGGAAGCAAGCTTCAGCCCCTCCCCCCCAAAGCCGTATGTAGGAACAGTCTGTTTTCCAGCGTTGAATCCAAGTGAAAGGGTGTGGCTGCCATCTGGGTACACTGCAGTCTAGGTGAAGAGAGTGGTAAGGTGGTCTTGGAACAGGCACTCTGCCAGTTGTCCCCATCAGGACAAAAGCTCGACCTCAGGTGGCTCAGCTGGGTGAGAGACGGCATCGCTGCACATTACAGGCTGGACCAGCGGAGAGCAAGCATCCACATGCAACTCTGGACACTGAAGTGCTTCCCAAGAGGCGCTCTCAGAGGCCAACAGTAGACGGTCTCCAAGCAGAACCCAGCTGTGATGCCGCCTCCTGACTCATGGCAGAGGTGGGCCCTGCTTTAGGAAACCAAACATGAGCACTCTAGTCCCTCCCCAACACCCCCCCCCCCCGACTACTTGCAAGAGTTACTCNAGTCCCTCCCCAACACCCCCCCCCCCCAGACTACTTGCAAGAGTTACTCAGAAGTTTTTACTTTAAAAAAACTTTTTAAAGTTCATCATGTGATCCCTTCGGGAGCAGGCCTGACATATGAAATGTCCATTCCACTCACTATGCACGTGGTTACAGGGTCTAAGAGCACAGGCGCCTCAACAGGGCCCACCCTGAGCCAGGAGGAGCAGCAGCACTCGGAGACAGAACACCGAGGTTCACACGCCCCTTCACCGAACCCAGAAAAGAAGCTTGTACAAAACCCCTTGCAAACTAAAACCTATAAAAACCATCCTTTTCCATGCTGCAACATCAGCTGATATTCAGGCTTGTGTTGGAAAATCCTATACTCCTGAAGGATAACGAGGCAGGGAAAGAACAGTATCAGACGTGCAGATACCACGTTTGTTTTGGAAAAGACTGGTCCAGAGTCCACAAAAGGTTAGGAAAAAAACCAGCAACACCACCACCAATGTTTGTCTTTGGAATAATAGAAAGGGATGTTTATTATTTGTATGAATTATCTCTGCTATCACATGACTCATCCCTGCATGCTGGGACTGCTCTCATCTAGAGCCAAGGAAAGACTGCTAAACTAGAAAGTTTGCAGAAGTTATCACTGCCCACTAAGTGAGGCGCTGCGGGGCAAACTGATACGCACCGCATCAGCTTTGGGGAGGAGCTGTTATTGTTCCTCTCATTATTACCAGCTGTTCATATTTTATTGTAAGGACTTAACGACATTTTAATCCAAGAACTCATAAACCTCAGCAGCTGAATTGCTCCGAAATGCCCACAGAGAACCCACCACGGGTGCTGGGGGCCGGATCCTGGCACAAGAAAGGGGCGTGGAGGGAGAAGACAGAAACCGGATAGGAGCAGGGAAAGGACGACAAGGAGCAGAGGACAGGAACCTGCGGCCACGGACGGTGCACCGAAGGCCTGGGAGTGGAAGTGCACAACCCTGTAATGAATGGGCAAGACAGGAAAGTTTTTTCCTTGATCCCAACTCATACGTGGTGACAGGAGGGAGAGGAACGCGCGAAAACAGGTAAAAGGATGCTAATTACCACCCTGCACATGCTGCACCAAGAGTAAGCAGGACAGGCAATGCCGCCCCACTGCACAGAAGGGGAAGCCGAGGCTCCGTGAGGTCGGCGCTCCCAGTGTCTCACCATCACTCTGAGATAAGGCTGGGCCCCTGGTGAGCACTTCCGTGGGACGGTGTGGACCCAAGTCACCTACTTACAGCTCCCACCCCTCTGGAGGCTCGGAAGTAGCTGGGCCCCAACATACCCAAATGCAGCCTCAGGGTTTTCTCCCTCCAAAACCTAATAATTACACATAAATAATAGCTAACATCTATTGAGCATTTACTAGGTGCCAGTAGTGATGCTACGAAGCATTTTAATTTATGATTTTATTATTTCTCTCCGCCCCCAAGACCAACCTTCGCTCCTTGCCAAGCCACCAGCACGTCTCAGCTGGTCTACCACAGGCATCTTCTGCTCAACCCACACCTGCCCCAGACCCTCCCTTCTCCACACCTGGGTCCGAGCAAGCTTTTCAAGACTCAAAACTAACCACCCCCTCATTGCTTACACCTTCAAAGGCTCCTAGGATAAAAACAAAACCTGCAAAACCAAACCAAACCTGCACTGCAGCCTGGCAGGAAGGTCCCGGCCACTTCTCCATTCTCGTTTCCTACCCTGGCCCTCTCACCACTAAGCTCCCAGCCACAGGGCTCTGTACGTGCTGCTCCTCCACCTGCGCTGCCACGCCCTCGGCTCCAGCCCAGCCTCCCTGACCCCTGTTCTGGCCTCCGATGGCAGCACCCTTCCCTCCAGGAGCCACGACCATCTGTTTACAGTGTCTGTCTCCTCAGGCTCTGGGAGAGCAAGGGGGATGTACTTCCTGGTCACCTGTTTCACCAGGGGCTGGCGCAGTGTTTAAGTCATGCCCAGGGAATAATCATGGAACAAATGGAGGAGAAAAAGAGGCTGCAAGCTGGCTCCCAGCCCCAGGTGGGCTATGCCTCCGGTGGGCCGTGAACAGCAAGGACGGCGAGAGGCCTCAGGCAGGTGTGGGAAGAGCACAAGCTGTGGGGTCAGCACGTCCAAAGTGGGAGGCCTGCCAGTGACTGTTCTTGGGGGTGAACATCAGGCAAAGCAGACACACCCCAGGCACCCCCAGCTGGAATCAGTACTGGACCTGCGAGTGCTGCGACCGAACACACCCCAATTCTGCCTGCTTCCACTATACCACCCTCTCTCCCTGGACACCTTAACCACTCCCACGGCTTCCACCTAGCTTCTCACAACCCTGCACCTGCACAGCCGCTGGCACAGCCCCTTTCTAATGCACAATCACGCTACTCCCCTGCTTAAAACCCTCCCGGGCTTCCTATTGCCCCAAGAACAAAAGCTGGTGCCCAAGGTGCAATCCAGCCCTGCCGACCCGGCAGCTTGACCCAGCACCCTTCTTTCTAGTCCTCCACCTTAGGGCCCAGCACCAGCTGTCCCCTCCTCAGATCTCCCTGCGCTGGCTCCGTCTCAGCAGTCCCGTCTCACCCAGAAGGCCCATCTGGAGGACCTTCCCCTCCTCTCAGGTCCTGGCACATCCCCCTCCTTCATTTCTTCACAGCGCTTCTCATGGAAAAGGCTTGGGTTTGCTTATGATCTGCCTCATTCCAAGAAGGCAGGGACTTTGTGTGGTTCACTATATGGGTGAACATTCGCTGAACCAATGGCTCTTACGATGTTAATAGCAAGCAATTACTGAGCCCCGCCTGAGAACCAGGCAGCCAAAGCAGCAGGAGATGCATTAACTCATCCCCGAAACAACGAGCCTATGCCCAGCTTGCAGGTGAGGACAGTGAGAAACAAGGAGGACAAGACAGGTGGGCCCGAAACCCAGGCAGGCAGCTCCAACACGGGCACTGCTGACCAAGATGCGCGCTGCCTCCCGCTGCTTTACAGGATTACAGTGTGTCCCCCACAGTGGATGGGGAGCCCTGGGCAGTAAGCACCAGGTCCCCCCCAGGGCCAGGCACTCGCAGAGGAAGTCCTGGAACAAAGCTTAGGAATCAAGGACGGAATCAGGGAAGCCCTGGCGAGGAAAGCTGTACAAACCCAGGCATAACTGGTGACCCTGCTTGGCGTTTACAGTTCCCACCCGAGCTGACAAGGTAGAAGGAAGACTGAAGCCCTGGCCACGTAACACATGTCCCCAAAGAGCAGGTCTGTCCCATAAGGTCACCTGTTTCACCCTGTAACAGCTACACCCTCATTTTAAAAACTCTTCTCCAGGGGAAGTTAAGCAAATGACATTTGGAGGGGATTCCATACTGCTTTTATTTTACAAAATGATATACAATCACTGAGAACTAATATTGTTTCCCATAGGTTACACATTTACATACAATCTTCCTTCAATCCTTGCAACCCTGTGAGGCTCACGTGACCATCCCACCAGCCGGGGAGGCTCAGTGATTTGAGAGAACCTGTCCAAGGTCACACAGCAGCCAGGCAGCAAAGCCAGGCTGCCTGACTGCAAACCCGCACTCTACCATAATGGCAAAAGCTTCAATAACGCATTTCAGAAAGTTGCCACAATTTTCTCCAAACGTCTTAAAAGTACTCCTGCCCAGAGTGGAGCCTCGAGGTGGGAAGGCAGAGGCAGAGCCACTCTGGGGAAAGGATGGTTCGCAGCGCAGTCTCAAGTTCCCCACCACAGCTTCAAGCTCCTCTGGCGGGAAACTGGAGGCGTCAGCAGGAACCACAGAGAAAAAGAAACTCTGGGTAAAGGGAGGAGGAGGGGCTGGGTGGCGAATTCAAACTGTGGCTTCACGGAACCTTACTGGCAAGAGGAAGCCAGACTGCAGCCAGAGCGGCCAGGAAGCAGAGGGGCCCAAAAGGGCTGCCAGCCCTGAGCCTCGTGGGCACCCACGGCTGAGGGCAGACAGAGGGACAGTCTTCGACATACGTGGTTTAACTGGTCCTGTAACACATGACAGCCAAGGACAAGCAGGACCACAGCCCTGCCACTACCGGGGTCTTGTTGGCCCGGCCCACTCACTCACGTCATCTACTTGCCACAGTGAGTGCGGGATTTGCAACCCTGTTCCACACAAGTCACCGAGGAGCTATGAGGAGAGAAGAGCCCCAGGGCCAGAATGTGCTGCTCGTCTTAAATCCTTCCAGCAGGGCGGGCAGGCTCGGAGGTCCACGGTCACATCTAGCACCAGGGGCTGCCACGTACTTTCTAACTCATGAAGATGTCACTAACTCTGAGCAAGTTACTTGCATGAAAAGACCAATTTCCGGCATTTCATAGGGTTCCTACATGCGAGGCTCACAATTTTAAGAGAAATCAATAATCTGCTGCTCTAGTCAGTGAGCTGAAGAGAGGAGAAAAGGCTGTGAGAAATAAACAGATACAAAAATAGTCTCTGAATACTAATAAAACCCCTTAGAAGAGTCAGCTGCACATCCAAGGCAGGATCAGGTATTCCACAGGAAGAGCAAACAAAACACCCACACACAAGATGCGTTTCCACTTTCACACAGGCTGGCTCACAGCGACACCTTTCCAAGATACCAGTTATGAGTTCCCCTGCGTGTTCATAAGCAAACGGCCTTCGGAGGAGCGCAGAGCCAGCCCCACCACCCACCGCACGGCCCCGGGGGAGGGGCTCTGCTCATGGCCCAGCCTGTCTCTGAGTATCGGCCCATCCCACCACAGGACGTCCTCAAACCTTGGGTATTTCACTTGGGCTGCCCCCCCCCCCCGCCGTTCCCCGCTTCTACCAGAGAAGGGGGGACAGAGCAGTCTAGTACGAGAACTGCTCAGACCACAGGAATTGAAAAATGCAGCCCAAGATCACTAACATTTCACAGAGAGAAGGAATGGGGGTACTTCGCCTGAGACCCAACTTCAGTGAGAGGTGCTATTACCCAGGTCATCTTTGTTCCTCTAGCTCACAAGATGAGTAAGAGGCATAAAAAAAGGTCACTACGCTCACCTTAAGGCACTCTTGAGGATTTTCATCCAGGAAATGGAATAATGACCAGCATTCCGTGCTATTACTTAGAGATTAACTCAATGGGTGGGGGGAGGGGAGGAGGGGTGGCTTAAAGGGTGCATTTAACCCCAGAAAAGCAGGAAGTTCCAGCAAAAAAGGCTGTCAGTCTACCCAAATCTTGTTGGAAGTAAAGCACAGCAGCAAAATCGGGCAGACCAAGGGGAATCAGAGCCATTCACAAAGGGAGGGGCCTTGGGATTAATGGACTCTTTAATTTTCTAATTTCCTGGGGTTTATGGCTAATTAGGCCCCTTAACGGTACTGTAATGTGCTCAAATTTCAGCTGAGTTCACGGAACAGCTGAAGAAAGAAGATGGAACAGAAGTCACCACTGGGCCCCAGGGGCTGCAGACAAGGCCCACAGCACTTGCTGCCTGCCTTGATCCCCACTAATTAGGCACCTCTAATTCCCCAAACAAGGGCTCAGAGGGCACCGTGTAATCCACCGTGTGCACCGACACCACCACTTACCAGAACTCTCTGCGTTGATACACACACACACACGCATGGCTCAAAGGTGGTGAGAAATGGCAGTAAGTGAAACTAGCAAACACTTGTGGACAAAAATATTCAACTCTTTACCTATGAATGAAAAATATTTAAAACCTATTACATCAGAAATTAAGGAAGAAAAACACTCAAGGTTGATGAGGAAGCAGTAGAAGCACACCTGAACTGCCAGTGGCACCAGGACAAGGCAGGCAATTGCACACCTGTACTGCCGGTGGCATCACAACAAGGCAGAAACTGCACACCTGTACTGCCAGTGGCACCAGGACAAGGCAGGAAACCGCACACCTGTACTGCCGGTGGCAACATGACAAGGCAGGCAATTGCACACCTGTACTACCGGTGGCAACACGACAAGGCAGAAACTGCCCACCTGTACTGCCAGTGGCACCAGGACAAGGCAGGAAACCGCACACCTGTACTGCTGGCAGCACCAGGACAAGGCAGGAAACTGGAAAAACAGTGCATTACTCGTGCAGAGTGTGAAGTGTCCAAACTCGGGTGCAATAATGTCACTCCTGGGAGCCTGCCCTAAGAAAGAACCCAAATACACAGAGAAGTGCATAAAGGACCACCGTCACCACGACACCGTTTGCAATGCGAAACACTGGAGGTGACCTAGAGATGGAAGCTCAGGGAGGCCACTGCTGTGTCTGTCATCATCTCTAAGGACCACCGAGCGGCCGTTAAGGAATCTTAGTGACGTGAAGAAGTCTTAGGTCATGTAAATTACTCTTAATAGGCTTTGCTTTTTAGAGCGGTTTTAGGTTCACAGCAAAACTGAGTGGAAGGCACAGAGATCTCCCATACGGCTCCCGCCCCCACTCACGTGCGGCCCCCTGCAACCAACACCCCCACCAGAGTGGCACTTAGCTTACGCCCAGCAAACCTGCACTGACACCTCACTCTCACTTCCAGCATGGAGGCCACATTAGGGTTCACTGCTGGTTACTTTCGATGGATCTGGCAAACGTACACAGTGACATGTATCCACCACACAGAGTTATCACACAGAACAGTTTCACCACCCTAAGAATTCCCGGTGCCCTGCCTACTCATCCCCCCTCTCCCCTAACCTCTGACACCTACTGGTCTTTTCACTCTCTCCACAGTTTTGCCTTTTCCAGAATGTCATCAAGTTGGAATCACAAGGTATGTAGCCTTTTCAGACTGGATCCTTTCACTTAGTACTGTGTATTTAAGGTTCCTCCATGTCTTTTTTTTTTTTTTAAACAGAAAGAAGAAGGAAGAAAGAAAAACATCAATGTGAGAAAGAAATATCAATTGGTTGCCTCCCATACACGCCCAGACCAGGGATCAAACCTACAGCCTAGGTGTGTGCCCTGACCAGGAATCGAATCGGCAACCCCTTTCAGTCACGGGATGATGCTCCAACCACCCAGGGCGGCAGCTTTTTTCCACGCTGACCAATTCTGTGTCTGGTGTACCACTGTTTGTTCTGTTCATCCACCTACTGAGAAGCATCTTGGTGGATTGCAGGTTTTGGCAATTGTGACTAAAGCTGCTGGAAACACTCGCATTTTGTAAAAGCAGGATTTCGTGCGGAAGTTTTCACCTCAGCTGGGTCGATACCACGGGGCACAACTGCCGGATCGTCTGGTAAAATACGTTCGGTCTTCAAAGAAATGTCAAACTGCCTCCCAAAACGCTGCACCCCTTCCATTCCCACCAGAGGAGAGTGCGCGTTCCCGCTCCTCCTCGTCCTGTGCGGCAGGTGGTGCTGTCAGAGCCTGGATCCTGGTCATTCTAATAGTGTGTAGTGTGGCAGCTCACTGTGCGGTCACATGAATTTCAAAAAAGATAAATTATAGGTGGTGTGTGGCTGTAACCAGTAAAAAAAACATGTATAAAAGAAATAAAAGGACTTAGAAAAAAATGAAAGTTACTAGTGATTCTTCCTTTTAAGATCCAAATTTTGCACAATGAATATTAAGTCAAACCACATGAAACTGACAATGACCAACCATTTTCACCAACAAAATACTAATTTCATATGGTTCAACCTTACAGTTTTACAATTAAAATAACCTTTAAGTACTTCAGGTGTTCACAGCACTTGTCCTTAACTACACTACCACCCACTCACTCCTTGATATAAAGAAACATCGCATGCATGTGGGCAAACAAGCCAATCAGTCTAAAAGCCAGTCATCAGAACTCTGTAATCCAAAAGAGTGGACAGATCCTTTGAGAGAACGTGCAACAGAAGACAGAAAAAGCAGCCCATGAAAGTCAGTTCCAGCACATCTGGAAGCCTAATTCTGAAAGTGGCAGGCCAGGCTCTCCTCCCCCTGCTACGTGGAGATGCACTTCTCTGCGACACACTCAAACGACAGAGAGCCAGGACATAAGCCAGACACTGAAGAGTTTTTTGTAAGAGTGCGTGGTGGGGGGAGGTTCTGCCCCGCCTGGACTCTCCCTCTCCCCTCTGCCCAAGGCCCTCAAGGCCAGGGTCTTAGTGGATGCCTGCTTCCCTTTTCCAGCCTCGGGACAGGCTAATTCTACTTAATGAAGTCCCCTGATTCCTTGAGGCCAGAAAACGAATCCGAAGAACAGAAAAGGCAAATGGAATAACCATCCGTATAGGTCGAACTATTTTTTAAAAAATAAGCACACACATAGAAAATGTGTATCAAACTCTCTGTGGTGTTTCTGGGAGTGGAGTTAAGGAGTGGTTTCACTTACAAAGTGACATATTTCTATGTTGTTTAAGCAGAATAAATAGTACTTCTGTACTCAGAAAACCAAGAAGGAAATTATAGCATTTTTAAAAAGAGAGAATAGGAAATTTGCTTTGATTTACTTATTTTTTAAACTTTCTGCCACTCCTTGCTCAGCTTCATTTTACAGCCCCTACTTCATAGCTTCCACATAGTAGTATTTCTTAATCCAATAACAAAATGGGAGAAAGAAATGCCACGTACTGGGAGACCAGCACAGGCTGGGCACTGTGCTAGGCGCTTCAGCTGTAACACCTGCCCTTCTGCTTAGCTGAAGTTGGAACTGCCCTCTCGGATCAGCGACTGAGGCCAGCTGCAGGCAGCCAAGGGCTCTAGGGAGAGGTCCACAAAATGACAGGGCACCGGCTTTGCAGAACCCTCCCTTGGGAGGGGTACCCGGAGCTGTGTGCGAGTCAGGAATCGTGTTCACTCTTCAAAACTACCGGGGAGGTCGATTACTAAGATTGGCATCCCCATTTCAAGGATGAAAAAGGAAAGCTCATCACCAAGCAGGATGCAAGCGTCATGAGGGCAGATCTTTCTCTTACTCGTTGCTGGACCCCACGCAGTTACAGAGTAGGGTCCCAGGAGCATTTCCAGAAGTATTACTGGTGGATATGGGAACGACTCCTCACAGGCTGTGAGAGGTGAAGCGGCCTGCACCGGCTGCCCAGCCAGTAAGCCCGTGGTAGTCAATTTCTGGGCTCCAAATCCTTGGCCTTGCTGTGGGTCTCCCTCACCTCGTGGCACATGGAAACAAGAGAATGTCTTCGGACCAAATGCTGCCTCTGCCTCTCTCTTCCCCGGAGCCCCCAGCAGAAACTGGAGTCAGCCTGGCCTGAGCTGAGCTCAGGGCTCCAGACAGCTCCAGAGGGCTCCAGCAGGGGTGGGCTCCAAGCAGGCCCCACATGGCGATGCGTGGAGGCGGCCACGAGCGGGCCAGAGGAGCAGGCCTCCACCCAGGCCCCTGCTCCCCTCTCCTGGACGCTCACAACCACTGACCCCTGACGTGAATGCTACAGTCAAGTCTATTAAAGAAAAAACAACAAAAACTCAACCGAACTTTCACTTAAAACAAGAGTTTTACATGTTTATGAAAACAGATCTATTTTTTTAGCAGCCACTGCACAAATAAAGATGTAACTGCAGATGAGCTAGAACGAGGCATCCCAGTGGGAATCTGAACTCTACGGTTAACTGGAAACAGTAACTACAGGTAAGTTACTTAACCCACCTGAGCCCCAATGTACTCACCTACAGAACTAAGACAACCCCAGTCTCATTAGAATGAATGAGGATTAAATTATCGCACTTAAATGAGATAACACACTTACATAATGCCTGGTACACTGTTTCCGGCACACAGGAGTATTCAACAAATGCGTGCTATTGCTACCACAGAAAATGACTGTACAAGAAAGGCCTTTGAAAAGTCCACTTTAAAAAAAAGCCCACTTAGTCCAATACCCTCATTACAGATGGGGAAACTGAGGTCCAAGGAGAAGTTAGATAACTACTGACTATCCACTTATCACAATGCCTTATAAATAGTGGGCACCAACTGAATGCAGTATATAAATACCTCGTATGAAATAACGTATTCATCTAACCTGCTAATGGATCATTTAAAATAGGTCCAACTTAATGGTGTTACTCCCAATGACTCTTACCTAGAATAATTTAAGTTAAAGACAACTTCTCGTCCTGGCTGGTGTAGCTCAGTGGATTAAGCACAGGCCTGTGAAGTAAAGGGTCACTGGTTCAATTCCCAGTCAGGGCACATGCGTGGGTTGCAGGCCAGGTCCCCAGTAGGGGACACATGAGAGGCAACCACACATTGATGTTTCTCTCCCACTCTTTCTCCTTCCCTTCCCCTCTCTCTAAAAAATAAATAAATAAAATACTTTTTAAAAAAAAGACAACTTCTCAATGGGAGTCAACGTTCATCTGGACCCACACTGTCCAATTCAATGACCACTAGCCACATGTGGTTATTTAAGTTAATCAGCCCTGGCTGGAGTGGCTCATGGGACCGAGCACCCACCTGTGAACTAAAAGGTTGATGATTCAATTCCCAGTCAGGGCACATGCCTGGTTTGCAGGCCAGGTCTCCAGTTGGGGGTGAGGAAGAGACACAACCAATGTTTTTCTCTCCCTCTCTTCCTCCCTCCCTTCCCCTCTCTCTAAAACATAAATAAAACATTTAAAAGGACACATGGATAAATACTAAGGGGGGTGGAAATGGGAGGGAGGTGGGGAGGGCTGGGGGTGGGCTGGGATGGGAGTAAAACACAGAAAACTGTACTTGAACAATAATTAAATTTAAAAAATTTTTAAAAAACCATTTAAAAACAAATCAAAAATAAATTGAAGTTAATTAAAATTAAGTAAAACTAAATCTTCCGTTCCTGATCACACCAGCCACACGTCAAGTGCTCAAGTGCAGCTCTTCACAGATGGCTGAGGCCGCCTAGACACAGACACAGAACATCCCATCACCACGGACGTTCCAGTGGGCAGAGGAGGCGGAGTCCTTAAACAATGTGCAATTTCTGTTCTCAAACAGTGGTTCTACTTCCTAAATCCCATTGTCTCTTAATAGCCCTACCAGAATATGAAAAGAAAAAACTTCAGTGGCCTTCCTTTTTCTGCAAATCTGCACACTCATAGCCCACTCACACAGAAGGACCAGGAAGACTGGGTAAGCGCCTGCACCCCCCAACAAGATGTGACTGGCACACTAGCTAACGCTCTTTACAGTTTATTTCTGATGCCAAAACTCTTGTGTGACCCCACCTAAGCCCAGGACAGTCCCCAGAAGGCAAGCCTCTCTGCCTGCACACCCCCCTCCACCGCCTTCTCGGAGGTGCCAGGAGGCTCCCCTTTGGGAGAACCACTTGGCACCCTCAGCTCTTGGGATAAAAGGACACACGACTGTAAGTGACGGGAGTCACCGGGGCACACATTCTCAGGTGAGTCTGAACGAGGCAATCAGCACTCTTTGCCTTGTTTCCGGTCTCACATTGAAACAAGTGCCCCTCTCACAGTCATTTTACAGCCACATCTTTCACGTTTTTTGTACTTTTTATAGATTTCACAGTTTAAAAATGGCCCCAAGCACGGTGCTGTCCAGTGCTCCTAAGCACAAGTTGACAGTGAGGCCTCTCACAGGGAAAGCCCAGGTTAGATAAGCTCCGTTCAGCTGGGAGTCCCAGTGCTGTTGGCCGTGACCTCAGTGGTGATGACTCGACTATACTAAACAAGGTGTCCTTAACCAGAAACACGTACCACAAGGTGTCTAAAAGTGTTTCACAGCAGACCTCATCCATCTCACAGCTAACAGCTTACATGCCCTGTCACTTCCTCTCCCTGCTCCCTCCCCAGCAGCTCCCGGGACCATTCTCTGCTGTTTCTGTGAATGTGAGCTTTCCTTTCAGATTCTGCATGTAACTGGAGCCCTGCAGCACCCGTCTTTCTCTGTGAGGGACCTACCAGACTACAAAAATGCTGTGACCAGAGGCTCACAGGAGCCCTGCCCCGCGTTTCCCCAGGAGCAGTAGCTCCGACCCACCTGCCAGTTCCGTGGCCTTGGTGACACTGCGGCACCACAGCAGTGAGCGACAGGAACTGACGGTACAGAGACTACAGAGACGGGCAGGGAAGCGTGCGGGGGAGTCAGACCCCAGCTCGCTCAACAGTGGCCGGGGGAGGTTAAGCAACTTGTAGATGAAATATTAAACGCATTTAACATGTTTATGAGGTTTTTATCAAGAAATGCTTCTGAAATAAGGCCAAATATCAAAATAGCACAGACATTGTGAACTTAATCCCATGAAAAACCTTTCAAAACTATGCACATAGACACTGAAGCAATGAAACAAAAAGGTAACAGTAACGGCTGGCAGGGTAAGATTATGGGTGATTTTTTTCTTTTTTCTTTTCTAGACTTTTCCAACTTTTCAATAATGAACACATTACAACAATGGAAAAACACAATTTAAAAAATAATAATACTATCGCCCTGGCTGGGGCAGTTCAGTGGACTGAGTGCAGGCTGCCAACCAAAGGGTCGCCAGTTTGGTTCCCATCAGGGCGCATGCCTGGATTGCAGGCCAGGTCCCCAGTGGAGGCCACGTGAGAGGCAACCACACACTGATATTTCTTTCCTCCTTTTTCTCCCTCTTCCCCTCTCTAAAAATAAATAAAGTGTTAAAAAACAAATTATAATAGTATCGGATTTTGAAGGGATCCCTGAGGCAAGGAACAGGATCAGGAAGCTTCCCAAAGTCCCTGCCATCGGTGTTCAGGCTCAACTAGATGGCCACGCCTGTCCTCCACAAGACTGCGGGTTCCTTGAGGCAGGGACTTCCTCCCATTCGGGTCAGAGTCCCGGGTCCAGGCACTCAGCAAACACTCAGGGCAGGCTGGCAGTGCAGGAGGAAATAATACTCAAGGCAAGAGAGCCGACCGCTACAATGCACAGGTAAAGGCTATACTGAGGTCGAGTCAGGGTACAGACAGCACTTAAGTGGTCATGGGGAAAATCAGAGCCCCCTTTGCAACACAGGACCTCCTTTATAAGGTGGCCCCTGCCTTCCTGCCTAGCCTCGTCAAGCTCTCCCACCTTTTTGTCTCCACAAAATTTTTGTCAGTTCCCTTAAATACGCCATGCTCTCCCGCACCCCTGCCTTCTGACACACACTGTTCTCTCTGCCGGCCAGTCGTGTACACCCCCAACCCCACCCCCAGTGCTCCTGACAAATGAGTCCTCGCACCCTGGCACCAACAAAACACCGCTCCCCTGGGACCTAGCCTTGAGGCCTCCCAGCCAGACACCTTTTCAATGCACCTGCACACACGCCCTTACAGCAATTCCCTCCCATTCCTCAGGTTTTTGTAACTGTCTTGATCTGAACAGTCTCCTTGTAAGAAAGTACCTTTATGCCTACCTAGCCAAAGTAGAGTGCATACTATCGTTAAATGTTTGTTTCTTTGGATGGCTGGATGGATGGGAGGGCAGACCAATGTGGCAGTCAGAGAAGGCTTGGTGAAGAAGGGAAAGAGTCAGGTCCTGGAAGGTAAGTGAGGCAGACAAAGAAAGAAAGGAGGAAGGCACAAAGGGAGACGCTGCAAACTGAGGCCCAGAGACAGGGTCAAGCCAGACCTAGTGGTCCACAGATGAGCACCTTTCATATCAATAGTTATAACTGTTTATTTCATTTTTAAAAATACATTACTTATTTATTTATATTTTTTAAAGAGTTATTTATTTATTTATCTTTAGAGGGGAAGGGAAGGAGAGAAGTCTCAATGTATGGTTGCCTCTCGTGAGTCCCCTGCTGGGAACTGGCCTGCAACCCAGGCATGTGCCCTGACTGGAAATCGAACTGCAGTTGTTTGGTTCGCAGGCCCGCGCTCAATCCACTGAGCTACGCCAGCCAGGGCTACTTATTTATTTTTAGAGAAAGGAGAAGGGAGGGAAGAAAAGAGGGAGAGAAACATCGACCAACTGCCTCTCACACACCCCCAACTGGGGACCTGGCCCACAACCCAGGCATGTGCCCTGACTGGGAATCAAACCAGTGACCTTTCAGTTCGAAGGCTGATGCTCAATCCACTGAGCCACACCAGCCAGGGCATAAATGTTTATTTCAACATGTGCGTGGCATTTACGGCAACTGATACTGGTTTGTATTTATGGTAATAACCAAGTTTCCTTCCTAAATAATTTACTTTAAAAAAACTAGGCAACATACAGAAAAGTTAATTAATGGTCTGATATGGAGATGGATGTGGCAAACCCACAAAGACTAATTAACTCAAGCACAGGACACTTGTGCAGGCAAGCAAGGAGCTCCCCACTGCTGGCTAGAGCAGGGAGCTGGATTGAGGAAATGAAACTTGCTAGGCAGGGAAGACAAGGTCAGACGAGAGGAACCTGGAGACGAGCCAGCAAGGCCATGGCTACTAAAACAGTGAGAGCAAAGTGACTGGGTAGAATGGGTAGAGGGAAATAAGTCCCCTTCACCAGATCTTAAGAAAGTATCTCAAGAGGAGGAGGGGAACGGAAACACACACACACACACATCCATCCACTGCAACTAACGGGTAGTAAAGGGCTCACAATCCCATGAGGTATTCTAATGTGGGCATTTTACAGAGCTATGAGGACTGTGCTTTGCTCAACAAACCTCTTCCACATCGCTACACAGCCTTCACAGTTCACACTTTAAGGGCTACAACACATCCTGTTGCACTGATGTACCACCATTTTCAACTTACTGGTGAACATCCACTTTCTCGACGGGTATTTGCTACTGCAATTCACCTCTCCCAGGGGCATTATAACAAAACAGGAGCTGTAGATCAAAGGGACCTGGGGTAGAACCCAGACCTATCCGTACTCAGAGCACTGGCTTTCTGGATCGGTGGATCCCACTGCCAGGAAGCTCTTTCACAACATCGTGTGGGAAAGTGTGGTCATTTCATGCACCACTGGAGAAGCACATTTGAAGTGGAGTTTTCAAATGGGCCTGAGTTTATATGGCAGACAAGACACTGGCCTATTTCAGAGTGTGGACTCCAGACTTCACAGGCCCTGTCTGAGCAGTAAAACTCCACAACACGACAGAGGTCAAAAGCATAAGGTTTAAAGCCGGAGCAGGTGGCTCTGCGACTTATTAGTAATTTATATGTCTCTAAATTTATATAATTTATAATTTACATAAAGTCACACCATCCTAAATTCACAAGCTCCCATGCTAAGAGAATTCTGAGAACTAAATACAGCAGTCCCCCTTATCCACAAGTTCACTTTCCATGGTTTCAGTTACTTGCAGTCAACCATGATCCAAAAATATTGAATGGAAAATTCCAGAAATAAACAATTCATAGCTTTAAATGGCATGCTGTTCTGTTCAGTGTGATGAAATCCCCGACGTCCACTCCATCTGCCTGGACAGGGATCGCCCTCTTGTCCAGCATGTCCACACTGCATGTGCCACTCGACCATCGGTCACTTAGCAGCCAGCTCGGTTACCGGACTGACAGTCAGCTATCGCAGCGCTGGTGTCCCCGTAACCCTCATTGTGCCTAATAATGCCGCCGCCCACCAAAGCACAAGAGTAGCGATGCTGGCAATTCGGATGTAACAGAAGCCGTAAGTACTTCCTTCAAGTGAAAAGAGTGAGGCAAAAGTTGGTTTACAGTTGTTCCTATGGAAAATAATAATTAATAAATAGTAACACAAAAATACGCTCTGTTTCATGTACACACAATTGCAAACCTACTTTTGCACCACCTGTAAGTATAGAAAAGACACAGCACGAACAGAGTTCAGTACCATCCCCGGTTTCCTACGTCCACCCGAGGCCCTGGAACATGTGCCCCGCGCACAGCAGAGACTACTGTAGGGCGATGCACGTGAAGGGCCAACCAAAGTCTGTAGAACTGGATGCGGCTTCCTTCCTCTCCTTATTAACTCTGAGGGCCTACTGAATGCTTCAGGTGGTTTGGAATCTGGCTGTACTCATTCCAGCAGAGACCAGCACCTGAGGCTTAGAAATATTTCCTTTCCTTAGAGAATCCTGCATGTCACGGAATTCAACTCATAGAATTTTATTCACTAATCCAATGCCTTACGAGGGTGTCAAATGAACAGTCAAGCTTCACAAAGTACTCAGAGAGCATCGCAGAAAAGGTCCAATGCTACTTCCATGTCATGTTCTGCCAACTAGTCACATGATGGGAGGGCCCTTCCTTAGGGACCATGGCAACCAGTTCTTGTCTGTTATCTTAAGACTTCCTCAACAGTCAATATGTACAAACAGATCCCATGCAATCAAAGTAAAAGCAGGATCCTGGGGAAAATTCCCACGATGCTTCTGTGCACTCTCCACCTGGAATTCAGCAAGCTCAGCAAGCTCCGCCCATCAACATAGGGAGCAAAAAAACTCTACACAGCCAGTTTTACCAGAAGCAGAGAACAAGGGAATTCTAGCTATCAGATAAACATCTCTGGAGGTGTTTATTTAACAAGTTGTTTAAAGGAAGGAATGAAGAAGTCAAGGTGGTTAAGCAAATGTGAAGACTAGACCCATTTCCCAGGAATCCACCTATTGCCAAATACGATGAAAAGGAACACAGGCTGCCAAGACCTGAGAGCATGTAGATCCTGCCCATCTGTGAGCAGGTGCTGATATCCACAGCCTAGCGCTCTAAGCTCTCTGAGGTCAAAAACCTCTGGGTGTGGCTCTACCTCCTGGGGTTGGACTAACTAGTTTTCCCGCTGACTATCTATGTAAGCAGCTAATTATGGCCTCTGCTCCTTCCTGGCCCCAGCTGCAAACATGACACAGCGGGCCCTGGAGTAAGCTGGTCCTGAGATCGACCGCTGGTATGGTCACTGGCAACTATCATCCCCATACTCTGCTCGCTGTTTCAGAATCCACCTGGATGTGCACAGAGAAGAGGAAGCAGGGCAGAGAGGAAAATCGACTCCACAGTACTCAGGGCCCCCAAACTAATTCCAAGCCCTGACTATGGGTCAGAAGTTACTAAGTGGAGAAAACGGGAGAAGCTGCAAGCTCATTCCTGGCGCATTTTAACGTGGCTCCAAGTCATCAAAGCAAAACTAGGGGCAGCCCCTTAACAAACAGTCTATTTTGACCTGCAAAGGTTTTAAAAAAACGCTGAACAACATTTGTTACAACCATCAACATAAAGCACGTTCTCCTGCACATAACACAACACCCTTGGGCCAGCCTCTAGTGTGTGTGAAGGGCTAGATTGTGGAATCAGAAGGATCAGTTCAAAGGCCATCTCTGCCCCTGACTAGTTGTGTGATCCTGCATTTGTACAAGACTCAGGCCTCCATTTCCATGTCTGCAAAACGGTGGCATGACCAGACAGGTTGGCCCAGTGCAAGTCCCCTTACATGACAAATCCTCTAAGCAAATGTGCAGAGTGGCCCAAGAGCAGCCCCTCTAGAAGCCAGAAAGCCGGGGCCTCTCCTTAGTGTGATCGTTGTACTTTTTATATTTATAAAAATATACTTTTTATATTTATGATATCCCTCACTACAAGGATATTCTTAGATTCAATCCAATTTTCTTCCCTGTGGAATGGTGCTCATTTGCATGACAATAATGAAATTCCTGTAGATAATAATGAGCCTGTATTAACTGCCCACATATGAGGCCTGAGTTATAGTACTTTATGTACATTATTCTTATTTAATCCTCTAACCTACCCTGTGAAGAGGAGAATGTGATCTCCGTTTTACTAATCAGGAAGTTGAGGCTCAGAGCGAGATGCTGTAATGTTGCAACTAGTTCAAGCTCACAGTTTGATTCAGACCTAGAGTCTCCTTCCCTTATATCCCACAGGCCGCCTTCCAACAATTGTTGCTGTTTTTACCATTTCCTTTATCTTGCCTCCTTCTCATACTCCTAAACCTCAACACTCTACATGCCCTGAACTCAAACACATGCCCTTAAAATAAAACATTAAACCCCTGAGGCAGCAAAATCCTGCAGGTCTCTGGCAGTTCACAAAGAGGGGCCTATGACAACCTGCCACCTTCAGAAAATAGGTATAGAACCTGGGGGATGGGGGTGAGGGTTGAGATAAAGGGCCCCACTCCCCTCAGAGGCCCTGGGCACCAAATGTAACTGGCACCCCAGGGCTGGCCACTCATGCCAAGAGAAAGAAATAAAGTAAGCCATTTTCCAGAAGAGTGACTTTTATTAAAACCGGGGGGGAAGCGCCATTTCGAACAACTTGTACAGAGGCAGGTATATGCTCTGCAAGGCCCCTAGGCAGCAAGGCTTCCCACTGAGCTACAGGGAAAAAGCAACTCCGCCCCTGCGAGACAAAGTACCCACCCAAGGTCCAAACTGACTCCAACACAAAGCGAACGGAGTTTCCACATCTGAAGTCTCGTTCAGCCCTAATAACATGCTAAGAGTCTGTGTCACTGATAATAACACAGTGTCACTGCTAATGTTAACAGTAACAGTTAACATTACCATGTGTCTGGATTCACATGTCTTAACTCATTTAATCCTCATGAAATCCATTAGAGACACTTTTATTTTCAGCACTTCACTGTGACAGGAAACTGAGGCAGAGAGTGAAGGAAGCTGCCTGCGTCTGCAGGCTTGGACCTGAACCCAGGCAGTCCAGCTTCAGAACCTGCCCCTTCAGTGCCCCCCGACTCTGGAATCCAAACTGCCTAGGACCTTTCAGAGGCTCCCAGGATGGCCAGTTGTGTGCCTCTGGGCCAAGTGGCCAGCTCCCACCACGCACGGAGCCGCCAGTGAATGCTGGTGCTATTACGATCGCCGTTCCCACCAAGCTCTGATCCCGCTGCTGCCGCACCTCCAGGCAGCCTTCGTTGCCGGAACAGAACAATGTGCTGATCCCACCTTGGAGGCAGACACGGCTCTGCTCCGTCTATTCTTGTCCTTCCCACCTGAAGTGACACTGACTGACCAGGAGCACACAGTGACTTCACGAGAAGCCACATGCGGCTGAGGGCTCGAGTCCGAAGGGAGATCTGAACACTACAAGATGGTCTCCCCCAGAACTGCCTCACCCTGGCGTCAGTCAGTTTGAGGCTGAACGGCTTTCACTGAGGACCTACTAGACACCCACCCACTCATACACACATTCCTTCACACAGTCACTCAACAACCAACAGCCACCAACGAGGGGCTGTCACGACGACAAGGAGGTGCACAAAGAGCCACCGTGCTGCCCAGAAAGCCAAGGCACGCCCTACGATGGCAGATGGAGACGTACCTAACACTTGAAGATTTAGCAGGTTTCTCTCTAGTAAGAGACCACAGCTCGGAAAGTTCCAGCTGCTTTCATTTTAACACCCTGAACCAGAAAAAACCTTTCATCTCCAGACCCAAGCCCAGACTTTGGCCACTGTGGCCGGACCTACAGGTGACCTCGCTCGACCTCAGTCTCCTCATCCATAAACTAAGCACTCTAGTGAGGCCATCCTCACTTGGCAGGACAGCCGAGGGAATACGCATGAGCATTTGAGTGGGATGGGCCTGGATCCCTAACTAGCTGGGGGCCCTCACACAACTGACTAAACCTTTCTAGGCCTTGGTTTCCCAAACTGTACAAGGAGGGAACAGCTTCAGAGGCGCGGAGTTGGGAGGGTCAGAGACAGAACTGAGAGGGTCAGCAGAGACACCGGCAGGGGGCTCCGCTGGACTAACTCTGCAGGGACTACTTAGTAACTTAAGGGACGGTGCCATCTCAGAGCACCTCTAGAGTTGGGTCCACACAGGCATCGGAGCTCAGGACTACCCGGGGACCACACCCACCATGGCTGAGAAACTCCAGGAAGGGAGCTGCCTGGAGGAAGACACCGGAAGGAAGGACAGCGCACCTCGGAAACCCTCCACAGTTAAAAGCGCCTAAGTGGCCGAGCTGTGTCAGAGTCTGTGATCCCTGGTGATGGGTCCACAGCCCCAGGGACCACGCAGTGACCAGGAGGTCACCAGCAAGCCATGCTTAGAAGAGAAGCAGAGTGATAAAAACCAAGCCAGAGATGAGACAGGGAAACATTCACGAGTAGCTCCTTCAGAGGCCACGGGTCCTAAAATTAGATCTCACCAGGAGTGTGCAGTGGGTAAAAGCGCCTCCTCTCAGTTTCCCAGCACAAAATCACATGCCAACAGCCTGTCCTTGCAAAGCCAGATACACCCCATCACAGCCAAGCCTCATGATGGAAAAGCCTTGAGTGGTAACGTCAGATGTGGGCAATGCAGACCCGAACTCTGGTCTACCAATCGCAGCTGTGATGAAGAAGAGGGCGTTCAGAATCACAAGATGCTCGCCTCCAAGAGGAAGCTGCTCATGATTCACAGACCCCAGAAGAAAGTGTGTGCAAAAGCATCTTTTTATATTTTAATATTTTGAATTAAAGATATTTCATTTGGTAAATGTACTGAGTCCTCTGTCTTAAGTCTTCTTATGGAAACCTCTGAGACACTAAGTCCAAGTAATGCTAAATAACAAGGTTTCAGATCAGACCCTAATTCAGAAGGGTCGATTTAAGTGCTAAAAGAGGAAGCTTCACAGAGCAGTAGAAACTGTGTAAGTTTAGGTCCTGGGCCAGTCATAATGACTGCTTGTCATCTGCAGTGTCGTAAGAACTTTTCAGCCAAAAAACACTGTGCTGGAAGCCCTGAAGACTGCCAGCCTCGGGCAGGGGACTCCACCTCCTCGGGAGGTCTCGGCAGAACAAGGGGCCACCACTTGCCTTCCAGGTTGGCTGGGAGGTTAGATGAGACACCATCTATCAACCATCTGTATTAATAAAATAACCATGTAATGACCCACACTCCTGCTGTGCTTGCAGACTGCCAGGCACGGTTTACACTTTCCACACCTAAACTCAATCCTCACAACCACTCCTACAGGGCAAGTGGATGGTAACCACCAAGGCTGCTGCCTTGGGCTACGGGGCTGGACAGTTACGGAAGAGTGTTCACAACAGAAAGGTGTAGGTGAGCGCTCCTTTTGCAGGTTTCCAAAGACGCGGGAACAGGAGGGGCAGGGAAAGGGAAAGGCGAGCAGGCCCCCAAGCCTGCTGGACTTCCACCACCCTGTTCCTGTACTCACACCCAAGTCACTCAGAATCTCCCATTTACCCGCTTCCACCCTCCTCCTCCATTTAACTTCAGGCCTCATGCCCAACAGGCCTGTCTGCCTGCTCAGAGCACGACCAAGAGTGAAATGAGCGACCTAAGAGAAAGGACATAGAGGAAGAAGTGCCTGGTGTGCAGAACACAAGCTCCCAGCAAGGACTCGGTGGCCTCGCCTGTGTGATGAGGGTGACGTGAGAACCTGCCTCACAGGGTGGCTTTGGGTATTCAAAAGGGGTCAGTTTAAAAAAGCTCTTGTCACTCGTCCCTGCCAGTGTGGCTCAGTGGGTGGGGCATCATCCCGAAAACTGAAAGGTGCCTGATTTGATTTCCGGTCGGGGCACATGCCTGGGGCGTGGGCCAGGTCCCCAACTGGAGGTTTAAGTTTTTAAAAATCTTAAAACAAAAGAAAACTCTTTTAAAAAAGAAGAGCTCCTGTCAGTATTACAGCCACCAGGTTGCACCTCCGCCCTGCAGCTCTGGGCTCTGTCCCCTCAGCAGACTGGGTGGCTAGGGCCTATGTGCTCACAGCCCAATGCCTGCAAACAAGCAGAAGCTGGTGCCACAGCAGACACAGACTGTAAGGATGCCGGGGCGGGGGGGGGGGGTCCCTGTGCTACCCGGACTGAAATCCCCAGTCAGTTGTTCACAGGATACCAAGGCTCTGCAGACACCACCATCTAGGATTTAAACTACCAGAAATAGTTGTTGGGTCAATGATAAACCATCCTATCCTATCGGTATGCCTTCGACTGGGAGCCCTGGGGACAAAAGCATCTCCCTCAGCCCCAGAGGGGGTAAATCACACATCTCACTGTGCCATCCTATCTTCCTCAATCAGTCCTTCCTTTCCAGGCCTGCAGCCGCACCATGGCTGGGAGGGACACTGTGCTGGGACTGTCACAGCGTCACAGCTGGGGCCTGTAAATCTTCTCGGACCTCCTGCACACCCCGTCCAGATGACTCTCCCTAAAATGCTGCTGCTCTGCCTGCCTCCTCAAATTTCTACCTGCCCTGTCAAAAATTTAACTGACTCCACACTGTCTCAGATGAAATGCCAAGTCCTTAGCTTAGCAACTCAGGCGCTCTGCAACGCACACCCCAGACTGAGGTGCCCACACTCACTCTGTCTCCCCCCCGACCTCCCTGTGGCTGGTCCCCAGACTCACAAGGCTGTCCACACCCCTGACCTGTGCTTTTCTTCCAGGCCCCTGCCTAGAATGGCCTCCACCTGACCACACCTCGCCGCATCCTCTCTGCCCGGGCAAGGTCGCCCAGGCTTGGCCCTGAGGTGGGCTGCAGTGGTCTGCAGGGCTTCCTGGAGGGGATAAAATGCAAGCTGAGCCTGCAGGAATGGCAGACAGGGCCCTTCCCTCCTGCTCCAATGGACCCTTCGGTCGCACCTTGCCTCCTCTTCTGGATTAGAGGATAGGGTTAGGCACCTATTTGTGATCCTCACTGTATGGAAAGCCGAGTAGGGCAAATAACAATCACAGCTACCACTCGCTACCACTCTGGAGTCAAAAACCCAGGTCCTTCACATAGTCGCTATAGAGGAACTATCCACATACCCCTTGAACCTCACCTGGAAAATGGTGATGATGGTAATATCACTACTCAGAGAACTATGTGCCAGATGTTGTTTGAAGCACTTGACATGCATTATTATCTCATTTACTTCCCACAAAAGCCTTGTCTGGAGTTACTGTTATCATCCCAAGAAGTCAGTCTGGCTCCTAAATCCTAACACCCTAAATTATGCTGCGCCCTCTGAAGACTGAACCCTCCTGGGCTGTTGCAGGAGGAATCACTAGACCAAAGCCCCTAGTTCAGTCTCCACCCCCTTACACTGCAACATTAAGCAGTGAAGGCTTGGGTTTGGAAATGGCATTGCTCTGGCTGCCCTCATACAGGTGATCCTGCAATTGCATCCTTTGGGCTTCCGCACCCCACCCTGCCCGGGGAGATCTGCTGCAAGCAGAAACAGGACAGAATCCTGTGCCTAGGCCGCACTGCTCACCATTTCTGAAAACCAGAGTGAGTGTCCAGACAAGTGTTGGGTGGGCCCAGAGCTGAATCCAAGGCCTGCCACTCACACTGGTCGCTCAAGCTTCAGGTTCCTTGTAAGCAAAACAGAAGGCAAGGTAAAACCTAAGTCCTGTTTCTGGATCACAACAGACCCTCAGTCAATGGTAGCTACCCAGATTAGAAGGGCCGGACCTCCAGGGCACAAAGTCATGTTCGTGGATGGGAGAGCTCCTGGTCCACAGAGGAAGAGGCGACGTGCAGGGATCACTTCCACGGTGATGGCAGAGACAAGAGCAGGCACTCTCCAGCAGGCCTGGGAGTGACACCTGACACAAGCCCCAACTTTCTCTTAAGCCTCCTGCCATACCTCATGCAAATGTGCTTGCACTTACATTAAACAAGACTCACCCTCCCTAAAGGTTAGGCATAGTAACCAGGCCCCTCCCCACCCCTGACAGTGTAAGCCGTGAGGGCTCAGCCCCTTGCCTGCTGTGCTCATCAAAGGCACTTAACAACTATACAGTGAGTGAAGTAATGTTATCCTGTAACTTCAGGTACCTCCCAACACACTTTTGCATTTGCCTAACCTGCACTTGCCTACCAGCAAACACTCCTCACCTGAGAAACGGGAGTCTCAATGGTCGATGTACCTCCCTGGCCATTTCTGTGCTGTCAGTCATCTGTGCTCTTCCCCACAGAATATAAAAGAAACACAGGACTTCCAAGTTATAAACAGGATTATCTTACAAATATATGATTTATCGTCTCCCTAATCTCAAGCTACCAATCCTATCAACCATTGTCTGCTCCTTCAAGCATTCCACCAGAAAGAGAGGCCGGACGGATTTAAATGAGTAAGGCCATATACACACGAGGGGTCTGAGCTGAGCCATGTCCCTCCCCCACACCAGGAAACGAGCCAACACACATTAGTGCCAACTATATTGTTTCACCTTGTAACAGTGCGACAGGCATCACCGCTCAGCACCTGCCAGGCAAAACCGTGTTCACTGGACAGCCAACTCACGAGGGCCCCTCACCCATCCCTCCCCTGTGACAGCCCCCCACATACCCCAGCAGAATCATAGTGCCCAGCTGGAATAGTAATTCTTAAATGAGAACCCAGAGCTATGTAAGGAAAAAATGCTTTAAACTGTAAAGCACTTACAGACAGTGGTGAGACTATTACCTGCTGAAGGAATTCATATAAATTCTATTTGCCTATGCATTCTTAACTGATGCCAACAAAAATCATGGAATTTACTCCTAAGTCCAGTGCATTTTAGATTCTCCAACTGCTCTTTCCCTCCACAGATAACCGAGATCTAGCTGCTCTCTCTACCATCAAACCTGCTGAAAATAAAAACCACAGAGCTCTCAACTCACGTGCCTATGCTGCAACCCCACACCACCACTCCAGCCTTACCCCACACAGTTTGGTACCCAGAGTATCCAGGTAGGGGATAAATGACAATAAGCAGACATTACTTATCAACCTAGTGGACACAAAGAATAAGTTACTTAGAGAATGAGTATGAACTCCAGGAGGCTAAGTTCATGGACACAGACACACCCCAAAAGAGAGCACTCTAAGCCATTTCCTCCAAGTGCTAGGTGCTCTTCTAGGCCCCACGGATACAGCCATGGGAAAAACAAACAAAACAAAAATCCCTATGCTCAGAGAGCTCCCATTCTGGTCCAGGCTAAATATGATCACATCACCATGACCACTACTTCACTATTAAAAGTCTCCTGCGCAAAGAACCCAGTACACAATCCATAGTCAATAAATGTTCCAGTGCTTCCCGCGATACCTCAGTTGGTAGAGTGGAGAACAGTAAAGATCACTCCTCCCTTGCCTTCACCTGGTTATTACGTTATCTAAATAGTGTTCTTTACATCATCCCACACTTAAGCAGCCTGAGACAATGGGAAGGAGAAAGTTCAGAGCCTGCCAGGCATACTTCCACTGACTGAGCAATACCTTGATTAAGTTATTCAATCCCCCGAGTCTAGCTTCTTCAACTGTAAAATGGGGATGGCATTTCCTCAAAGGGCTCTGTGTGGATTAAATGAGCTCCTACAGGTGAAGCTCACAGCCCCTCAGGTACTGGTAGCCCTTTTCCTGCACCCCTTCCAGACTCCTTTCAGACTGTCCAAATAAGACCCAGACAGGCCTCCTGAGAAGCCTCCTGGACCATTTAGGGGCCTTTTTCCCATCAAGTTTAGAGAATCAGGTACTCAGGGCCAAGGCAAGACACACACCCCTACCCCCAGATACCTGCCTCCATCACCAGCACCTGGCAACCCCGTCCACTCTCTCCTGCTTTTGCCCTAATAACACATTTACAAAACCTCACTCCACACTTTTAAGTCCTCACCCAAATCTGTTCCGAAGTGTCTTTCCCCACCCAGGCCTAGGGCTGAGCCCCCCGCCCCCCTGCAGCCAGTTCTCAGCCAATGAAAAGTCAACAGCATGAAAAATGGCATCGGCCACGTTTCTGATTAACATACAGGAAGGCATCAAGAAAAAACTTGCACAGTCTGAATTAGTCACCCTAGTTCAAAACATTCCTTAATTAAACAAGGAACCAAGATCCTCTAAACCCTTTGGGGCACAAAGTTCACATGCAAATATCTGTCAGGGCTGGGTGGGAGACAGAAGCCAGGGGAGCTGTCAGTCCCTCTCCAAAGGTTCCTTGGCCACGTGAGACAGAAGCCTTCTAGCCCTTCCAACCCAGGTGCTGGGTCTGCTCTGCAGAAGGTTCCAAAGTGGACTGGAGGGCGTGCTTGCAGTGCCGGCCTATGTGAGATCTCAGGTCTGAGCCCCCGGATAGCACCTGTTTTCATTACCAAAACAAACACCATGAGTGGAGCTAGCCTCTCCCTCCGAGTCTGGCTCACCGGATCCGAGATACCTCCATAATCAGCAGTTCCAGGCCTCACGAGCTGACAATTCAGGGGGAAAGGGAGGCTGCGCCTGCTGGGGTACATCGTGTCCAGGCCGCATGCTAGCCTGGGGGCCGCCTGGTCTCCCCCAAGGGCTGCGGCCTCACAAGGGCGATTGTGCGTTCATCCCTGTCCTGCGGGCTCCCCCGCAGCCCTCACGCCTTCGCTCACTCAGGCCCGGCCGCCGGCAGAACGCTCTGCGAACACCGCGCGCGGGGAACGGAGGCGCCAGCTGCAGAAGGGCCCGCAGATCGCAGCGCTACCTTCCGGGCACAGATGCCCACCCTTCCCTCGCTCGTTCCCTGACGGCCTCCCAGATGCGGCAACCCATAAACCTGAAAAGGCACAACCGCAAGGACCACCGGCTCCCACTCCGGGACGGAGAGCTCCCCTCGCTTCCCAGAGACGGGCAAAGGTTCGCTCTAGGTAGAGTGGACCACTTGGGTCGAGGACAGAGCTGGGAGCAAGAAGGCCTGGAGGGCGAGTAAAGTCCAGGACAGAAAGGGGTCGGCGCAGGCTTTTCTTAAGGGTGATGAGGAGTCCAGGGGAGGGGTTTTTTTTTTGGGGGGGGGGGTTGACATCCAGGTGAAGACATGGGCGGAGGAGAGGGAGGTTCAGACTTAGGACCAGGGAGGAAAAAGAAAATTCAGGCTGAAGCCATGTAGGAAAGGAAACAAATCTAGGCTGAGGCCACTGGAGGGGGATGGTGGAGAAGTGGGCGGGGGTCCGAACTGAGGCCACGGAGAAGGGCGACCGAGGCCTAGTCCTAGCCATGGGAGGGAGAAACCTCGGCCTAGCCTGAGCCGTAGGGACGAGGAAGAGGAACGTAGTCTCGCTCATAGAAAAGGAGAGCACGCCTGGATCACCGGAACGGGTGCCTGACCCACAGGTCGGGGAGGGGGGGCTAGCCTGGGCCATGGAGGAGACTAGCCAGGACCCCGGGGCGGACAGTGAGGCTCCAGCTTGAGCCAAGGGCGGGGACTGGGAGAGAGAGGGAGGGTGGGTCTCTGCCCACCCGGGCCGCGACCCCTTCTGAGCCTGCACTAAGAGTGTCTACCTGAGGTCCGGGACCCCGCCCCTCCCCCACCCAGGGGAACCCACCCTTTACTGGCCGGGCGTCGGCGGAAGAAGGGGAACTAGAGCTCCGGCGGGGGGTCCCAGGGGCTGGGGGAGGGTGACGTCGGGCTTTTACCATGGTGGCGGCGACGGCGGCGGTCCCGGTCCCGGCGTCTGTGGCTCTCCCCCCAGCAGCAGGGCCCGGCGCTTCCACTTCCCCGGGTGCCCAGGAGTGAACATCCGGGTCAGCGCCCCCCTCCCCCAGCGCCGGGCCGCCGCCACCTTCCTTCCCCGCCCCGGCCGGCCCAGGCCCGCCCCCCACGCAGCCGGCTCTCCGCCAATGAGCGCGCAGGGCCGCGGCGATCGCCAAGTATGGAGCGCAGCGCGGGGGGGAGGAGCGCGGATTAGGGAAGTGAGGGGCGGGTCCTGCGGGCGGGACGGGGCGCGGCGGCTAGCTGGGTGGGAGGACTGGGGGTCTGGTCCCAGCGCGACTGCATTTCCCGCACCCAGGCTGACTTGAGAGGAGGCTGTTGCCCGCACCCAGACCCACCCATCCGCTCTGGGGTTGCAGAAGCAGGTGGCTGCAGCAGAACCGTGACCGCCAGCCTCCCGGGCGGGGATGCGGAAAGCACTGGGCCGGGAGGGGTCAGTCCCTCCCCGCCGCACCCGGTGCATCTCTCTCTCGCCCGGCGGACCCGGAACTGCTGCGGCCTGGCGGCCGAGCCCAGCCCGGCGAGATAGTAATGAGCGAACCAGCGCTGCCGCTTGCTACCTGTGGGACCTGAAGCAAGCCGCTGCACCTGAGCCTGATCTGTTTAAAAAGTACCTTGGGCCCTGGCCGGTGTGGCTCATTTGTTGGGAGCATCGTCGCATAAACAGAAAGTTCGTGGATTCGATTTCCGGTCAGGGCACATGACTAAATTGCAGTTTCAGTCCCGGGTCGGCCACGCAACCCATCCGTGTTTTCCCCTCGATGTTTCTCTCCCTCTCCTCCCTTCTCTCTAAATTCAGTAAGTATGTCCTGAGATGAAGATTAAAGAAAAAAGTGCCTTGGGCCACACCACTTTTTTGAGCACTTAGTATAAGTAAATTAAAGGATAGTTGTGAGGACTGCGCAGGTAGGTATTAGAAAACTGGGCTCAGTAATTTTGGGTGTTGTGAGTAATTTTTACACGTGCTGCAGACAACCAGCCCATTTATCCATTGGGGCTGCATCACTCCACTGAATGACTTAGAAAAACATTTTTTTATTCTCTTCATTCAGCAAGTATTTGTTGAGCTTGGTCAAGAAGACAGGAGACCTGGGATGCCCTGCCCTCTCTAGCTTGTTCCCTCTCTTTTATGAGAGTCAAATCAAATCATCTATGAGGGGATTGTAAATTAGTGTTGCCTAAGTGACAGGAATTATTATCAGGAGCCAGGCCATGTCCTTGTCGCTGCCCCACCCCCCAACTCAGGGGAGTAAAACCTGCCACCTGCATAAAAGGGGATATAAGTAAGTCCCAAAGGAATGATTCCAGCCTATATTATGGGAAGTCATAGAAGGGAATGGCACTTAAGGGTTCTTTTCATTTGGTAAATATTTATTGAGCACCTGCTAGAGATAGAGTAATAAACAAGACAGTCCATGTTATTGCAGATCTTCAACGTTGGAGGGGAGGCAATCAGCTACCAAGTAGATTGAGTGTCAGGTGGTGATTAGAAATATGGAGGAAAATCAGAGTGAGAGAAGAGACCTAACTTAGTAGCATTTAATCAGAAGGAGGCACAAGCAAGAGCAAAGACCCAAAGGGGATAGTGCCTGGTATGTCCATGGAACCAGGCCAAGATGGCTGCCCCAGATCCCACAAAAGGGAAAGGGGTGGGAGCAGAGGTCAGAGATGCAGCACAGCAACAGGATCTGTCTGGCCTGGGCTTTAAAAGAATCCTGAGGCTGCTGTATTCTGAATAGACTGCAGGGGGACTAGGGCTGTTAGAAAGCTAGTTCTGTATTCAAGTCGTTTTTTATTAAAAGGCACTTACATGGGGCTTCCTGTGGACACCACCAACCACTTTACAAATAATAACTCATCTAATCCTCATAACAGAGACCCAGAGAGGTAATCCAAGGTCACCCAGCAGAGAGATGAAGGTGCTTCCTCCGTCAGGGCAGTGACATTGAGGGAGCAAGACGAGATCACATTCCAGATTTTTGCTGATGAATTGGTGGTGGGCATGAGAAGAAGAAAGGAGTCAAGGATGGTGCTAAGCTTTTTAGCTTTGTCAGCATTCGGAGGGTTTGTCATTTGTTGATCTGTGGAAGCTTATAAGGAGGAACAGGTGTTTTGAGGGGGCATACGAGTCACTTTGGGGCAAGTTATATTTTAAATTGCCCATTGGAGATTTAAATGGAGGTGCCAAATAAATCAGACACGGAAGTCTGGAGTTGGGGAAAGAAGTTGGAGTTGGTGATAAACTTATGAGAACTGTTAGCTAATAAATGATATTTTTAAGGTCCTTAAGAGACAGCTAGGTGAGCTCACTTTGAAGGTGAAAGCAGAGAGGAGAGGTCAAGAAGATAAAGAGGAACTAGGTAGGGCCACCGAGAAGGAGGACCAAGAGAACCACCAAAGTGAAACCCCTCCTGGAAGCCAAGGGACCAACAAAGGGTGTGAGGGAAAGTTTTGTGAAATGACACTTGAACTCTTTACTTAAAATAAGATTGACCTGGCTGGTGTAGCTCAGTGGATTGAGCATGGACCTGCGAACCAGAGGGTCGCCAGTTCAATTCTCTGCAGGGCACATGCCTGGGTTGCGGCCAGGTCCCCGGTAGGGGGTGTGTGAGAGGCAACTACACATTGATATTTCTTTTCCTCTGTTTCTCCTTCCCTTCCCCTCTCTAGAAATAAATAAAATATTTAAAATAAATAAAGAGAGAAGAGAGATCGAAAGGAGGCCTTTGTTCAAAATGCATTACCGGTATTTTCTCATTGAATGCTCACTCACCCCTGTAAGGACAGTGCTGTAACTCCCACTGTACGAATAAGGGAACGGAGGTACAGAACGGGTAAGCACCTTGCCCAAGATCACGTAACTAATGATTCACAGCCAGGCAGTCTGGGACCAGAGCCCACATATAACCCCAGACCTGCTTCTTTGCTCTCCTGCTCAAAAATCTTTGAAGATTGTTACCTCAGAATAAGGGCGCTTGGGAACCAACCCAGAACTTAGGGGCAGGCTACTCTATCTCTCCCATGAGGCCCCATCTCTGCTGCTTTTGATGCATCTGATACATTCTTCCTTCATTGTCCAGCATCCTCAGCTTGTAGCCCTTTCCCTTGACATCGCCTGCATGAGGTCCATCCTGGTGACCTTTGTCCTCCTCTATTCTCTGCATCGGCTTCCTCTATTAACTGGCAAATTCTTTTTTGTTTCATGAGTCAGACCCCAAGACAGAATCCAGTTAATGCATCTCTTAGTGCCAACAGCTCATTGAACAGGTCACTGGCCGGTCAGAGCTCACTCCTTGACCAGTCAACTATTGCTGTGCGCCTGGGGGCAGCTGGCATCATGACTGCCTACAAGAGGCTGTGGGTAGGCAGGCAAGCACCATAAGTATTTTCAGTACTTTTTCTCCTTCCTCTTTCAAGAACCCAATCCCCCCTTCAAGTTCTCACGATCGTATTTTCCCACCCGCAACCCCTCTTTTTTGCTCTCGTGAACTGGCTTTCATCTCAGTTCCTGCAAACTCTACAAACTCAAATCCACAAGCATAATCCATCAGAGATCTTACGGACTTCCCCCTTACACGTTTCTTCCCTACCAGTGAAGTCTTCCCTTCTCCTGTCTTCGCCCCTATCATTGGTCTTACCCTGGACTCACTCTCACCAATAACTGCACTATCTCAGAAAACACAACTGCAAAGATCTCAGATCTGACTTTAGCCTCTTTACTAAAACATCACACACAAGCATTTCTTCAGCTTCACCAAGACCTGCAAACCTTTGATCCTGCCAGATTTTCATGTTTATCTTCCCCCACAGGCTCACGCTCCTCCTTACCAGCTTAGCGATGATTGTGAGACTCACATCCTCGCAAAAACCTGTAACCCCTTGGCCCATTGTCTCCCAATTGGCCTGACGTGGTTAAACCCAGCCAACCTCCTACTCTCCGCTTAAGTCAATATAAAAACATGGCTGGGAAACTAAAAGTGACTAATGTCACTTGACACTGATGACCACAAATGTCAAAGAAGACTATAGCAGGAGACGGTCCTGCTCTACTTCCCTGCTGCATTCGATCACCCACACTCTATAAGGGTGGTTTTTCCCTTTCCTTCCTTTGTCCCCTCCGCATCCTTCACTCTGAAAAGACGAGCTTGCCTCATCCATTAGAGAGAGAGTACAACGAGTCAGACAGGAGCCCTTTCCTCAGCCAACAACTCTGTGCCTTGCCCGCATTCTCTGCCTTCCCAACTCTTAGGTGAGAGTTCTCTAAGCAAGCACTCTCTCCCATATGTGTTTGCTGCACTGAGGCAGAGTGGCAGGGAAGCCCAGAGTCAAACAGGGCCGCCCCCCAAAGAAAGGAGAAGCATTCTCCAGGGGTTGATGAACCAGCCTTCCACCAAATATTGAAATTTTTAATAAGTATTTATTTAGAGAGGGGGGAAGGGAGGGTGAAAGAGAGGGAGAGAAACATCAGTCCGCACCTCTCTCATGCCCCCACCTGGGGACCAGGCCTGCAACCCAGACGTGTCCTGACTGGGAATCAAACCAGTGATTTTTCAGTGTGCAAGGTCAACATGCAATCCACTCAGCCACACCAGCCAGGACTCAGTGAAATTTTTTTGTGGTGCTCATTTGCTACTACCGGACGCATTGAAGCAGGGGTTCTTCAGAAGTTTGCCCAACATGGTTTCTATCCTTCCTTCTTCCAGTTAAGTCCCCACAACTTAACTGTCCCCACAACTGGAACTTACTGCCCGTCGAGTAAGTTTGGGGAATGATCTATTTCTCAGGATCCTTACACTTCAATTATACTGTCTCTGCCCAGATTGTTCAACTACTCCTTCTCACCTAAATGATTGCTCTGGTTTTAAACATGCCTCAGTGTCTCACACATTATGCTTAAAAAAAAGAAAAAGAGGAAAAAAGCCCACATGAATCCCACAGCCCCTCTAGCCTACCACTCTACCTCCTGCCGTTCACAGCCACAGAACTGAGGGTGTTTCCTCCCCGCACCTTCTGATTTCCCATCCTGTTCCATTGCGTCTCCAATGAGATGTCTCTGAGGTCAACGAAACGACTCCATGCCAGAACCACGGGGACGGTTTTTATCCCCACCTCCTTCGACTCCCCGGTAGCGTCTGGCACTGTTGAGCCCTCGCCCCTCCTTGCATCCTCCTCTTCCTTTGGCCTGCAGACATCACAGGACTCGCCTCGTCTTAGTCCTTCCCTAGGATGCCTCCTTCTCTGTGTTCTTGGCAGACTCACTCCCTTCTACACAACCACTGAAGGATGGAAGTTTCTCGAGGCTCAATCGTGGCATCCCCCTCTCCTTTCACTTCGTGCTTTCTCCTGAGACAGTCTCATTCACGGTCATGATGTCGTTTACCAGCAGGTCTCACTTACGAATCCACCCGTGTAACTGGCAAAGATTGAGGACCTGATAATGGGGGAGGGGAGCTGTTTCCTTGATAATGGGAAATCAGGGTACTATAACCAAAAGGAGGAGAAAGACGTGTTGAAGAGTGGGGGGGGACCCAAAACACATGGCCATAACAGACCTTACCAGGGTGGCTCAGTTGGTTGGGCGCAGTCCCACAGAGGGAAAGGTCACTGGTTCGATTCCTGGTCAGGACATGTGCCTGGGTTGCATGTTCGGTCCTTGGTCCAGGGCGCAGATGAGAGTCAACCAACCATATTTCTCTCTCACAGCAATATTCTCTCCCTCTCCTTCCCCTCTCTCTAAAAATAAAATCTTAAAACACACACGCAGTCATTACAGGCATGCATTCTGGGTAAACTCATGCAAATTAATGAAACAGTCTCCTTTTGGGTCTCAGAAATTTCTAGTTATTGGAACCCTAAGCAGGAATGAATACAGGCGAAAAAAATGCTGATTTCCTTTGAAGACAGAATGCTGTGTGGTTTGTAGAGGAGGCAGCCTTGGCTAGACAGCTTGGATCAACTTTTTCCACCCCGCAGCATCTTGAAAGAACATGTCGCAGGAAGGGGGAGGTAGACAGACCACTAGCAATGCACTTGGTTTTAACACATCCCCCAAGTCTTCAGCGCCAGGAGGATACTTTAGTCTGAGGTTAGACACTGTCATTGCAGGGCTTTGTTTTTGCTTTTCTAATAGGTACCTGGGAAAACTTGCAGCTGCCTCCTGCTGGACCAGAAGTATTTGCATCCTGACCATCTGTGGGGTCTTGCTCGGAGTTACAGAAAGGCCTCTCACATGCGGGCCAGCTGTTGGAGGTTTTATATGCATATTTGGGGGAATTCATGTTTAGTTTATTAAGCTGGCCAGCCACCCGCCCACCAGGCTGGGGCTGGTCTCTGCAAGCTGTCTAAGGCTGACCTCTCAGACTCAGAAGAATCATCGTCTCCTCCTCCTTGTAGCATTCTCTTTCAACCCCCTCAAAAGTTGTGTGGGGCCTGCTATGTGTTCCCACAGAAACCCTGTACTGAGTACACCTTATGGAATCACCTTTTCACTTGTGATTTGTCCTGACTGCTCTCTGGGCCCCTTGAGGCAGCGGCCGTGAGTCATATTACTAGCAATTAGCATAGTACCTGGAATACGATAGTCTATGAATGACGCCTGTCAAGCGGTGAGCCAGAGAAACTCCAAAAACACTCATCTAGGATGCAGACCTGGGCCATTCTCGACTCCTCCCAAGTGTTCATCCCTCATTCCAATCAGACATGGCGATGTTCCACAGGAATTTCAACTAGTTGGAGAACTAACGTCAGAGCTGAAAAGTGGCAAGACGAGGCGACTGGAAGGCTGGGAGGCTGGAATAAAAGATCAGAGCAACGAGCAATTACAAAAAGTTTAAAAACACCCTTTGCATGAACATCAAAAAGCATAAAATACTTAGGGATGCATTGCATGAAAGATGTGCAAGTCTTATGTACTTCGAAAACTGGAAAACATTGCAGAGAGAAACTAAAGATCTAAATGGATGTACGCTTTTCATGCTTTGGAAGACTCGATGTTGTAAAGATGTTCACTCTCCCCCAAACAACCTACAGAGTCAATGCAATACCATTAAACATTCCAGCAAATTTGTTTTGTAGAAAGTGACAACCTAATTTAAATATATATGTATGTATGTATGGGTGTATAGATAGATAGATAGATATAGATATGGAAATGCAAAGATCTTAGAATCTTGAAAAAGAAAGAAAAACGTCAGAGGACCTACCCTGCCTGATTTCAAGATTTGCTATTAAGCTGCAGAAATAAAAACAATGTGGCATCAGCATAAGAATAGACACAGACCAATGGCCCAGAATAGTCCAAAAATAGACCCACACAGATACAGTCACACACCTTTCTCTACGAACAGTGTTTTCAACAAATGGCATTAGAACAACTGAAGGTCCATTTATTTATATTTTTTTAAATATTTATTTATTTATTTATCTTTAGAGGGGAAGGGAAGGAGAAAGGAAGAGAAACATCAATGTATGGTTGCTTCTCGTGCATCCCTTGCTGGGAACTGGCCCCTGCCGGGAACTGGCCTGCAACCCAGGCATGTACCCTGACTGGGAATCGAACCGCAATCGTCTGGTTCGCAGGCCCACACTCAATCCCTGAAGGTCCATTTAGAACAAAATAAATCTTGACCCTTACCTCACACCCTATATAGACCCTAACTCTAAATGGATCACAGACCTAAACATAAAAACTAAACTTACAAAACTTCTAGAAGGAAACATGAGGAAAGAAATCTTCGTGACATTGGGTAGACAAAGGTTTCTTAGATAGGATACAAAAAGCTCTAGTTCAAAAAGAAAAATTGATGAATTGGATTTGATTCAATTAAGAAAAGTGCTTTTCTAAAGATAAGGAATAAAAAAAAAGATTTGAGTGGTAAGGTATTATTTAAACTAACATAGAACTTTAAATTTTTTTTGAAAGAAAATGGCACTCTCTCTACTGCCTCAATCCTTCTAAATAATTAAATGCAAATATTAGCTTCATTTTTGTGTGTTCACGCGAACCAGTGGAATGTGTAGCATGAGAGGACTTTTGTTAAGATTGTTACCTTCCAGGACCAGGCTGGACCTGGTGATCTCTTTATCTAGAGCAATCAATGTCACTGTAATCAGAAAGACTCCAGATTTTGGTCAAAAAGGAAAGCAGAGGTCAAAGGCCGGGAGGTGAGGGCAAGTACCTTGTCCAGCAGGTAACATGGCTGTAAGTGGGGAAAATGAATCATTAAGATTCATTTAAGATGCAGGTGCGATGCACTAATGATTCTTAGTGATTAAGAATCATTAAGATGCAGGTAGGCAGGTGGGGAAGAGTAGAGGGCACATGGGTCATAGAGATTCAGCACAGAGGCCCCGAGCAATGCTAGTAGTGATGGAACCCATTGCTGATATTCATCAGTGTTGCCTAATTAACAACTTCAAACTGCCAGACAGGATCAGACATACTTGACCCAAGATCCTGTGAGGTCTGGCCCAGTTTAAAACTTTTAGGTGTCGAGAACAAACTGATCGCCAAATATCTCTCGGTTGGGCACCATGGCCGGACACTGCCCTTGAGGTCCTGTGGGGCTTTATCTGGATGGCCTTTTGCTCTCTGCCCTAGGCTACCAGTGACTGCTGCTGTCCAGTACTCACAGGCCACGCGTTCACCCTCTTCACTGGGCATAAGCATAGTCCATAGTTTCCAGTCTCCCCTCGGTTAGGTTGTGGTTGTGTGGCTGGATTTTGACCAATGGAATGTGGAAGGAAATGTCATGTGTCACCTCCAGACATGGCGGTCAGATGCCCTCTCTTTCTCCCCCTCAGCCAGCAGAGGATCCAAGGGAACACTCCAAAATGGGGGAAGCTTGAATCCCCTGCCAGGACAGTCCACTGAAAACATCCGATGGGACCGTGTCTCAGGGAGCAAGTAAACCTGTATTGTAATAGTGAGCTACTAAGGGTTGGGGATTTCTTGTTTCAGCAGCTGGCCTTGTCCTGACTGCCAGAGGTCTGAAACCCTCCCCACCCCCCGGACAGTTCCCAATATATCAGGAAATGTTTTAGAGGGTCCCTAAAAGCAAGATTTCCACAGAAGTGTGAGGGTTCCACAGATATCTCAAGGAAGAAGAGCCTGCGCGGCTGACCGAAGATCACACAGCTACATGGATGGTGAGCCAGAATGTGAGCAGAGGTCTGTCTGAGCCCAAAGCCTTGGCTTTCTTTACCCCTCCACGTTCCCGCAGACAAAGAGGTGCTTGGACATTTTGAGTGATGACCATAATGATGATAGACTCTAGGGTTCTGTGTAATTTACTCTCTGGCACATTGTTGCTGTAACTTCCACCACGTCCCACAGGCCAGTGAGGCTGAATATAATGACACCCTGTAATCCTCATTTTTATATCAACATCATCCTCAAGTACTCAAAGGAGGGTAGTTAAAATTATTATGATTTTCTCCAGCCGGCAACCTAAATGTTTTGCCAGTCTGGTAAAAGACGTTTGGGACCATGCTGCAAGTGGACAGGGCTTCCTTCTCCATCCTCTCTTTCCTTCCCGTCCCAGCCATTCCAGCCCCAGACTGGGATCTATGCTTCTCCTAGCTGAATACGTGTATTTTTTTTCCTCCTTGCAGTGTCAAGAGGGCATGTGACCGAACCTCCATATCTTAGTTTCCACATCTATAAAATGAGGGTGTGAGACCTACCACAATAGGACTGTTAGGAGATTTAAATAGGATAAGAAATAAGCAGGTGCCCCCCTCCCCCAATAATCTTCTCTGTTCTTCTGAGATCAGGTGAGATCAGGCTGGTTCAGGGTGGTGTGACCATAGACTCCTTCACTGTCCTTTTTTTCCTACGATTATTTATTTATTTATTTTTAGAGAGAGGGGAAGGGAGGGAGAAAGAGGGAGAGAAACATCAGTGTGTGGTTGCCTCTCATGCATCCCCGCATCAGGGACCTGGCCCAAAACCCAGGCCTGTGCCCTGACTGGGAATTGAACCAGTAACTCCCTGGTTCACAGACCAGCACGCAATCCACTGAGCCACACCAGTCAGGGCCCTTTCTCTGTTCTTAAAAAGCATCAAATGATTCTTGGCATTTTGTAAACACATTTACCAGTCTTATTACATTGTCCATATATTTTATACCTGGTTATGTCAGACTTATATATATATCTTTGACCTTAAACTCTAAATAGGCAGAAAACCAATGGTTGCTAAATATTTATTGGTCCCATGTACTATTTATTTGTTATCTTCCAACCACAATAAGAGATCATTAAGCACTTTATAACTTTTTTAAAAGATTTTATTTATTTATTTTCAGAGAGAGGGGAAGTGAGGGAGAAAGAGAGGAAGAGAAACATCAATGTGAGAGAGAAACATCAGTTGGTTGCCTCTCACAGGCGCCCAACCAGGGGCCTGCTTGCAACTTGGACATGTACCCTGACTGGGAATCGAACCAGTGATCTTTTGGTTCACAGGCCAGTGCTCAATCCACTGAGCCACACTAGCCAGGGCACACTTCATATCTTATGTGCTTTATGCAGAGAAGCTCCTAGAATAAGATTCTATTTCTGTCCACAAGGACCGTCGGAGAGATGATTATAAAAGACATGACAGCTTATTATTCTTAAAAATAGGATTTTAAACAGGACTACAGAAATACATCCCTATTGTGAAAATGTTGTAGATAAAACACATGAAAAGAGAAATACTCCAAAAACAATCACCTCTATTCTTAGAACCTATCCTTCTAATCTTTTTTGATTGTACATCTATACATGATTTGTAAGAATAGGATCATACTGTGCACACATTTTTGTAACCTGCTTTTTCCTGCNTTCTTTTTTTTTTTAAAGATTTTATTTATCTATTTATCTTTAGAGGGGAAGGAGAGGGAGAGAAACATCAATGTATGGTTGCCTTTCGTGCATCCCCTGCAGGGAGTTGGCCTGCAGGGAACCAGCCTGCAACCCAGGAATGTGCCCTGACTGGGAATCGAACCTCGATCCTCTGGTTCACAGGCCCCGCGCTCAATCCACTGAGCTACACCAGCCAGGGCCAATCACCTCTATTCTTAGAACCTATCCTTCTAATCTTTTTCGATTGTACATCTATACATGATTTGTAAGAATAGGATCATACTGTGCACACATTTTTGTAACCTGCTTTTTCCTGCCTAATAATACATGACTATTTGACACGTTATTCAAGATTCTCCCCTGGCCCTGGCTGGTGTGGCTCAGTGGATTGCCCACTGGCCTATGGACCAAAAGATCACTGGTTCAATTCCCAGTCAGGGCACATGCCTGGATTGCAGGACAGATTCCCAGTAGGAGGCACACGAGAGGCAACCACACACTGCTGTTTCCCTCTCTTTCTCCCTCCCTTCACCTCTGTCTATAAATAAATAAATAAAGTCTTTTTTTTTTAATGGAGGAAATTCTAAAAAAAAGGATCCTCCTCTGGCGTAATTTTTAATGGTGGCTTATGCACTGTATGGCTCAATTATGATTTTTTAAAAGATTTTGTTTATTTATTTATTTATCTTTAGAGGGGAAGGAGAGGGAGAGAAACATCAATGTATGGTTGCCTTTCGTGCATCCCCTGCTGGAAACTGGCCTGCAGGGAACCAGCCTGCAACCCAGGCATGTGCCCTGACTGGTCATCGAACCGCGATCCTCTGGTTCGCAGGCCCGCACTCAATCCACTGAGCTACACCAGCCAGGGCTTCAATTATGATTTTTGAAAGCAATCCCCTAATGGTGTACAGATAGGTTATTTCCAGTTTTTCACCATCCTTAGCAGTGAACACCTTCGTACGTGTATTTCTCCACTCACATCCCTAATTATTTTCTTAAAACTCGCCAGTAGAAGTTTACATCAAAGGAAGAGCATGTTGTCAAGGCTGTTCCTACCCATTGCCAAGTTTTCGATTAAAACGTCACACAGACTCACAACCCGCCAGCAGTGTAGGAGAATGCTACAATAAAGGCTTTTGTCCAAGATGGTGATTATGGAGAAAAAAATAATCAGGAAGATAATGGTCTGCGACAGGCTCGCCCCACGCCAGCTGTGTTTATTTGTTGAACTCTGCAGCCACGTTTCTTGGTCCAAACACTAACGGTCCTTGAGACTCTTAGTTTATCTAGTGCCTCTGGTAACACCCTGAAACTCAAGCCCGAGTTTTATCTGGAGGAACGGAGATTTCTAGGAAGTGCTGTTTCCAGTTTGGAAACTCAGCCCGAGCCCTTCCGTTCCTCATCCCAGTGTGAACCACCTCTGTGGTGTGCACTGCAGGGAACTCAGTCGGATGGCTGCTGACTTGGGAGCTGAGAACCGAAGTGCTTATGAAGAAATGGAAGAGCTGGTTTGGGGTGAAAAAAGTCACGTTCCAAGGTACAAAGGAAAAGAAACCAATGACAACCTAAGAGTGTGGAGTTTCATTTGACCCACTCTGACAATATCACTATGGTGATGGGCTCCGTAAACAGTTGCAAAATAACAAGATGAAAAGGAACGAGCAAGCTCCACCCAGGAGAGCTGGCGCTATTTTAGGGAAGAAGGCAGTGTCATCTGGGGTAAATATGGAATGCAAAATCTGCTCTTTTAATAATCATCTCCTTCTCTTGTGGGGCTGAACAAAGGCCTGACCCAGCATCTTTGGAACTGAGAGGGAAGCTCGGCCAAAAGAATGGAAATCACGGTTAATAACAGATGCTGGGATGATTCTCCTCACACCCTTGGCCTCTGAGACTCTGCTGAGCCTGGTGTGGCGTCCAAGGGTGGAACAAGGGTGATGTTTTCGGGAATGGCTGGCCTGGTCCAGAGGCTGGAATCGGGACCCCAGGGAACTGAGCTTGGTTGTCTGCCCTTGACCTTGATTCCTGGCCCAGAGAGGGTGGAGGGAAGCATCTTCAAGGCCACGGTCTGTCTCTGGGGCATCACCATCTGCTGCAGACGACATCTGCCACTCCTCTCCTCATGCTATTCTCTTTGAACCCCTGACTCAGCGAGAGCCCCAGTCCAAAAAAGCAGAACTAGTTATTTTTTGCACCAAGAAAAAAATGTCAGGCAATCCACTTGCTGAGCTCCTTCCGGGCCCCGAAACTCTTCCACTTTGCACTGAACCCCTCGCTCTTCCCTTCTTCTCTGTGGCCCCTTCTCCTCTAGACGGCTAAACTGCAAGTTTCACCATCATCTCTAGGGGAGACCCTCAAGGGAAGGGGTTGTTCGGCAGCCACAGAGGCTGGAATAGTGCCCAGCACACAGCTCTCCCTCAGTGTCAGCTGATAGGAGCAGGATCCCAGATCCTACGCCTGTCCCCAAGTGGACATTTCTCCAGCAGGTCTGAGACAACGGCTGTTGTGTGTTTGCTCACTCGACAAAGATTTATTGAGAGCCTACTCAGGAACCATGACGTCTTTCTGGAGCTACAGGGACGAACAGGACCCCGGGGCCCGGCCCCCTGGAGAGGGCGTGCTTGCTGACCCCAACAAGAGCCTGAACTCACCCATCGCCAGAGCGCCTTCTCCATCGGGCAAGAAATTGCACTCAACCCCTTGCCCCGCTTTGTGTTTCTTCCCAGCACATCTGACCACTTCAAGGCATAGTAATACTCATTTGCTTTTATCTGTCAGTCTTCCCACGTAAAAATGTATCCTCTTGGAGGGTAATTTGTCGGTGGCGTTCACTGCTCAGTCTCCAGCACCATCCCCACCATGCAGTGGGTGCTCAACCCACGTATGTCATGTGCACTTGGTCAATGAACTCACTGACCTTCTGGAAGAATTTTGTACCAGAAATCTCCAGGAATGAGCTGAAGAACTCCAGAGGGTCTCCTAACAAATCACAAATAAGAAATCACAACCAAGAGGGCACAGGAGGGATAAATAGTAATAGAAGGAGACTTGATCTGAGATGAACACACAATACAGTATAGAGATGATGGGTTATAGAATTGTATGCCTGAAACCCGTATAATTTTTTTAATCAGCATACCCGAATAAAGTCAATAAAAATAATGAAAAAAAGAAATTACAATCATCCAGGGCTTTATAGTTTATAAAACCCAGAGGTGTGGTGGGGTAGAACCCTCCCCTTACCCACCTCTCCAGTTTGTTCTGAAGCTTCCCTGGAGTGCCCCCCACTTCTTTAATGCTTAGGGACCCTCAGTTTCCCAGTGTCTATGCCAAGGGGATTCTGGTTCAATCTAGAGGGGCCACTAGAGTCACTAGCGTAAACACGTCAGAAATTTCTGAAAATCAGAGGTCCTAGGAACTCTGATTAAACTGTAAAGCCTATTGATAACTGAACTTCCTAAAAATAATTATAAATATAAAAATATAACAGTGTTCATTGTAATTCATTGAGCATCTTTTGGCCCTGGGCAGTGTGGGAAGCAATTTACAAATGTCTCGTCTTGACAACCTGGAAAAGCAGATGTTATCATTCCCATTGTATAGATGAAAAAGTTGGAACCCGAGGAGATGAACGATCTCGTCAGAGGTCGTATAGCTACTAGGTGGTGATGGCCCAGGATTTAAACGCGGGTCTGCCTGCCTTCAAAGCTCATACTCCTTCTGCTACGAAAAGTATGGCACCCCAGGTGGGGCGGAGTCATGTGACCTAGGTCACCTATCCCAGCATCCCGCTGAAGGAAATTGGAAACATCCAAAAGAATACAAAAATAGGTGGATGGGCCCTGGCTGGTGTAGCTCAGTGGATTGAGCATGGGCCTGTGAAGCAAAGGATCACTGGTTCGATTCCCAGTCAGGGCACATGCCTGGGTTGCCGGCCAGTTCCTCAGTAGGGGACACATGAGAGGCAACCACACATTGATGTTTCTCTCCCACTCTTTCTCCTTCCCTTCCCCCTCTCTAAAAATAAATAAATAACTATTTAAAAAAATAGGTGGATGAGTATATGAATTATAATGAGTATATCCAGTAGAATGTCCAGTGGAATATTTTGCCATTCTTGAAAAGGATACAAAAGAATATGATGACACATAAAAGTACTTATGATAAATGGAAAATGTAGCATGCAAAATATATATCCATGGAGATGACAATTTACAAGTGTGCATGTGATGTATAAACATGCATGTGTAAAAGACTGAAAGAGAATATATAAATATGATCATATCTGTGTAGTAGGTTTTGGAGGGACTTTTTCCTCCTCTAGTTAACAGTCTTTCTGTGATGCAGTTGAAGGTTGCTTTGCAACTGAAACATTTGAAAACAATTCTAAGACACCCCTCTCAGGAGTCCTGTAGATGATCCGCACACGGTGCGGTGCGCACAAACCAGGAAGCACTGTTTTAAATCACCAACCAGACAGATGACTTTCCTTTAGCAACTGCTCCCCCCTGTACACCCACCTGCTTCCGACCCACAGCCTTTCCTGCACGAGTTCCTGCCCAGGCCAGCACTGGGTATTACTCTTACCCACTTCTGTGTCTGTCTGCTAACACCACACTTCCCTCTAGGGCTGCTCTGTCCTATAAAGCCATTGCCACATGTGGATATTTACATTTCAATTAATTTAAATAAACAAATAATTCAGTTCTTCCGTCTCACTGACCATATGCAAAGTGCTCAGTAGCCACATGTGACTAGTGGCTATTGTGGTGCGTAGCACATGCCTGGAACGTCTCTATCCCAGCAAAAAGTTCCATTGGACAGCACTGATCTAGCTTCCAGACCGAAGATAATTTCTTAAACTCCAGGGAAAGGATTCCCCAGCAGTTGTTATCAGTGAATTGCCTTGACAATGACTATTCCATTCTAAGATTTTAACTGCCTGATCTCCTCTCTACTCTCCAGAGATCTCCAGGGCCACGGAGAGTGAAAGATGACCCCTCCCTCCTAAAAGGGTGGATCTCCCAATTCCAGTTAATTAAAAGTGCTCCACAGCGTGAAGATTGACTAGGCAGGGTGGGAGAGTGGGGAGGACTAATTAGACTATTCTCTTTTTTACAATTAGTGCTACCAACCGGAGCCATTCACTGCTGTCTGCGGTGCGCATGTTACTGTGTAGATTTTGTCTCTAAATCATCACAGCCCTGAAAGGTAGGTTTCACTCCTTCGTAGGCTAAGGTGGAAACATTGAGACTCAAGAAGTAGACCAAAACTCGCCCAACCTTATAAGTCAGAATTCATGCCTTCAAAGGTCCTGCTCATTCTATTTTACCAATGAACCTCATGGAGAACTCCAAATCTCAGAGGAGGATTCTGATTGGCCCTGTCTGAGTAGCAATTATGATGAAAGAAAAGATCGGTACCAGGATTGACCAGGCCTAAGTCACTGTCCACCGCTGTGCTAGCAGGGATTGACTGTCCCTGTGACTGACTGTCCCATTAAAACCACCTAAGATCAGGGAAAGGCAGTTGCCAAATAGAAAAAAAGGCCGGAGCAGACCGAAATAATCGCTATTCACTGCTCTAACTACGTTATCATTCCCCTCCTGGCCTCCCTACATGCTGATCTCATTGGTTTTCAGAAGCTCCACCGTGAGGATCAGAACAATTGCTACTATCTTATCGAGGGCCTTGGAGCTGTGGCTTGAGCTTTATTGTTGAGCTGCACGCTCGTTCCTCAGTAACAGCAGCTCACTTTTCTACTTTGGGTGGAAGTAGCAGGCCTTGTTTCCTGTACCAGACTTGATTTTTCTAGTTTCTCTGTGGTCTGTTTCCCACAGATGGCCCAGCCCCTCCAGACTAGTTCAAGTCATCCATAGATGACACATCAGATCCTTTGCCCTGAAACCTACACACTCTTTTTGCAAGTTCAATGAGTAAGACATTCACACACAGGATTACTCGTTAAGTGGGGTGCCACGGGGCCAATTCTAACGCGGAACAGTCTACACAGTCCAGCCTGGGGACTGGACAGTTGACCAGAGCCTGGACCCAGTGCCCTCCAGAGGGCCCTGGAGAGCTGAGAGGTCCGCGTTTCAATGTTCAGGGGAGAGGGAAGAATGTTCCTGGGCCATGGCTTCTCCTTGGATTGAATCCAGCCTACTCAAGAGCCGCTCGGGCCCGAGTTGTCTAAGTAAACACAGGTTTCTTGACGGGTTTCCAAAACCAGGAACGGAGCAACTGTTTGGTTTGAACGGGCTGCGCTCTGTAAACTACCGCCTGCATATTGCCAGGGCCCCGTGTAAATATTTTAGCTACAGACTGGAAGAACACGGCTTTTTTTTTTTTTTTGAAATCCCATCGCTTCATTGCTAGACTTATAATGAATTATGTGTTTTCTCTGTTGTTGGACTTGAAATGAATTATGTGTTATTCCTATTTATTGGGAGGTCCAGCTCTCTGATTTGATTGTAAGTGTCTTAGATATGTCTCTACTGGGACTGTTAGGGCCTGGGGATAGCTCAATAAATAATGTGTGTTTTTCCCGCTTGAATTTGGAACGAAATGAAGGGAAGATGCAGGGATCAAGTAGGGAGAGATGAAAATATAATTTTATTGCCAAATAAGCTGATTATGGAGAAGTTGGCTTTAGGTATATCACTAAGGGGACTTGTGATTCCTCACCCCAGGATTAGGTTGACTAGCCCTGGACCCAGGTGGACCCTGCCCCTGTCGGGCTTCAGGTGAAGAGGCAGGAACAAATGTGTTCAGAGAGAAGACAGAAAGGAAGTCGCTGAGCTGAGCATGCCCAGTTCCTTTCCCAAACCCACTCCATTGTCTACTCCCCTGGAAAACAGTAAGAGGAGCAACCAAGAGCAGCTTGAGATGTCACTATGGTAAACCTCCTGCCACATAGAAACCTGAAGCCAGACAAAAAGAGGGTCTCACCAACAGACACCTCCATGAAGAAGGAAGCAAAGTGGGGACCTGATCGAGGACCCCCAGACACAGCCTCTTGGCAAAGAAGATGCCAACTGCTTGGATCAGAAAGCAGAACTTAGGCCCTGGCTGGTGTAGCTCAGTGATTGAGCGCAGGCCTGTGAACCACACGATCACGGTTCGATTCCCAGTCAGGGCACATGCCTGGGTTGCAGGCCAGTTCCTGGTTCCCGGCAGGGGATGCACGAGAGGCAACCATACATTGATATCTCTCTCTCTCTCTCTCTCCTTCCCTTCCCCTCTAAGATAAATAAATAAAATCTTTAAAAAAAAAAGAACTTAGTCTTTCAACGATCCTGATAATACACAGGCCACATAATAGTTGGAAATACTGAAATTCAAGAGTATTGCTCCCATTGCCGCTCCAGTCACCACAGTCGACATCACCTGCTCAGAACACTCCACCCTGTGCCCAACACCAGCTCTCTTCTTGACTGTGGCAGACGAGGCCTGTGTGGATTTTGAACCTGACCCTGTACATGTTTCCTCTCTTGGTTACATGGCAGGATGGGTTTTTCTGGGCCCTGCATCCTCTCCTTCTCAACCCTGGAAGGAGAGGAGAAGGCAGATCTTTTAACGTGATGATGCTGAAAAGATCTACAGAAACCTACCTGTATTGGTAAGACAGAAATAAGTCCCTTTGGCCTCAGTCACAAGGGGCTGGGTCTAGATGGACCAGAGGCCCTAGGGAGCGAGGAGAGGAGTAGAAAATGAAAGAGGGAGGCCAAGTGGGAGAGAAGGTGCCTAGGCAGGGACCTGCACAGGAATAATTAAGGTGCTTTTTGTTGTTGTTGTTTTTTTAAGATCTTATTTATTTATCTTCAGAGAGGAAGGAAAGGAGAGAGGGAGAGAAATGTCAATGTATGGTTGCCCTAGTGTGTAGCCCCTGCTAAGGGTTGGCCTGCAACCCAGGCATGTGCCCTGACTGGGAATTGAACTGAGATCCCTTGGTTTGCAGACCCACACTCATCCACTGAGCTACACCAGCCAGGGTTGGTCAAGACATTTAATACCACCCTCTTGACTTTGAGGATGTCCATGATTGGTTGGCTGTAATAAGACAGGAACTTCCTAGCAGTGGACTCTGACTGCTGCCCTTTCAGGGTTGCTGGGCACAAGGGCAGGGTTTCACTTAAATGGCCTCCTCATCCTCAATACCGGTGGCCTCTCTGCACATTCCTTTCTTCTCTTTAATGACCAAGCTTTGTTTATTTCTTTTCTGCAAGTTCTTTCGTCTTCTCTTTTCTATCTTCACTGTTCTCTCCATCAACTCTCCCTTGAACTATTGGAAAAATTTCTTACCTAGACTTCCTGCCTGTCAGCAGCTATCACTTCCTGTCAGCAGCTACTGTTCATTTCCTACCAGAGTGATCTTTCTGAAAATCAGATCCGACCTGCTCTGTTTTTCAGAAATCTTTGTTCATTCCCCATAAAACAAAGTCTAACATCCAAGACTTTCAGGCAAGCATTCGACTTACCTCCCACTATCATTGTTCATGCATCCTATATACTAAGACAAATGCAGCTAAGCAAGTACAGAATGCTGGATCAGGAGGAAAAAAGCTGGGGTAAATGGACAAATGGACCATTTTTTTTACGTTTTTATTTATTTATTTATTTTAGAGAGAAGGAAAGGGAGGAAGAGAAAGAGGGAGAGAAACACTGATGTGAGAGTGATACACCAGTCCCTTGCCTCTTGCATGCACCCACACTGGGGACCAGGTCAGCAGCCCAGGCATGTGCACCGACTGGGAATTGAACTGGTGATCTCTCGCTTTGCAGAGTGATGCCCAACCACCGAGCCACACTGGTCAGGGCCAGATGGACCAGTTTTGCAGGAAACTGGTGAAGAGGAAAAATCATTTGGTGTTTTTACCATTTTCTGGGGCTTCCTAAATGTCCAACCAGAGAGGGATGATGAATTATTTTATGGAAACTCTGCTTATGTTATACACCTATAGTTTAAAATTACATTTACAGTTCAAAATAGGATAATGAGTATATGAAAGAAGCCATGAATTCATATGATACTTTATTGTGAAGCCATCTAAACAGATTTTGAAGAATATTTAATGGGATTGTAAAGTTAAAAAATTAGAATAAATTTATTATTATAATATATGCATTAAGAGAAAACAGGCTAGAACATATTTTTTTTTATTTTTATTTTTTTTTTAAATATTTTATTTATTTGTCTTTAGAGGGGAAGGAGAGACGGAGAGAAACATCAATGTATGGTTGCCTTTTGTGCGTCCCCTGCTGGGAGTTGGCCTGCAGGGAACCGGCCTGCAACCCAGGCATGTGCCCTGACTGGGAATCGAACCACAATCCTCTGGTTCGTAGGCCCGCGCTCAATCCACTGAGCTACACCAGCCAGGGCTAGAACATATTTTAAAGCCATTATTAATCTGTGGTAGGATTATAGGAGACTTTTCATTTATTCTATACACTTTTTGGTTTCAAATGTTTTAGTAATAAGTATACATTATTTTATGATCAGAAAAGAATGTTGTATAGTAATGTTGATAGGTTTGTAATATGTGAACATGCAATTTGTTATAATGTTAAATTTAAAAGCAGGAGACAAAATTATATATAGATATCTCAACTATATAAAAATATTTTTTAAAGGTAGGAAGGATATATACCTCTACGTTACCAGTGGTTGTCTTAGAGTGTTTTTTGATATTCAAGTGTTCTTTTTAGCATAGGAAAAAACATTTTATTTAAAAATTAATTGTAACACAGTATTGATCAGGCTTCTTCAGACAAACAAAACCAATAGGATTGATTTCTTTATTATAAGGAGTTGGCTCTCACAATTATCAAGGGTAGCAAGTCCCAAATCTGTAGTGTGAGCCAGGAGGCAGGAGAGTTAGGAAAGCCAATGGGGAGGCAGGAGAGTTAGGAAAGCCAATGGGGAGGCTGGAGATCTAGGGGAGCCAATGGGGAGGCTGGAGACCTATGGGAGAGTCCAGGTGAACACAGTCTCTGAAGAGTTCCCCCTTGCTCGGGCTGGCTGGTCTCCTGGTTCTGTTCAGGCCTTCAACTGACTGGATGAGGCACACCCACAGTATGGAGGGCAATCTGCTGACTCAAAGATTTAAATGTCAATCTCATCCAAAAATGCCCTTCTGCCCTGACCACCGTGGCTCAGTTGGTTGGGCATCATCCAACAAAGCAAAAGGTCACATGCCCGGATTGTGGGTTCGGTCCCCAGGCTGGGCAAGTGCCAGAGGTCACCAGTTGATGTTTCTCTCTCACATCAGTGTTTCTCTCCCTCTTTTCCCCGCTCCGTACCCCTTTCTCTAAAATAAATAAAATCTTCTTAAAAAATGCCCCCTGATTGACACATAAAATTATCCAGCACAGACAGCACAATAAAGTATGCATGCCACAAAATAGACCTGACTGAATCTCATTAGTCTTCGAGATCTAATTATTGGTTCCCATGAACAACGGGGGGAGAGGAACGTGTGAAAAGACACATGTGGAATGAGCTGATCTAATCCAGTCAAAACAAATTAATGGCATAAAATAGGGGACCAGTGATGGATGGAAAGGACGTAGGAGGCATGTGTGATGCGTGAACCTCATTTGGATCCTGATTTGAATGAACCAATTAAAAGAGATATCGAAGAGAGAATCAGGGAAATCTGAACATTACTTACAAGTTAGTGGATAGCAAGGATTTTTTAAAATGTGGTAGTGGTATTCTAGTTGTATTTTCTAAAGCAAGAGGTTTTCTCTCTTAGAAATGCATAATGGGGCACCCACAAATGGAAGGGCTTGACATCTGAGCTCTGCTTTAGGACAACCCAGCACACAGTGGGAGGTAGAGAGGAAACCGGGTCTCCCATATTTTTATATCTGTTGGTGCTGGGGATTGGTGGTTGTGGGAGAGTCATTATGTTATTTTCTCTACTTTTATGTATGTGTAAAATTTTCCATTAAAATGTCCAATTTTTCACCTCTACTTCCAGCCAAAAGGGTGAGAACTTGCTGATTGGAGAACATTTTTAAAGTCATACAGCCCTGTAGGTGAGCACATCCTGAGATTTTCCCAGCTCACAAGCCTAGAACAGCATTCTCCAACAGCAATAACACATTCATAACTCAAAGTGTTCTTGGCCACATTAATGCAAGTAAATAGAAACAGAAGAAATCAATGTTAATAGCAATTTTACTTAAGTTGATACATCCATCGTATCATTTCAATGTGTAGTATAACAATTATTAACAAAATATTTTACTTTCTTTTTTATCCTAAATCTTTAAAATCTGGTATGTATTTCACACTTACAATGTATCTCAGTTTGGCCGAGCCACATTGCAAGTGCGCAGTAGCCACCTGTGGCTACGGGCCATCGTATTGGATGGCTGGGCAGTCGGGACTCGGGGGTTTTTCTCTGTCCATCTTCACATGTATTGTCTAGTTCTTGGGTAAGCTTCTTCATGGCTGTAAGAAGACTTCCCATAGAAAGCAGGGCTTTGTGTTCCTAGTTCACATTCAACAGAACCAAGAACCTGGCAAACATCTCTAATGTTTCCTTGACCCGTGGCCTAGACCTGTCGTCCTGAGCCAATCATTGTCAAAGGGCGTGGGACTGACCTGACTGCACAGACTGATCGGAGGCCTGGAGCTGGTGTGGCTTTCCTGACTCTCACTGCTGTTAGTGGGAAAGGGAGGTGATGGAGACTGGGGAGCCAAGGCCAAAGTCTGTATTAGGGGAGGTTCTAGTACCCAGCATTACCGTCCAGGCTGCTCAAAATCTGCTCCATCACTCACGAGACAAGAGAACACAATTCCTCAGTGAGGCATCTTTAATGACCTTTGTCACAAAGGAGCAAAGCACTTATTAAGAGTCTGCTTGCAAGCCAGCCAGCATGAAGCTGAGCCGTTGGCAGAAACCCACAGACTTGCCTAAGGAAGCAAGCCCCCACTTCCACGTGCCTTCAGCACCGTGCGCAGACGTGCGGGATACACGAAACAGCCCCGCCTGGCGTCCTGACCTGCTCCGCCCACCACTTGAGAGCTGAGAGAAACTGGGCCACACTGTGGGCTGCCCTAGCTGTGTTTCCCGCTAGTAAAACGAGATTATTTTACAACGGCGCGGTCAGCTGTTGCCCTAGGGTCTTGGGGAACTGAGCCTTTAAACTGTGGGGTCTGCGCCGACTCGGGGCGGGTGGCATCAGACTTGAATGTGGGATGCCCAGTCGGCGTCTGGCGAGAACTGGAGAAGCATTTGGCGTAGAAAAACCCACACCTTTGCCGTCACGAGTGTTGCTTGTATGAGCCGGGGTAGAGAAAACCTGTCTTTCTCCTCCTGCATTCATATACTCATGAGAAAAATGGGACAGACTTTGGTAGTCAGGATTATCTTAGAAAACTTAAATGATGTAAGCTCACAGGGACGGAGAGTAGAGCGCGGCTACCAGGAGTTGGGAGAGGTAATGCCGAACAGGTGCAGAGTTTGGGACGACGGACACTTTCTGGAGACGAATAGCGGTGATGGGCGCACAATAACGTGAATACACTCAGTGCCACTGAATTGTACCTAAAAATGGTAAAATTCCATGCTACATATATTGTGCCAGAATATATTTTTTCCAAAAAGTTATCCTGATAAGTGCACAATCTACTGACTATGTTTTATTCACTGAAGCACAATTCTCAGCTCTGGCTGTTCTGCCACTTATTCTCCCCTAACCGAGAAGGTTAAGGTCAGGGGTATTACGGTCAGATGAACCTGGGGTGCATGCCCAGCCCTATCACTTGCTAGCTGGGGGACTAGGTTAAGTCACTCAAATATAAAAAATCCTGCTCACATTTATGGACTTATTGAGCATTTTCCTTTAGGGCAGGCACCACACTGGGCATTTTACATGCATTACTTTATTTCATCCTGGTTATCACCGCGTATAGTCTGTTGGAACATTTATTCCCATATCTCAGGGAAGGAAACTGAGGCACAGAGAGGTAAAGGAACTCGGCCGAGGCCACGCTGTCAGCAAGCAGGGGAGTCAGGACGCACGCCCAGACCTGGCTGACTTTTCCACTTGGCACGGGAGGCACGCATGTAGGGCTCACAGTACTTTTAGGGTCCACAGAATTGTTTTAATTTTCACTTATTTCTACATCAGAAGAAAAAATTACTATAACGATAATGACTATACAATAATGAATTCAATCTGGATTCGATTCATCTTGTTATAAAATAGGTTCAATATTTTTATGGAAGGGAGGGACCCACGAGGGCCAGAGTGCCCAGGGCCCATGAAATCAGGACTTCTAACTCCAGACCCTCTAACTCCAGGCCCCCAGGTTTAAACCATTACGGCTTACCAGCTCTCCAAACCTCAGTCAGCCCACTTCAAGACTGGATGTCTGCGCAGACTCAGACAAGACACCCTTTCTCTGCCTCAGGCTCCTCCTCTGTGAAATAGGGATGATCAGTGGTGTTTGTTTGCCTCTGGCCACGCAGATGCCCTGAGTAAACGTGCAGACCTCCTGAGCAATGAGCCCCATGCTCAGTGAGGGCTCTGCAACGACCAGCTACGCCTGACATCATTCCTCACTGAGCAGAAGGGGCTGCAGCGCAGACTCCAGAGGGGCTGTCTCTGGGAGGGCCAGCTGGCCGATGGCCTCGACGCAGCGACACCTCGTCAGGCACACCAGGAATTCCACCATATCTTCACAGTGGCCTCCAGAGAGGTTCCGACGTGTCGTTCTTCCACCAACCAGGGAAGGGCCACGCTTATAAAAGCTTCCAGGCCTCAGCGATAACGTTCCCACTTCCCATTCCCCTTGCCATTCCCCGGGGCCCTTTTCCACCTTCGCTCAGTTTCTGCAGGAAGTGGAACAGAGGGACTGCGGTTTAAGCAAGTGTCAAGGAAAGAATACAGGCTTGGAACTCTCAGGCACTGGCTCTGCATTCCGGCTCTGCCAAAACAAGCATGGGTAAGTCACACAGCCTCTCTGAGCCTTACAGCCCTTGGCTAGATAACAGGAACACACAACTAAATGAGGAAAAAGACACGCGACCATCGTTACTGCAGGGCAGTGGTAGAGGCAGAAGGGCTTAGAGATCAGAGTCCTTTGGTCCAAATATAGTTTTCGCCCCTTGACTGTATGGACTCTCCAAGTCCAAGTTTGTCATTTATGAAGTGGGAAATGACAGCAGTAACCACCTCCAAGGGTCATCGAGAGGACTGAATGAGATAATTATATCTAAAACTCTGCTCTGCTGGGGACACAGTGAGTATAAAGGTCAGCAATTTGCACTTTCCTCATAACTGTGCCTCGTTACGAGCCCTCTAGCATGTAGTCCAGTTTCCAACTGCACACAGGAGGTGTCCAGGGAATCGATGTTGAAGGAACAGAGGCATGAACAGGAAGACGGGCAAACCAACCAATAAATACAATACAGTAAGTGGAGTTCTGCCCATGCACCAGGTGAACTGGGAACACATCAGCAAAGGACAAGGAAGAGTTCCCTCCTTGGGGGTGAAGGACAGAGGACAGAGGCACGGAGTGCTAAGGAGGCAGGATTGGCCATGAGTCAAGTACAGAAAGGAATAGGTCCTAGGTCAAGGACCTGGAAGGCTAGGGCAAAAACACTTGAGTTCAGCGCGGGCCTGCGAACCACACCATCGCGGTTCGATTCCCAGTCAGGGCACATGCCTCGGTTGCAGGCCAGTTCCCTGCAGGCCAGTTCCCAGGAGGGGGCTCACAAGAAGCAACCATACATTGATATTTCTCTCCTTCTCTTCTCTCCTTCCCTTCCCCTCTAAAGATAAATAAATAAAAAATTAAAAAAAAACACTTGAGTTCTTGGTCATAATTTCTGGATGCCGGTGGGATCTAATGGATCCTCCTCTAAATCCTCTTGGAGTCTGGCTGGAACATGAACCACTGAACCAGACATGAAAGTCAAAGGAAGCTCTCATGAAAAGAGACCCACACCCAGTTTGTAGCAAAGGTCCTGTCACAAGGGCTGAGTGCAGGTGTCTCGTCAAACCCGAAGTGTGTTCACTTTCTCCGTCTGCACTGCCTTCAGCTGGGTCTCAGCCACCATCCTCTTCTGCTCACTTTGCAGTTGTCACCGAACTGGTGGCCTCATATTTGGTCCCCATTTCTACCTTTATATGACAGCCACAGCAATCCTTTCAAAAACTCAGGTTCTATAATGTCACCCCCTTGCTTAAAACCCTGGGAAGATCTTCTAATAACTCTTAGAGTAAACTACCCTCTTTTCTTTACTCCACCAGGCCCACGAGTCTGTCCTCTGTCCACCCCACCCTACCCCACCTGCTCACTCTGTCCCACTCACTGGCATTGTACTGTTTGTTGCCCCAACATACCAAGTTCTTCCTCATGCAGAGCCATCCATTTACTCAAAACACATTTATCTAGCACCTTCTGTGCACTAGACATTGTTCTTGGCACTGAAGATACAACAAGCAACAAAATGCACACAAGTCCTTGCCTTGGGAAGCTTACATTTTAGTGAGGGGAGACAGATATAAACAAGACAAATAAATACATAAACACAGTATGTCAAATGGGAACCAGTACTAAGGAAAAAGACAGCTCAGAGAGGAGATCAGAGGTATTGGAAGTGAGTTTACAATTTTCAGCATGGTAGCCAGGGATGGTTTCAATGAGATAGTGGCATTGGATACTTGAAGGGGGTAAGGGAACAGGCCGTGCATGTGAAGGCGTGGAGAAGGAGCACTCTCAGTAGTGGGGACAGCAAGTGCAAAGGCCCTGAGGCTGGGCCATGCCCGGTATGTTCAAGGAGGTCAGGGGGGCTAGAAGGGAGTAAGAGGTGAGATTCAGGCAGTAATAGGGATCCCAATCAGGGGAGCCTAACAAGCTGGCACAAGAACCTTGGCATCTTCAGAATCTCCTATCTGGAGCACTCTATCCTGTCCCTTCATGTGGCTGACTCGCTCCGATTCTTCAGATCCCAGAGAGACTGTCCCTGACCACCCTCACACTTTACTAGCACAACTCCCTCTTTTCTTTGAGTCCCCCAATACACAATTGTTTGATCTAATTCTGTGGCACAAGGTCCACTAAGGGCAGGGGTCCTGTCTGTCTCGTTGACCACTGTAAACCCAGGGTTTAGCAGCCTGTCCAACACTTGTAAGTGTTCAATAAACAATTTACTGAAAGAAAGAAAGAAAGAAACAGGGAGATTCTGCCATTATTATTTCTAGCGTGAACCCAATGGGATACGAAGAAATATGTTTTGATGTTGGAGGAAGATCCTCAGGAATTCTGTGGGCACTGGGCCTAGAGGTGGAAAAGCCTTCAGAGGGAGGGAGGAAGAAAGAAATTGAGAAAATAAAAACCAAAAGCATGCCATATTTAAAGACTTGGGAATGAGAATGGCCTTTATAACAACAATAGAAGCTAGAAGGCAAAGGAACAAAGCCTTCAGAATCCTGGGTGAAGAATATTGTTAGCGTCGAGTTCTACACTGAGTCCATCTATCAGTCGGGTGTGGGACAGGATGAACACAATTCTAGGTACTCGCCCGCTCAAAAAGTTTCCCCCTCATGCACTTTTTCTTAGAGTGTAATGGATGATGCTTCCTCCCGTATGAGAGAAAAACACAAGAAAAAAGTGTTCCTTCTGTGCACACAAAAGCCTGCACATGGGTGTTTATATTAGCAGCTTTGTTCATAATTGCCAAATATGGGAAGCAACCAAGACGTCCTTCAACAGGTGACTGGATGCACAAACAGCGGTGCATCCAGACCGTGGAGTATTATCACTCGGGCTGAAAGGCAATGAGCTATCAAGCCAAGAAAAGACATGAAGAACCTTAAACGCATGTTGCAAAGTGAGAGGTCTTTCTGAAAGGCTGTTTACTATATGGCTCCAGCTATAGATCATGCTGGAATCATAGCTGGAGAGTGATGGATGATGTACTCTTCCACATGAGAGAAAAACACAGGAAGCGGTGGCTCCAGCCCAGGAGAAAGGTGAGGGAAACTCACAAGCTGATGGCAAAGGGAAGGCTCCAGGTGACAGCTGTGCAGAGCTCAGTCCAGATGTGCACAGGACAGAAGAGGGCTCCAGGATCAAGGTCTCCTGAAGAACAGGGAATTCACACATTGTTGACTCTACGCAACCAGAGCAGCTTGCATAATTTGCAAGGCCCAGTGCAAAAATGAAAATGAAGATCTTGTTCAAAAATTGTTAAGAATTTCAAGGTGGTGCAGGCAGAGCATTAAAGCTCCAGGTCATGCGCCCAGGCAGTTGGCCATGTCTTGAGAGCTGCTCTGATCAGAGGGTGAGAGAAACCAGTTATAGTTGACTTAAGCAGAAAGGGGAATTTTTAAAAGGATATTAGGTGGCCCACAAAGTCTCAGAAGGGCTGGAGAACTTCGTTCACAGCTATCCAACTAGAAATAACTCCTGAAACCAGGCCATTAGCAGTTCAGGTAAGGGTGACGCTGCTGCTGTCCCCAAGTATCGGGCACTGCAGCTTGCAGAGCTGACACTGCTGGGTCCCTGGGCATGGCTCCCTGCAGCCCCACTGCAACTTCTTCTACCGCAGAAACCTCCTTGCCTTTCCTGCTTCTCCAGTTATTATCTGTCTATTCGAAGTCTTAGCTTAGATGTGTGCATTGCATCTGATGGGTGGAGCCCAAGCCGAGTGCCCATGCCCTAGGCCCGAGACGCTGGGAAAGTGAGCGTCTAGAATCTTCCTCTCCTGCAGTGGATTTCTGCTTCCCACAAGTCTCATAAGGGGGAATTCCCCAAACACAGGATGGGTTCAAGATTCGTCATTTTGGAAGAATGACAGGAATTGTTGGTATGGACATTTTAAAAACACAAAAGCAACTAAGCAAATGAAAAAAAAATGAGGCAAACAGAAACAGACAAAAATGAAACAAAAAGTTGTTCAAGAAGGGAAACAGAACGATAGTGCTGTACATTTTCATATTCTGAATAATGTACAAACTGCAAGTAGATTTAACCCAAAACTCTCATATTTACCACATCATGAAGATGAAAAGGGGAGAATTGTGGTTATGATTTAAGAAAGCTAAAACATCATCTGCTGTAATAGGAAGTTAATAGAGAATGCCTAAAATGGACTCAGAAAATTGGAAGTAAAATCACAGAGAAAGAGACATAAATGACAGAGGAAGCTGCTAAAACATTGAAAGTGGGCCTCTGGGGACCAAGTTCATGGTTTATAGCAGGGCTCACTCTTCAAAGTTGTATAGCTCTATGGGCTTTGACAAGGGCATGATGTCAGTATGCACCATTATAGTATCCTATAAATAGATTCATTGCCTTAAATATTCCATGTGCTCCACTTATTCATCCCTTCCCACTTCCATACTCCCTGACCCCCTGACAACCACTGCCCTTTTTACTGTCTCTATCGTTTTGCCTTCTCCAGAATGACCTAAAGCTAGAATCATATAGTAAGCAGCCTTTTATGATCCATTTTGAGTTCATGTTTGCGAAAGGCACAATGTTGATATCCAGAAAGACCTCTTTCACTCTGCGACATGCACTTAAGGTTCCTCCATGTCTTTTCGTGGTTTGATAGCTCATTTCCTTCCAGCCTGAGTAATACTCCACTGTCTGGACGCACCGCTGTTTGTGTATCCAGTCACCTGTTGAAGGACGTCTTGGTTGCTTCCCATATTTGGTGATTATGAACGAAGTTGCTGATTTAAACACCCATGTGCAGGCTTTTGTGTGGATATGAGTTTTCAACTCATTTGGGTAAATGCAAATGCAATCGGAGGAATGCAACTGCTGAGTCTTATGGTAACACTACCTTTTGCTTCATAAGAAACTGCTAAACTGTCTTCCAAATTAGCTGAGACATTTTGAATTCCCATTAGCAATGAATGGGGATTTCCTGTGGCTTCACGTCCAGCATGTAGAGTCATCAGTGTTTGGGATTTGAGCCATTTTAATAGGTGCATAGCAGGGTCTCGTTGTGGTTTTCACTTGCAATTCCCTAACGACATATGATACTCAGCTTTTCACATGCTTATTTGCTCTGTGTGTATCTTCTTTGGAGAGGGCCTGTCGAGACCTGTTGCCCACTTTTTAATTGGGTTGCTTGTTTTCTGATTGTTGGGTTTTTTACGTGTTGTTTGTATGTTTTGGTACAGTTCTTTATCAAATATGTGTCTTGAAAAAATTTTCTCCCAGCCTGTGGCTGATCTTTTCATTCTCTTAACTGTGTATTTCACAGAGGGAGTTTTAGTTTCAATAAAGATCACCTCAATATTTTCTTCCACCGTTGGTGTTTTTGGTGTTGTGTCTAAAACTCATTGACAAAGCCAATGTCACCTAGATTTTCTCCTGTTATCTCCTAGAAGTTTCATGTTTTACATTTAGCTTTATGATCCATTCTGAGTTCATTTTTGCGACAGGCATAATGTCTGTACCTAGATTCGTCTCTATCGCACGTGGATGCTCAGTTGTTCCAGCATCCTTTGTGGGGAAAGTCTACCCTTTCTTTCTTTGTTTCTTTGTAAAAGATCAGTTGACTCTATTTTTGAGGATCTAATTCTGAGCTCTCTAATCTGTTCCATCAATCTATTATTTTTCATCAATACCACACGATACTGGTGACTATACCGTTAAAGTAAGTACTGAAGTTGGGTGGTGTCAGTCCTCTGACTTTGTTCTCCTCCGATATTGTGTTGGCTACTCCAGGCCTTTTGCCTCCCCATATAAACTCAGCTAGCTGAAATGCACACAGTAAGTGGTGGGGATATTGATTGAGATTTAATGCAATTAAAGATCCAGCTGGGAAGAAATAACAACGTGACACTGAGTTTTTCAGTCCTATGCATTTATTTTGTTCCTTGATTTCCCTCATCAGTTTTGTAGTTTTCCTCATGTAGATCTTGTACACTTTTGTTAGATGTTATACCTAAGTTTTTTCATTTATTTTTGGAGGTGCTTGTGTAAGTAGTATCATGTTTCTAATTTCAGATTCCAGTTGTTGCTGGCACACAGGAAAGCGACCGGCTCCTAACACGTGGCTGTGTAATCACCCGTTGTTTCTGGAGTTGTTGATTCCTTGCAACTTGCTACAGATAATCACACCATCTGGAAGCACAGATAATTTTATATCTTCCTTCCCAGTCTGTGGACATTATACCATAGATGCGTCATTTTGCTAAAAATAAAAGTTGGGGATACCTTGGGGAAGGTACACGAAATGCTGAGGTGCTGAGGCGCCTGTGATGAGACAAAATATTTTAAGTACACCAGTCTCTGTTCCCTTGTTCCTCAAAAGTTAACGATCTTGCAGAAAACGGCAACTGTGGACAAGGATGTGAAAAAATTAGAACCCTTGTACACTGTCTGTGGGAATGTAAAATGGTACAGCCACCGTAGAAAACAGTGAGGAGTTTCCTCAAAAAATTAAAAATAGAATTATCATATGATTCAGCAATCCTACTTCTGGATATACACCCCAAAGAATTCAAAGCAGGATCTCAAAGGGATTTTCGCCCGCCTGTGTTCACTGCAGCGTTCGTCACAATACCGAAGATGGGGGAGCAACCAAGAGGTCCACAGGTGAATAAACGGATAAAGAATGTGGTGCAAACAAACAATGGCACGTTATTCACATGCTACAACCTGGCTGAACTGTGAAGAAATTACACCAAGGGAGATAGCCAGTCCCAGAAAGACACATATTGCATGATCCTACTTATATGAGCTATCTAGAGTCATCAAAAATCACAGACACAGAAAGTAGGATGGTGGTCGCTAGAGACTGGGAAGAGGGAAACGGGAAATCGTTCAGTGGGTCTAAGTTTTGGTTTCGCAAGATGAAAAGTTGCTAGAAATCTGTTGCACAGCAATATGAATATACTTCACAGTACTGAACTATACACTTAAAATGATTAAGATAATAAATTTTATGTTGTGTTTTTAATACAATTTTTAAAAAGTTAGTGGTCTTTCCATACTGGACTGGAAGGGTGAATTAGAAAGCTCTTTAGGTCTCAGCAGACCTTACTAGAAATCTTTCTGTAAGCAAAGACCTACCATGCCATGTTATTACTATTCAAATTTTAAATCTTTTAAGTGTCCTAAGGGGCTCTTTGTAAAAGAAATGATTACGTTGTAGAGAATGGCCAACTTTACCCAATTTGGAAAGTTAAAATTTTGTTTCTTGAGGTTTTTTAAGAGCATCAAAAATGAAAACATTTCCTGGAATTAAAAAAGTTTGTTGCCCTGGCCAGGCAGCTCAGCTGGTTAGAGCATTGTCCATGTACACCACGGTTGTGGGTTTGATTCCTGGTCAGGGAACATACAAGAAGCACCCAAGGAATGCAAGCATGGGTGGATAAACAAATCAATGTCTCTCTCTCTCCCCCTACCCCTCCTTCCTCTATCTCTAAAATCAAGAAAAATATTAAAAAATTAAAAAATACTTTAAAAGGAAGTTTGTTTTTTGAGTCCAAACAAAGTGCAGTTATTCAACTACCACTTATGATGTAAGTGAAGAAGTAGAACCAGCCATGTGGTCTAAGCAACTAGTTTGTTTGTTTTCAGTCTTAAAGGCACGGTCAGTTATACACCAAAAGTGCCAACTAGGAAACTCAGCACAAGATTTCCAGTGCATCTCCAACATCCACTCACAACTTTGAGCCGTCTGTGTGTGTAGACAGCTTTTCTGACTCCATCAGCTTATTTTCTCCCCTAATTTTATTTTAGCCCCAGCTTCACCACTTAAAAAAATTTTTTTTTGCACAGTACACATTTAGCAAATCCTCTTTGGAACGTAGGAAGGTATAAAAATAAATGAAACACAAATGAGTAATGTGAACGGAGCACCTTACAGATCTCTTATATTGTCACGAATTTCTAAACATCATCAATCCATTACTTCCAAAGACAAATAAAACTCTAGGGCCAAGTAACATTCATCTTGTGAAGCAGAAGGAAGCAGCAAGGCATTAGGGGTGAACTCTTCAACTAATGTATTTCATATCTCTTTGTAAACAGGAAACACACAGCTCTAACAGCCAAGGGGCTGATGGGGGAGGAGGCGGAGAGGAAGGCTGGGTCTGTGAATGAATTGGTGCTGGGGGCAGTCATTGTTCACTGCACCCCTGATTGAAGAAACCAGCAACCTGCTAAGACAGAGATAGGAAGTTAAAACTATGCAGTGAGGAAACTCTTAAACACACGGATGTGTCATAAATCAAGATGACATTAATGACTTCTGTTAGTTGTAATTTGCTTTGAGCGTTTCTGCAGCGGTGGGAATGAGGGACTTGGAGCTAGCCCCACTTTCCCTTCCAGTTTTCTTTCCTAAGAGCCAGGGACAGACTTAAGTGAAATTGAGCAAGTACTCATCAATTAGGGCTCTTGGTTACAAGCCACAAGAGCGGACTCTACCTCAAGCAAAACCGAAATTCATTAGATGGGTGTCATGGACAAAAGGTGTCCACTCCACAAATTCCTATGCTGAAGCCTGCCACACGATGGGGCCTTTGAGAGGTAGTTGGGGTTAGAGAAGCCCACGAGGGTGGGGCCCGAACAACGGCATAGTGCCTTGTAACTTGTTAGACAGAGGGGGGCTAGTTCTGCGCCCCCCTCTCACCCAGCACAAGCAAAGAAGAGATCAGGCGAATGCACGGCAACGTGGCAGCCGTCTGCCAGCCAAGAGAAGGGGCCTCAGCATGAAACCTTCCTCGCTGGCACTCCCACTCTGTCTCCGATCTTACCTCCTAGCATTCCTCCCTTCACTCACTCTGTTCCAGCCACGCCTGCCTCCTGCTGTTCCTCCAATAATGCAAACATCCTTTTGCCTCAGGGCCTTTGATCTTGCCCTTCCCTCTGCCTAGAACTCTGCTCCCCACCGGAGTTGCCTGGGTCCATCGCTCTGGTTCTTCAATCTTGCTCAGATGTCTCCTCAACAGAGAGGTCTTCCTGAACCACCATTTCGCCCTCTATTTCCCCACCCTGCTTCACCTTTCGTCACAGCATTTCTCACCCCCACACACGTTCCACATGTCCGTTTGATGGTTCGGAGTCCGTGTCTCATTCGAGAGGTGAACTCCGTGAGGGCTGCCTGAAATGGAGTAGGCGCTAGGAAACAGAAGAGTCCCAACCCTGGAAGGGCACTGCTTCCCTGGAACCCCGGGAAGCTCAGGCCCCCCAGGCTCTGCAGTGTGGGCCTCTTTCCCCACCGTCTGAGTGTTGATCTTGAATTCCCTCACTTCAGGACTCTCCAGAGGGTAAAGCTACAAATTGAAAGCACTGGCTTGTTCAGCCCCAAAATGCCTCAAGAGCTGGGAAGAGCGTTGTCCCAGAGCAGGGTCAAAAATATTTTCTTTTCCTTGTCCCTATAGCCGGGTCTTATTTTTCTTCATAGCATTTGTCACTATTTGAACTGGAGCTGAAGCTCCATCTAGCCACTTGGCTGCTCCTATATTTTATGCCTGTTCTTTCTCGAACCTTCTCCTGATCTTCTTTTGGGGACACTGCCACTTCCCCACTCTCAGTCTGTATGATTCGGTGGGCATAACTCCCACCCTGGCTCCAGGAATGGGCATGGGGGCCAGGCCTACACCAGTCAGTCTTCTTCATCCCCCGGCTGCAGGGACTCATGTGACCCCAGTCAGACAAAAACAATCAGGACCGATTCAAGTCCATGAGCCTGCAGGGGAAATAGAGCATCTTCTTCCTGCAGGCTTTAAGACAGAACAGTCTGTAAGCCTGGAACTGCCAATGCCAAAACTTGGGAAGAGACTTTCTGTATAAAGTTTCACAACAAAGAACGAAAGATGGGTCTTGATACCACTGAGCTCCTGGATTCAGCCATACCTGACATCAGTGGACTTTTCAGATCCATGTTGCCTAAGCCAGTTTGAGTTGAATGTTACTTGCCACCAAGGGAGCTTCCCTTTCTCATCCACTCTTCCCTCTCCACTTACTATATATTCATTCCCTCTGAATTCTGTTAGTAGGAGCTGTATTTCTAGGTCAGACATCCGACTCCAAAATAGGATATAAAAAGCACTTCTTGCTCAAACCCAAACAACTGGATGAAGAAGGGGAAAGTTCAGCCCATTTTCTCCATGTTTTCAAACATTTGGACACTTGTCAACAAGAAGATGGAACTTCTAGCTTTTTCTCTGATCATTCTGGAGCTCTGTGGACGCCAAAGGGTCTGATTCTCACGCTCTCCTGAGAACTGTAAGACTCACTAGCGTCTGACTGAAGCCTTACACTTGTACAGAATGGGGGGAGAAGGGTCCTGAACACACGTGCTGAAACATTTGCCCATCTTCCCCCTAATCCACTTAAATGGTGTCACTGTTTTTAGAGCACGTTGAGCGATTTTTCCTCCTCAGTGTTAAAAGGACAGAGATGGCTGCGTAAAAGGACTGTCAGATGTGTCTCTAGATGTGAATGTAGATTACATCTTCATCATTTTCTGACAAATAGCCCTCATCGCTTTTTTCTCTTATAAAATTATAGAAATGCGTAAAGAAGAACCTGTGAACTTCCCCATGAGCTTACTCTCTAAAGTGACATGATTTACAGTTGGGTGTGTGTTCTAAAACACACCGTTCATAAAGTTCTTACACACAAATCACACTAGTCATTTGTGGGTTTTTTTCCTTTATATACCATGGGCAACTCATTTATTTTTAGAGGGAAAGGAGAGAGGGAGAGAAATATCAATGTGTGGGTGCCTCTCATGGGTCCCCCGCTGGGAACTGGCCTGCAACCCAGGCATCTGCCCTGACTGGGAATAGAACCACGATCGTCTGGTTCGCAGGCCCATGCTCAATCCACTGAGCTACACCAGCCAGGGCTCACTGTGTCTTTATATAGAGCTATCACAATCTCTTCAAATGTATTATATTCCATTGTGTGCAAGGCTATATAGGTTGTTTCAGTTGCTCCAGTTGTAGAGACATACCATAATTCGTTTTTCTGTTCTCTTTTTAAAAAGATTTTGTTTATTTATTTTTGGAGAGAGGGGAAGGGAGGGAGAAAGAGAGGGAGAGAAACATTGATGTGAGAGAAAAACATCAGTCATCTGCCTCTCACATGCACCCTGACCAGGGATCAAACCTGCAACTCAGGCACGTGCCCTGCCCAGGAATCGAACTGGCAACCTTTCGGTTTGTGGGAAGACACCCAACAAAATGAACAGCTAGAGCTTCAATTTCTTTTTGATGGACATTTGGGTTATTAATAATGTGTGCTCTAATAAATCACACTATGTTTGCCTCTTTCTATGTTCACATGCTTGTACAAGCTTATAGAATGTTTCTAGATGTGGAATTTCTGGGTGAAAGGGTCTGAACATTTAAATTTTAGTAAATAGTGCATAATTTTCCTCTGCACAGGTGCACCAGCTTTTACCAATGGTGCATGCGACTAACTGCCACCAATAAAGCGGTCTTTACCATGAAAAAAAATGGTGTATGACAGTGCTTTGGATAGTATACTTTTTTTTTTCACAAGTAAAGAATTAAGTGTCTTAATCTATTCGGGCTGCTATAATAAACTGCCACACACCAGGTGGCTTATAAATGGCAGAAATTTATTTCTCACAGACCTGGAGGTTGAGAAGTCCAAGTTCAAGTCTCTAGTGGATTCAGTGCCTAGTGAGGATCTTCTTCCTAGTATATAAATGACCATCTTTTTGCTGTTGCCTAGCACAAAAGAAGGAGTAAGACAGCTCTTTGGGGTGTCTTTTAAAAGGGCACCAATTCTATTTACGAGGGTTCCACCCTCATGACCTGATCACCTCCCCAAGGTTCCACCTCTTAATGCCACCACATTGGCAATTGGATTTCAACATAAGAATTTGGGGGGGGACATAAACATTTAGTATATAGCAATAGGGTTGTGCTCTCCTGCATTTAGTCAGTATTAGGGAATGGATTGCAATGAGATATTTACTTTTATTGGTTTCATTAGCCAGAGATGAAACTAAAATTAACTTGGCAAAAAAATAATAAAATGTGAAGTTGATGGCTTCAGGCACGGCTAGCTTCAGGGCTCAAGGGATGACATTGGAACTCCTCTGTTTCTCACTGGGTTGGCTTTGTCCTTCTGCCCCAGTTCACGTCCCAAGCAGCTCCCAGTTTTGCCCTTGAAGGGGCAAGGTGGCTGCAGCTGTTGTAGCCCTCACATCCTCTCAGATCTAAGTTCTGCACTCAAAAGCAAACTTGTTTTCCATTAGCCTAAGTAAGCCGTAGTCACTCTTATCAGGCCTATCACTGACCCAATCATCATGGCCCAAGAAATGAGCAGAGCTGTAAAAAAGAGAAGAGAACTGAGCTGACTAAGGTAGGCCCAGGTCGTAGAGTGCTTGCCATCCGGAGGGCAGGACCCAAAGCCCTACCACACAGGGACTGAAAACAGTGGGGAGAGGCACGGGGCCTGATGGATATCCGAGGAGGCCAAGGGGCTGCTGGGGAAATCAAATCTGTCCAGCTCTGTTGGTCACTACCGCCTCCAATGCCATCCTACAGGAAATCCATTCTTTACCCCACAGCCTGGAAGGGGCCTCTAAAAAAGAACAAATTTGAGCCTTCTTTGTAACACCTCAGTGGTTCTTTCCATGTCCTCGGGGAAAATTCCATCCTCCTTAACAAGGCCTGGGAGACCTGGCCTCCACGCTCCACAGCAGCCTCATCTCTCCCCACCCTCCACAGTCCCCAGCATTTCTTAGTAAAGTCATGTCCATGGCTTAGTTGCCTGAATGGCCTTATTCTCTCTCCCACTTCCAGACCTTTGCATAACAGTCCTAGTGATTCATAAAGCACTCACTAAGTGCCAGGCCATGTGCTGTGCATTATATGTTTATTATAAACTCCACTTGAGGACTCACAAAAGCCCTATGAAAGACAGTAGGATGTACAGATAAAAACACACACTCTGGAGTCAGACTGCTGGAGTTCAAAGTCAGGCTCACATATTAATCATGTTTTTATGTTCTGTGTTTTATGATGCTTTGACATTTTAGGGCCCTGCTAATCCTGGAGAGACTGCCTCTCCCAGGGCTAGCTAATTCTCAGAGATAGTAAACAGTTTGCCTGCAAGCCAGCCTGTCATCTGCAAACCAAACAGCTCAGAGCCCAAACACCCAACCGCCTCCTCTATGTAACTCTCACGCACCAACACCGGGTCAATATCCCCCTGCCCTAAATCACCCAGGGCCAAGTACCAGACAACCAGGGGCCACCCCAGAGCCCTGGAGCCTGCTGAAATTACTCAAACTAAACAATCCTAAACTGCTCACCTTGCCTCTCCCATTCCTTCCCCATGAAAAGCGCAATAAAGTCTTTGGCCTGGGCTTTTTTTCTGCCTCCTAACAGACCCCCGGTTATTTCTCACACGGCTCTGCAAGGCACGGTGTATCCCTCGCCTTGCAAAGTGCAAGTAATAAATTCTTTCAGAGGCAGTGGTCTCCATGTCTGTCACTTTCCTGTATGTGAATAAAATTAAATCTCGGGTACATTTCACAACCACTTAGCCCAGTGATTTTCAACCTTTTTCATCTCTTGGCACACATAAACTAATCACTAAAAGTTTGTGGCACACTAAAAAATATTGTTTGCCAATCTGACAAAAAATTTGTTATTATTTTGATTCATTCACACCAGACATCCATTGTTGAGTGGTTGCCGTCATTTTTTTATTTGACAATCTAAGGGAAAGGAGGTCAGAAAAGGTCAGCATTCTCTTTCTTTCTTTTTTTTAATTTTATTTATTTATTTATCTTTAGCAGGGAAGGGAAGGAGAGAGGGAGAGAAGTATCAATGTACGGTTGCCTCTCATGAGTCCCCTGCTGGGAACTGGCCTGCAACCCAGGCATGTGCCCTGACTGGGAATCGAACTGCGATACTCTGGTTCACAGGCCCGAGCTCAATCCACTGAGCATTCTCTTTCTGATTGTAAATGATACTTACCTGACTAAACAGTCAGGTACTGCATATTTTAAAAATTCTTGCATCACACCCGTTGAAAATTGCTGGCTTAGCTCTTTGCTAGTTATGTGAACTTGGACTACATCTCTGCCTTGAGTTCTCTCTATCCAAAATGTAGATAATAATAATACCTACTTAGCCTTGGCTGGTGTAGCTCAGTGGATTGAGCTTGGGCCTGCGAACCACATGATCACGGTTCAATTTCCAGTCAGGGCACATGCCTGGGTTGCAGGCCAATTCCCAGCAGGAGACTCATGAGAGGCAACCATACATTGATATTTTTCTCCCTCTCTCCTTCCCTTCCCCTCTAAGGATAAATAAAAAAAAATAAAAAAAAAATAATAATACCTACTTAAAGGGAATAGGGAAAAAAACTGAGGAAGACCTTAAAATAGAAAAAAAAATGAAAAAAAGGAAGGAAGGAAGGAAGGAAACCAAAGGCAAGTTTGACTCCCTGCTGCAACAAAAGCCTAACTCGTGAGACAGGTGCTGGTGAAAAGAAAAGGTTTAACTTAATACCAGTCGCCTGAGAAGATGGGGGACTAGTGCCTCAAAGCCCATCTTAATATCTCAGTGCAGGCACAGGTTTTATTAAGGAAGAAGAGGGAAAGCGGAACAAAGAGATCAAAGGGAGAGGACTAAAAAATTCTCTTCGCAGGTGAGCACAGTCTGTTCTGAAAAGCATCTCAAAACTGGTCAAACTGAAACTGGAAAAGCCGTGCGTGCTGCCTGTCATCACCAGAACCAGTAAGTGCAGACGGGACTGCGTCTCTCCGGGCACTTGACTCAGATGCTGGTCATCTGAGGCCACAGGTTATGTACCTTAAAAACCATCTTAACATCTCACCTCAAGCCCATGTATAAGGAGATAAAAAAGGGTAGGTAAGGGATTAGGACAAGGTTGCAGTCCTTGTCCGGCCCCAATTTTCCTAGTACTTCTTTGTTTGCTGATCAGCAATTCTTTATCTGTGTCCCAGACGTTCCCTCCCTGGAACACAATGGCTCAGATGCCATCTCTATCCCTGCAGACCTTCTGGGGCTCAAAGGTTGAGTTGCTTGCCGACCTCCTGGAGTTGCGTGGATCCTGTATTCCAGTTCTGGGAACAACAGCTCGTTCTGAGGATATTGACCAGTTTCATCCATTTTGCAGTTATTTGTAAATTCACTGCAGCATTCCTTTTCTGATTGTAAATGATAGTACTTTCAAGTTTCCTTTCTTGTTTCTCAAGTTTTCTTTTAACTACCTGTAACATCATACTGGTTCCCTCATTACTTAATGAAAGTGTTAAGTAAAGTGTTAAGTAAACACATTACTTAAGTAAAGTGTTTAATAATGTTTGTGTATATCGGTCTAAGAGTCACGGTTTTACCTTTTTTTAAAAAAATATATTTTATTGATTATGCCATTACAGTTGTCCCATTCCTCCCTTCACTCCCCTCCACCACCCTTCCCCCCCTTTAGTTCATGTCCATGTGTCACAAATTCTTTAGATTCTGTATTTCCCATAGTATTCCTGCCCTCTCCCCTGTTTATTTTCTACCTACTGTCTATGCTACTTATTTTCTGTACCTTCTCCCCCCTCCTCCTCCTCCCACTCCCCTGTTGCTAACCCTCCATGTGATCTCCATTTCTATGTTTCCGCTCCCGATCTAGCTGTCCTCTTAGTTTGCTTTTGTTTTAGGTGTGGTTGTTAATAACTGTGAGTTTGCTGTCCTTTTACTGTTCATAATTTTTACCTTCTTTTTCTTAGATAAGTCCCTTTAACATTTCATATAATAAGGGCTTGGTGATGATGAACTCCTTGAACTTGACCTTATCTGAGAAGCACTTTACCTGCCCTTCCATTCTAAATGAAAGCTTTGCTGGATAGAGCAATCTTGGATGTAGGTGTTTGGATTTCATGACTTGGAATACTTCTTTCCAGCCCCTTCTTGCCTGTACAGTTTTACCTTTTTTTAAAAGTGACCCTTTAATGCTCCACCGAGATATCCAACAGAGCCAGGGAAACTGCATTGGCAGTACACCTGCCTCACAGGCGGTGTAAATGCGGACACGACCCTTCTTGGCTCTCAGAGGTGAATCCCAAGTAGCAAGAGAACTTTAACGTTGCTAACAATCCATTTTTTTATTTTCTTTTTCTCTACTAAGTTTGTGTTTTGTTCCCTGGCTGGTGTGGCTCAGTGGATTGAGTGTCAGCCTGGGAACCAAAAGGTCGTTGGTTTGATTCTCAGTCAGGGCACATGCCTGGGTTGCAGGCCAGGTCCCCAGTTGGGGGCATGCAAAAGGCAACCAACTGATGTGTCTCTCACATATTGATGTTTCTCTCCATCTCTTTCTCCCTCCCTACCCCTCTCTCTAAAAATAAATGAACAAAGTGTTTTTTAAAAGCTTGCGTTTTGTTTTTGGCTCATTCACACCAGACATCTAGAGCTGGTAAGTCTTTCTTCTTCAGAGGCAGCAATGACTGGGAATTTGATTTACACGGTCAGAACAATTTAGCAATCCCTATAAAGGGGTTAATGGATTGTAAAGATCTGTTCTCTGTTGAGAGAAGCAGACAATCTGGGATGTTTATCTATTTGAGCTCAAACCAAGTAAGAAATTTATGCCCGGCAGGAAGGACAGCTCTTTGCTGCCTGGACCAGCGAGCTTTTTGTGCTTTTAAGTTGATTCTTGATCTGGGTCTAAAATTGTGTATCTGTAGCTACAGGCTCTCTGTGTCTGTAGACAAGCCCTGTGTCTTCTTGCATAAGTATGTAAAGTTTTCCTATCTTTAGAGAATATTAATAAATTAGATGATGAAGTTTCTTAAAGGAGCTCTTTTCTGAATTGCTTGTAGAGATTTTATTTATTTTTTAAGATTTTATTTATGTAGTTTTAGAGACAGGGGAGGGGAGGGAGAAGGAAAGGGAGAGAAATATTGGTGCGAAAGGGAAACATCAATCAGTTGCCTTTGGCATACACCCCAACCGAGGACCAGGCCGCAACCCAGGCTTGTGCCACGGCCAGGAATGGAACCAGAGACCTTTTGCTTTGCAGGATGACACCCAACCAACTGAGCCACGCCAGCCAGGACTCTTTCGCTTCATTTTTAAAAATTACTAGGAATAATTAGATTTGCTTTAAGCATTACACAGGAAGAATCGTCAAACAGAAGGGGTGCTCAGCTTTCTCTAGGTGGAATATGTATAGGTAAAATGTCATTTCTCTAAATGTTTTGAAATTGTAGACTTTATGAGAAGTCTTTGGGACACTGCTCTTGCTCTCCTTAGTATGTTTTTACCCTCAAGGAAAACGCTCTTACGAGCTAGTGCTTTTAAGAGCTGGAACAAGTATGAAATAGCGCTGTCCAATTTTTCTACTTTCCTCAGGGGCCTGTTGTTTCTCTGTCTGATGACATTGGCAATAACACTATAGTGTATCAGTCATGAGCTCAGATATTATATAAAATGTTTGCTTGCTATAGCCCTCCTTCCGTATTTGAACCTAGCGTGGTCTGGGCCAGTGGGATGCAGAGCAGGCTTATTTATCATGGACTAGAGACCTGCAGAAATCTATCAGATGTCTAGGGTTAGGTACTGAATGTCTTTATGTGATATTCTTGGTGCAAAAAAACAAATTACATCTTAGTCTTATTATGTTAAACCTAAAGATTTTTCCCCTGTACAAATCATGTCCATCCATATTTATGAATCAGAGGTAATAGGTGCTCACTTCTTTAAAAATAGACTTCCTCATTATCTTGAGAGCTATTTTACCTACATTTTATTCTTTTTGGAATGGTTTCATTAACTTTATTTTGCATGCCAGAAACAAACAAAAGTCCATGTCAGTTTCATGATTCTTATTGTGAAAGTTCTCATCAGACCTTTTGCACTGGAAGATGGCCAGTAACACAACACCACAGTCAATTTCTAGTCACTGCTATCTACAATATCTCTGAGGCTCACCTGAAGACCTTGCTATAAGCTACAGGCCAGAGTTCATGTTTTCGAAAAAAGACAGTCTTAGAGCCTCGTGGACAAGAGCCATACCGGACGCTTCAAACTGTTGAAACCCAACCCTGAGCTGACACGGCTCACACGGCTTTCAGAGTGTACTGGTGGAGTGAGCCAGGACTTCCAGGTCGCTACAGTCAGGCAGATGGCTTCACGATACTCTACTCAAGAGCCAGTAGAACAAGAATTAACTGAGTAGGGCCCCGACTGGTGTGGCTCAGTTGGTTGGGTGTCGTTCCACAAAATGAAAGGTTGCCAGTTTGATTCCTGGCCAGGGCACATGCCTGGGTTGCAGGTTCGGTCCCGGTTGGGGCGCACGCAAGAGGCAACTGAGCGTGAGAGGCAACCGATCAACATTTCTCTCTCATATCCGTGTTTCTCTCCCTCTTTGTCCTTCCCCTCCCCTTTCTCTAAAAATAAATGTTGAAAAATATTTTAATAAAAAAGGAATTAACTACATAGAACTAAATGAACGGACGAGGGAAATTTTCTGGTACTTCTTTGTTCAGAATATTGTGGATCTAGTTTTAACCCCCCTAATTTTCCAGATTTATAAGGAAGCTTTTGTCTTTCTCCTGAAGCCATCTGTAACCCATAACAATGCAGTGGATTCCATTTTTGTAGACTGAACTAAAACACTGAAAATATCTGACTTTCTCCAACCTCACAGAGTTCAGCACCCCTTCATGTCTCCTCACTATTACTTCTTACTATTACTTTTCATAGTGATAGTATTCGTGTAAGTTATACGCCCTCCACCTTATCTCATGAGAATTGTGGGTGACTTTGATTTCTCCTTTGAACTAATCATACCACCTCACAGTGTCCCTCATTACTTTAGAGGTTTTGTAAACTCCTTGATACGGGTTCATTTCATAAGCATATGAGAATCAAAGTTTTATATTGAAAAAATCATCTTTTGAGTTAATATATGTGAGATGTTTAGAACAGTGCCTGGACCCAGTACAAGCTCAATAAATGCCAGCTTTTGTAAGTAAAGGAATCAGATTATTTGCATTTTTCAGGTGAAGAGAATGAGGCGCAGAGAAGGTCAGCAAACTTGCTTCGATGACACAGTGTGTGGGAGGTGGAACAGAATCGAGAAGTCAGGTCTGCCTGCCTTCAGGGCCCGTTTTCTTGTCCTCACCCAACCCGACCCCTCTCCTACCCACAATCCTCTTTGGCTGCGCTCTGCTAACTCACACTCATTTTTCAGGTGTCATAGTTGGAATGTTTCTGGATCCATCTGGGCTAGGTTAGCCCCTCTTCCAACCTTGTATCTTCCCCTACTGAGCTCTTACCGTAAATATGTTGCAACCCTCAATTTCTCCATCCAAAGTATGAGCCCGATACCTCCAGGGACCAATAACGTTTCCATCACCCTCCAGCCCACGGCCTGGCATGCAGCCAGTGCCCATGTGCGCAGGGCCAGGAATGAGGCCTCAGGTGGGCGTGGTGGCTTCTCCCCCTGGGACGGAAAGCAGGATGCTTTCTGGAAGTGTCTGGAACCCCTCTGCTGCTCTGCTCTCTGCCAGCTCCACTCTCCCTGGGCTCCTGGGCTCTCTAGAGAGTACCAAGCCTCCTCCAGAAGATGCCCAGAGCTACTAGCCTCTCATGACTTGGGTTTCTGGTTTTCATTTTTTCTTTTTCCTTTTTCCCAAATCGAATTCCAGAAATGCAGGTTTAAAAATAACCAAGAAATGCAATCTTCTCCACCAAGCCACTTGGCAAAAACAAATCCTCAACAAAGACCAGTGTGCAGACTCCCTTCACACTTACTCATTTTCAGACGCCAGCTCAGCTCTGTTTTGGGTGGAGAGGAAAGGGGGAGGCAGGACTCCTTGGGGCTTGGGGGCAAGGGCACCGGAGGAGCAGGGCACAGGCCGGGCTGGACGGCAGGGCCGACCCCGCGTTACAGGCACACGCCCTTGCAGGAAGACAGCTGCTTGAGACTGCTGTGAAGTCCCGTTTTCCTTGGAGTCACAACTTGCTGGTCCCCAGCCCTGCACTGGGCAGGAGATGAAAGCAGCCCTGGAAAACGGTCTCCATTAGTGGTCCGGAATTCACCCTCCTTCCCTGGGGAGACATAGGCTTCTGCTTCAGCTTGCCCTTCCCCATCACGACTTAGGGAACCGGCGGGAGGAATAGGGAGCAGCATTTACACTCTCGCTCAACAACATCCTCAACTTCCCTCCTCTTTTCTACACGGTCTATTTTTTGACCCTGTCATCTTTCTTAATGCCCATTTTGTGGGTAAGAAAAATGCGTGATGGAAGAGAGGAAATTCAGGACCAGGGAAGGCCTGGAAAACTCAAATTTCATATTTCCTCCTCTTTTGAATCAGCATTTATGTCCCTCAATGGGGTTTTCCTGCATATGCTTGTATAACTCCCTTTTAAAACAATTTTTGCTGTTTTTTCCTTTCCCTGCCCCTGGGTAAGTTATTCCAACGACTACTTTCCACCTCAAAAGAAAGTAGTGGACAGGAAAAAAGTGGTCGTGTGGTCTGTTGGCTACGACTCTAAGTGGAGCCGGGAGACTTTGGTTCTATTCTGAGCCTTTTTCGGAACAGGAGGAAGGAGAGGGACACGAGCCCTGCCCTTTTACCAGAGTCCCCAGGACCCCGTGCCAACAGGAGGAAGTTTCTCTCTCCCCATCAGAAGGGGACCAGGAGTGGGCATTTCTGAAACACCTGTGAAGGGCCAGGTCCTTTCCCGACCAGCTCACTTCATCCTCACAACTTCGTGAGACAGGCTTTAGTGGTTCCCACGTTACAGATGAGGAAACTAAGGCTCGGGGAGTCGCAGCTGGGAACGGAGCCTGGTTCTGGTTTTCTGAGCTATTTCACTTGAATGTGCAACCTGCCAACCCTGCTTCATGCACTTAGCTACTCAATTTATTGAGCACCTATTTTGTGTCTCCTCTCCCTCACCATTGTAGTTGTGAGCAAAACATGGATTCCTTTCTTTATGCAGCTTATTTTCTAGGTCGGGGTGGGTGGAGGAAGTTTGAAGACAGAATATAAATATGATAAGTAAGTAAATTATGTAACATGATAGGTTTTACATTGCTAACAACAAAAGAAACATTAAAGTAGGCCGAGTGTATTGGGAAGGCAAGAGACACAGTTGTATGTTTAAGTAAAATAACCAAGATAGGCCTCCTGGAGAAGGTGACATTTGTGTGAAGACTTCGAGATGCGAGAACCAGCAGCGCTGATGTTTAAGGGAAGATTATTACTGTCAGAAGGAATGGTCAATTCAGTGCAAAAGCCCTAAGCTGGGAGGTTGCCTAGTACGATGGAGGAACAGCAAGGAGGCCAGGGCACGTGCAGCAGAGAAAGGGAGGAGTCCTTACGCAGAGAGGGGCCACTCTGACTGTTGTGTTGAGAACAGACAGCACAGGGGCCAGGAAGAAGCAGGGAGAGCAGAGCGGGGACTACTGCAGCCACCAGTTGAGAGGTCCTGGTGGCGAAGACCGGGCTGCGGGCAGTGGAGGGGTAAGCGACGGGGCTGTTTGAGTTGGGTCCTGAGACTGCAGCTGGCCCGCCAGGCTCCGCAGCCTGTGCTGCCTATTTACATGTGACTGTAGGTGAACTACTTAACCGCCGTCTGGGCCTTCACTTCTGTGTCTATATTACACGCACAACGGTGATAACAACGCCACCAGTACAGATGCCTTGTGGGGTAGCCAGTACAGGATGCTTAGAACAGTGCCTGGAATGTAGACGGTGCTTGCTTTATAAGGATTTGTTTTTATTAAGAGCTTTGGCTCTAGAGAGAAATAGATTGGATTTGACTGTCAACACACCTTCTTACTAGCTATGTGATCTTGGGCAACACACTGGACCTCTGTCAAATATTAATCCGATTCTCTCTCGATCAGTCAAGGGTGGTTGTCAAAGATATTTATATACTTATTGACTAGTACAAGCAATCTCTAATAGATACATGCTCAATAAGTGCTAACATTTATTAATATTATTATTGATTGATTGATTTACATCTTTTCAATCCCTTCAATTTCTGTAATGCTTACTCTTTTGTCTATATTTTTAAATTGTTTTTGGTCTGAGAGAGGGAGAGAGAAACATCGATTTGTTGTTTCACTTATTTATGCATTCATTGGTTGATTCTTTTTTTAAAAAATATTTTATTTATTTATTTTTAGAGAGGGGAAGGGAGTGAGAAAGAGAGGGAGAGAAACATCAATGTGTGGTTGCCTCTCATGTGCCCCCTACTGGGGACCTGGCTCACAACCCAGGCATGTGCCCTGACTGGGAACTGAACCGGCAACCCTTTGGTTCACAGTCCACGCTCAATCCACGGAGCTATACCAGCCAGGGCTCATTGGTTGATTCTTGTATGTGCCCTGACAGGGGATTGAACCCATAACCTTGGTGTATCAGGATGACGCTCTAACCAACTGAGCTACCCAGCCAGGGCTACTCTTGTTTTTATTGAGCTTTCTCGATTTCATTTGTTTTTTCACTTGATGGTTCTGTGGAATATAATCAAATAATTAAATTATAATCAAATAATATATTGCTTATATTTTATTTAATATAATCACATTATTAAGGTTAAATATGGACATTTATTGCCCAAATCCAAGTACCTATTGAGCTCTTAGAACACACCAGACAGTGTTTTAGGCACATGGATACATCAGTGAGCAAGAGTCAAAAATCCCTGCCCACAGCATCTGACATTCTAAACATTAGATATTCTGCTTCTTACAAAGTCCCCTTTACTGATCTAGAGAGAATCAAATTAATATGTGACAATACTAACTTTATATCAATATATTGGACACAGGTCTGTACTGTCTTTCCCTAGACGAGCCTCTCTAAGCTGGGCCCCAGCAGCTCTCCCAACGCCGCTCCCCACCACCAAGCACTTCTTTTTTCTTTAGACATACAATGCTCACTCACGGTTCTGTGCCTTTGCACATGCCCATCCCTCTGCCTGGGACATCGGTCTACGTGACAAACTCCTACTTGTTCTTTGGGTCCTGAATCGAATGCCCGCTTCCTCCGTGGTGCTTTCTTTGACTCCCCAAGGCAGATGCCCAGTCCCCTGGAGCCCTCCAGGGGACATCTGCTTATTTCACCTGACCAGCATCAATTCCTTAGTCATCCTTAGTAGTCCTTTAGGGAACATTCTCCTTCTTGCTTTGGGGTCTAATGGGCTGATCTTTACCCTACCTCACCCCTCATTGCAGGACGAGCTCTTGACTAAGCGTAGCCGATCAAGAGTATTTCGTGTCCCTAGAAATAGTGATTAGTTCAGGGATAGACACATGACCCAAGCCTGACCAATGAGACTCAAACCTGGGACTTTTTGTTTAGGCCCATTTGAATTGGGTTTCTGTCCCTCACAAGCAAGAATTCTGACTATTACAAGCAATCCCTGTGTGGATTGTTTTCTGATTTCTCTGTTGCCTTCTCTTTCACTCTCTCTTTAAATATAACAGGGCAAACATTGATTTATTCATGAGATGATTCTGGGGTCCAGGTCCCTTCAGACAAATGGCAGGAGAGTTGACACAGTCCTGGGGCAAGACTGTGAGTACATACTCTTGTCTGTCCCATGGGAATGTGAACTGCTTCTGGCCCTTTTTGGCAGGGATGGAAAAGAATACATTTGCCAGACCAGGGACCCCCACACCATGTATCTGGGGTTGTGTTAATCTGCTCTAGCAAACATCCCTCATCAAAAATAGCAGCTGCAATTGGCATCATCTTTCGGGATCTGTCTGGTTTTTGTCGGGACCACATTGGCGAATTCACTCTCGATAGTTGATTAATCACCCTTGGCCTCTTCTTTCTCCAGTGCATGGGTAACCTCTAGCAGTAGCCATGTGATTCCAAAGTCTTTAAAACTCCCAGACACCTGATGTATCTATTCTCTTCCTCTAATATCCCACTTCAGTCCACCACCAGTGAAAATTTAACAATTGTGCCGTAACTGCATGCCAGCGGCTCCTGGTACTCTATAAGCCACCACTGATGGGGTCTTCACTGCCAGGTGATTGGCAGGTGGTCCAGTTCTAAAATCCCATTTTTAGTTTGCTTCCTAAGACTACCTCCAGTATCAGGGGACTTAGGTTGGACTGGTTCTCTGTGAAACATATGCTGAGTCTGGAATTGGTATGTAAGAAGTTGAGGGGGTTGGCAGTGATGCTCTCAGGAACAACCCCCTTGAATGAGTGAGTGAAGTAGAATTGGGCAGAGGAAGAATGGGGGCAGATTCTCTGAATGCTTCACACCGAACCCTGGGGGAGCTCTGGAGTTGAAATGGACTTTCAAAGTTGTCCTGCCTTGAAGCAAGGGGGTTAGGCCTTTATACTCCCCACCTGGGGACCAGTCATTGGATGCAAGACGCCTATAGGGAGGGGACTTGATCTTGGACAGGGCACCACTGCTTGGCCGGCCTAGGGGGTAAGCGCCTCATCCTGAATCGGGGGATCTGGGAGAACACCAGAGCACCCCCTGCAGAGAATCTGTCTTTTTCACGTCGATGTGCGGGCAACCCACGTGTGTTTTATAGATTAGCCTCTTGTCAGTTGTAGATATCACAGATGTCTTCTGTCATCGTCCGCTACCTGTCTCTCAGTGTCATTTGTTAAGCAGAATTCCTTAATTATGATGTAACCACATTAATAGATTTCCCTTCCTAAGAATTTGTCGCTAGTCCTTAGACCCCAAAGATACTCTTTCACATTATGTTCTTTCTTTGAATATAGTTTTACGTTTCATCTTTAGGTCTTTCATCCTTCTGGAGCCCACTTGGAATATGGGTGTTGTGTAGGCACCCAATTTTCCCCCTTTTCCTCTGTATTATCAACCGGCTTTCCCCACTTGTCCTGAACTCTCAGCTTTCTGGTTTCTGCCCTCGCCACAGTCTTAAGACGCCACATCTGCAGGGTATCATCCAGCTATCAATATTCTTACTCCATCGCTTTTTATTTTTGTTAAAAATTTTATTTATTTATTTTTAGAGAGGTGAAGGGAAGGAGAAAGGGAGACATCAATGTGTGGTTGCCTCTTGGGCGCCCCCTACTGGGGAACCTGGCCTGCAACCCAGGCGGGCATGTGTCCTGACTGGGAATCCAACCAACGACCCTTTGGTTCACAGACCTATACTCAATCCACTGAGCTACACCAGCCAGGGCACTCCATGGCTTTTTAAAAATCCCTGTTTGTCTTGTTCTCCATGCAGAACTAGACATTTTGGACCACTTCTGGAAGCTCTGTGTGTGTGCCCTTTCTAAACTTTTTACTTCCGTCTGCCTTTTCTTTCTTTGTCTCTTCCTCCTCTTTCATCCCCAGCGCTTTGATGGCTTAACTTTAACTTGCAGCTCTAAACAATTGGTGTAATTTGAGGCTCTATCCTTGTCTTTATTTTTATTCTTTGTAATCCCATCTTTTTTGAGAAATTCATCCATCACCAAGATGTCAGTACCTCCAGGTGAGTGACTTGCGCAACTCGCAAATCCAGCCCTGACCTCTCTTGTGAATGCCAGTGATCAATTTCAAACTCAAAATCGAACACTTTTTAGCTTAAATGAAACTTAACCGTGAAAGTAATTTTATACATTGCCAAATCCTCCTATGTTCTAGCACAGTACCTTCTAGAAACCAGGGTGTTCCACATATATTTACTAGTGAATGAGAGGATCTTTTCTGTTTAGCCATATTAAAAGTCCAAGTCAAATTTTTTGGTTCAAATATTCATGATTCAAAAAAATCACATAATATTTCAGAGGGAAGTTCAGCCAAGAGTCAGCTTTCTTCTTCCTTTGGGAAGAGAGTGGCTCTCTCATGGTTGGTCACCTCCTCCTGTCTTGCTTGCAGTGTTCCTCTCACTGAGAGCGGGGAGGGAGGAGCAGGCGTTGGCACTGTTTGTTCTACCCTGGAAGGACCAAGTTTTAGAGACAGAGAGACCTGCATTGCAATGCCATACCCTCCGCTTATGGAGGTTGGTTTCCTTATCTGGAAAAGTGGGTAGGAGGGGGCAACCCAGATGGCTAGTAGAACAAAAGAACCAACACATGGAAAGTGCCTTGCACCCAATACGTGCTAAGAAGAATTATGAGCTCCCTGCTCTTCTTCCTCCTTGCATCCCTCCCCTGCATTCACCTTAAAGCTGAAGGCAGAAGTGTCTGAGCTGCCGGGGTAAACGGTCCCCTTTATGAGCATCCTGCACGGCCGAAGGGGAAGGTCAGGCTGACATTCTGCTTGGTCCACAGAGCATCCCCACACATCTGCCAAGGACAGTAGGTTGAGGGAACTATACTTGTCTTCTCTTTGCAGATTAAGAATCGGAAGTATCAAATTCCCAAGAGCATCCAAGGAGTGCTTTACAGTTTACAACAGCTCAGTCCTCAGACTGGCATGCAGGGAGCTTGGTCCTAACTTTGCAGATGGGCACTGAAGAAGACAACGCCAAAGTGTCCATCTACCATGATCCTGTTAAATGACCTGGCAGGATATTGAAGTCGCTGCAGGGATGAGAGTTAAAGTCACCCAAAGCATCCTCGGTTTGTCTTGGGAATCCTTCCAGACCACCTCCTGGTTTTTCCATCCTGCTACTCCTTACTCGTAAATTTCTTGGTCCTCAACTCTCTTTGTTTTGGCTCCATACTGTGGTTCCTATCCTCCACCCATTTCTTTGCTGGACGGTCCTCTGGGCTTGACTCACTCTTCTGGCTCTCAGCAACCACACTGACCCATGGCTTTGGTCTTCGTCCTCCGATCTCCCACACGGCTCCCACGGGTAAGAGGCAGCCCATCTGCTGGACCTGCTGGATGCGCCCCACCCCTTACCAGGACCACAAGGGTTGTGGTGGCCTGCCAGTTTCAAGATGGCAGAATAAAGATGTTGCTGTCCCCTCACCTTCAAAAATCGTGCCAAAACAAGAAATGCAAACAAAAGTATTAGTTAGTAAACCAGGAGAAAACAGCAACCCCTGATTATACTAGATGAACTGGGGAGGGGAGGGGAAAAGCACCCCAGGTAAGTAAGTGCTTTAGAGCACTCTCTTAGGGACACCAGGCCACACCTTAAAGACAACAGGGGGTTCACCTTATGCATTTCTTTATCCCCAGAGCTTAGCACAGGACTGGCCAAGTCAAGTCCTCATCAACACTTATTGAATGCATTGCATCATTTTGCATTTATCACATAACATATTGTATATAATATTATCAGCTTATGAAGACGTTTTACTGAAAGGAGAACTGTTAGGAATGTTTACTGCATTGCTAATGGAGCTGCCATTATTTCTGCTGGAGAGAGGCCCCTTCAAACCTGTGCACCGAGGAAGGGAACACAAAGCGATACCCTTGCCCTGATGTTTAGCATTTCACTGCTCCAAGTACTTTTTTAAAATGTACAGAATCTGCTCTTTCATTAGCTCAGTTTTCCTTTTTCATTATTTGAATATGAACTTGGTTCCTGTGGAGGCCAGGACTTGATAATTACCATCAGCCCTTTGCAATTATTAGTAAGGAACCAGGTAACAGCACTGACATTTAATATTTAATTGTTTTTGATCAACATTAATTAGTCACAGATGCACACCAGATTCCCATTTAATTAAATGCTCTTGGGAACACATTGTGGACTCAGGGATTCTAACCACATCAAAAAGTAAATGTTCGACTTTAAAAGTTAGGCCCTAGAGACCCAGGCATCCATGGAGAGGAAATTCCAGATGTCTAGCGTTCTCCCTCTGCTCAGAAATGAACCTCCTACTCCCAGCCCCTGGGATTGATACCCTGCGGGTTTCTGCTGGGACCTTCCAGGCTGCAGCCATCTCCTCTCTTCTCTGGCTCGCCTCACTGCAGTTGCCCTCTCTGCCGAATCTTCCCTGTCCATGCACAAACGTGAGTAAGGCCTCTCACCTACAAACCTGCTATCTACTCCTCCCCTCTGCAAGCTATGGCTCCTTTCCTTTGTCTCTCTTTGTAGAAACACTCCTTGAAAAGATTGTGTATACTCGCTGTCTCCAATCTTTCCTTTCTTAGTCTCTCTCAACCCTATTGTCTTCAGACATGGGCTCTGACCCCTCCAAGGAAACTGTTCTGGTCAGTGCAACTGAAAAAACCTTCTTGATGTTAAATCCAATGGCAAATTCTCCTTCCCTTGACCCAGTTCATCGTGTTCTCTTTCTTGAAACATTTTCTTCATTTGGCATCCAGGAAGGCTTTTTTTTTTTGGTTTCCTTCCCACACATGGTCATTCCCTCTCATTCTCCTTTGCTGATTCATCTCCAGCCTCCACATGTGAGAGGGTCACAAGGCTCAGTCCTTGTTCTAACTTTCTCCTCTGGCCATGCTCATCCCATAGGAGACCTTAGAAAAGCGCATATGTGCATTGAAGTCCCCATTTTTACCTCCAGCAGCGACCTTTCCCCTGCTTACTCTGCATTTCCACTTGAACATTGGCTAAGCCTGAGTTCCTTAGAAATAAGAGCCGGAGGCAAAGCTCCTACAGTGGGCATGCTCTATTGAAGAAGTGCAATCCCAGGGCAGAAAGGGAGGGCGGAGGGAGAGGAGGGAAAGCAAACCCAAGAGGTACATTAGCAAGCTAGCCACAGATTCACGGGAACACAGCTAGTGTCCAGGTCACACGAGAACATCTCCAGAGGGGGAGGGTGGGGCAGGGGGACAACAGAGCTTTGGTGTTACCTCTTGGGAAGGAGAATGGAATTCATCGGCTGACTCCTTTTCATCTCTTGTCTCTCAACAATAAAGGTTTACCCCTGAATCTCTGGGTTGTAGTCTGTGGCCTTTTTGTGCTCCTTGGGGATGTCAGCTCCCCCAGCTCTGGGTTAGGACGTGATCTGGGCTCAGGAAGTGTTGGGAGGAAGCATAGCCTCTGCGTCTGGCCACTTGGATTTTGTGCCTGGAGCTTTTGCCTAATGGAGGTTAGCTGGAGCCTGGCGCTCTCCCTGGGGAAGACTGACACAGCCTGTGGTCTTAGCAGGAGGCCATTAGTTGCGGTGGCCTCTTTGAGTAAGCAGTCAAAGGTAGGGAGGAGGGGGTTGGGGAAATAGGGGGCAGCACACAAACTGGGTCTACTGGGCAGCTCCAAACTTAACTGAGCCGACACTGAATTCCAAATTCTCTTTCTGCATACAAGCTTCCTTCTCCCGTCTTACTGTGAATTCCCATCTTTCCACTTGCTCACCCCAAACGTCTTAGACCCATCCTAACTCCTCCTTTCTCCCCCTCAAACCCCACATCTCATCTGTCAGCAAATCCCGTAAGTTCTACCTCCGGGAAGCATCCAGAAGCCAATCTCTTCTCACTGCCTCCTCTCCCACCAGCCTTAGATGGTGCGAGTTCCTGCCTGGCTCTCTGCTCCCTCTCCCAACACTCTGTTCTCCACACAATGGTCAGAGTGGTCTTTGTTAAACACAAGTGAGGTGGTATCACTGCTCCCCTTGATAACTCCTAATGTCTTCCTATCCCACTCAGAGTAACATCAAAGTCTTTGTCATGGCCTCCACGGTTCTACACCATCAGCTTTTACCACCCCTCTTGAAACAACGAAGTCAGCCCCATTTGTTATTGGCACCATTTGCCCTGCAGACCGATGACCTTGTTAGACATGATGGCCGTTTCACTCTTCTGAGCCTCTCCCCAGGACTGGAGATCACTGCAAAGCAAGAACAGAACTAGCCACTCCCTACGGACACAGGCGGAAGATAACATCGGAACAAACTGCAGCCTCTTGTTACTGCGCCCTAACACAACAGCCCGGGGCCACGCAATAGCAACCCCCCACCCCAACCTTTTTTTAGTTCAATAAAGGCTCAAAGCCCCCACCCCTCAAGACTGGTGTATCTCTCTACACTAAGCCCCTCTCTTTTCTTGGAGAGTGAATAAAAACTTTACTCTCTACACTTTCTTCTCTTTGTGAATTCTTTCACAGCCCATGTTATCAACCACCTTAACAAGCATGGTTAGTTTCTTCTTGGTGACTCAGAAGTCACCAAGTGCTTGGTGACAGGCTTGGTGACCCATGCCCCCCTTCTGGGGACTAATCCCTGGCTTTCAGGCACGGAGCTCCAATCTCTGCCTCCACTGTCACACAGCCATTTTCCTTCTGTACCCGTCTCTGTATTTCTTCTCCTCTTCTTGTAAGAATATGGGTCATTTTGGACTTAGGGTTCCTCTTATTCCAGAATGATCTCATCTCAACTGACTACATTTGTAATGACCCTATTACCAAATAAGATCACACTCGGAGAGTCCAGGAGGGACATGAATTGGGTGGGGAACACTGTTCAACTCAGTATATCTGCTCCGAGGTCACAAAGCATTAAGTTTGCGAAGTGTCTCTATTATCTCCTCTTGACATGGACCTTTTCATTAAATTGTTTAACTTAGCCCTGGCCGGTGTGGCTCAGTGGATTGTGGGACAGCCTTCTAATCAAGGGGTCACCAGTTCAATTCCCAGTCAGGGCACATGCCTGGCTTGTGGGCTAGGCCCCCAGTAGGGGGCACACTAGAGGCAACCACACATGGATGTTCCTCTCCCTCTTTCCTTCTCGTCCCCTCTCTCTAAAAATAAGTAAATAACATCTTTAACATTTTTTGACTCAATTTTTTCAATGTTTAAATTTTTTTTATTTGAGAGAGAGAGCATTGGTTTGCTGTGCCATCAGCTGAGTCTTGCATGTTCCGTAAGCGGTAATTGAATGTGTAATGGTGGTGTCTCAGGACAGCGCTCTAACCAACTGAGCTACCCGGCCAGAGCCCCTTCCATTACATTTGAACCCCACACTCCCATTATATTATATACTCAGGGCATATGATTGAGTAGTTTAATAATTTGAAAGAACAAGAATTACCCCAATGGACTGCCACTGTACACCTACTAGATTGGCAACAACTTTAGAGTGTAATTACAAACCAGCTGTTGGCAAGGGTATGAAATAAAGGAATGTTTGTTCACTGCTGGTGAAAACGTAAACTGGTACGATCACTTTGGGATAAAGCTGGCAATATCCAAAGAGCTGAAGATAAGCATGTTCTACTGCTCCCTTCAGTTCTATGTTCTGTAATCCTACACAAATGCATGCCAATACTCATAAGGATGCATTTACAAGAATTAGGAGCCTTGCCCTGACTGGTGTAGTGGATTGAGCATGGGCTGTGAACCAAAGGGTCACCAGTTCGATTCCCAGTCAGGGCACATGCCCAGGTTATAGGCCAGGTCCCCAGTAGGGGGCACACGAGAGGCAACCACACATTGATGTTTCTCTCCCTCTCTTTCTACTTCCATTCACCTCTCTAAAAACAAACAAACAAACAAAAAGCAAGAAAATGAGTAACGTGAAAGGCAGGATAGTGGTTGTGCTAGCAGGGAGGAAGGGGCTGTGATCCGGCAAAGGACACACTTGGGAGTGGGCTTCTGAGGTGCTGGTAATGTTCATTTTACAATTTATTTGTTATGTTGTTCTTATGTTTCTAGTACTTTTCTGTATGCCTGTTACCTTGTAAATATCAATATATGTATGTACACACATATGTATAAATGGGAGGGGCTTCTGGACTTTGGAACCAAAGAAACTACTTAGTAGCTGTTTGAGTACATTGCTGAAGGGGCAAAACTACACCCTGAGACCCGGCTTAAAGAAAGAAGATAATGAAACAAAAAAAAAATTGTGAATCTCCCTTTAAGAAAGGAATTAGTTTTTAATGGAAGGGAAACAAACAAACAAAAAACCCCACTGAAATAAAAAAGACCTTTGTGCAGGTGCTGTGCTATAAAATATTCTCACCTGTGTTGTTAATGAAGCTGGATTTACAACCTGGTAAACAAAGCAAAGAGCTTGTGTGGAGCTGATGAGCCTGTTGGAGCTAAAGTCTAGTGTACTTAAATGACAGTTTTTGCTTTTTCATTTTTCTTCTATCCAATGTAAAAAGATGCTGGCTCTATCATTGTGAAATTGCTTTATCGCAAGACTGTCCTAACCCATTTGCAATGCAAACTTCTTTCTTTGCAAAACTTGTCCCGTACAATTGAGAGAAGTCCCAGTGACACTAATAATGACTTATGTATACAGAGTCCCAACTGGGAACTAAGTGCCACTTTCAGCAGATTATAGTTATTGAAACATTTTGCCATGACGGCCTTTAAATACTTCCTTACTTTGTGACACAAGAAGCTGTTCCATTCCAGTGTCATCTCATATTTCCTCTGGTACAGCCCTGGAGTCTCAGTGTTTTCCAAGGAGCCCTGGATTTTTTTAGTACAGGATGGTATTTAGAAGCCAAGATCGAGGTTTGCATATTGCTCCTGGTGGGCCATTGTTGGGAGGGCCCCTCGGCAAACAGGCACAGGGAATACACACACATACGCACATTTTTATTTCTATCTCTATTAAACCAAATGCCATGCGTTCATACTGATACACTGAATTCCAGTTGAACAGCACAGTTCTTTCAAACTTTCCCCTTTTCAAGTTTGTAACTCCCTTCTTGAGCACAGCACGGAGAAATCTACTTTTAAACATTTTGAATGTAACAAAGTTTATAATGTGTGTATTGCTGGTCTTTTAAAAAAATGTTTTTCTCACTTAGATTGGCCTTTGCTCTCCAAGAACTATCAAAACTCCGGAGATGTCATTTATTTTATTCATTCAACCAACATACGTTTATCAAGCAAATACTATGTTGTCGGGGAACGTTCTCGGGCTTGGGGATACAGCAGTGAACAAAACATCGCCTTGGGAAAGAAACGTGGAACGAGAATGATAGATAAAAAGCTGGGAAATGGCAAAACTGGGATCTGAACCCAGACAGCCTGGCTCCGGAATCCATACTTTTACCATCTGCCTCTGATTGTTTTTGTAATTGCTCTCTGCCTTCCACAGAACTTTACAGCTCCCTTGAATCCAATAAAAATGCCTCTGGCAGTTTCTAAATCTACCCAATGCATCTTCCGCATTATTTTTTCTTATGCTCAGTTTCCAAATCTGTGAGAATATACGAATTTCAACCTGCTGTGAGGATAAATGAAATTAGATGAGGTGCCTGGCGCTACTTACAGACACATCACAGGTATTCGGTGAAGTTAACTTCCTTTTCTACCTCAACATAAATGCTACCCTATAAAGTTCTTCCAGAACAAAGACTTTTTTCTCTTCTTCATTCGATCAATAATTTATTCATATAGCCATTTATTATTTTTTCGAGATTTTATTTATTTACTTTTAGAGAGAGGGGAAGAGAGGGAGAAAGAGAAGGTGAGAAACATTGATGTGAGAGAGAAACATCCATCATTTTTGCTTTTTGTACGAGCCTCGACTGGGGACCAAACCCACAGTCCAGGCATGTGCCCTGCCTGGGAATCTTGCCTATAACCTTTAGTTTTGTGGGTCAATGCTCAACCAACTGAGCCACACTGGTCAGGGCCCATTCATTCTTACATCCAGTCAGAAAGCATTTATCGAAAATCCAATATATACCAGGCTCTCTGCTAGACATGGGGGATACAGGAACGGTACAGCCTCCATTCTCAAGGAGCTCACAGCCACATCTGGGAGACACACAGTTACAATACAATTGATATGTATTACAGCTCAGATGAGAGCTAGAAGGCTGGTCACAGAAGAAGCCTCCCATGAAAGTACGGGCTCTGTCATAGCAAGGGCTGGTGCAGCAATTCTGCTGTTAAAGTTGCCAAGGACAGTTAGGTAAAAACATACACAGGTGAATGAACTTGATCCAGTTCAACAAATCTTTCATAGTCGACCTTACTGCCCAAGGCACTGTGCTCTGAACTGGGAGTGTTCAGGTGGACAGGGGGCACCTGAAGGCTCTTAATGACTTCCATAATACTTTTCCTGGCAAATGCAAATTTCTACAAAGAGGTGTTTCAATGAATGGAGTGAATTGTAGGGGTAGGCAAGCTCCTGTGACAACGAGATGGTGAAGGGGGCCTCTTAGGTCTCTTATTGTAGGCCTCCTGGAATAAACTTGTTGAAGCGTGGCTACTTGTACTATATAAATGACAGTCTCTGACAGCTTCTAATCAAAGGAATAGTATAGTCAAATTGGTATTTATTAATAGGATGGAGGAAGGAAGACCAAAATCAATAACACCAGCAAGGAGGCTGAATTAAGAAGGCAAAGCGTGGGGTAGACGTTTGGTGTGTAGAATCTGGCAGTTGTGCAAGTACTCAGGGACAGTGTGTAGAGTGAACAGAGCATCGATGGCAGGTACCCTGTGAAACGCTCTTTCAGCACCTGGCAGAGAAAAGGCAGCCCTGGAAGGACACCTGAAGAGGAGCGAGAGGAGGACTAGGAGAGACTGGTGTACTGGGCGTCCAAACGAGCGAAGAGAAGGCGGGGACAAGGAGGATCAGGAAGGAGGGAGCAGTCGTGTCCACTGCTGTAGAGAGCTCCAAAAAGCCTCCACGTGATCGGCAATAGGGGACCTTTAGCCAGAGCAGTTTCTATGTAAGTGGCGCAGGTGGGAGTTTCACTGCAATAAACGAGTGAATGAGGGAGTAGAAAAAGTCAAGGTGAGGACGAAAATGAATGAATAAATCAAGCGCTGTGCCCTCACTTGCCTTGGGGATTTCCAGAGCCAACGTCGGGAGCTGGTGCGGAGGAAGGGCCTTCCAGACAGGGCTCTGGCTGCCACCTAGGAAACCTGAGAGCCTCGAAACCCTCAGGTAGGCGCGGCTCCAAGGTCAGGGTCACCTCGGGCCTCTCGGCAACCCGTCACCTTGACGACCAACTCAAAAAACTGTGACGGGCGGAAGCAGTTAGATCATCTCGCGATATCTGGCGGCCGACGCCGGTCTTCTGGGCCTGGGAACCGCGGCCAGCTCTCGCGAGTCTTCCCTGGAGTCGGAGCGCGGGGCCGGGTGGTAAGGAAAGCTGTAGTTCAGGGCGAGAAACATGTCGGAATCAGAGCTCGGCAGGAAGTGGGACCGGTGTTTGGCGGATACGGTCGTCAAGATAGGTAAGAGGCTCCTCGCCCCTGGCAGCCCCCGCCCGGAGCCGATGAGCCAGCTCGGGGCCCCGCTGACCTGGAGGGCGGAAGGGAAGCTTCGCGAGAGGTCAGGCCGCCCGGCCTGTTCCAGTCCCTCAGGCCAGGGCCAGGTGCCCGAGCCCGGGCTGGAGGTCACTCGGGCGGTGGGGGGCACGGGCCGGAGGAGCCAGGGCCGCGCCGAGTGGGAGTAGTGGAGTTGCGGCCCCGAGGAGGTGGGGAGGGGGGGTTGGGTTGGCAGGTGGCACGATCGCGTGCCAGAGGCTCGAAATTCTCCCCGGGGCCACATCTCCGGCACGGGAAGTGGAGCCTGGTCAGGAGGCCAGGTCCCACCCCAGCTGAAACTAAAGTGCCTTCTAAAGGAGGTCATCGGGAGCACTTTATAACACCGCCAGGCCCTAACGTGAGTTGCTGTCATTCCCGAGTTGTAACCTGATTTATCCGGTCTGAAACCGGAGAGACTCCGTGACGGTGAGCTGGAATGAGGATTGTCCTGGAAAGTAAAAGACATTGGTCACTTTGTAGTCCTTAATGTAACTGTAGCCTTTTCACATGGGCTCAGGGACGACACGCATTACCAAGAGGGAATTCCTTTACGGAACGCAAAGTGCCAGACACTGTGCTGGGTGCGCAACTTCATTCATTATCCCATTACAGGTCATGAAATTGAGAGGCCGGTGAAGGGATTTCCCCGGGGTCTAATCAATGGCAAAAGTGATTATTTATCCCAGGCTTTCTGGCCTCAGGTCCCATGCTCTTTGTTCCATACTCATTTTTATTAACCAAATTTGATGTTTTGGGGTGGAAATCTTAGAGTACTTACTAGGATTGTCCTTGAATGCAATATAGGAAAAGAAATAAGATTGCAAGCTCTGTGATGGCAGAGATGTTTTTGGTTTATTCACTGCTGTATCCCCAACCCCTGGAAGGCTGTTTAGTAAAAGTCGTTGAGAAGAGTGAATAAATGAAGTAATGTATCTCAGGTATTCAACACCACTTCACCCTTGAATTCACTACTTACCAGCTGTGTGATTTAGTGCAAGTTAATTAACTTGTCTATGCTGTTTTGTCATTTGTAAATGGGCAAGAAAAATGATTACCATCTCATGGACTTGTGAAGATAACATGAGTTAGTTTTATGTAACGGCTTGAATATGACTCACTAAGAATGGATTATTTTGGAAGTGACCAAAGAAATACACAATTTTTGTTAACAGCTTACAAGGAAGTGAGGTAACACTTCCTTAAATGGTGGGAAAGAGACAGATTTACCTAAAAGGATTATGAAGAGTGAAGGTCAGAAAAATACATAAGATACTTAGCAGAGTGCCTGGCACTGTGCGTGCATTAAATCCCAGTAGTGATTGCTGATAGTAGGATTGTTTTGCCAGTGACAGTCACGTGAGGCAGGGTGCAGTGCCGGCTTTTGTGAGTGGGACAGTGGTTGGGGGTGTGGCATACACAGGTAAAATAGATGAAGCGCGGTGATGTGTGACTACAGATAAAAATTAAAATGAATGATTCCGACTCTTTCTGCTATAGCACTATTATAAATCATGTAAGTAGATTGATGGACTAAGGTCATCTAGAAAGGGTTTGCACGGGGAATGGGCCCTTTAGCTGACCTTTGGAGAAGGACTTGGACGTGAATGGTCAGGAAGGGCAGGAGAACTGGAGCAGAAGCCTAGCAGAACGTACACGGAGGAGGAGACTGAAGCCCCGGGAAAGGTCAAGTGGCTGGAAGCGGAGGAGCTAGTTAGAACCCAGGCATTGTCATTTCGGCACTCCTGTTCCTCAGGGAAGGCTGGTTCAGGTGAAGTCAGAACTGTGACATGTCTTGGAGAGATTCCACTTTGACTTTAAGGCTTTTTTACATGCATTCTGTAGATTCAAGGCCTCTGTTTTAGATTAAAGCTACTACTTCATGCTTCCAGGCAGGGCTCATTACATGTAGGCCGGTGGGGAATCATGGGATGGCTTTAAACGACAAATACTTGTTGAGCTCTGGGCCAGTCCGTGGGCGAATAGAGAAGCAGAAGGCATTTCACTGCCCTCAGCAGGGAATTGGTGTGATAGAATGAAATTTTCGTGTTGTTCTGGCAGTGTTTTATACAGAACGAATTTGGAGTAGAGAAGGCAAGCAGAACTGTAAATGTGAAGCGATAAAGTCTGAACTGCTAGGCCAGAAAGAAATATTCGAGAAACTCCAAACTTTTTCCCCATTTATAAAATGAAAACAGTATAACCCACTTCCTAGACCAGCACAGTGACAAGGATGGAGTAGGAACTCAGTAACTGCTATTTTTTCTTATTTTTTCTCCAATTGGTTAACTTTACCTTATCTTCATTCCATATAAAGATGACTCCTGGCCCTGGCCGGGCGGCTCAGTTGGTTAGAGTGCTGACCCAGTGCACCAGGGTTGCGGGTTCAATGCCCCAGTCAGGGCACAAACAAGGGGCAACCAATGAATGCATAGGTGGGTGGACAACAAGTCCATGTTTCTCTCTCTCTCTCTCTATGTCTTGCTCCCTTCCTCTCTCTTTAAGAATTTATATATATGACTGCAAGGTTAGAACTTGGGTAAGTGGTAATGCCATTGACCAGAATTTGGAAGTAAAACAGAAGTGGAGTATGTGTACCTTACTTACACCAAGTAACATATAGTTACTTAGTAACTGGTTACATTTAGCAGGAGAGAGACTATAGGGAGAAAACAAGGTCATGATTTTGGTTGCTTTTCTAAAGCTTACGTAGTTGAATTTGAGAGTGATAACGGAGAAGTTGAAAGGGGAGCTGAGTTCAGATTTTGAGGCGGTTGTCCCTTTAGTGATGGTCTTAGAGATGGGGCATAAGAGGGGCGAGGCGCGGAGTCTAACTTTGGGAGGCTTTATTCAGTCTGAGGGTCCTTGAGGTTGTGGGGGCGAACTCTTTTCTGCGGTGAGTGTGCCAGCTCCTGCTCCTTCAGGTGGCAAGAACTCCTTAAACCTCTTGGGAGGTGCGCTTTTCTAGTGCTCCAGGATGGGAGTGGACTCCGAATGGCAGCCCGGCAGAAGACGGGGGGGGGGGGGGGGGGGGNGGGGGGGGGGGGGAGGTTTAGAAGAGTCAGGCGGGGAAGGAGGGGCCAGCGCAGGTGTCAGTCACCTCTTGATACTTTTACACTCTCCGCCCTGACCAAGCCCGAAGGGCAGCCATGGTGAGTGGACAGCTCCCTTTGTACGCACATCTCTGTTTGGCTAAAGCCTTTTTGTTTTTGCCCCACTGGTTTGCTGGGGGGGGAAGACTATTTTAATTACTTATGTTTGGCCTAGATGTTGCACAGATATGTTAGATAGCCCTTGTAAACACAAACCTTAGCATTAAAAATACTTTTTAAAAAAGCATTTCCTTTTTTAAAAAAAGATTTTATTTGTTTTTAGAGAGAGGGGAGTGGAAGAAGAAGGAGGGGGAGAGAAACATTAGTGTGTGGTTGCCTGTCATGTGCCCCGTTCTAGGTAACTGGCCCACAACTCAGGCATGTGCACTGACTGGGAATTGAACCGGTGACCCTTTGGTCACTTGCTTAATTCACATGTTTGATCATGTGTCCTTATGCTTTGGGGACTTTTATCACCTTTTTATTTCACCTGGGGATGTAAATTACTGTCAGTAAATCTTAATGTTAAAGGAGTATTAGAAGTGTTTGGAAATAGTCGACTAAGAAACATAAACCAGAGAGCACTTTTACTTTCAAACAAGTAGAGAGTGATGCTCTAAATGCTAGTGCCAGCGCCTTACTGCAGGGAATTAAAAGGGGATGAAGGATATTACATTTCATGAATGTCATGTTCCGTTAGTTTTATGTGAATGCATCATTAATGGCTTTTGATAATTTTATGGATTTATTTTTAACTTTGTTATCAGATTTATTGGGTGCTCTGGTTTTCTTTCCTCACTCACTTAAGGGCCTGTGCCGTTTGTTTTCCTTGTAGTGCTGAGTAATTTGTCTTGTATGCACCCGCATACATCATACATTCTTGTTAATGAAAATAGGAAGATTAGGCTCTTGCCAGTATAGACTGGATGGGAGGTTCTGTATATTCTGTTCCCAGGGAAAATCAGATTCCAGATGAGAAAGCCGTAGACATGAGGCCTGTGGAGGCACCTCCCTGTGGCCTGAGTGTCTCTGAGCCCTCCTGCACATGTGGGTCGCCGAAGCCCCACCACTGCCTCGGGGTCCTGTTGTGACTCCCTCCTGAGTGCTGAAGGCCAGCACTGGAGGCTGCATCTCGTGACCAAGGTAACGTGTGTGTGACAAAGGCCAGAGCCCGAGCGCTGCAGATTTGCAGGAGACTTGGAGGAAAACCTGGTTCTAGTACTTCCTGGGTTCACGTGGAGGTCCTGGGAATCCCTAACGTGACTTGGAAAGCTATGAAATTGGTGGTGTCCCTCTTCCCAGCATTTCACTCCCACTGTGAGACCAGAATAAGGGATATCCAGTGTTACTAATCCGTGTGTTGGCCAGGAAATCTGAAATGGGGGAGGGGTGGGCCAAGGCTGTTCATACTTGTCTGAAAATGGCTGTTTTTGCAAGACTGGTATATTAAGCACTACAGTGTTTTTCATTTTCTTTGTGACAAGGAAAAATGCAAGCCATGGGCTTTTGTAAGCAGCCCCTAGAATGTATTTCATTCAGTGGACCATGGTAGCATTCATGTGCCTTTGCTTTTCTTTTACCCATCTTTTCCCATTAGAAATAAATGCACTTCCAGTAAGCAGCCTCTCTGTGCCTTTTCCCCTCATCTATAAAATAATAGTACCTGCCTCAGGGGGTTGTTGTAAGTAAGGAAATGAAATAATCCCTAATAAGCAATGAGGACATTAGCTGTTCTTGATAAATGTTAGCTGCGTTAGCGATCATAAGTTAACACATTTGCCCTGATCTTGGCTATTGTGAGTGGTGTGGAAACTTGACTACACACATGCACACGTATGCACACACATAGTCTGTCTGGGAAAATGTCCAGCCATTGTTAATGTAACGAGAGCAGTTTGCACAACACCTATGTAACCTGGCAACCAGGGAGACTGGACTGGAATGTGCATGGGTGAACAGTGACGACTTCACTGTACTAGTCAGTGAGGGTGGTAGACACTGTTGACTGAGCAGGTGCACTGTGTGGCCATCACATTCAAAATGGCTGAGCGAGGAGAGCAATGAATCTGCATCAAGGATGGTTCAGAGGCTCTGGGGGTTGATGCAATGAGTGCGGCACAAATGAAAGTGAGGCACATACGCTTCAAAGATGGTTGAGAAGCTGTTGAAAGTGATCCATGTTCTGGAAGAACTGCAACAAGCAGAACACCTGAGAATGTTGAACATGAATGGGCTGCAATAACAAAGATCGGTGATCGACAATGCGAGAACTAGAAACGAATCTGGGGATTCCAAAACCTACTGTGTCTGAGATTTTGATGTAGGGCCTTGGCAAGAAACGTATTGTGGAAAAATTTGCTCCATGGCTTCTGTTACCAGAGTAGAAGGAATGCTACTCGGTAGCAGTTGCTAATAATTTGATTCAAGCTGCTACCAATGAACCAGATTTCCTCAAGGCTGTAACTTTGAAGGAGACTGAGGTGTCCCATGCCTGGGGTCATTGCCCTGTGTACAGTGTTTCTTGTGTTTTGTATCTGCTTCAATAAATGTCTCTATTTTTTATAGTACATGGATGGATACTTTCTAGACAGGCCAGAACTGTGTGTGTGTGTGTATGTGTGTGTGTGTAACAATTACATATAATCATTAATGTATATTCTTCCCAACGCAATACCAAGGATTGTGACAAGCCTGGGGTATGGGGGTTCCACGGATGAATAGGCACTGGACCTCCCCTTGAGGGGCTTATCTCTTTTTTTTAAGGTTTTATTTATTTATCTTTAGCGGAGAAGGAAAGAGAGAGGAAGAGAAATATCAATGTATGATTGCCTTTCATGCGTCCCCTGCTGGAAACTGGCCTGCAACCCAGGCATGTGCCCTGACTGGGAATCGAACCTCCATCCTTTGGTTCGCAGGCCCGCGCTCGAGCCACTGAGCCACACCGGCCAGGGCAAGGGGCTTATCTCTTTGAGGAGTGTGAAAAGGAGGTGGTGACATTGGAGTTTCATCTTGGGACAAGATGTAGGCATTCAGTAGGCGGGCCAGGTGGAGGACTGCATTCCAGGCCCCAGAAACTGTCCAGGTAACATCTCAGGGGAAAGACTTTGAGTCCTGCAGGGAATGATGGTAATGGCTGCCATTTATTGAGGACTTACCATGTCCCAGACACTGTGCTAAGCGTGTTACATGCATTATATCATTCAATCCTGTATTTTCCTGATGTTTTTCCAATTTTGTATTGTGACAAAATATGCGTAATACAATCGATCGCTGTAACCATGTTTAAGTGCACAATAAGTGGCAGCATCACACATTCACACTGCTGTGCAGTTGTTACTGTCACCCATCTCCATAACTTCTTTTCTCCTTTTAAAGCTGAAACTCTGCCCCCATGTGATAACGACACCCCGTTCCCACCCCGCCCCCCCCAGTCCCTGGCAGCCACCACTCCACTTCCTGTCTCCGTGATTTTGACTGTTCTAGGGGCCTCACGTGAGTAGAATCGTGCAGTATTTGTCTTTTTCAGACTAGCTTACTTCACTTCGTGTTGTGCCTTTGAGTTTCATTCATGTCGTATCATACGTCAGAATTCCATTCCTTTTTAAGGCTGAATAATATTTGTGTATGTGTGTGTTCACTTGTTCATGGACACTTGGGTTGCTTCCACATTTTAGCAATTGTGAGTAGTGGTGTTATGAACATGGGTGCATACCCAGAAATGGAATTATTGGATCATATATTCATTCCATTTTTGATATTTTGAGGATCTGCCATACTGTTTTACATGGCAGCTGTACCATTTCACATTCCTACCAACAGTGCACAAGAGTCCCAATTTCCCTCCCTTCCTCCCTCTCTTTCTTTTCTTGATAGTAGCTGTCGTAGTGGGCGTAAGGTAGTATCTTATTGTAGTTTTGATTTGCATTTCCCTGATGATTGAAGGTGTCGAACATCTTTTCATGTGTATGTTGGCCATTTGTTTATCTTCCTTTGAGAAATCTTTTCAATATCTTTGTTGTTGTGTTTTAGGCACTCGTTCTGTGTATATTCTGGATATTAATCTCTTACTAGATACATGGTTTTGCAAATATTTTTTCCGGTATGTTGGATGCCTTTTTACTCTGTTGATATTGTCTTTTTTTTGAGCTTCAGGAGACTTTATTGATCTAACAGTTGAGGATGAATTCATGCACAGGCAGGTGGTAGTGGTGGGGTGGCCATGGCTGCTTGTGTATCTGGTCCAGTGGCTGCTGGGAACCACATCTGGGGGCCACGTGACGCCATCCCAACTGCCGAGCACTTGCACCTGGAAGGCAGACAGGGGTGGGGTCCCATGCCTGGTGATCGAACCTTCCCTGGGGGACAGTGGCCTCTCACACAGTGTGAGAGGAGGTTTGTAAATGTGTGTAAGAAAGAGAGAGAAGAGAGAATTACATTTTTTTCCCCAAACTGCAAAAGGAAGTTCTACAACTTGGTGGGTATTGATAGGCTGATGCATTGACTGATTGATTGATTTTTAAATTTTATGGAACAGTTGTTCATCATCCATTTACCTCATTTCAAACACACATACTCCGCCCCCCCTCACCCTCGTTGTTGGGCGATGCTAAAATGGACAGCTGACCGACATTGCACCAGTGTTCCCAACACCCACCCATTTGTTGCCTTTGGGCTTCGTTGTGTTATGATACTGTCTTTTTTTTTTTAAGATTTTATTTATTTATCTTAGAGGGGAAGGGAAGGAGAGAGAGAGAGAGAAACATCAATGTATGGTTGCCTCTCTTGCATCCCCTGCCAGGAACTGGAAACTGGCCTGCAACCCAGGCATGTGCCCCGACTGGGAATTGAACTGCAATCATGTGGTTCGTAGGCCCGCGCTCAATCCACTGAGCTACACCAGCCAGGGCGACAATACTGTCTTTTGATGGGCACAATTTTTAACTTTTCATGGAGTCCAGTTTGTCTATTTTTTCTTCGTTGCTTGTGCCTGTGGCTTCTGAGCAGGAAAAACCTCCATGTTTCTCTTTTATTCACATACCCCCAGAACTTCTGGCGTCAAATGTGGGAGTTTTCCACTCTAGGCGATTCTTTGACACCAGCTAGATGTCCTGTAATTCAATTCAGTTCTGACACTAACTGAAGTTAGCACAGACCCCCCCCCCCCCCACCACCTGTCCCCCATGCTGAGGGCTGTTTCCCATCCTTCTGGCCACACCTCAGGAGACAGTCACAAGTGCAGATTGTGACCTCTGCTTCTGACTGGCTGGCTGTGTGAATCAGTCTCCCCCAACCCCCTCCTAGGGTTTGATAATTTGCTAGAATGGCTCATAAAACTTGAGAAAGCAGTTGCTTTACTAGAGCACCAGTTTATTACCAAGGATATTAAAGAATGTGACTAAATGGCCAGACAAAGAGCTAGATACACAGGGTAAGACCCCGAAGAGGTCCCAAGGGCAGGACCTGTCGTTTCTGGGGTTAGGGTGTGTCACCTTTGAAGTTGCGGGTGTGCTCACCAACGTGGAAGCTCTCAGAATCACATACTTTGGGGGATTTTTATGGATGCTTCATCAGAAAGGTACGGTCAGTCCTTGGTTAATTCTAGCTCTTCTCCTCTTTTTGGAGAATGGGGAGGGGCAGGGGAGGCCGAAAATTCCAAGCTTGGCTTGGTCTTTGTGGTGACCAACCCCCATCTGAGGCTACCCAGGAGCTCACCAAGAGTTGCTTCATTACAAGGAGACACTCCTATCACCCAGGAAATTCCAAGGGGTTTAGGAGCTCTGTGCCTGGAACTGGGGACAGAGGACCTCTATGTGTATGTATATACATATTTATTTCCTATTATTTTACAGTGTTGTGTCCACAAAGTCATTGCCAAACCCAATGCAATGAAGCTTTCGCCATATGAAGCCGTATAAAGAGCTTTATAGTTTTAGGTTTTGTATTTAGATCTTTGAGCCATAATGAGTTAATTTTTGTATTTGGTGTCAGGTAAGGGAGGGTCCAACTTTGTTCTTTTGCATATAGATCCCCAGTTTTCCTAGCACCATTTATTTAAAAAGATTGTTCTTTCTTCATTGAATGGCCTTGACACCCTTGTCAAAATCACTCGATCAGACACGAGGCTTGTTTCCGGGTTCTCTGTCCGTTGGTCTGTGTGCCTTGACACCAGCAGCACTGTTTCGATTACTGCAGCTTTGTAGCAAATTTTGAAATCGGGAAGGGTGAGTTTTCCAGGCTTGCTCTTATTTTTCAAGATTATTTTGGCTTTTGAAGGTCCCTTGATATTTCCTGTACATTTTTTAATGTTTTTTTTTGGTTTCTTTAAAAAATACATCATGGGATTCCAATAGGGCTCTGTAGATCGCTTTGGGTAGTATTGGCATCTGTTACCAAATAACGGTCTGTGGTATGGAATCCTGCATTCCGTTTATCCATCTGTCAGCTCATGGGCATTTCCGCTGTTCACACTTTCTGGCTGTACAAGTGTGTACAGGTGTTTGTGTGGACATAGATTTTCATTTCTCTTGGATATGTAACAGGATGGAATTGATGCACTGAGACAAAACATTGAATGTTAAGTTGAAGAGTGACATGGCTGAATTCTAATGTCAGAAAAATCACTGAATTAGCATGAGAATCAATCAGAAAGGGTCAGAGTGAAGACAGAGAGGTGGGTTAGCATATTATTGCAAGATCATGCCAAAGATGGTCAACATAGAGGGAACCAAGACCAGGTGAGGGCAGGAGTGGAGTGGACACAAGTGATGGTGACAGTACATGGTGATACTCACAGAGCCTGAAATGTAGACCCAGGAGTGGGAGGGCAGAGTGGTGCCTCGCCTGTGTAACTGGAGAATGGTGTTGGAGTTGACCAATAAGAGAGGCGGGAGGGGACCCCAAGTAACATTCTGTGCTTTATTAATTTCTGGTTTGTCTTGAGATGGGTCATCAGTTATATGCAGGTCAGTTAACAGAATGAAAGTTACTGCTTTGCTGTATGTTCATCTTCATTAAAAAAAGGGGGGTTTGGCCTTGTCCCTTCCTTGTTGAAAAGTAGGACAGGCCTTTCCAGTGGTGATGACCTCCGCACGAGAACACCCCTCTCACTAAGGCTCTCCTTCGTCGCTCTCCGGAAGAGGAGACGAGGAAATGCAAGAAGCACCTGGTGCAGACCCCAGTTCCTGCCCCATGGACGAGAAATGCCCGGGATACTGTAAAACCACCTCGTCTGTAGTCCTGCACAGACGGTGGCCTCGTGCGCTGGCTGCGTCTCCATCCTCGTCGCCTGCAGGAGGGGCAGCCAGGCTGACAGAAGGCTGTTCCTTCAGAAGGAAGCAGCACTAAAAGCACCCCAAATCAGGACAAATGGGGAACCATCCCAACAAACGCATTTTGAATTTAAAAAAAGGTAGGGTAGTAAGTGACTTAGCAGCTAGTCCTCCTCAGAATTAGCCACCAGGTTTTGTGTGCTCATCCATTAGTCAATCGAGTGTAGTTCAATTCATTGTTCCCGGCCATTTTAATGTTAAAAAATACTACACCGAAAGAGGCTGTGAATAAAGTCATGGAAAAAGAAAGCAAATTGCTGTTTTTCTTTAAATATCAGTTCATCTGATAAGTGTGGGTTACCGCAAAGTCGTGGTGGTTCACCAAAAATTGCCTTTTGGGGGCCTGTGTTTGCCAGCTGATGCCTCTCCATTTCGGGGAGTGATACCAGTCAGGCTAAACTAAAACACTTCAAAGGGTTCTTTTTGTGTTTAGGTTTGGGTTTCAAATTAGTACATGTTAATGGTTGAATTAGTAGGCAGGTTTTGTTACGTGTATTTCTAAACAGGGTATTTATTTCTAAGCAGTTTCTAAACAAGTGCAGAAATACTTTTCCATTGGCAGCAGCCGTACATGAATAATGGAACATTGCGATCTTGCTAGAGGAGACTTTCCTGTTAGTGTTACAGAGTAATGTCATTAGGCGCTATATGGAGCTTAAAAACATATTTAAATTTTTGTCTGGCTGTGGTTTTATGCTTTCCTAAAATGTGGGCTGAAATAGTTTATTAGTAAATATGCTGAATTGCTTTCTCTGGCAAGTGCATTTTAGTATAGAATCCAAGTAAAAACACAAATATTTACTTATAAAAGTCATTTGGTGTAGTAATATTTTTACTACGGCCACTGACCCACTAGTGAGATGTTAGGGCATTGCTGGGTTGGATCCTGTTTCTTTAAAGGCCAAGAGAGGGAAAGAGAGACGAAGCCAACATTAGTTTCGATGCTGGGTGTTTGCCATCACGTTTGGTGCACTAACACATTGCCCTTTTACTCTTCCAGCAACTCGGTGAGGAAGTTTATCTTTGTTTTTCTCGCAAGAAAGATAATATTCAATGATATTTATAGAAATCGAGAAGCTTATTTTAAAATCTATATGAAAAAGTAAATAATCAAAATAGCCAAAGCAGTTATGTACTTATTAATAAAAATTTTATGTATTTATTTTTAGGGAAAGGGAAAAAGGGAGGGAGAAAGGGGGAGAAGCATCGAGGTGAGAGAAACATCGATCGGTTGCCTCTGCCACGCGCCCCATCTGTGCACCGAACCTGCAACCTGAGCATGTGCCCTGACCAGGAGTCAAACCAGTGACCTTTCGCTTTGCCCAGTGACACCCAGTCAACCGAGCGACACCGGTCAGGGCAGCCAAAGCAGTTTTTGGAAAGAAAACCGAGTTGTAGGAGTAACATGACCTGATTTCAAGGCTTACTGTAGGCTGCAGTAGATACGACGCTGGTGTCGGAGGAGGGATGTACGCACGGATCAGTGGGATCAGCTACGTCCAGAAGTTCTCGTACCCCATAAACGTGTGGTCAGGTTATTGTTGACAGAGATGCCCAGTTGGTTAATGGGGAGAAGGATCTTTTCAGCAGATTGTGTTAGAACTACTGTATATCCAGTAGAGAAAACAATGAACCTCATTATCACATGTAAAAATATTAGCTTGAAAGGATCACAGACCTAAACGGAGAAACTAAAACTATAAAGTCTCTAGACGAAAACAGGAGAAAAATATTTGTGACCTTGAGTTCAGCAAAGATTTATTAGGGTACAAAAAGCAAAAATTCACAAAGAAAAATTGACGTACTGGATTTGATCAAAATATAAAATTTTTGACTTCCGGCCAAGATGGAGGCGTAGGTGGAAACACTGCCTCCTCACACAACAAAGTTTAAAGACAACAAAGTTTTAGTAACAAAAATGCAACCAAAACACAGAAAATTGAACTGTACGGAAGTCTGACAAGAACGAACCATTCAGCCAGACCGGTAAGAGGGGCGGAGCCGGGGGCTGGTGGAGCGGGGGTCCGGCAGGGAAAAGCAGCAGATCCCAAGTGTGGGGTGGCTGGCTGACTGCGGTCACACATTCACACTCAGATAAACCAGGCAAAGGAGCGAGCAGTGAGGCAGACTGCGCAGGCTTGGGCCCCAGCATTGGGAATTAAAGCCTAAAAGCACCAGTTGGAAAGACTTTTGGGGTCGAGGTGCCAGGAGAAGTTCCCAGGCTCACAGAGGGTTTGTTGGAGAGACCCACAGGGTCCTAGAATGTATACAAGCCCACCCACCTGGGAACCAGCACCAGAAGGGCCAAGTTTGCTTGGGGGAAATGGCAGAGGGAACCAAAATTCGAGAGAGGGTGAAACAAATGCCATTGCTCCCTCTCTGACCCCGCCTCCACATACAGCCTCACAACCCAGCGACTGGATTGCCTGGCCCTGGTGAACACCTAAGGCCCTGCCCCTCACTATATAACAGGTGTGACCAGACCTCCCCCCCAAAAAAAAGGCTCAAACGCAAGAACAAATCAAAGCCCCAGAGCCAATACTTTTAAGCAACCAAGAGATAGCCAACCTATCAGATACACAGTTCAAAGCACTGGTGATCAGGATGCTCACAGAATTGGTTGGTTTTGGTCACAACCATTGTGACCACAACCATTTTTTCATTAGATGAAAAAATGAAGGCTACACTAAGTGAAATGAAGGAAATGCACAGGGAACCAATACTGATGGGAAGAAAACCGGGACTCAAATCAATGGAGTGGACAAGAAGGAAGAAAGAAACAACCAAACAGAAAAGAATGAAGAAATAAGAATTCAAAAAAATGAGGAGAGGCTTAGGAACCTCCAGGACATCTTTAAACATTCCAACATCCGAATCATAGGGGTACCAGAAGGGGAAGGGGAATAGGAACAAGTGGAAAACTTATTTGAACAAATAATAAAGGAGAACTTCCCCAATCTGGCAAAGGAAATAGACTTCCAGGAAGTCCAGGGAGCTCAGAGTCCCAAAGAAGGTAGATCCAAGAAGGAACACACCAAGGCACATCATAATTACATTAACCAAGATTAAAATGGAGAGAATCCTAGAAGCAGCAAGAGATAAGGGGACAGTCACCTACAAAGGAGTTCCCATCAGACTGTCAGCTGATTTCTCAAAAGAGACCTTGCAGGCAAGAAGGGGCTGGAAAGAAGTATTCCAAGTCATGAAATCCAAAGACCTACAGCCAAGATTGCTCTGTCCAGCAAAGCTTTCATTTAGAATGGAAGGGCATATAAAATGCTTCTCAGATAAGGTCAAGTTCAAGGAGTTCATCATCACTAAGCCCTTATATGAAATGTTAAAGAGACTTATTTAAGAAAAAGAAGATAAAAAATATGAACAGTGAAAGGACAGCAAACTCACAGTTATTAACAACCACACCTAAAACAAGCAAACTAAGAGGACAGCTAGATCAGGAGTGGAACCATAGAAATGGAGATCACATGGAGGGTTAGCAAGAGGGGAGTGGGAGGAGGAGAAGGGGGGAGAAGGTACAGAGAATAAGTAGCATAGACGGTAGGTAGAAAATAGATGGGGGAGGGCAAGAGTAGTAGGGGAAATATAGAGTCTAAAGAATTTGTGACACATGGACATGAATGAAAGGGGGAATGGTGGAGGAAGGGTGTGCAGGGTGGAGGAGAATGAAGGGGGGAATGGGACAACTGTAATGGCATAATCAATAAAATAAAAAGAAAATAAATAAAATTTTTGTTCTTTGAATGACACCATTAAAAAATTAAAAAAAAAACAGAGCACACTTTCCCTTCCACCTAAGACTGCGTCTCCCTGGCTGAGTTGAAACCGCAAAGATACCTCTCCGGAGCTGAGGAGCAGACCCTGGAGGAGCAGAGCCGAGCCCTCTCGGTGGAGGGGCCCGGGCCTGGCCGCCCCACAGCCGGGCTGTATCCCACTGAGCCGCTCTGCAGCTGCATAGCCGTGCTCCACTGCACCCCCCATGGGGGGTGCTCCTGTTGGTGTCAAGCTGGTGCCAACAACCATGGATTGACACTAGCAACTATCATAGATTTCTTTGCCTCCCTCTTATTTAAAAACAAAAACTCAAGTGCATATTGTCTCTTTAGCCTAAGCAAGTAAATTTTGGGGGAAACAGAGGTGAACCAGGCTGCTCAGTTGGAATTTGCAGGAATCCGGACCCTTCATTCTCGTCCCCAGCAACTGCACCCAGCCGCTGTTACAGAGCCGGCTGAGCAGCCCAAACCTTGCCAGCTCTCCAGACACTTTGTTTATCTCAAATGCTTTGAGTCTGTGAAGGGATAAACAAAATGTGGACTATTATTCAGCCTTAAAAAGAAAAGAAAAGAGGGTGGGGGAATGGTATGAAAGTGGTCAAAAGACAGGCTTCTGGTCGTAAGACACATGGGCACTGGAGATGTGATTACAGCGTGATGACTGTAGTGGGCACACTGTGTGGGTGATTGGAAGTTGCTAACAGTAGGTCCTACAAGGTCTCATCACAGGGGAGAACAAACCACAAACAGCACAGAAAGACAAGCCACAGAATGGGAGAAAACATTCACAATACATGTATCTGATAAAGGAGTTGTTTCCAGAACAAATTAGGAAATCCTAACATTAATCATAAGACAACTCATTTAAGAAAATGGGTAAAATGTTTGAAAACATTTTTTACAAAAGAATTAAAATTGTAATGAGATACCCCTTCACATCCATTAAAATAGTTTAAAATAAAAAGACTGACGGCACTAAGGTTCACGGGGACGCAGAGCAGCTGGCATCTTGCACGCTGCTGCCAGGAGTGTAAAACGGTGCTGCCACTTGGTAAAACTGTTAGGTAGTTTTTATAAAGTCAAACACACCATCTAGTCGTTCCACTCCTAGGGACTAACCCAGGAGACATGGAAACACATCCGCAGAGTCTGGCGTATGAAAGTTCGTAGCAGCTTTGTTCATAATGCCCCAAACTGGAAAGAACCGGATATCCATCACAGATAAATGGATAAGCAAAATGTGGACTAGGCCATAGTTTACAACATTTGGTAGTAGAAAGGAACAAATTGCTGGTGCGTGCAACAGCATGCATGCATTCAGAATCCTTAGGGTGGGTGAAAGGAGCTAGACACAGAAGAGTACATGCTGTCTGTCCTGGGGTTTCACCACCAAAACACCCTCCAAGCAAACAGACAGTACAGGCAGACCTTGGAGGTGGGCGTTCAGTGCTAGACCACTGCAGTAAAGCGGGTGGTAATCTTTTCACTGGCGGAAGGTCTCGCCCTCAGTTTGTACAGGCACGCACCTGTGGAGCTCAGTAGTGCAAGGTGCAGTAAACAACATACGCCTGTGTATGCTTTATGATTCGCATAAAATTCCAGAAAATGAAAACCAACCTGTGATGACGAAGTACGAGAGATAAGTGGTTGTCTGGGGCAAAGGGTGAAGGGAAGGATGGACTGGTGAGGGGCACGAGGAGGCTTTTGGGGGATTACGGTGCTGGTTTCACGTGCGTATACACCTGTCGAACCATTGAATTGTACAGTCTAAAAGGGTACGTTTTATTATGCATACATTGTACCTCCAACAGTTACTTAAAACCAAAGGGATAAAGTATGAAAAGGATATGAAAAATACTCAGTGCCGGTGAAGATGTAAGCAACCAGAACCCTTACTTAGACTGAGCTGGTGGAAGTATGAGTCAGGGTAGCCCTTTGGAAAATGGGTGTTATCTGTTAAAGCTGACTGTGTGTACACCCTGTGACACAGCAGTTCCACGCCTGGGTACACATATACCCAAGAGACATGCATGCATCTGTTTCACCAAATGACTTACACTGGAATGTTCACAGAACAGTACTCGTAGCAGGGTCAACTAGAAACTACCCAACGCCTATCAACAGAATGGGTAAGTAAGTCGTGGTGTACTAATGTAGTGGACTGCTATACAGCGATGAAAATGAATGAACTTCTGATGCATTCAGCCATTCACAACGTTGTCGGGTTAAAGTTCTCACGGCATGATTCCATTTCTGTAAGTTTAAAAGCAGGCGAAAGTGCTCTGCTATTAGAAGTCAAGATGGTTATTTTGGTGACGCTTTGGCTGTTTTTGGACGGAGAGTTCTGACGAAGGGAACACAGATGGGCTTCCGGGGGTGTCGCTTAGCTTCTGTTCCTTGCTCTGGTTGCTGGTGATGTGACCATGTTTAGTTTGAAAATTCATCAACTGGCATACTTAATTGTGCAGCTTTCTGTTTGTATATTTCAATAAAAAGTTTTAAAAAGACGTACTGTCACAGAAGGCTGTCCTTGGTCATTATAAAGTGAGAAGAGCGAGTTGTAGAACATCATGTATGATATGATACTATTTGTATAAATGGACTGGTAAACTTAATCCAAAGTGTCCCTTGGGAATAATAATGATTCTTGGAGGGGAGGATCATTAACTTTGCTTTTTGTAATGTAAGCAAATAAACAAATGACAACAGTTTCTTTTCAAAAAATGGTTTACTACTGAATTCAGTTGGTTCCCATAGTTGAAGACTGTGAATACTCTAAATATGTTAAGTCAGTTTTGTAAGTGAACAGGTTAGTAGTTTAAAGTGGAAGTCCAACTTTGAAATTATGTTGGTCTCTATTAATGAAGTTTCTCATTGACTGACAGGTTGAAAGGATATACTTGCTCTTGGGAGATGCGATGATGTCCCATTGTTGTTTTTCTTGGATGGCCCCGTTTTAATAACCTCCACGAATTCACAGACTTACAGAATGATAGAAGATTAGAGCTGGAAGAAGCCTTAGGAAGTCACTGTTGTTAAATGCCTTCCCGAGTACCCTGGGGGGGGTGGCCACTGAGTAGGAGTGGGCACAGAGAGGAAAGTGAGGGGAGGCTGGGAAAGTGCCTTCTAATCAGGCTTCCAACCCGCTCTCCCCCGCTGCCCCGCAGAGCAGCTCCACTTTGGTCTGCTTTATTTTTCTGTTTTCTGTATCATGCGTACTTTATTTGGAAAAATAATTTGATTCTCTGGGGGTTGGGAAGGCTGGTAACACTAAGTTATTTCAACTCTCTCGTTTCACAGATTAGAAAATCGGCACCTGGGGAGACCGAGACCTTCCCCGGGCCCATCCATCGGGCAGGGCAGTGTGTTCAGAGCCTGTGTCTTTCTCTGGGTGCTGGGCCCATTTGTCCCTGAGACTGCTGTCTTCTGTTCCCAGCGAACAGCTCTTCTCCTCCTGGATTTAGCCAGCCGCTGGGGTCCCACCCACTGGGCACAGGCTTCACCCTCTCCATTCCCCCACCGCTGACCTGGAACTAGTTCGGAGCTTGGTTTAGGATACTGTTCCTGCTGAATGGAGCTGGTTTCTGTTTCAGCTAGAGACCGTCCCCACCTGAGATGGCTGTTTGGGATCACATAACGTATGACAAACAGGAGAGTGCATTCATTAGCAGTTTTCAAAATGTGCTCTGTGGAGCCCTAAAATTTGGGGGTCCCCTGTGGCACAAGTATGAGGTTCAGGAGGTGGGGCCTGGGTGCTCCTTGAACTCTTCAGGTAGAAGGTTCGTTTTCACCTGTTGAATGTGCTGGAAGAAAGGCTTTCTTTCTGTTTTGAAACTGTCCCAAGCTTCTCACCCTCTGTGACTCCGCAGCTGCCGCCCTTGCAGGCTAGTGCCCACACGACACAGGGTCACCATTCACACGTCTGTGTGTGCACACTCTTTCGGCAACTGAAACAAGTGGGGAAGGAAGAAAAGAAAAAGGAGCAAACAATAATTAGAATGAGTTTTTTAAAAATGTAGGGTGTAATTTTAAGGTTTTTTTTTTTTAAAAACCAAAAGAATTCTTGTAAAAAAGGAAGATGGAAAGAAGGAAAGAACTGTATTGCTTACAAAGTGAAAGTCTGTTGGAATTGGTAACTATTAACAGCAACTTAGCTGGTCACTTTTAAAAATAAGTGGAGAAAATGAATCTGAAATGCTCTTTAGACAGCATGACAGGAATCAGAAATATAAGATAAAAGTACAAACTAGAAAAAATACAGGATGTGAGAGTAAGGATGAAGATGAACGGGTGATGGGGAGTTGAGTGAATAGAAAAGCAGCAGGAGGCGCGCCTTGGAGAGAGGGCGGGTGGCCCGGCAGACCAGGGCGTGGCCAAGGGGCTTGTTTAAGGTCGCATAGACTCTTGGAGTTGGGTCGGTGATGTATCTTCTAGTAGAATTTTAAAGCTATTTGATTAATAGTTAACAATGTACATGGGAGGAATTGAAATCCTGTGCTTTTACTTCAGGTTTCTTTATCCAACCTAAATCTGTATTAGGATGCATAGGATAACTTATAATTAATGTAACGCTGTCACTTAATTGTTGATGGATTTGTAGACTTGCTTAACTTTGACAAATGTTTACAAGTTAGAACAAATGTTTTTGATTGTTTGTCAGAACCTGCACATATAAACCACTCAGAATTCCTGTTTGATGGAAGTTAAATGATTAACTGAAGCAATTGATTTAAAGCAACATAATTCACTTTTTACTAGGAAGGTAGTCCTAAGAAAGCTGCTCATTTCTTGGCATCATTTCAGATGACTACATCAGAATCCATTAGTTGTAGGCATGTTTATTTTTATTTTATTTTTTTACCATTTCAGCAGAGGCCCATATGTGACAAACCCTGAGCTCGTAGGCTCATGAGTATTCCCCTTTGATTGGAAGCAACAGTACAGTCTATAACAGCTCCCATCCTGTTTTGTCTTGATATTAGAACAGTGCTGTTCATCTTACGTTTTCACAGGATTGACTGTGATCACTGGCAAATTACAACTTATTTTTCTGCTTGTTTCAGTGTAGCTTGAAATTCATTTTATTTCAGTTCGTAACTTGTATTTTAGGAGAGTTTTTTTCCTTCACTGAGTTTATAAAACTTGAGTTTTTGATTTCTTACCGTATTTGGTGATTTGGAGAGGTTTACCTCTGGGGCTTTGTGGCATAGTGACACCTTTAAGAAATGCCATGCTGTCATGCGAAGGCATCAGGGTGTTGTGTCCCGTCTACCCACGTAGTCTGGGCGCTTTATTAGAACAAGATCCGGGTGACAAAGAAGCCGCTGGCTCACAGGAAGCCCCAACATTCAGGTGGGTCATTCCAGCACCTTTGCAATGCCAATTTGAGATATTTGCTATTTGCACCAACTGTACCTTAAATGCAACCCCCTTAGTATCTTTTAAAAATATTTGACCCCCTTTTCTATCTCTTTTACTGTGTCCATGACTACGTATGTCTTTACCTAAGGATCTGTTATTTCAGAGTTATCATTAAGTGCCGTCATCCCTACTCAGAAGTTCCTGAGTCCTGTTCAGAGGCCCCTTAAACACCGACCCTTTCATTTCTGCCTGGCTTAGATACAGGAAAGGTGGAGGGACCGAAGCATGTAAGGCAACATTTTTCAGTTGCATGGGCAGAAAAGATAACCTGTGCTCCCTGTGGCTCATTTCTCCTGCCACTGTCTCTCCCTGTCCCTTCTCTAATGGTACGGGTGCTCTGCCCATTGCTTCTAGTACATTCTGCGTCTGTCACTGTGTCTTGTACTTGTACGCTAGACCGTGAGCGGAGTGAGTGCAGGAACTTACACCCCAGGCCCAGCATAGCGCCAGGCTCACGTGAGGTCGGGAAATACCTGCACATAGTGTGGGCCAGGATGAATTTGGGAAGGTACTTAATTTCCTTTGGTAAGTCAGAATTAATTACTGTAATTGTCTGATTATAATCTCTATGTCTGTAAGGAGGCTACCCTGGCACTAATACAGCATAGCAGCCAGGGACTGGGCCTCTGGAGTCAGACCGCCTGGGTTCAAATCCCAGGTGTGTGGCCTGGGGCAAGTTACTTAACCTCCCTGTGTCTCAGTTTCTCTGTCTATAAAATGGGGCCAGTAAAGAAGTTTATTGTGAGGATCAAAATGAGGTGATTTTGTCCTGAAGCATAAGTGCTTAGTGAATGCTCTTTACTTAATATCACGTGGTGTTCCTGAAAAGAAGGTGCACGTTGCGGTTTTATAAGTCAAGTTATATTTTATTAAGGGAATTTGGTATTGAAGCTCATTTAATGACTTATAAATAGGACCAGTGTTTTTATGGTTCTCCAGGTAGAAGTTCTCAGCATTTTCTTTGCAGCCTTCCCCACAGCACCCTCCGAAACTCCAGATGCACATGCGCACACTTAATCAGCTGTTAAGTCCTGCAAATTCTGCCAGCAAAATGTCTCTTGCTTTCCAAGTAATCCTATACACCTTTGTCAGATGAATCTTCCTAAAGCATAGCCTCAATCTTGTTAGCCTTTTAAAAAACTCTGTAGGGAAGCCCCCTGCCTGCTGAATTAAGTGCTGTGGAGGCTCCTTGGCCCAGGTTCTGGCGCCTTCAGAATGAGCCCCACCCCTTTCTAGACTTCTCTCGTGCTCTTCGGGACGTGCCTCGTGCTTTAGCTGGACTGCCATCCTCCCCCGCTCCCGCCTCCCGTCCCATTTCTCTATACAAGCCCTGCTTTTCTGCCACTGGGGGAATGTATGCCCATTCCCCCCAAACTCTGGCTGTTAAAAGTCTGTCCTTGCCCTGGCTGGTGTGGCTCAGTGGATTGAGTGTCATCCTGCAAACCAAAAAGTCACCAGTTCGATTCCCAGTCAGGGCACATGCCTGGGTTGTGGGCAAGGTCCCTAGTTGGGGGTGTGTGAGAGGCAGCCAGTTGATGTATCTCTCTCCTCTTTCTCCCTCCCTTCCCCTCTCTCTAAAATTAAATAAATAAAACCTGTTATGAAAAAAGTCTGTCCTTTAAGATAACTCAAACACCGCCTGTTTCTTGAAGGTTAAAAAAAAAAATCTTCCTGGCAGAACACTGCCGCTCTCTCAGGGCACCGAGGATCTGCTTTTGTTTGCCTTTGTGGATGCCTGACCCGTTACCTGTTCTCAATCATGATGTCCCCAAAGACGAAACGGCGTCCTCCTTATCTCCGGCTTGGCTGCGCCGCGGCACTCCTGCGTGCGCTCGGTGCTCAGTACTCATTTACAGTTGGGGTTTGTTCACGAAAGGCTTTTTGTGGAAGAAGACAAGGACAGTGACTCTGTGCCGTGTGCTGTCCTTCCAAGCTTCCTGCACCCAGTATGCTCTTTAATCCTCACTGCACCTGATCAGGGGTAGGCCTTGTTAATGTGGTGTTCTGATTTTCCGCATGAAGAAACTGATGCTTTACACAAAAACTGCCACGTGACTGCCACGTAACCTGACCAGCACTCTCAGTCACATTTCGCCTGTCTTACCCCCAAGCCCATATAACCTTATAGTTGAAGTATAACCACTATGTAACACTTCCCACTTTTCAAAGGATAAATACTATAAACTGGAGCGGTGTGCTCAGTGCCTTCTACTTAATAAATGCCAGTACAGTGGTACCTTGATGCTCGTTGTTAATTCATTCCGGAACGCGTGGCAAGTGCTGACACTGATGAGTACCGAACCATGAAACGTTTTCTCTTGCGGGATGGTGTTGTGACTCATACAAGTTTCAGCAAGCACGATGAGTCCCAAGCAAGCACCAAGTGCTGAAACATTGTTTTCTCGTCAGAACTCGATAAGAACAGGGTTTGACAAGTTCTGAACCCGCTGAGTACCGAGGTTTGACTGTAGATGTGTAAGAAAAAGAAAGTGTTGCTACTTGTTTCTCTGTTGAATTTTTCATTTGGAGCAGGAATAGGCAACAACGTAATAACTGTGATGATGGTTTACATAGGGTATAATAGATTCCTGGTTCTTGTGTTCACTCTCACAAGGGTGAGAACCCAGTTACTGACATTGGTGAGAGAGGCTAGAGGATTGGAGGTGTTGGGAGGGAAGGAACCAGCAGCAAAACACCCTTTCCAGCAGCTCAGAGTCATTTTCAGCCCTCCACCCATGGGGTTCATTTTGTCTCCAGTCAGTGCACAGGGAAATATTACCTGACTTGATTTGTTGACTTTCTCATTGATTCTAAGTAATCTTCAGGGTTTTGTTACCACTCCTGATTAAGTCAAATATCTGTGGTTTCTGTTGGTTTCTTAAGGGACTGAAGAGTAGTGACGTAGTCATAAATTACCCACCCATAGTGCTGGCATCCAGAGAAATACTTCACTGTCACATGTAACAGTAGACCCGCTGCTGCAAACCTCTGAGGTTAATGCTTGTGTACAGGAAAGAGCCACGACCAGAGGCGGACTGCCTGGGTGTGAATTCCACCTTCAGAGATGTGTGTGCCTGGGTAAGTCACGTGACCCCTCTGCCTCGTTTGACCTTCTCTGAGACAGGACCACGATGCACCTGACAGGTGGTTCTTCTCTTGTGCATCCTTGGAAGGTTGTGCAGCATCGGGATTCCAGAAGTTGGGCCATGTGCTGTGTGCATTCATTTAAAAAGTACCCTTTTGGACTTCTAGCCAAGATGGAGGCGTAGGTGGACACACTGTGCCTCCTTGCACAACCAAAATTAAAGACAACAAAAATTTAGAAACAAAAAAACAACCAACAGAAAATTGAACTGTACAGAAGTCCGACAGCCATTCATCTAGACTGGTAAGAGGGGCGGAGTTGGCGGCCGGTGGAGAGGGATTGCAGCAGGAAAAAGCAGCCGTTGGCAGACCCCGGGTGTGGGGAGGCAACGAGCAGACCCAGTGAGACGCGCAAAGTGGCCAGCAGACCACGGTCACACATTCGCACACAGATAAACTGGGTGAAAACAGGCAGTGAGACAGACCATGCAACCCAGGGCCCTGGCGCTAGGAAATAAAACCTAAAAGCACCAGTTGGAAACACTTGTGGGGATTGAGGTGCCAGGAGAGACTCCCAGCCTCACAGGAGAGTTCGTTGGAGAGACCCACAGGATCCTAGAATGTACACAAGCCCACCCACCTGGGAACCAGCACCAGAAGGGCCAAGTTTGCCTGGGGGAAATGGCAGAGGGGACCAAAATTTGAGAGAGGGTGAAACAAATGCCATTGCTCCCTCTCTGACCCCGCCTCCACATACAGCCTCACAACCCAGTGACTGGATTGCCCCGCCCTGGTGAACACCTAAGGCTCTGCCCCTCACTATATAACAGGTGTGACCAGACCTCCCCCCCGCCAAAAAGGGCTCAAACGCAAGAACAAAGCCCCAGAGCCAATACTTTTAAGCAACCAAGAGATAGCCAACCTATCAGATACACAGTTCAAAGCACTGGTGATCAGGATGCTCACAGAATTGGTTGGTTTTGGTCACAAATTAGATGAAAAAATGAAGGCTACACTAAGTGAAATGAAGGAAAATGCACAGGGAACCAATACTGATGGGAAGAAAACCGGGACTCAAATCAATGGAGTGGACAAGAAGGAAGAAAGAAACAACCAAACAGAAAAGAATGAAGAAATAAGAATTCAAAAAAATGAGGAGAGGCTTAGGAACCTCCAGGACATCTTTAAACGTTCCAACATCCGGATTATAGGGGTACCAGAAGGGGAAGAGGAACAGCCACGAGTGGAAAACTTATTTGAACAAATAATAAAGGAGAACTTCCCCAATCTGGCAAAGGAAACAGACTTCCAGGAAATCCAGGAAGCTCAGAGAGTCCCAAAGAAGGTAGATCCAAGAAGGAACATACCAAGGCACATCATAATTACATTAACCAAGATTAAAATGGAGAGAATCCTAGAAGCAGCAAGAGATAAGGGGACAGTCACCTACAAAGGAGTTCCCATCAAACTTGTTAGCTGATTTCTCAAAAGAGACCTTACAGGCAAGAAGGGGCTGGAAAGAACTATTCCAAGTCATGAAATCCAAAGACCTACATCCAAGATTGCTTTATCCAGCAAAGCTTTCATTTAGAATGGAAGGGCATATAAAATGCTTCTCAGATAAGGTCAAGTTCAAGGAGTTCATCATCACCAAGCCCTTATTATATGAAATGTTAAGGTGACTTATCTAAGAAAAAGAAGATAAAAAATATGAACAGTGAAAGGACAGCAAACTCACAGTTATTAACAACCACACCTAAAACAAGCAAACCAAGAGGACAGCTAGATCAGGAGTGGAACCATAGAAATGAAGACCACATGGAGGGTTAGCAACGGGGGAGTGGGAAGAGGAGAGAGAGAGGGAAAAGGTACAGAGAATAAGTAGCATAGACGGTAGGTAGAAAATAGATGGGGGGGCAAGAGTAGTGTGGGAAATGTAGAAGCTAAAGAACTTAAGACACATGGACATGAACTAAACGGGGAATGTGAGTGGGAGAGGGTGTTCAGGGTGGAGGGGAATAAGGGGGGGGAATGGGACAACTGTAGTAGCATAATTAAAATATATTAAAAAAATAAACAAATAGAAAGGACCCTTTTGTGGGTTTGGCTCTTGGAGCACAGCTCCCGCAGTGCCTTGCACGGTGGCCTTCCTTGTCGTTCCTCCTTTCTGCTGGCTGGTTTGTGTGTTCTGGTCAGAGTGCGGGCAGTGGATGTCTGCCCGGGAAGTTCCTGCAGGTGCCCAGCCATGTCTAGTCCGGATGGCCGCAGGAAGGTTACGGTCCTGTTAAATATTCTTCCTGGTCCGTTGCCTCCCTACCCTGCAACAGTGTTGACCTCTGAGGAGCTGATGAACACAGGTCGGATTTGCCATCTCTGGGTCTTCGGTCCGGCACACTTTGTCGGTTAATTCACATGACTTGGCATGGACACTTGGGCACTTGGGACAATCTGTCTGTGCCTCGGAGGATTAAGTAACACAGTTTGAAACTGATGGAAAACCATTTTTCCCTCATAAATTGGGCCCCAAGCATCTTTCATGGAAACGTCATTCTGACTCAACTCAGTCCCCAGGTTGCTTTTCTGTGAAAGCGCACTCGCGTTTGTTCTGCCATAGCAGATGGTTCCGGCAGCGTCGGCGGGAACATGCCCGAGCAGGAAAACCTGCCCGTCACAAATGGGTCAGTTTGATGGTAATCCGCGTTTAAAGCACACATCCAGCTTTATTAAACACAAGACAGCTCTAGGAAGGTCTTTATTTTATACTTCAAAGCAAAGTGTTCTACTTCAACAGTGAGTCTGAAGGAATTCCCTATTTAAATTGTGTGTATGTATGTATGTGTATATATATATATATATATCAAAACCTGATATATTCCTAGAAACAATTACTAATGCCGTTAAAATATAGTTGACCGTGCTAAGAAAGGGGGAAAAGGTTCTGATTTTCAGCTGTGGCTCACCCTCGGTATATTTTAGGAGATTAGCTATTTTATTACACTTTTGTCACTGTTGAGTTTCATTAGAGCCATGGCAGAACTCACCACCACTGACTGAGTTCTGTCAGACACTCATACGCGCAGTGGCCGTGTAAGCTTGTCCTCACTCCACAGATGAGTGGCCGGGGCCGGGTGGGCGAAGGCGCAGGCCTGTGGCCAGAGAGCTGGCGCCCTGAGTCGCGGGGTTGACCTGGGCCTGTCTCCTGCATCAGCAGGGCTCCTGCCCTTCCCCTCCGCAGGAGAGTAAGTCCCTCATTTTCTGGAAGCTGTATCTTTTCTTTTTCTTTAGAACCCCAAGAATAAAGTCTTTTCCTGGCTGGTGTAGCTCAGTGGATTGAGCGCAGGCCTGTGAACCAAAGAGTCGCTGGTTCAAATCCCAGTCGAGCACATACCTGGGTTACAGGCCAGATTCCCAGTGCGGGGCGCACAAGAGGCAACCACACATTGATGTTTCTCTCCCTCTCTTTCTCCTTCCCTACCCCTCTCTCTAAAAATAAATAAAGTCTTAAAAAAAACCCTCTCCTAAAAAAAAATAATAAAGTTGTTTGGCAGATGGCTTCTAAGGATGTTAAAAACTTGCTTGTAATTTCTGTAGTTCTCTTATTTATAAACTGCCAATTGATTAGGGTCAAGTTTCTGCTCATACATCTTGATATAAGTTATTATACAAATTAAAATGGAGTTGCTTTGCGATTTTAATTAATTTTTAGATGCAGATCAAATTTAGCATTGATTATTATACATTAAGCTTATGAATTTAGGAGCTTGGTTTGAAGTGTTAAATGTGAGCTGGAGTGAGACCTTAATTATCATGTAAATAACATATACTAAATAGACCAATGAGGTGGGTTTGTGGGCTTTCCCCCTCTGAAATTTTAGAGAAATACTTTCTAAGAGAATTTCTGAGGCTTTGTTTTTTTCTGCACCTCTCCAAACAGTAGTTATCCCTCTTTAATTGGAAGTCCATTGGCAATTGCCACTTTTACAGAACTGATGCGGCAGGAGTGTGTGGTCCTCCATCTTGTTTTACTGAGAAGCTGACATCCAAAGTACACGTCTACCCCAAGACTGCGAGCAGATGATGTGGCTTGCTTGTTAATTCTTGCTGATTGTGTTTGGTTCCCAACTAACTGCAGTGAAGTAGAAGCTGTATGACATGTGGCCTGGTGAGAGCAAAGATGTTTTCTGAATAAAGTCGCATCGGCCGACTGGCTAGTGACCATGTGTCACAGTCATAGCTTCCCCCCTCTTTTTACACAGAGTGCGGCTTAAGGTGCACGCTGGCACGTCGCTGTTAGTTGTTACTCTTCCAAGTTTGGTGAAGAATCCACTCGGGCACGAGACAGGCCAGTGTTTTACATGTAGTCAGTGGGAGCGAGTTCTCTGTGGTTTTGTTATTAACATAGTATCAGAGGAGCTGTTAGGGAGTTGCCCCTTCCTAAAAATGTGTGTTTATCTACTAGCCGGTTTTATGATGTCCTTTTGGGCACTAAGCATGCATTAAAGCGCAGGGTTAGATTGATTTGGAGTAATTTCTTTTTGAAAGAATTTGTGCCAATTCCTTTTCCTCTCCAAAAGAAATGGTTTCAGAGCACGGGCTCTTTGCCTAATGTCAATTCCATAAGGCTCCTCTGTTGTGGGTTTTTTTTGTGGGGGATTTTTGCTTGCCTCCTGTCTTGCCCCCCCAACCCCCTTAACTGGGCTTTGCTGTGAGGAAGACGTGTACCTGTAATCAGGCATTTCTTTACTTCGGGGTTATTTGTCATTCCAGAGAGCATGGACCAAAAGAACAGGCTTGAGTCGGGGGAGGCGGTTATATAAACCGTGTTCATAGTTAAATATTTGCTTCCAGGGAAGGTGAAAAATGCTTTGTACTTTTTCCTTTGGGTTTTTTCCTGTAAGGGAGCTTGTCATGCAACAACAGAAAAAAAGTGGCCGGAGGCAGAGAAAACTCTTCTCTTTTCCATGTTGGTTTGTTTTTATTGTAAGACAGACCTTTCATGTTTTATTGTTAATGAAGTTTAAACCTGGCGCAGAGGTGCCAGTCTTTAGTGGAAACAGCTGCAGAGCTGGTGTCCCCTGATCAGGTGGGACTTTCTTTGAAGCAACATGCTGCCTTTTAAAAGAAAATTGAGCATGTGAGAACTTGAACCTGTGAAACTCATCAGTTCCACCATTGTTCATCTCTTCAATAACTGAGATAGTTAACTTTAAGTAAGACACTGGCATTTAAAAAGCATTTTTCATATTTTTTCTGAAGAGGATAGTCTTGTTATTCTGTGTCTTAAGAATATGGAAATGGAGGGTGGGGATCAGACTTGAGGACTAAAGATGTAGCAACCCCATTTAATTGAGCACGTAGAGCACACTATCTTCGGCTTCGGCTGAGCTGTGATTCTGATTTCCTGTATAATTGCAGATAACTGCCTTTTATAGGAGCAAAGCCAGGTGGTTGGACATATACCCGAATTTAAGTAAAGTCTAGAGGTGAGAGATTTTCTACTCTCTGTTGATCTGTGTTGAAGCATTTCTCATCTTTGTGGCTGAGTGAGACTGTTAGCAGTGGGCTTAGCATCGCATCGTTCTTGGTCTGCTGCTAGGAACAGTTGAGCATCAGAGAGCTTTCTTTCCTTGGGGGAAAAATAGGAGAGACAGGCATGGAGTCAGAGGGACAAGAAAAATGCTGAAATATTTTCCTTTGGGGCTTTTGATTTGTTTGCCAAAAATTGCCTTCCAGATGGAGAGGACCGAAAGCTCTGATTGTAAGCCATTATGTTTTTACTGGCCAACCTCCCCACCCCGTTGCCTGCTTTGAAACCTGTGAACCAGTCCAAATCCTTTACCTCATTCTCTAGGACCAGTTTACTGTCTTACTCATCTTCCAGCTGCAAGCGGGTGAGGCAGGCCGTTTTGAAATTGAACCCTGGGCCGTTTTATGAACCAGGGACCAGCGGGTTCTTGCCCAGGAGTATCAGTCGAGATAGCTCCCATTTCTCTGAAGTTCTTGACTCATGCCCACCAGGTAGACTTATGCCTGTGACACGTGCGGTCGGATTAGTCTGGGAATGAATCTGAACAAGCCCTTTTGGCCTTGTGTGGACTCGTTACTACCCGGGTTGCCTAGCGTTCTGGGCTCTTGCATGGGAAGCACGATTCCTTTTTGGCTGTATCTTAGTGCGCTGGCAGGAGGAATCTTGATACTCCACTTTCCCGTGGGAGGTAGTGACTGTTTCGGGAAACAGTAAGGGAAACAGTAGTTGAAACTGTAAGGGAATCCAGGCCATACAGTGGGGATAGTGGCTTTGGAGTCGGGCAGACTGGGGCCCAGCGCGCTGCTCTAGACTAACCAGACGGCGTCCTCGAGCAAGCCATTTTCTGCGTCCGAGAGTGCTGAGTAAATGCCACATCAGGTCATCATTTGCTTTAACAGGTAATTTTTGAGAAGGAAGAGAATGTCGGGGACTCATGGGAAATACTGAAATGTTAGTTCCTTTCCTTCTCATTATGTCAATTTTGATTAGGCGAATTATTATGGTCTGTAAACTGATTGGTTTTCTACCATTCTGTTAAATTATATGGAAATTGGGGTGACATGAATGACTTTCAGATATTGCACATTGGAGTTGGCACCAAATCAGTATCTAAGGCTGGGTCTGTTGTACAGGGCACAGTGATAGTTTTTAATTAAGATTCATGTTTGTGTAGTGTACGGTCATAGGAAGAAACACATCATGGCCACATATACACGGTAGGGGAGAGCGACCAGAAATCATTGCTAGCTTAAATACTTCCTTCAGGCCAACATCAGCTGCACTGTTGCGTAGCTAGATCAAAAAAGATACGCGTCAGCTCGCTTGCTAGTTCTCTGTGTTTGGATCAGGGAGGGCCAGGCCGGCCGACTGAGGCGCACTTGGCATGTTCGCACGTAGGAGTCAGGGTGGAGGGGAAGCAGCTCTTTGAATGCCAGTGGCGCCGCTCGGAGAACCACTCGGGCGGGTGAGAGCTAAGGCCGTTTTTTGATGCTTAGTTGTAAAGACGGTGGTCAGGGACTCTCAGCCTGCAGAACAGACGGTCGGTAAAGGGCATGCGCTGAAAGGTACAGGTGAAGTCAAATCAAAGGGAAACAATTAGGTTTCCGTTCTCTTCCTTGGCATGTTTATTTTTTGGATAATGGGAAAATCAGTGTATCTCAAAGTTTGGGATGTGTATCACCACAGTGTGTGAGCTGATCTTTTCCTGAAGTGCTACTATAGACAAATATTTTTATTTAATGTTTCTACATTCATGTTAACACACCTTATGAAAAGAAATATAGCTAGTGTTCAAGTCTATGATTATATCAATAATATGTACTGAAGTTGAGGCTGAAGTTATGTAATCAATACATGCATTGATTTTCTTTTTTCTTGTATAAAGACAGCTATTAAGTGAACAATCGCACAGGTGCGGGTGGGTTTAGCAAAGCTGAGGCGGTGGCACTGGAATGGCCAGTGTTTGACGAGGGCAGGTGCGAATGAGGGTGTGGTCCTTTGTATTCAGGCTCGGGTGCCTGTGAAGTCTCATCTAAAACGAGGCATTTACAAATGTTTTCTGCCAGACCATTAAAATAGGCTCGTGTGTGTTCTTTTATTTTGAAAGATAGTGGTTACAAACGCCCTATGAGTAGAATGAGGGGAGAGGATTAATCTCCACATTTGGACACTGACTTGTGACAACCCTTTAGCATCTTCCTAAAAGGTAGCTGTCACTCAAAGTGCTGAAATGATGACGGGAGCTTCCAGCCGGGGCTGTTTATCTGATGTTCTGGCTGTGGCATCCCTGGGGAGGATGGGCAGGAGAGAGGGCCCGGGGTGCCAGAGGCTGTCCCCGAGCAGGTGGGGCGTGTCTCCTGGGGGACGGTCTGCTGGCTCGTCCTCTCGCCCTCAGAGACTCATCCAGACAGAGCAGGGAGCAAAGTTTTCATCCCCTACTGTGGTTAGGGGACCAAAGGCATCTAAAAAACCTCTGACAACAAGAAAGAACACTAGAAATGAGAAAATCAACTCTACTAAATTCCTGCAAAGAAAAATCCTTTGTAGATACTCACATTGACGAAATGTCCATTTTATTTTTGTCAGGTTACTATTGCGAGTGTAACACGTTGTTCCTCCCTCTCCACAGGTACTGGTTTTGGATTAGGACTTGTTTTTTCACTTACCTTCTTTAAAAGTAAGTAACTCGTACCACCTTTTCAACATGGTGCCCTGGTTGCAAGCACATAGCAGGGGCACTCCCGGGAGGCGCAGCTGCGTGGTTGCCAGGGCACCATTTACGGGCTTCGGTAGCTGGACTCAATAGAGGTCAGAGTGGGTTGGGCGTCTCCAGAATTTCCCCCGGGGCGTATCTTAAATATGAGATCATTTAAAAAGCCTGCCCTTTATGCCAGTCATTTGGCCAAATGTAGACATGCTCAAATATTTCTAATCAATTATAATTTGGGGGGAAAGAAACTTGAAAATGAGAGTACTTCTAGTAATAAAAACAAGTGGACCAGGAATACACATGCTTTTGGACCAAAATCTCTTCTCGGCAAAGGGCAGGCACTGTCCCTTTCGCTCTGCAGAAGGACTGGAGTTTGGCAGTTCCCCTCTTCCCCGAAGAGCGGGCGGGGGCTGAGAGACTCTTCAGTAGCACTTCACACTGATGTGAAATAACCATCTACAGCATCGGCCGAGTGCGCCTCACCACTGACTGTAATCAGAATATGGAAATATTGGTGAGATTCCTAGGTGTTTTTAAAACCCAAGCACTTGACTGAGAGTTGGTATTATTTCTACCAAGGTTAAAAAAATTAGTCAATGAGCACATGATTAGATCTGATAAGAAGTTGTTAGAAGTTTCAACTATGTCTGCTGTTTTCATATTGTATTATATACCATTCATACGTTCCATTATGAACACCTCCAACCTGGCAGTGTATTTAATAAGTACTTGGTAAGTTAGTAAGTTTATTAATAGCCTCCCTCTTCCTTGCTTTGACTCTTGATGAAACATTGAGAAAATCTGGCGTCGTATAGTCATCCGTATCAGGCATGTTGAATATTTGTCGAACCCTGAGCAAGTGTGTGCGAGCCAGAGAAAAAGCTGCATCTTCTCACCACAGCGCCCCATCGGGGTTCCCATTTCTGCTCGACAGGGAGAATGTGGCCGCTGGCCTTCGGCTCCGGCATGGGACTGGGAATGGCCTACTCCAACTGCCAGCACGACTTCCAGGCTCCGTACCTGCTGCACGGGAAGTATGTCAAAGTACGTACCGAGCTGATACTTACCTTTCCATCCTAAGAAAAAGAGCTTTCTCCCGAGTCCTCGAAGACTTCTTCATAGTGTAGGTAGTGAAGAAGCTGTGTGTGTCCTCTGGCACCAGGGACCCTGATGGCTCTCTGACCATTAGCCATGCTGACACCATGTTGGTGCCTGAAGTCTCTCCCCTCCCCTGTACCTTGAGACGCACGTGTACGTTCAGACATATGCTCACACGGTACGTGGCTGGAGTTGACCAGCCTGCCTGACGGTGTGTCGTCGTGCTGAAGCGGATCTGTGTCAAGACTCCTAGGTCACTTCTGTTCACAACCTCAGGATGCCCTGTGAGCATCTCACATACACGCGGGCTAAACTTGCAGACTTCTGGGACTCAGTCATCATCCTGCTTCTGATTGAAAAGGCCAGGTTTCTTACTGTGTGTCCCACATAATTCTGCCGAAGTCTTGTCCACAGATGGATTTTTGATGATGCAGACAAGGAGGAAAATTACAATACTTGCCTCAGGAGGGAAGCAGGTGGTGCATTTCCTGAAGATCGTGTGTGTGTGTGTGCGTGAGTGTGTCGGCGTTCCCCATCGCCTTACTGCAGATGGTGCTGGTTACCATGGGGTTTAAGTGAAAGGGTCCTGGGAGGCTGGGTGCCTCGGGACCCAGGGGCGTGTGTGTTTTTGTTTTCCCGGGGCCTGGAACAAAGTAGGCACATGGATGTGAAAGGAATGAATGAATGGAGTAAATGGTATACCCTATTAGAGGTGTTAATGGCCTCAGGCTTACTAAGGCCTTTATAGCAATACAAACTTCAGTGAAGAAATTCACATTTTCTAGTTCTGTACACTCATCTACTTCCTGGGTTGCCTTTGAGCTAGAATCGCTATGACCCGGGCAGCCCCAGGGGGCTCGTGGAAAGAGCACAGACGCCAGGGGACCTGGGCATGAGTCTGGTCCCTCTCCTGCTTTCTGAGGAGTCTTGAGTTATTCACTTCTGAGACTCTCTTTTCTGTCTAGAAAATAAGGGAGGTGGTTGCCACCCGCTGGGTTGCCGTGAGTCAAATGTGAGCATGGCTTTAGGAGGTGAGGTATTGTACGAATAGATGTGTTCATTGTTATAGTTGAGGCCAACCAAGAACGGGCTATGGACTTGTCCATTGTTCCATCATAATAATGAGTAATGAGTGTCCTAATTCTGATCAGAAGCTGTCACCAACTCTTAAGTGACAGCACACCACCACAGCTCAGTAGCTTCTCTCTTAGAACCTGCCCAGAATGCCAGCTGCCTGTGCGTGTTTGGAGGGAGCGGGAGCAGGGGCAGTTGGCCAGCTAGATGGTGGCAGGCCTTTCGCCACCTCCCACGTTCACGAGCCACTTCTGTGCCAGAGCCAGGGTGAGGTAATCAGAGGGACAGCGCGGGAAGAGGCGCAGCTGCGTGGCACAGAGCTGACGACAGGCGGTTTGCACCACTCCCCAGCCCTTCACTTCCTTGGCACCACAGCCTCGTTTGGGGAAGAACAGAAAGGCACAGGGAGAGGAGCTTCAGGTCTTTTAATTGTTTGAAATGTTCCCAACTGAGTTGCCATGGATAATGGCTCAGGGGTGGTTATAGGCATATTATATATTTAATGGCTGGGACTTAACTATGGAAAATATTGTTACATTTTTTACAGCCTTGTGTGTACTGCTCCAAAATGGCCTTGTAACTTTATCTGAACTTGAGTCTATGCCTCGATGTTGTCATCTTCCATTCTCTAAAAAGAGGAGCAAAAATCCCAACTTGGAGCTTTTCGAATGTAGTCCTATTATGGTATCGCTTCTTGAGTGCCTGCTGTGCCCTGGGAGTCTCCCAGGGTGCGTCCTTTCTCTGGCCTCCCGGGCCCGGTAGGTCTGTGAGAGCTGTCCCTGTCCTCATTCAGAAGAAGAGGAATCTGAATCTTACTGAGGTTAAGAAACTTGCCGAAGACCCCATCGTTGGTGGGCGGTTTGATTATGGACCCAGGTTTCTTCCACTCCCCCGGGGCTGTCGCTGTGACGGGTTAGGAATATGCTTAGTCAGGTGCTGATCATTGGCCCTGTTCCACTCCTTCCCACTCTCCTTCCTCAAAGCTGGGGAACCTTTCTTCGGCACTTGGGCAGGATGTAACAGTCCTTTTGTGAGATAGATTTAAAGCAAATGGGGGATGGTGAGGTTTGGGGCCCCTGGGTCCCTTGGGTGTGCCCTGCAGCAGCAGGTTAGAGAGGGTTGTGAGGACGCAGTCTGCACGACTCTGACCGAGTGCCGTTGTCTTACAGGAGCGGGAGCACTGACCCCACCTGAGAACACCCCCGTGGGAGGCGAAGAGAAGTCATGTTTATTCCTCAGGAACCCTGAAGTGCTCTGGAGTAAGCCGACATTCTTCTGTAGCGATGTTTTCAGCAATGCTTTAAACTCCAGCACACTGTTTATGTATTTGAAACCAAGTCTGTTTCTTGTTTTGTATTGTCTCTCTGGAAATTGCAAGGAGGTGGTCTTAGAAGAAATAAATTAAACAGAAATGGGCAGCCCAGTGCATTGCCTGCATTTCTTTGCCTTCGGTATCTGAGCAGGAGGAGGATTGTACCGGAACTGCCCGCTGCTGTAAACGCCCAGTCCCGGCCTCTCTGAGAACCCTCCTGCAGCCACAGCCGTCTTGTGTTCCTAGTGTGTGGTTTTCGGAACGGCTTCCACCTCGTAAGTCGGGGTGGAGGTTGCTGCTCTATTGCCTGATGGAGGTGATGGGTGTCGAGAGGAGCCTGGCCTCGTGGTTCTCACTCCTGGGCCGACCTGGCAGGCGCCTTTCAGCTGGGCCTGCTGCGCAGAGGTCAGGTGTGTCTACGCCGTGCAGCCTGAGGGTGCGGATGGCTCCCTGTGCCGTGTCACAGGTCTCCACAGCTCCTTGGAGCTTGACACGCTCCAGGCTTCAGAGCTAGGGGCTTCGTCCTGGGGTCTGGGAGAGTGCGTGGCACACTCACCTGGCTGGAAGGGCGTGTTTAGGCTTGATTTTTGTCTTTGTGTGACAGCTAAATCTGAAGGCCAGAGGGCCACTTCCAATGCCCTCTGTGAGTTTATTCCTTTGGTTTTACTGGAAACAAGGAGGCCGAACACAAAAGCAGTATTGTAGCAATTTCTTCTGAAAATATACAGAACCCCAGAACCCAGTCATTCATATCTTATTTCTCTCCTTATAGTAAAATTAAGATGGGCAGAGCTTGGTCCACCTGTTCCTTTATCCTGTAAATGTTGACTGAGCATCTACCAAACAGAGTTAAGTGGATGAAAAGGTAAGGCACAGGCCCCTGCCTTCAAGGAGCTGTGAGTCTGGTGGAAAGACAGACGTATAGACTCTTTTGACACTGGCAGAGGAGGTTTGTGGACAAAGTGCAGGGAGAGAGAAGAAACAACGAAGTCTCCTGAGGGGGTCCTGGCACAGGAGGAAATAACGTGGACTGAGGCTTGAAGTTGACCTGGATGTTCCCGACAGGCGAGGAAGAAAGAAGAGGAAGGCAGTTCATGCAAAGGCTCAGAATCCTGGCACAGCGTGACGATGATTGGGAAACTGCGAGCGGACCGGGATGGCTGCAGTGTGCAGGGCAGGGGAGAGGGGCAGAGGCGTGAGGCTGGGCACCAGGGTGCAGCCAGTGCCTGACCCCGGTTCCGGAACTTCGACTAGTCAGTTCTTGCCAGTGTTGTAATGAGTAAATTGAGGGCAGGAATACGGCCTCTTTCTTCCCTCCCTCATCCTTCACTGTAGTCCTCTTTCCGAAAGATGTGCCAACCTCCTGACCAGAAGCAGCAGCGGCGGCCCTCTGCCCTGCACCCTGTCCGGGCTCCTCTGCTCTCTGGGCTGCTTTGTTTCTTTGGGTCAACTAAAGCCCAGAGACTGGCCTGAGCCTAGGACTATGAGCCGCAGCCGGGGCTTGCTATAGCCATTCTGCTGTTTTTCACTTTGCCCTGTTTGCTCCATGATCCAGACAGCCCATGTAATTAAGAGAAAAATAACCCAGCAACCTGCTTCATCCCTTACATATGTCTTCTCCGTATTTGCTTTAAAAGTTACTATTTCCCCCCAATTTTTTCATTTTTATTCAGGCAGAGAGAAGAATGACAGGTCCCCTTCCAAAAAGAGAGAGAGAGACAGGAAACATGTGGTGTCCACTAACTCTCCGGGTGTGTTAGAAGACTGTGGAGCGGAAATGGGCACTGGAGTCAGACTTCTCCATCTCATTAGTTACTAGGGTTAGGCATTTATTTGGAGGGATCCCTTTGCCCAGCATCTTTGAAATACCACTCGTGTGTTTTGAGAAACTGGTGAGCACTGTGAGGAAATAGTTCTGAGCAAAGGCCAGCCAAAGGAAGCAACGGCTGTTTGCTTTAATTCCAGGGTACTTTGTATTCCTGTCTTGTAGCTCTTAGCAGAGACTGGCCCAAAGCACAATGCTTGATCTTGTCCCCACTCCCTGCCCCCATCTCAAACCAGCCTTCAGAAAGTTCCAGCTCATTGGCAAAGGCCTACATTCTGTTCTACTCTTAAGTTTCATTAGAAATTCAAGTCTTCCGGGACCTGTTCCCTTGTGGGGTTGTGAAGCTTTGACTTTGCTTCTTGTCTTCCCTTCTGGAACTAAATGCAAGGAAATTCATGGGTTTGCAGGCAGAGAGAGAGAAAGATACAGAAAGAGAGAGAGAGAGAGATACGGGAACCCAGCTGGGCACAGGATCCGAGGATAAAATTGTGGCGCCCCCAAAGAGGCCGGCCCTGCCAACGTACATAAACACATACAGCCTGAGCTTGACACTGTAATTTGGCCCAGAACAATATGTATTTGGAACTCATTTGGGTGAATGACTTTGGCATTCCAAGTACCCGCTGGGGGAGCCTTTATCAAGCTGCATTTGCCTTTTGCAGAAGCCTTTGTTCCGAGAACTGGCCTCAGACACACTCGGTTGAACTGTCTCCTCCAGTGAGTGTCATCCCCACTCATCCCCTTCAAAGATCCGAGGAGGCAGGCTTGAACTCCTGTTCGCGGGAGACGCAGAGGTTGGGCATGGAGGAGAAAATCCATGTAGCTTTGCGTTTAGTTTTCCCAAACCTCACTGTTTACATTTTTTTCCATGTAACCAAGCCATAATTACATTTTACTTGTTGTGGTACAATCTGATTGTATTGTTGCAGGACTATTTTCGAACCCGTCCAAATAAACTCTGCAAAGTAGTTCCACAAGGATGGACTCCATGGGGCTGGGACAGCCTTCCTCCTGCCTGGTACCGAGACGCAAACGGTTTCCTGTTGCATGCTGACTAAGTACAGAAATGCAAAGGGGTGGAAGGGAGAAAGTGGGAATTCTAAGTACCAAAAGGAATGTCAAATTTAGAGTAACAGGCTCATCTGGAAGTTACCGCCGCTTTATTTAGAGAGTGCTGCAAGCCCTACTTCCGCTCTGACACCAGGGGGGATTTCGGGGTGAACGGACCTGGGCAGCGGCAGGGCGCAATTTCCCACGTTCATTCAGCCGCCTCCGTGTGGGACAAGTGAGAGTCGGTGACAAGTGAGAGTGGACTCGGAGTCGGAGGGCCTGGGTCCAAGTTCCTGTTCCACCATTTACCTGTCATGTGACCAGGGGGCCAGAGGGTAGGGCCCTTCTAACTTCCTTTTCATCTGTAATGGGAGAAAAAGTAATTCCTGCCTTATAGGCTTTAGGGGTCAGATACACGTGCTAACACAAGGGTTTAAAAGCTGGTTGCTATTTGAGTTAGAATAGAGTGCATGGTTTTAATGATCAGTAGGGGACTGTTCCGGAACAGAAAGGGCATAATCTTCGGCCTCCAGTTGGCTCTTGGAGTCTAAATTGGCGAGATCTGATGGGGAAAATGAATTTCTCAGATGAGTCCCCGGTAGTAAGAATTGTTAGAAAACTCTGTGCATCTTCACCAGTAAGTATCCATGCCAGTGACCTCCACTCTGCTCCGGTAAGGTACATACAAGTGGGCCTAGGCCACTCAGGCTCAGGTGGTCGGGCGGTGTCCTCCGGAGTGAAAGGTTGCTGGTTTGATTCCCACCCAGTCACGTCGATGTTGCTCTCCCTCGCTCACTTCTCCCCTTCCCTTCTCTCCAAAAAGAAAGAAAGAAAACAACAGTAAAAGATACACAGGAGTCAAGTCACTGTGGCTTCTCCCCTTCTGAAACCCCACCTGATGGGAAATGGGGGGGCCTCCACGGGGCGGGGGTGGGGTGGGGTGCTCCAGCACCACAGCGAACCAAACAGGCTGAGCACCTGCGGGCAGGGTAATTGGCTTCAGTTATGCCATCCTCACTCAAGGAGCTCCAGTCAAAAGATGTAATGGGGGACGGAGGAGTCAGGAATTCGAGGAGGAAGTCGGGGGTGGACAGGAGGGAGACTTAACGTAGGGAAGAAACTGGGCCTGGAAAAAGAGCTCCTTATCAGCTGTTAGTCAAGTCGTCTTTATTCCTGGTCTAGCCAGTTTGAGGCGGGCAGAACTTAACTGAATCACTTCAGATGAATATATGAGAACAGTTAGTATTTACTGGCTACACACTTTGTGCCAGTGACTGTTCTAAGGCTTCACATACATCACGTGGCTTAGTTTTTACAACAGTCTAGTGAGAAGAGTACTATTACCCGCATTTCGTAGATGAGACAGGTTTTGAAAAGGTAGATTGGCTTCCTCGGGGACACACAGGTAAGAGTTGATGATACAGGAGGGATTTTTACTGGTTTCCAAACCCAGGCTCTCAACTGCTCTCTGGTCTGCTCGGCGAGAGCTGGTGAAACTGAGAAGGTTCATTCTAAGTGGTTTGGTCCAGTTTAAACCTGACTTGACACAAACCTGATTGAACTAGTTGAAATTGATAAGCGTTTCATTGAGTTTAAATTGTTAAGGATAAGTTGATCTGAGTTGAAATTGGCCAGGTTTGTTAAAAAGTAAAAAGTAACTCCTACGTTCATGAATTGAAACATAATTGTCAACTAGAGCTTCAGGTCAGTGCTGCTGATGAGTTGCACTAGATCCTTGCAAATGTCGTGAAGCATCATGACATTTTATTAACCTGTGCATCTGAAAAGCTATGTACACTTTCAGTTCAGTTTTTATTTTAAGACGTAACTTATAAACAGTAAAATGTACCCGCCACTAGGTAGACACTGGAAAGTAACCTTTTAAATAGTGTATTCTGATAATATTTACTACCTTTACATTTTACTTTAAAGAGTTACATTTTTTTTGGTCACTTGGTTTTGATATTACTGTACTCACAGGAAAGTTGTGAACATCATTCAAGGAACTTCTTTGTCTCCTTTACCCGTGTTCACCAGTCGTTCACGTTTTTCCTTATTTACCTTATTGTTCTGTGTGTGTGTGTGTGTGTGTGCGTGCATGCAGTATTTTTGAACCATTTGAGAGTAGATTGGAGACATCATGCCCACTCACCCCTGAATACTTCATTGCATTTTCCAAGAATAAGGATACTACAGGGCACTTACCAGAATCAGGAAATCAACACTGGTACAATAGTATTATTAAATCCATGCTTCATATTCAAATTTTGTGAATGGTTGAAATAACATATCGTCTTCCTGGTTTCCCCAGTCCAGGGCCCAGTCCTGGATCCTGCGTTGTATCTCGTTGCCGACCGTCTGTCTTAATCCGGAGCAGGGCATCATCAGCCTTTCTTGACCTTGACATTCCTGAGGAGCACAAGCCGGTCTTTCTGTAGAGTGTTCCTTGGTCCCGTTAGGTCTGCTGTTTCCTCGCAGCTAGATTTCAGGGTCATGGTGGAGGCAGAGGCGTCGATGTGTCCTCAGTGTGTCGCACGATGCCCCCCTGCCGGAACGTTAGCGATGTGAGCTTTGGTCATGTGGTTAAAACGGTTTTGTCTTTAATAAGCAAATTGTGGGAAGAGTCTCCTGAGAATGTAAATATCCCACTCCTTATCACACCGTCATTAGTTTTAGCATGCTTTGGTTTTTCATCATTCCTTATTACTTGACATTTTGTAAGGAAGAACTTTCCTTTCTCCCCCAAATATTTGTTCATTTATGTCAGTATGCATTCATGAATTTTCATTTTGTTAAGCTGACTGTAAGCCGTTCCTGCCAATATTTCTTACTCGAATTGTCCAGACTTCTCTCTGACAGGAGCTCTTTCTAGCTGGTGCTGCGCCCTTTGACCTGCCCACCCCTCTCTCCAGGGACCAGGCAGCTGAGACTCTCCTGCTGTCTCCCCAGGGAGCCCTCGTCCCTCCTGCTGGGAAGTGGTGGTTAGAAACCGGGGACTGTAGGTGTGCTCATTGCTCTGTGTGTGTCAGTGCTTCCAGGCCTCTCACCAGACAGAGCTCCAAAATAGGGGTGTGTATGTGACCTTGAGTTCGTACTGCCATTTTGAGTCCAAAACTTAGGGTTTAGTCTGGCCTCCCTCCCACCCCATAACTGTCTTCCGAAGAGAGTGCTGATAAGTTAGGCCGACTGGGCTCCTGTGTGCATGGAGGTGAGTGGAACTGCGCTGTGGTCCTTCGAGAGGTGGGCCTGGTACGTGTGCGTTCCCTGGCCCCTGTTCCTTGGTCCGCCTTCCTGCATCTTCCAGTTTCTGTCATTCCTTGCCTTCCGCCGTTTCTGCTGCCTGTACCTCTGGGTGTGGTGAAGACCCAGAGTACATTTTTTAGTGTATTTATGGCATGGTTTTATCCGTACTATTTTTTATTTAGGTGATTCAGTTTAATGCTTCCTGTATTTTAAAAACTTCTAAATTAACTTCCTTTTTAAGCAGGTGGCCCTGACTGATCATTTCTACGGGTCAGTGACTTGCAGCCAGAGGAGAGGCTCCCCAGGATTCGTACTATAGAGCATCCTCTGTTCGCGTCCGCGCTGCTTCCCGGGCCGCTGTAATCATGAGGAAGTCACTCGATCTCTCTGGGCCTCATTGTGAGGCGGCTGTAACGATCCCTTCCTGCCACGAAGTGCAGATGTGAGGTCAAACACTCTGTCATTGAGGAGAAAAGTGAAATAGCCAGCTAAGTAAGATTGCTTTATAATATAATCAACTGTGTAATAAATTACCATCAAAGAGCCATCCCCCATTTGAACTGGAGGGGGAGGTGCATCCGCAGTGCTGCCGTGCGAGACTTGTCTCCGATGGAGAAGGCCCCGCTGTTGCAGACCTGACTTCCTCTCCCCCCACGGCAGACCGTGTGGATTGAACTCGAGTCCCGCTGTTTCACCAGGAAAGGTTCCCCTGTCAGGGAGTACACAGGTAATTGCAGATTTTTCCTTTGTCTGTGTGGATACCCTTCTTGAAGACCAGGGGGCGGGGCCACAGAGGATGAAGCACAGGACATGCCCATCGGTAGCCACATCTTCTGGGGCCGAGAGAGCAGCCGTAAAACTTCTTTTGGGCCCGGACCGTGTTCTGTAAAGGCAGTTCGGTGGAGGGTGGGGAGGAAGGGGAGCCCTGGAGGATTGTTTTCACATTGCAGAACCTCCACACGCCTTCCAGTGGCCTCCAGCCGTCAGCCTCTCCCCTCCTGGCCTCCTAAACGCCGCTTTCTGCATGCCGTTTCCTGTTCAGAAGTGTTCAGAGGCTCCCCAGAAATGCACAGGTTATGTAGCCTGGTGCTCGAGGCCCTCCACCACCCAGCTCCCTGCTCTGCCTCCCACTGTGTGCTCACTGTCCATCCAGAGGCCAAGAGCAAGGGCTCGGACCACACTTTTGGGGTCCGAATTCCAATTCCGATGCATATTTGCTCTGGGGCTTTGGAAGTTATTTACTCTGCCCATGCCTTGGTTTCCTCATCTGCTAAATGGGAATGATAATACCTACCTCCAGATCTTCTTATGAGAATTCATATACGGAAAGGCCTTGACCAGTGCCTGGTGTGTGTATAGTAATGTTAGACTGTGCAGCGTTATTATCACCCCCCATACATTCTTCACACAGCCGCCAGTGTTAATACGTAAATTGGATTGTATCACTGCTCTGCCCAAAGCATCCCAGAGGCTCTTCCTCCCGTTTGAAGACAAAGCCAAAGTTACTGCGGTCGGCTCCCAAGTCCCTCCAAGATCAGGGCCTCCTAGTGCCCGTCTGAGCTTGAGCTGCTGTCTTCCGCCCTGCTCCTCTGCCTCAGTTGTTCTGTCCTTTTGGTCCCTGAACACACGGGCACATTGCCACTGCAGGGCCTTTGTACTGGCTGCTCCTGCTGAGACCACCCTTCTCCCAGGGCTCCACACAGCTCGCTCCCACCTCCTGCCAGTCTTCGCTCAGTGAGACGTCTCCTCCTCAGTGCGACCTTCCCTGAATGCTCTGGTTTTGTGCTCTTCCCCCAACCCCCCAAACACCCTAACCTGCTTCCCTGCTTTACTTTTCTCTGGCATTTACTGCTATCTCACAATCTAGCTTTACCTAGATATTTTGTTGATTGTTTCCTCCCAGAGCTTGGCACATAGTAGGCACTCAATAAAAACTTGCTGAATATTATTATATTTACTTCAATCAATTAAATGTAGTTATTTGTTCCCGAAACCCGTTTTCCTTGGGCTGACACATTCCTCCAAGCGAGTGAGTTTCATCTCATAAGCCCACGTGCCCACTTGCTGGTGGCTGCCCAGAGGAGTTGTGTTGAGAAGGATTCTGAGGCTATTTGTGGGCCCAGAGGAGATGTGTTGAGAAGGATTCTGAGGCTATTTGTGGGCCCAGAGGAGATGTGTTGAGAAGGATTCTGAGGCTATTTATGGGCCCAGAGGAGATGTGTTGAGAAGGATTCTGAGGCTATTTATGGGCCAATCTGGAGAGTGCGTGTTGCTGGTGTCTGTGATGCTGCTGTGGAGACTGGTCCCATTTGTCAGTGCAGATTCCTGTTTCTGGTCTGTGTCTTTCTTAGTGTGGACTGCAAGCCTCGCTCATGTTCCAGCCCCATTCAAACTCGGCCTCCTCCAGCAAGCCTCTGGGCCTGGCAGCCCCCTGGGATTACTCTCTTCTCTGAACTCTTTGGCCTTCGTGGCTGGGCAGCTTCTTTGGGCTTTTCCTTTGCTCTGTGACTTCCCGTTATTTGTGTGTCTGCCTTTTTCCCTTAGAGGGCAAGCCTTAGGCCTTATTCTATCTCCAGAACCTGGCACTGTGCTGGACACTTAGTAGGCAGTCAAAAAAACACATTGTTTTGCCTTGACCCAGGTGGCTCAGTTGGTTGGAGTGTCGTCTCAGACACCAAAAGATTGTGGTTCAGCCCTGGTCAGGGTGTGTATGGGAGGCAACCAGGTGATGTTTCTCTCTTTCTCCCTTCCTCTTTTTCAAAAATCAATAAACTTATTCTTGGGTGAGGATTAAGAAATATCAATCAGCCCTGGCTGGTGTGGCTCACTGGATTGAGTGCTGGCTTGCAAACCAGAGGGTCACTGGTTTGATTCCAAGTCAGGGCACATGCCTGGGTTGCAGGCTGGGTTCCCAATTGGGTGTGTATGAGAGACAACCACACATTGATGTTTCTCTTTCTCCCTCCCTTCCCCTCTGTCTAAAAATAAATAAAATCTTTAGAAATATATCATTCATTTAAAAAATTGTTTTAATTAAGACTCCATCAGCTCAGTTTAAGATTGTAAAATAAGCCCTAGCTGGTGTAGCTCAGTGGATTGAGCTCGGGCCTGCAAACCAGCCAATCGAGGTTCAATTCCCAGTCAGGGCACATGCCTGGGTTGCAGGCCAGTTCCCAGCAGGGGACACAGAAGAGGCAACCATACATTGATATTTCTCTCCCTCTCTCCTTCCCTTCCCCTCTGAAAATAAATAAATAAAATCTTTAAAAAAAGAGATTGTAAAATAATGGAGAAGCTCAGAGATTCCAAGGAAAAGGTGACTATTGAGAATGCAAGAGGCAAGAACCAAGCCTTCATCAGCCTCTTCAGCAGTCAGAGTTCCCTGGAGGCCTGCCCATAATGTGATTCAGCCCCTAACACAGTGCCCCTGTCTCTCAGTTCTGGTTCCAATCGGATTGGCCCAGTGTGGGTCAGGTATCTGCTCTGGTCCAATCCGCTGCAGCCAGCAGGGCAGGTTCGAGGAGAACAGACTGGGCTTTGGGGGCACACTGTGTTTGTGGATGTGGTTGGGGGTGGATTCTCTAGAAGAGGGACTGGGCAAATATGCAGATAATATTCTTTTGTGCCTTTTTTTTCTCCAATTCCCATGTTCCTAAAAAGGGATTTTACAGTGAATTTGTCTGGGGCACAAAAGCATAAGAAAAAATGCTGTTTTGTGGGATATTAAATATGCACAGAAGAGCCGACCCTTGAGGAGGAAGAAGCATTCCCATCCCACTCTGTGTACGTGTGGGCCGCTGGGGGCCAAATTGGAAGAAGCCATGCATGGGGAATGGAGGATCTAAGACAAGAAGAATGCATCTGTCTGCCGCTCCCCACCGCCCCCGCCCACCAGGCAACCTTATTGACCGTGTTTCGCACGGGGGCAGGGCAGGGGGTCCAGGCGCAGGCCCTTTCCTGAGAGCCTAGCCCTGGTGCTGTCCCACAGACGTGAGTGGTTTTTCCCGGGAGGTCAGGCAACTCCAGCTGAAGAATACAGAATTCCGTCCATGGGTGTGTGGGGGAGACGGGCAGGGGAGGAAGCAAGCACACAGAGCAAAATGAGGGGTTGGGGAGGGGGCCTGGCCCCCCACCCCTGGCATTTAGGCCACATTCCTGGCGGCATCCACACGCTTGTTCTTCCAGAGGAGGGAAGAGCATAACTGGCACACATAACTGGCTGCCTCTTTGGAAGGAAAAGGACAGTTTGGGAGTCCGGCAGACTTGGTTTAGGACTTTAGGTTTCCACTCCCGAAATCCCAGAATCTAGTGCTCATCTCTGACCGGCTCTCCTCTCATTCCTCTGTTCTTCGCACTTGATCCCTGCTCTTGATTCCTGGTCTCTCTCCTACAAAGAGCACTTTAACTTTTTCCCCTGGGGCCTCAAAGTCTAGGCCAAGGCCACACCTCCCACTGCCTCAAGGAGCCCTGGGGACAGACCCTTAGGGGCAGAACCTGAGAGGAAGCCCAGCGGCTTCCTGAGCCTCGGGGATCAGAGGAGAACACAGCCCAGGGGGTGGGCTCAGGGCTGGAGGAGCTGGTGTTGCTGCTGACTGGGAGTGAAAAACCCTTTTCCTCCTTGGGAAGGGGGAACAGAAGCTGTTCCCCCTTCCCAAGGCTGAGCGCAGCCAGGCTCTGCTTCAGGTGCATGGCTCTCAGGGAACTCTCGAAGGAAGCCTGTGGGTTGGGTGCTGTTGGAACTCCAGGCTCACAGAGGCCCGCTCTGAGGCCCGGGAAACGCACAACCTGACTGAGTGAGGTGCAGGGCCTCGTGCTGGGGCCTGGGTTTGATCCAGGGGCTCTGACTCCCGCCTCCCCTCTGCTCTGTGCGAACCTCCCTAAAATAGCTTTCATTTTCTGGAACACGTGTTATTTTCCAGGAACTGTGCCGAGCACTTTGCATCCATTTATCTCCCTGAGTCCTGGCTCCCTCCCCGCCGTAATCTCACCTTAAACGTCACCTCGCAGAGATGTCTTTGGAGGCTTCTCCCGTCACATCACACCCTCTGGCTCACTTAGTTCCTTCAGGAGCCATGGGTTAGGGGAAGCCCATTCGTCTGCTTATTTGTGTACTCTCTGCCTCCTTGCTTCTTGAGGCCTGGAACCACGTGGGTCTCGTCCATAATGTGTCCCTGACACCTCCGTGCCTGTCTGGCACACAGTAGGCACGACGAAGATGTGTTAGTGAGCAAGCTCCCACGACTCTGTCGAGTGCACACCATGCCAGCTGCATTTCACAGAGAAGGAAACCGGGGCCCAGACACGAGACAGCCTGCAGAGTCCGAGAGTCACTGGACAACGGAGCGCAAATTCAAACCTGAGCAGAAAGACTCTAGAACCTTCCGTGATGAGTCCCAATGGCTCTCCTCCCAGCTCCCAACTCGGAAGAGTGGACACCTGGTCTTTTTCTCATGGGAGGGGAGGGACTGTGGTTCTCCTGGGCCCCAGTACCAGCCCGGTGCTCCCATGGGGTGGACTAGGAAGGAAGGCCTTTTGCTTGTTTTTGCTCTTTCTCCAGGAGAGTGCAGAGGTTTGGACCCCTGTGGAGGCCGGGCTGACAGGATTAGAGGAAACAGCTGGCCTGAGCCGTGCCCTGCGGGAGGGAGCTTGCATTCCCGGGACTCTGGGAGGGAGCGGCTCCCCACAGCCCAGTCACATTCCAGGTCGGTCTTTTTCCTGAGCCCAGATGTTTGCTAATGAGCTGGGGAGAGAGGCTTTCAGCCCTCTCCCCCAGCTCTGGGCCCCACATTACCTTGGCCCCAAGAGGCTGGCCCTGGGCCAGCAGGCTCTGGCTCCAGGCCCGTGCCCTGTGCCAGCCAGGCCTGTTGGGGCAACTGGCATGCCGCTGCCAACCAGGTGCACCTCCGTGAGCTCGGAGAGTCTAATGTGACAGGTTCTGCCGTCCCTGCTGGGGCCCCGCCAGCCCAGGTCCTGTGGTGCACTGGGAGGGGGCTCTGGGCAACCACGAGGGTGCGATGGGCAGAGGAGCACGGGCTCAGGTCCAGGTTCAAGTCTAGACTTTGTCAGTCCCTAGCCACTTGATCTTGGGCAGGCCCTAAACATCGTGATGCCTGGACTTTCCCCACCTGTAAAATGGGAATAACCGTGGGATTGTGGTAAGGATTCAGTAGTGCTTAGCATGATCCAGGGCACATCATGGTAGCTGTCGGTATTCTTCACAAGTCACTTTTAGACCCCTTGCCTTCACTGTGGCCCTCCTGCAATTCCCAGTCTTCGCCAGACAGGTGTGACTCGATCCCAAACCCAGGGCCTTGATAGGCCGTGGGGATTGACCCGGCAGTGGCTGAACTGTGGAGGCGTCCAGTCATGGCTCTCTGGGAGACCAGCTTCCTGCAGCACTGGTGTGGGTTCTTCCCCAAGGTGCGCGCCCTCCCCGGGGTCCACACTGAGGACGCTGGTGGTAAGCAGAACGGTGTCTCCTGAGCACCTGCTGCGTGCAGTGTGGCGGGGCAGGGACCTCGTACTGTGACTTGAGGTCAATGAACCTCTCTTGGTCTCGTTTTTTTAGTTTTATTCTTTTACTTATAAAACAGGGATAACAGCACTGCTTATCTCATAGACTTATTGTGCAGATGGAGAGTGCTTGGACCAGGCACATACTGAGGACCTCCCTGTGTGTGCGTGATTACGGCTGTTATTACAGTTACCTCGCGCACCCACCTTCCTGTGGGGGATCGTGCTTCATGTAGACACGTGCATTGTACACCTTGACTGGCCCGAGGCTGAAATCCCTGCCGTCCCTGCCCTCAAGGAGCCCACGGTCCAGTGGGAGAAGGGGGTCTGTGCAACCAGCCCAGAGAGAAAGCACTGGCCGAGGCATGTGTTCACTGCTCCAGGGTCCCACGGGAAGGGGGAGTTTCTGCCGCCTGAGGGTCTTGGGAAGGCTTTCCACTCTGATGTTTGAAGATGCCTTTACCAGGAGATGAAAGGAGGGGAAGGGACCCCTAGCAGAGGGAACAGCATACGCAGCTGCTAGGAGGCATGGAGGGGGCGGGTAAGCCAGAGGCCACGGTGGAGTCATCAGGGGGCCACTGGGAGCCGCCCAGGTGCCCAGCGACCTCCAGACCTCAGACGAGCCAGGCTTCATCAGTCCGGGAGCTTCCAGCCGGGCTTCCAGCTGCGGACAGCTAGCATGGAAAGCAAATCTCCAAGTCCCAGGATTGTGTCCCGGGTGGCTACTTTTTTGGAGCCATTTTCTCATTCCACTGGGCACACAGAACAGAGAGGGCACGACTGCAGTCGCCCAAGTGCCTGCCTGTAGATGGACTGGTTGGGTGCCTCCTACCCCTACCTCCAGGTGAAGTTGGGGGCTGGAGCCTGGGCTCAGCCGGGGCTCTGCTTTCCCCTGGAGCCCGAGAAGTGAGTCCCTTTCCTGACGCTCTCTTTCCGAACAGTCCTTCCTGGGACTCTCAGACCCTTCCCTGGATGCTTAAGCCAAGTGTCCGAGATGAGGGGAGGGTGGGCGGGCGGTCAGCGACACTAGGGTGCTAAGAGCACGCCCGGTGGGTCCCACATCCAGGGGAGTATGGATGGGCTGGGCCCCCCCTCAGGACTGCGGAACCAGGACAGTCTCCTGATGTGGGGACTCCGCGGGCTGGAGCGCCACACCCTCGGAGCAAGACCGGTATTCCAACATAAAAGAACACCTCCATCTTTGTCACCCAGAGGCCTGGCACTGCCTGATGCCCCGTCGCGGGAAAAGCTAGGCGGAAAGAAGTCGGAGAGCTGAGAAACGCGGCGGAGGGCACTTTGGCCGGGCAGGGGCGCTGGGCTCTCTGTCCTGGCCCTAAGGGCAGCCGCACACCCTGGCCGTGCGTGCAGAAGGCCCGCCTGAGGCTCCTGGGCGGGCGGGAGAGGGGGCCTGGGCCCCGGCCGCCGAGGCGCCCCCTCCTGCGTCCCGGAGGGAGCGGCCCAGCGAGCGAGCCCGCCCGCTCTTTCTTGTTCGCGTCCCTCCCTCCGCTGCCCCCGCCCTCGCTCCCTATTTGGAGCGGAGACACCCCTGACGTCGGAGCCGCTCGCTCGCCGCTCCCCCGCACCCTGCGCCCGCCCGGGGCCACAGACGGTGCGCCGCGCAGCCCAGCCGAGCCTTGCGGGGCCGCCGCCAGCCCTGCCAGCCGTCTCCCCGAGCTTCCTGGGGCCACCGGGCCTGCCACCCCCTGGGCCCGCAGGCTGCTCCGCAGGACCCGGAGGGAGCGCCGCGCTCCTCGCTGCCGCCGCGCGCGGTAAGTCCTGTACGGCCAGCACGCGGGAGCTCTGCTTCAAGAGGCTTCGGCTGCAGGGGCAGCGCCGCGCCCCCGGCGACGAGCTTTTCACCCTGGCCCGTCCGGAGCCCAGGTCACGGGGCTGAAGCTCTGCTGCCGAGCCCCTCCGGACGCCGGGGCTCGGGACGTGGGTGCGGCGTGGGGTGGCCAGGGGACACCTCTGCTCCCTGAGCCCGTCCCCGGACTCTGTCGGTATTTTCACTTCTTGGTAGGAGTCGCCACAACCAGGAGAGAATGGGAGGGAGATGCGTGGCGGAGCGAAAGCCTGGTGGGTCGAGGGTGGGTCAGGCCGCGCGGGCGCCCGGACAGCGCCCCGCGCTCGTTAGCTGGACTCACGCGTCCCTCCAGCTGTGCCCAGGCCTCTCCACTCCGGTATGTTTCTACCTCCTTTTTGTGTCTCTGCTTTTCTTAGTCTCAGTATCTCTCTCTCGCTCCCTCCCTCCCTCCCGCCCGTTTGCCTCCCCCTTTCTTTTCTCTGGTTCTGTCCTTTTCTTTCTCTTCCTCCGTTTCGAGTTGCCCTGGGTATGTGTCTCTGCCTGTGTGTTTCCCCCGAACTCCCCGTTCTGCCCCTCCGCGGGGGTCTCTCGCAGTGTGCCTGTGCGTGTTCCTGACCCGTCACCCTCAAACTCAGACAATCCTCCAGTGTCAGAGTGGTCAGAACAGTTTCCTAGACCCTGTGAAAGAAACGAAACCCTCCCCCTGCCTTCCTCCTGCCCCCGGGGCCTGGCAGGGGTCATCCCCCTGGAATTGAGTCTGGGCAGGGGGAGCCAGCCTTTCCGGGGGCTCAGTTTTCTTAAGAGTTCCACCCCCGCCAGGCGGCCTGGACAACAGGGCCCTGCTGCAGGCCACCTGCCCGCCTGCGCCTTGGGCGGGGCGATTCTGATCTTTTACAAGCAGCGGTAAAGGGGCAGCTGCCGGCCTTGGCGTGGCCAGCGGGTGGCGGGTACTCGGGGAGCAGAGCACACTTTCAGGCTTTCTGAGGCCCCCGCCCCGCGGAGGACACCAGCCTGTAACTAAGGGAACCCCGGGGAAAACAGAGGTCAGGGCCTAGGGCCAACGGCTGGGCGTGCCGGCAGGGGATGGGGGCGAGGAAGCAATTTGTCAGCAGGCCCCTCGCCCTTTGTTACTGTCCAATCACCAGCCCCCTGAAACTCCAGATGCCGGGCTGCTTGGGTGTGGCTTGCGTTTAGCTGGGGCCGGGGAAAAGGTGAGGCCGGAGCGTTTCCTCAGTGACCTCCACCCCTCTCCCGGTCCCTGCAAACTTTCTCCGGGGCCTGGTGCCAGAGGGGTGGATGCTCTGCACTGGCAGGGGCTCTCTCCTCATTCTTTTAAAGTGAAATCTCAGAGGGCATGTAGCCTTCTCCCACCCCCAGCCCCAAGGGTCCCAGGAGCCAGCAGGGGTGCGGGTGAGGGCTGCAGGGGGACTTCTGTGGAGCAGATGTGCCTCGGGTCCTGGGGCAGCTCATTAGCATAGATTTGTTTTGGAGACCGATTTGGGTCTTCCTGCAGGAGGGTCTGCAGGCAGGAGGGCAGCGGCCTGGGTTGGGGGTGGTTTGTAGCCTGGAAGGTGGAGTTGCCAGGCAGAGGCGGGCAGGCCTTTTGGGTCTGGGCTTGGCCCTGCGTGTCCGCCTCCTGGATGGCTGGGTCATGCTCTGCCAGCTCTGCTGACGGGGGAGGGAGGAAGCCGCCCTGCCGAGAGACTGGGGTCCTGGAATCCCAAAGGCCTTCGGCAATACCCAAGGAGCCAGATCCCCTGCGAGGAAATCAGCTAAAGCGGACATTCCCAGGCTGCTCTCCCTATGTTACAGATGTGAGGCTCAGGGAGTCAAAACCAGTGGCCTGCAGCCTGGGCTGTAACCATTGGCTGCCCACGTGGAGCCAACGGATGAGCCTGGGTCTGACTGCGCCCTGGCCCAGACGGAGACCGGCCCCCTCCCAGAGTGACCTTTCCAGTTGCACCATTCGAGGAAGTCCCTGCACTCGGGCCAAGATCTGAAGTGATCGCCCCGCCCTCCCTGATCCCTGAGCCCAGGGCCACAGGCCACACCCTCCTGCACCCAGCAGCCTGGCGGCCTGGCCCAGCCTGTTTTCTGGAAGTTGGATTCTGGAGGGGGCTGGTTTCTCCTGCACCCTGTCCCTTCAGTCAGCGAACGGTCCAAGGAGGAAGAGTCAGAGTGGGATCTTGCCCTAGGCCCCCACCCGGCAAGCCAGTGTGAGTGGGGTGGGACGGACGGTTTATAAAACCCGTTCCCAGCCAGCCATGCTGTCATTTGCATGAACTTCTCCTCGAGGTCCCCCTCGATCCAGTGTCATCGCAGCAGGTGCAGCCCCGGATTTAGATATTGTCGGGACCACCCAGGATCCGGCGGGAGGGAGCAGGGAGGAGAGGGTGAGGGGGGAGCATGTGAGAGACCGAGGGTTCAGGAGGATAAGCGGCCCAGGGTGACTCTGAGCTAGCATTAATGGTGACATTTACTGAGGACACAGCCCATGACAGACACCCTCTCCAGAGGTTTCCATGCACAGCTGCCCTATGAGGTGAGTACTCTCACCGCCCACTTTGCAGGTGAGGAAACGGAGGCAGAGAAGGTTGCAGTGGCTGAGTGAGGGTGGGAACCAGGTCTGTCACAGCCTGTTGTGACAATGGAGAAGACCCAGACACTGCCCTGTGTGTGTGTGGGGGCGGGGGGTACGGGGTGGGGGTGCGAGGGGTGGCTTGAGGTGAGCAGATACTTTCTACCAAGAAAATCCTGGTGTACTTGGCACTAAGGAACCCCGAATGTTCAGGGTCACGCAGAAGAGGGATGGGGGAATGGTCGTTCACTTGTGGACTCTTCGCTCTACAGAGGGCCTCTTGGTGGCCAGTGGCCTGTGGCTGGTGGCCGGCCCAGGTCTCCCTTGACATCTGGGCCCCTCTGTGAATTGGAGGCTTCCCCCCCCCCCCGGGCTCCAGGCTGCAGGCAGAGGGGTAGGTGGCCCCCTGGCGACAGTGCTGTTAGGGGGGCCCCTTCCCTGGGGAGTTGGGCTCTGGCTCCTGACCTGGCCAGGCCTCAGGCTCCTGTGGGGGCGCATGGAGATCCTCCCAGGCCGAGCTCCACCCCTGAGGGGTCAGACCTGGCACTGAACCTCTGAGGCCTGGACAAGCCTCTCTAGAAAGAGGCTGAGTTGTGGGCGGCGTGGAAATGTGGAGGACTCCAAAGGCCTGCCGGACCCGCAGCCTGCGTTCTTCTTGCTGCCCTCACCTCTAGCCCTTCCCAAAGCATGTATTTTCACTTCCCTCTTTCCGGGTGTGGAAGATGCAGTGGCCACCTTCTTGGTCTGTGCCTCAGTTTCCCCAGCACTAGAATGGGTCAGCTAGTGTCCCCCCTTTGTGTGTTGTTGGCAGCCTCAGAATGGGTTGAGCGTTTGTCCAGGTCTCAGAGGGTCCGAAGGGCTTGGATCTGGGAGGGGCAGTGAGGCGGGAGGAAGGCCTCCACCCTGGGCTGCAGGCGTCCTCACTGAAGCCTGCAGGGGACTCAGGGGCGGGGCTTGAGAGGCTCCCAAGCTCCCCAGCCAGGTGGTGGCCGAACACCAGAGTTCGAAACAGGCAGAACAGGGGTAAGAGACCCAGCAGCTAGGCCAGGCTGGGGTAGGGCCAGCGCCAGGGCCAAGGGCAGGGACCCCCAGGCCTTGTGCCCCTTCCACGTTCCCGGCCACCTTCTCCAATTCCTGCTTCCTCTTCTGTGACCCTTTTCATCTGCAGAGGTGGCTGGTGGTGTCCAGGTTCAAAGCTCAGTTCTGTTTACTATGTATTGGCTGTAACTGTGGATGAGGCGTTCTGAGCACCTTACGTGTATCCCTTTATTCAGTCCTTCCAACGGAGGCGCAGAGGTTCCTTCTAAATGGTGGATCTCTTTTTGCTCTTTATTTCTCACTAAATCTCGAGCCAGCCTCTCAGGGTCTCTGTGCCTCAGCTCCTTCACCTACACAGTGGGAGAGTAAGAGGTTTCATGGCCCAGGGCTGTGGCGAGGACTGAATAGATGGATTTATGCAAAAGAGCAGCAGTGCCCAGCCACAGTCGGGTGCTCTGGGCTGCCGTGATAAATACCCCCTCCCCCGGCCTTGTTCGGCCTTGTTCACGTAGTGCCCTCAGCCAGGTGCACACTTCCTGTCTCCACCATCGGTAACTCACTGTGATCCTGTGTGAAATCCAGGGTTAAGACTCCCTACTCCCTGCCCCCCACAGCCCTCTGCCAGCCCCTCCTCTAAACAACCTCCCCTGAGCTCATCCCATTCTCCCCATCTAGGCTCAGAGTTCCTGAGTGGGCGCAGGATCCAGGGCCTGCCCCCCACAGCCCTCTGCCAGCCCCTCCTCTAAACAACCTCCCCTGAGCTCATCCCATTCTCCCCATCTAGGCTCAGAGTTCCTGAGTGGGCGCAGGATCCAGGGCCTCAGCTCCCCTGTCCACACCGTTGCCTTCCTCTCCGCCATCCTAGGAGGTGCCCAGTAAATGAGTGTGGACTGCAGGGAACCGAGTGACTCTGGGGAAGGGTGCTGCTTGGTTGATTCGCTGGGGGGCCTCGGGACAAGGTGGGGAATCCCCCTTCCAACCCTGGTGTTCTGCGAGTCCGTGACCCGCCATGTGACATTCAGAGTGGGGAGGAAGGCGTGGGAATGGGGAGTGAGGCTCTCAGGAAGGAAGGTCCTACTGCGCAGAAACCAACAAAAAGGTAAACCTGTCGGCACAGAGCCCACCCCGGCAGTGCCAGTGTGCAGTGGCAGGTGGGTGTGGGGCTCGGCAGGGATTCTCTGTGGCTGGGTGTGAGGCTGGGGGAGGTGGGTGTGTCCTGATGACAGACGTGTCCATGGGAGATAGTGGCCTGGCCTCCTCCCTGCCTCCTGCTCCAGAGCCCACCTTTGGCTCCAATGCCCCCCAGACTTTCCCAAGATCCTCCGGGGGAGGCGAGCTGGCCTGAGCTGGGTGCCTGCCGGGTCCTGGGTGCTTTCCCTGCATCTTCCCAGCTGCTCTCCGAGGAAACTGCTATGCTCCCCAGTCTAGGGTGGAGGTAGGTCGGTGCAGGGAGGCGAATTTTATGTCTGGAAGTCACAGAGCTCCTAGGTGGGAAGGCTGGGACTCAAATGCAGGAGACCCCAGGGGCCCTGCCTGCGGGAGCCCAGGCAGCCTGCTGGAGATCAGGGCTCCCGGCCCCTCCTCTCGGGGAGAGGCTGCCTGGGCTGGGCTCGTGTGCCTCTCTGTGGGTGCAGCTGGCCCTTAGGGTTAGCGCTCAGCTGCGTACAAGAAACGCAGGAAGACTGCCTCGGTGTGTCTCATTCCTCATCAGCTTCTGCCACACGGTGACCCTAGCAACCGGTCCCCGTCCCCTGGGCCAGCGTCTCCCTTAGCCACTGTTTTCGCCCAGCAAGCCTTGTTATTAACCTCAGCCCCAGTCTCCACTCGCCTTGAGCCTGACCCTGGTCTATGGCCTCAGTTCTGACCTCTCCTCATCCTGGCTCCACGTCAGGCCAGGGTTTCATTAAAATCCCAGTCCCTATATCCAGTCCTAAGGAAACCTGAGGTTGCCCCCTGTCCCCGCTGCCTCCCTGGCCACCCCTGCCCCGACCTTCCTGATGAGTGCCTGATGAAGTCAGGTATAGGACAGAAGTCCCCGGATTTCTCTGAGGTCTCTAGGGGGCCAGTCCAGCCTGGGGAGACCCAGGGGGCCCTGGCCTTAGTTGGCCTCCTGCCTCTTCTGGTCAGCCATGGTCAGACCCTGCCTGACCCAGGCCGATTCCCTGGGGACGGACAGGCACCTTTGGGAGTGAGGAACCTTCCTGGGTGCTAAGCCTGTCAGAAAACGAGCTAGGTAGCCGGTTAGGAACAAGTCCACTCTGTTTTGTTAGGATGTGGTTGCCCTGAAAACATGGGCTTTGCTGTCTGTCTTGTGAGCGAGACCGGAAGTATGTGGATAGGGGTGTGGGGCAGACTGTCTGGACTCACCTACTGCTCTTCCCGTCCACCCCACCCCCACCGCGGAGGGGTTTTCCTGGTGGAGAGAGCAGAGGGCTGTGGAGGCGGTCACAGCCCAGCAGGCAAGACACCCTCAGTGTGTCCCCTCCCAGACACTGTCTGAAATACCTGCCTCTCGCATCAGGAGGCCGGCTAAGCTTGTCCCGCCTGGGCTGACCTGCTCGAGCCAGCCCGTCTCTAGTGCTGGGCTTCTCTGGGGCCAGCGGGACAGTACCTGCCTCCTGCTCCTGTTTCAGCCCCACTCAGGCCCCTCCGGGGACTGTCCCAAGACACAGAATCCCCGACTGGCGGAGCTGCGCTGGTTCCCATGCCTGGCTGTGTATCCGAACCGTCCTGGAAGCTTGCTAGAATCACAGACTCCCACCCACCCCCCGACATTCACGCCACAAGTCCCCAGGGATTCTGAGGATCTCAGAAACCAGTGGTTTCTGGCAACTCACTCATCTTACAGGAGGGGACCGTGTGGCCTATGTCCAGGGTCACAGCAGGCATGGACTCCTGACGATCCAGCGCCCTTTCCCCAGGGGCCCTCCTTGTAGGCATTGCCCTCTGTCCTGAAGTTCCCCAAAGCCTTCCTCCTCCACATTTTTGGAGGTGGGTGGGGTGGGGGAAACCCACGGAAAAGGAGGTAGGGAACACTGGAGAGTCCCCTCTGAGGGAATCCTTGGGACACACACTGCCCTGCAGCGCCATCTGCTGGCAAATTCTGGTGTTCTAGTGTCTTAACTCCTATTTGTACTTGGCTGTGAATAATGTGCACTTTTTTGCCCAAATTTTTGAGGGAAAAATAAGGATGCGCATTGTACATGAGTAGTACTAGTTCCATGTCTATATAAATGTTTTTAATTCTTTTACAGATGCTTATGCGTTGAAAGTGTAACTCTAGAAGGCAATAATGATATCTATGTGCAAAATAATACATATGCTAAAATTCCTTTATAATCCCCCCAAAAGTATCTAAATAAAGTTTTAATTAAAAAATAAAACGAGACAGGATCCAGAGAGGAGAGGGGAGAGAATCATAGGGGAAAAGGGGAGGGACTCACATGAATAAGTATAAAGGACACATGGACAATAATTAAGGTGGGGGGCGGAAATGGGAGGGAGATGGGGAGCACGGGGCGGCGGGGCAGGGCAGGGAATATAAAACAGAAACTGTACTTGAATAAGAATTAAATAAATTAAAAAAATAAAACCAAAGATTTTTTTCCCTGAAAGTTTGGGTCAGGAACGTGGGGGTGCATTATACACAACAAAATACGGTAAATTACTGAGGGTCCAGCACTGGGCGTGGATTGTCCCCTGCCTGTCCCAGGCTGGGACGGGGCTGCGGATGATGGTGTGTGCGTAGACTCAGGGCTCCAGGCTTTGGTGGGGCATCCGAAAAAGAAATACGGTCTGGTCTGGGATTATTATTGTTTTTTTTTTTTTTACCTGGGGTCCAGCCAGCCAAAGCAGCCCAAGGATTCACTGATATGAAGGTGGAGGTGAGCGTTCCAACAGCAGCTGTGGCCGCAGGTCCGGGTGCTGGACGGCCAGCCCTCAAGGGCAGGTGCGGGCAGTTTCTCATTTTCCCGGGGAACCCACGACATCGGAGGGAGGGGGGAGCTAATTAATGATCGCCCAGCCCCCAGCATGTGCTTGAGACTTAATGGCCTGTTCAGTGTGAGCAGCTGTCCTTGGCCACGCCCAGTGTTGCCACGCCCGTTTTTCAGATGAAGAAACCAAGGCACAGGGGTTGAAGCAGTTTGTCCAAAGCTATCTTGTACGTTATAAAAACAACTGGAGTGTGTGTTTTCTCCTGAGGGCTTTTCATGGAGCACCTCATTTAATCTTCTTGAGACCCTCTGATGCACATGCTGTTCGCAGCCCCGGTTGTTTAAAGATGTTATTTGTTCGTAGAGAAGGGAGAGAAACATCAATTGGTTGCCTCTTGCACGTGCCCCAGCTGGGGACCCGGCCCGCGAGCCGGGCGTGTGCCCTGACCAGGAACTGAACCAGCGACCCTCCGCTTTGCAGAACCACGCCCAACCAACTGAGCCACACCAGCCAGGCCAGCAGCGTTTTGAGGTTCATAAGGGAGAAATAAGTTTCCAAGGTTGTGCTTGGTTAGGATTTGAACCCAGGGGGTCAGATGTCAGGGCTCATGCTTGTAACACCGCCATCCCCCTCTTCCCAGGCTCCTGAGCTTGGCTGGCCTCACCCACACCCTGTGCTCAGTTCTAGGGCTCTCCAGGTCACGGGCATGATGCTCCGGGTTCTGGTGGGGGCTGTCCTCCCCACCATGCTGCTGGCCGCTCCGCCGCCCATCAACAAGCTGGCGCTGTTTCCGGACAAGAGTGCCTGGTGCGAGGCCAAGAACATCACCCAGATCGTGGGCCACAGTGGCTGTGAGGCCAAGTCCATCCAGAACAGGTGGGATCCAGGGGGGGATGGGTGGAGGGAGGGGAGGAAGGCAGGGACCCAGGAGGGAGGGAGAGGCAAGGGCTGCCCATCCTTGCCCTTGCCACAGTGACAAGGGAGCGGTGACCTCTCCTCCCACAGAGCATGCCTAGGCCAGTGCTTCAGCTACAGTGTTCCCAACACCTTCCCGCAGTCTACGGAGTCCCTGGTGCACTGCGACTCCTGCATGCCGGCCCAGTCCATGTGGGAGATTGTGAGTACCGCCGCCTTCCCCTGCCCTGCCTGCCACCCCCGCCCCCCGCTGCCCCCCCCCAGTCCAGTGTCGTCTGGCTCACCTGTCTTTCTAGCTTTACCTTCTCTCACCTTCTTCGCTAGTTTGACACTTGATGCCAGCTCACCTCCTTTCAGCCTCTCACACCTGCTTTGCTGGTTACCGTCACCACAGGGCCTTTGCATGTGCTCTTGGCCCTGGTTGGAACACCTTTCTCTTTCTCCTCACCTAGTGAACTTCTATCCAACCCTCTGCCCGTAGCCCATGGGTCACTTTCTCAGGGCCCCTTTCCTGGCCCATGAGCACCGTGTACTTCTGCTTTGAGCATCCGTCACATCCCCAGTTCTCTGTCTACATTTGGCAAGTCTGTGTCCCACAGTAGACTCTGAGCTCCTGGAGGGACTGTGCCTTGTGTCCCGGGAGCTGGCATGGAGTAGGCGGTGTGTGGAAGGAGGGAGGGAAAGAAAGGGAGGAAGGGAGGGGGAAAGGACGGTAACTAGGGGCAGAGCGAGATGCTAGAGGTGTTCATACAGGGCAAACCTCAGCTGGGCCAGGGGTTCCAGGGTCAGGGAGCTTTTTGAGGAAGTGATGTCCGAGCTCAGACCCAGAGGTTGAGTAGAAGGTAACAACTGCCGTGTTTCGGGTGGGTGGTAGGGGTGAGGACCTCCCAGGCGGAGGGAGCAGCACGTGTACAGTCCCATGCAGGTCATTCAGCCCGGCTGGCGGCAGTGGCCCAAAGTCAGGGGCAGAGAGGTTTGCCAGGCGCAGCCTGAAGGGCCTTCGTTTCCTCCAAGTGCTAGGGGGAGAGCTGAGGGGGAATGTTTAAAAAATTACTTCATTGTTGTTCAGTTACAGTTGTCTGCATCCTCTCCCCACCCCTCCCCCAAAGGGGATTTTAGGCGGGCGGGGGCCAGTTCGCACTGGGTTTTCCCCCTCGGGGCGCCCTCTGGATGCTGCCAGGGGCTAGGTGGGAAAGTGGCAGGACTAGATGTGCGGATATGAGTCAGGCGGCACCCGCAGGCACCGCCCCCCCCCATGGGCCCGCAGAGCTGACTGAGGCCTCAAGGGCGGGCTTGGGACTCCAGCCACTCTGGGATTCTTGGTCCCATGAGGACGTGTTACTCTTGGGACTTCCCTCCCGGCCACAGGCCTTTGGAAACACCCCTGGTGCCCCCCCCCCCAGGTGACGCTGGAGTGCCCCGGCCACGAGGAGGTGCCCAGGGTGGACAAGCTGGTGGAGAAGATCCTGCACTGCAGCTGCCAGGCCTGTGGCAAGGAGCCGAGTCACGAGGGGCTGAGTGTCTACGTGCAGGGCGAGGATGGCCCGGGCTCCCAGCTGGGCCCCCATCCCCACCCCCACCCTCACCCCCACCCTGGCGGGCAGACCCCTGAGCCTGAGGAACCCCCGGGGTCCCCCCACACTGAGGAAGAGGGGGCTGAGGACTGAGGCCCTTGACTCTTCCTCCCCTCTCATCCCCCATGGAATACTGGGGGAAGTGTGTGGGGAGAGGCTGAAGCCCCCCTTCGGCACTGGATGGACTTGGACTTGGAATGCTTCCCAGTTGTCATGGAGATCTGCAGGGAGGGGTTGGAGCCAAGCTGCACAATTTAATATATTCAAGAGTGGGGGGAGGAAGCAGAGGTCTTCAGGGCTCTTTTTCGGAGAAGGGGATTCCCTTCCTCTCTGCCTCCTAAAGATGTGCCCTGGGGAAGGGGAGGAAGTTGGCTAAGCTGCTGAGGGGCGGGGAAGGCCATCCAAGATGGCGGGAGGCAGGCTAAGGCCCACACGGTCTCTGGTGGGGCAGGGCCCCTGGGGTACAGTGGTGGAGCTGGGCACTGATCAGAGGGTGGGTACCTCGCCAGCAGCGGCCCTAAGGAGGGCATGGGTCCAGACTAGGAAGGCCACTGGCTACAGCAGGGCGCTCCAGCCCTTGCCCACAGGCTTCTCCAGAGGCCGCCGCTCACTCCACTTCCATGCCAGGGCAGCTTCTCTGCATGGCCCCATGGTGGCCCCCCACCTGTGGTTCGGAGTCAGGCTGGGCAGGACCCTACCGACTCATGGCCCTGGAGCCAGGGGCTAGGCTCTTTGGGCCTCTGGCTTTCTTGGCTTTTCGGGGGATGGAGGAAGGCAAGGGAGGACCCTTCCTAGGCAAGGGCATGGCAATGACCCTCCCCCCCAACACCACAAAGAGCATCCGTCCCTCCTGTCTCCGAGATCTCAGTGCTTCCCGCTGCCCCCAAGTCCCAGGCCCCTCAGAAAGCCGATGGAGCCAGCCTCACCCCGTTGGGGGAACTCTTTCTAGGTATTTGATTTGGGGAGGGGTCACCCTGAGTTAGATTCCAAGGAAGGGCCTGGGTGGGATGGACACCAGCTCAGCCTCAAGAAACGAGGAGGAGGAGGGGCAAGGGCTTGGGGGGGGGGGCGTGTTCACTGTGGCTCTCCAGCTGCCCCATCCCACCAGCCTGGCCCCTCCCACTGCACTTTAACCCTAGGGGGGTGAGGGACCCAGACCAGGGCAGGAAGCACTGCCTGGCTCTGCTCCTCCGTCCCAGGCAGCATCCAGCCCCACCAGCCCCTGCCTGGGGCTGCCCCGCCTGCCACCGCTGTTCTGACAAGAGCTTCTGGAGCTTATAACCAGTAGATCGTCTCCCTGACGGACCCTGAGTCTCCTCACGAATAAATTCGTTCAGCGCCTGTGGTTCCTTCCTCACTGGCTGGCTCTGCTGACCCAGGGTTCCTGCGGGGGTCTAGGGGGAGGGCATCCTGAGTGGATGGACCCTCCCGTGCCCTGGGGACCTTCTCACTTTGCTGCCGCGAGCACCCCTAGGCCCTGTCTCCCAGCTCCCGCCTCTCCCTGGTGCCTGCTCCTGGCCCTGCATGTATCTGGTGGGCTTCCCCAGCCCGGCCATCTCCACCTTTGCAGCAGCGGCCCCACCTCTGTGCTTCCCTGGCCCCCAGCCTGGCCTGGACCAGGAGAAGGGGGAGCACAAAACCAGCAATTGATGACCAACTAGGTACAGGTGGGGTGCTGCTCTAAAGATTTTACACAAATAGCTTGCCTAATACCACCAACCTGTAAGACAGGGGTGGCCCCCACTTTGCAGACAGGGCCTCTCAAGTGCAGAGGGGTCAGTGTGCCAGGGCCACCCAGGACAGGACTGAAGGCCAGGCAGTCTGGACTCGCCACTCGGTGCAACCTTAGCAGTTATCACTTCGTTGTCTGCTGTGATCTGGGCTGCTCCCGACACCTGACAGTGACCCCACCAGTGTGGTAACATTACCCCGAGATTCTCCACTGGGACAGGACAGGGTGAGGGCTAGGACCTTTCTTCCTCACACACCTGGCTGTGCCCACCATATACCAGACAATTATATTATTTCTAAATGAGGGGAAATGCCCGTCATGCTAATGAGAAAAACGAGGGCCTTGACTGATGCCTGGGGAGAGATTTGCCCAAGCTGGAAAGTAGCGGCCCCAGGATTCCAATCGGGCGCCCTCTAGTGAAGAGGATTCTGAACTACACGTGGTTTCCTTAGTGCCCCGAGCCTTTCCCTCAAGGCTGCTCTGCACTGTTGTGCAGGTTGTGAACGTCCCGACTCTAGAGTGACACTTATTGCACTCGTGTAGGGCACAGCTTGCATGGCCGCCCACGGTAGTCTTTCAAGCCCTGTTGTGGAACTGCATGCGGACTTCGGTGACCCCTCAGTCTCGGAGGGTCAAGCCCTAGTCACCTTAACAGTCTTTCGTAATGGCTGCAGGTGGGAACTCACTCCAGAGTGCGCCGTCCCGCGGGGCTTCCGAGGGCACAGAGACCAGGTCCAGACGAAAGGCTACGGGGGCTGCGGCTTTGGTGCTTGGGCGTCTGAGACCAGCACTATCTCGGCAGGATGTGCCTTGGTCAGGAGCCGCCTCCATCTTCTGTGTGGAATAAGGCAGGGTATAAGTTCATAGAAACATAACCTACTAAGAGGCTGCTTGGAAAGAAAGCAAGAAGGTGGGTTGGCAGGGCTGGAACGCTGGTCAGAGAGCAGACTTCACTGTCTTTGTGGTAGGAGCCCTGGAAGTGTCTGCGCAGAGCTGCGTTTCATTGAGACTGAAAAGAAGGCTCGCGGGGAGGAGGGGGAGGCCGGAGACCAGCTGGGAACTGCAACAATCCCGGCAGGTGATGGAAGCCAGAGCTGGACAGAGCGAGTCTGGGGAGGCGGGGCCACACAAGAGAGACGCCGCTGATTGGATTTGGGAGCAGTGAGTGGGAGGAGCCAGGTTTGAGGGGCTAGAGGCTCAGGTTAGCTGTGCTAGTTTGCCCATGGGCGTGAGATGTGAAGTAGAGACTGCCAGTTTTTCTCTCCACCTACCTCAAATGAACAAGACAATCCCCCCCAAACTGCATCTCCCCCTCCGCCATCGTCCTCCCCACCTTCACCCTCAAGGGATTAAAAGTCTTCACAAGGGCCCTGACTGGTGCGTTCTGTGGGTTGGGCGGGCCCAAAGGTCATGGGATGATTCCAGGTCTGGGCTCACAGCTGGGTTGCAGACCAGGTCCCTGGTTAGGGGAGTGCAAGAGACAACTGATCGATGTTTGTCTCCCACATCGATGTCTCTTTCCCTCTCTTTCTCCCTCCATTCCCGTCTCTAAAAATAAATAAATACAAATCTTAAAATCTCTACAAGGGGTTAACATTGACACAGCACGGGCAACCCAGGCCCCTCTCAGGAAGGGTGGGAAATTGGTCCCTCTTGCCTGCCTTGTTAGCCTGTATGAACCGGACAATCACTAACTAGTTTTTTTTTCCCTCTCCTGCTCCAAGCCTCAGGGGAAAAACCCCAGTGTTCCTGGGTTCAAATCCTAGCAGAGCCACTTCTTAGCTGTGTGATGTTGAGCGAGTCACTTGAGATTTCTGAGGCTGTTTTCCCAGCAGTAAAATGCAGAGTAGTGACCATCATCACACCTCCCTCACTCTTGGGGTCGTCATGAGCTTTCTACACCAATCAATGTACCTGTCGAGCCTGAAACTGGCCCGCAGTGAGAGCAGTTCGGGGCAGACCTAGCACCCTCCCTGGACCTCGGTTTCCCGGTCTCTGTAATGGGGAACTCCCTCTGGTCCTCTGCCTACTGACAAAAAGGGGCCTGGGGCAGAGGACTTCCTAAGACTCAGCTGTCCCATTGTGGCACCAGCCTTCTCCTCTAGGGAGAGAGCACCCCGTGGACAGAAGTAACCAACCAAAGGCTAAGCATCCTTGAAGGTCCCTCTCTACCGCGAGACGTTAGGGGAGTCTAGGACAGTAATCAATGCCGGAAATGAGAAATGTAGGAGCATGCACGGAACTTCGGAGTTCTTAAATGTAACACAATAACAGCGTGGCCACAAGGGGGCACCACCACCCAGGCCCAAGCTTGAAAAAGACTTAAAATTATAGCAAAGTACAGATCATCATATAACAAACATCTGTGAATCTATCACCAAGAATGAACAAACATTAACATTTTGTGTCATGTTTTCTTTAGGTCTTTTTTAAAAAAATAAAGGCTATCACACATGAGAGCTAAAGTTAAAGCAGAGGGATGGACGTTCCATCCCACTCTTCACCACTAATTTGTCAAAGCTAAAATTGATCAGGTAGCTCCCTCTGTGTGAAATGGTTAAGTGCTCACTCTGCCCACCTCGTCACCACCCCAGCTGCAGAGACCGGAAGCGGAGAACAGAAGAGGCTTTGCCAAGTTCACAGAGCAAGTAGCAGAGTCAAGATCATCAACCCAGGGCCCGGGGCCGCAAGGTCAGCGAGCTGCACACAGCGCCGCTCAGGTGTGTGGTTGCTCAGCCAGACACCCCCAGGCGGAGGGCCTCCCTGCAGAGCTGTAGGCACATCCGTTGTTCAGACGGGAACATCGAGGCCAACCGCTGGCTAGAACTGATGTGGGGTCATCAGGTTTACACATGCTCCCTGGGCCATTTCGTCCCCTCAACAACCCTGGGAACGGGGTGCTGTGTTGCTCTGCTAACAACTGTAGATGAGAAAATAGTGACCCAAGGAGATGGAGCCGCTGGCCCCAAGTCCACAGAGCTGGTACGTGGCAGAAATGGGTCCCAAGTCTGGTCGTTACGATATTCACCCAGTGCTTGGTATACTACACCCTGTTCCTGGGGACACGGCAGAAACTGTCAGGGGGGCGCAGGTGGTGTTGGAAGGGACGGCAGGCCTCTTCCTCCTGCCGCCTGGACCCACGTGTGGGCAAGACAGGGGCTCTGAGACCAAATGGGGCTCATGGGTGGGGGAAGGGTGCTGAAGGGTCTTAAGGTTTCTCTGCCTTGGGTGTTGGGAGACCCGGGTTTCAGTCCCGCTTGATCTTGGGTGAGGCCCTTGGCCTCTCTGAGCCCCACTTTAACTGCTATTGCTCAGCTTTATTAGAGAGGTCGGAACAATAAAAGAAAGCCTTTGGGACACAGCAGGCAGGACCTCGGCTGTGGGAGCGCTCTGGGCTCAGAGCGAGTCCCCACAAGGCATGCCTCTGGGGGTGCAGATTCTGGGGCTGAAGGCGAGCGCGACCCTGTGAGCTCGAGAAACACTTGGACCTCTCCCGTAAAGAATTTCACTGTGGGGCCTTGCCCGTCATAGGAGTTATCGCCATAAATAACCTTTTCTTGATATATCTATACGGCAGGGAGAATATCTAATTATTGAACACCTGCTCGCCTCACCCAGCTGTGAATGGCCCTCCTCCCTTCTGAGGCCTTAAGGCCCTGACCTCGTCCTCAGCTCAGGATGGCGTATGCGCCTCGCTGTCCGTGTCTGTCTCTGAGCCTCTCATGTATGTGGGGTCCCCGTGGGCACGTATGCAGTTACATTGGGGTATTTCCTCTTGTTCATCTGAAAACAAGATTTGTCTATTTGATTATTAGCTCAGCTGGAAGAACCTAGAAAGGTAGGGAAAATTTCTTCCTCCCCCCCCCCCCGAGGTATCACTGTTCTGTTTCTATGAAGGGAAACGTTGCCCCCCGCCCCTGCATTTTCCTGTAGCGATTGTCACTTGATGATGAAGCATCTATTATAATACTTACTGTTTGTCTGTCTCCTTCCACTGGAACGCAAATGCCACGGAGCTGGGGTCTCGGTTTTGGTCACTGTGGTGTCCCGACTGGGCAGAACAGCACGCCAGCAAGGACACCACAGTGACACAGACTGGGTGCTCAGTAAACGTTTGTTGAAGGAACGAATGGAATCCACAGTATTACCCTGTGAAGTCTGACAAAACTCTTCTCAGCCAGGAAAAGAGATACACAGTGGGCTAACACCCTGGGGCGCAGCACCCCACCTCTCTACCTGCAGTGACTCCACCCCTGGCCTGGCCTAGGGCTCCCCAAACCTGTTCACGCTCCGTTACACCGGGAGCGCCCGCAGGCCGGGGGGCTTCTTCCTCGCGGTGCCGGCCGGTGAGGGCGAAGGGACGGTTTCTGCTGGAACGACCCTGAGGAGGGGCGACCTGCTGTTTAAATGGAAGGTTTCATATATAATATACGATGTATGATATACAATATTTTATATTATGTTACATGTAATGTTACATGTAACATATCATGTATAATAAATATGTACGTGTGCGCGCGCGTATGGATGTCAAGCAGTCTGCCCAGTGTCGCCCAATGCGCTCCTGCTGGTAGTGCGTGGCCCAGCCGCGGGTGGGCAGACCCGCACTGGGGGCTGTCCTGGTAAACGTGAGCCGCCGCCTCCTCCTCTGAGTTCCTCCTGCGCCGTCGCCTCGTGTGTGTTGGGGAGGGGTACTCGGCGCTGTGGTGGCTGTCAGAGCTGGGGAGGCGACCTCATGCCGCTGGGGCACTCGGATCGTCCCTCCACAGACCTGGGGTACCAGGCACCCCGCCCGCCTGCGAGTTCGGGGCTCGGCTCTCCCCGCCCGCAGCGAGGAGGGGTGCAGGCTCCGCGGCGCGGGAACCACGCGCTCCTGGTAGCACCGCCGGCTTCTCTGAGCGCGCGGGCCCCTCGCCGCGCCTCCCGGGCTCCCTGGGAGCCTGCCCGGCTGGAGGCCGCCTCTTCCTCTCGCAGCCTCGCCGCGCCTGCCGCAGTCGCCGGCAGTGGAGCAGCGCTGAGCGCCCCAGGTACCGAGCGCCGGCAGAAGCGGGGCCCAGGACCCGGCGACCGGGTGGGGAGGGGGTGGAGGCGCGGCCGCTGCTCCTTCTGTACCCTCCAGCGGGCCCAGCATCCCCACCCCCACGCCGCAGGAGAACGCGCCCGCCCAATCCCAGAAATGCCTCCGCACCGCCTCTGAGACCTGCTTTCCCCGCGGGGAGCTTCGCTCTGGCGCATGGGTCCCGCCCTGCAACCCCAAGCACGACGGCTCCGGACCTAGCGCCCTCAAACGCCCACCTGCCTCTGAGGGGCTTGCTCCGAGCCCCAGAGCGCCCATTTGCCCTTTGCTCCCACCTCCCCGGCTCCTGCCCCAGGCAGGCTCCCTCACCCTGATCTCGCCGCTCCTTCTAGGAGCTCCGCTCCCACCCATTTAACCTTCGAGAGTCCTCTGGCGTCCCCGTCCTCCTGACTTTCCGCCCGCTCCCTCTAGGGCGCTCCGCTCCTCGCCAGGTGCCCCCTCCCAAACTTCCTGCCCGGTCGAACCAGGTGCCCCCGCCTTACTGCCGGGGACGCCTGCAAAACTCTCTCCATCGCCTTCGGGTCTCTGGCCGGGGACTAAGCGCTGGTTCCTCTCTTCCCACCCGCCCTCGCCCGGCGGGGTCTGTTCTCGCCGCCGCCGCCTCTCCAGCCTCCTTTTCTTCAGGCCTCCCACCGTGCTCAGGATTCCTCTCGGGCCTCCGGGCCTCGGCCTCGCTGTCCATCCCCAGCCTCCATGGTCCCAGAGCCTGGGCCTGCGCACAACAGCACCCCCGACTGGGGGTCGGGGCTGGTGTCAGACCCGGGGGGCAACGGCTGGGTGGCGGCTGCGCTGTGTGTGGTCATCGCGCTGACTGCAGCGGCCAACTCGCTGCTCATCGCCCTCATCTGCACGCAGCCCGCGCTGCGCAGCACGTCCAACTTCTTCCTCGTGTCGCTCTTCACGTCGGACCTGATGGTGGGGCTGGTGGTGATGCCGCCGGCCATGCTGAACGCGCTGTATGGGCGCTGGGTGCTGGCGCGAGACCTCTGCCCGCTCTGGGCCGCCTTCGACGTGATGTGCTGCAGCGCCTCCATCCTCAACCTCTGCCTCATCAGCCTGGACCGCTACCTGCTCATCCTCTCACCGCTGCGCTACAAGCTGCGCATGACGCCGGCGCGCGCTCTGGCGCTGGTTCTGGGCGCCTGGACCCTCGCTGCGCTCGCCTCCTTTCTGCCCCTGCTGCTGGGGTGGCACGAGCTGGGCCGCGCGCGGGCACCCTCCCCGGGCCAGTGCCGCCTGCTGGCCAGCCTGCCCTTCGTCCTCGTGGCGTCGGGCCTCACCTTCTTCCTGCCCTCGGGCGCCATCTGCTTCACCTACTGCAGGATCCTCCTGGCCGCCCGCAAGCAGGCCCTGCAGGTGGCCTCCCTCGGTACGGGCACAGCCGGCCAAGCCTTGGAGATGCTGCAGGTACCCAGGGGTACGCAGGGAGATCCGGGCTTGTGGGTTGGAGAGAAATGCGCAGCCGCTGAGTACCTAGGGGGCATCCAACACTTAGTGTACTGCCTGCTGGTGACTTCGGAGCGGCCATTCGCAGCTCCCACTTGTCTCCTGAACTCCCGACTTAGCAGCGCCCGACTGTCTTGCAAGATAGCTTCGCCAGGGTGGGAGGCAGGCTTCTGGAAGTAACATGTGCACCAGGGAATTCAGGGTGTCCCAACTCTCCCACCTGGGCCTCCCAGGTCTTCCCCGTGATGGCAGCACAGGACTCCGCCTGTCGGTGCTGTCTCCTAGACATGTGCCATCCTCAGTGCCCCCTTCCTCTTCCAAGCCATCTTGGCTTTTAACCTGGGAGCCTTAGCTAGTCTCCGGCTGGCTCCCCCCACCTCCACTCCAGACCTGCTCCCACCCACTTTCTGCGCAGCAGTGGGAGAAAGCAAGAAAAAGAATGGCCATGTCACTTCCTTGCTTCAGACCCTCCAGTGGCTCCCCATTGCAGTCAAGACAAAGAGGAGACTCCTGTCTGGATCTGGCTTTGGGACCCCCCCCCCCCCCGCCTCGCTCTGCACCAGCTGCCTGGTTCTTCTGGCTGTGCCTTGAAGGAACCAGCTGACTTCCGAGCCGAGGTCTTTGCCTGAGTAGTACCCACTGCCTGGAAGGCTCCCCCCCCCCCCCAGCGTCCCTTGCTTGGCTTTTCAGCTCCCAAATGACCTTTTCCTAGGTAATTCCGCCCCCCCCCGCCCTCTGCCTGCAGGCCCACACCCTTCTCCACCCAGTTGCTCTCTAGCTGAACCCGTGATTTATTTGTTGATTTGCTCATTGTCTCTCATGCCACTCAAATGTAAGCTCCATGAGGACTGGGCATGTCTGGGTAGGTTTTGATCTCCACCGCACGTAGTAGGTGCTTCCTAATTACTTGTGAATGGGGTAGGTGCCCTTAGCTCAAGGCCCTTCAGTGTCTCCAGGAGGAGTGCCTGCTTTAGCCACCCAGGCCATGTGACACCGAAGTCCTATTACCCACCTGAGGGGTGGGGGTTTAGGCTGACCAGGCCCGAGCCCTAAAGACTTGGGGCTAAAGTCACAGGCCCCAAGAAAGGGCCCATCTGGGCTCTCCGTGCTCATCTTGGTGTAGCCACAGGTGGAGGGGGCTCTTGCAGGCTGCTGGGGGTGGTGTGTGGGTCACCGGGTGGATGGGGAATTGGCTGAGGGCTGCAAGGCTATCACCCTGTCGGCGGTGCCCCCGGAGCTGCTTGTCTGTCCCACTCCAGCAGTGAGGCCCAGCGCTGCAGCTGGCCGTCAGCCTGGAGGGCGGGGCTTCAGGCAGGCGGGAGGTCCTGGCTGCAGGCCTGCTTTCTCCCCTATCCGTGCTCACTGGAGAGCACTCTTGAGTCTCAGTGAGCGGCTGTGACCGTGGCTTGGTTCTTCAGCAGCAGGAAGAATTGCCACAGGCCACCTCTACTCTCTGGATTCTTGTAAAGGAATGTGTCCGAACTTTAGGCAAAAAGAACCACCTAGGGACATCTGTCTTGCTGTCCCCTCCCTCCTACCCCCCCCACTCCTCAAGTCACTTCATTCATATGTACTTAGTGTTTTCTTTAAATCACCTCATTTACCTTTCTACTTCCATGAATTTGTTTCGGAAGAAAACTTGTCTCGTCTGGCAACAGACAATCAATAGCTTTGCCATAAATAGAAGGCAACCAAACACAGCCTCACAGAGTACGCAGAAGCAGAGCAGGTGGCACCCAAGTCCGGCCCGGCTGGTGGGCATGACCGAGCCAGGCCTACTCCCTCTTTGTTAAGTGTCAGAAGGGTGTTAAAGACGAAGCCGTGTCCACACGAGACTTTCTCCTGTGGACCTAACCGTAGAGCTAGAGGGGAGCCACGGAGGGTGAAGGTTCCCACTCTGTGATTCGCTTATTTCACAGGGTGTCCATTTCCTGCCTCAAGTCACCCCCACCCCACACTGTGGGGAGCTCTTCGCTCGTGACCAAGGATGGGAGGGGCTGGCTGGTCCTTGTGAGGCTGGGGTGGGAGAGATCTGGGTTCTTGGTTCCAGGGGGGTCTGTGACACACAGATTTTCCTGCTGTGAAGCTAACTGGGTGGTGCCAGGACTGGACCTGAGCCGGTGGCCTCAGAGCTGGGGCAGGAGTCCCCCAGGTGCTGCCAGCTGCAGCCCCCCACACAGCCTTTGAGGGCTCGCTGTGTGCCAGGCTCGGGGCTGAGCTAACCCCCGAACACCTAGCGAGGAAAATACTACCGCCATCCCTACGTGACAGATGAGAAACTGACATCCGGGGACAGGGGAGGTGACTTGTCTAAGGCCACGCAGCTGGTTAGTGAGGTTCGAACTCAGATCGGGCTGGTGCCAAGGCCTCAGTGTGAGCATTGGGCTGCCTGTGGGTGAGGACATTCTCTTAAAACAGTGCTTCAGGGACATCACCCGTGTCCCTCTGCCTTACCACTGTGTCTTCTCAGTCTCCTCATTTGGGTCCCCCAGCTGTGACATCTGTGGGCCTCCAACCTTGCTCACTTTCCACATTTGCTCCCTGGTGAGCTCATCCTCTCTCATGCCCCAAATACCACCTACATGCTGATGACTTCCAGCCTGGGCTGGTCCGTTAGGAGGCTCCAAGCAGAACTCGGGGTTTCCAGGCCCCAGCACCAGTCCCCCCACAGTCTGCCCCGCATCTGTGAGTGGCAACTCCAGGCTTCTAGTTGCTCCGGCCGGGAACCTTGGAGGCAGCCCGAACACATACTTTTTCTCCCAATCCACAGCCAGTCTTCTCAACCCTACTTCCAATACACGGGCAGGCTGTGGCCACTTCTGGCCTCCACTGCCATCCCCCGCTCCCAGGAGGAGCCCTTCGCCTGATGCCCGGGTTATCACAGGGCCCTCACTCCCTTTCCAGCTGACACCCCCACTTTTTTCAGAGCCACGTCGAAAACGCAATCCTGTTGTGTCGTCCCTCCGCTCCCCTGGCCTGGCGTCTCGTGTCCCCTGTCTCCCTGCGCCTTCTGGGGGTGCTTTGCCTTCCTCACGCTTTCTCTCTAATCACGCTGCCTCCTAGCTGTTCCTTGAGCACACTAAGCACAGTCCTGACTCAGGGCCTTTGCACTTGCTGTTCCCTGTGCCTGGAGTGCCCCTTCCCTGCATTTCCATGTGGTTTCTCCACAACCTCCATCACTTTCTTTGGGCCTCTGCTCAGTTGTCAATCAAGAGTAGCGGCTGCCCCACTTCCCCAAATCCCCTTCAGTCCTCCTGTCCTGAGTTCCTGTTCTCAGTAGCACTTAACACCCCTGACTTGTGACACGCTTTCCCATTTGTTTATCTGTTGTTTATTTCCTCCTACTAGAACGTCAGCTCTGGGAGGTGGGTGGGCCCTTGTCTCTCTGTTTTCTGCTGATTCCCAGCACCCGCAATGGTGCCCGGCCTGGCCTTGGCGATTGGTGCTTATGGATGGATGGACTGAAATGAGTACAGTGCTCCATGGAGCCAGCCCCCAACCCCTGTCCGTGTTGCTTCCTCTCCTCCCATGCTTTCCAGAATCCGTTCTTGTAGCTGATGGATCCCTTGCTTTTTAGTATGTCAGTTCCTTTGCTTGGTAACCTGCATCGGGGACCGACTATGTGCGGGAGCTGTTCTGGGCTGTGAGTGCGGCGATGAACAGGATGGAGAAGGTCCTGCCCTCCTGGAATCTGTTCTAGCTGGGGAGACAGACATGGATCACAAAACCTTATCAGGACGAGGGTGGTGGAGCTGTAAGCGGGGTGCTCCACTCTGTGAATATTCAGAGTCTCTCGTTTGCTGTGCATGTTTGCAAATGCTGGGAGGAGCCTCCGTGGGTCCCTGAGGCCGGCACCCTGCCTCCCAGGTGGAAAGACCCCTGGGCGCCTCAGGCCAATCCCTCCCCTTCCTGGAAAGCCTTTCCTCGGGGTGGGTGTGGGCCTGGCCGACCCCACCACCCACTGCCTGTGCTGCCAAGCCACTGGGTCCTAAGTGGGCCTTCCGAGTCCCGCTTTCCTCATTGCCTGAGAATTGCCTGTATTGGGGGGTTTTCTTCTGGGCTGTTGACTCCATTCTGGCCTCCTGGGTCATGACCCCTTTCCTCCCACTCACACCGTCCGGTCCCAGACCAGCATCGTCCAGCCTGGACCTAAAGGACCCGATGAGAATGGACAACCCTGACTGGGGCATGCTGGACCTGTTTCTGCCCGTGCTCGGCCCCATTAGTCCTGAGCTCCCTCCCCCAGGCCAGCTTCTGGTTTCCCAGAGGAGGAAGGGAGTGGGGCCCAGGCCCCCAAAGTCCGGGCGTCCTGGTAGAGAACACGGGAGCTGAGCAGGCTTAAGTGTTTCTCTCCCCCCTGCCACCCCTCCCCCCCCCGCCCCCCACAGCTGCCTATTGATGTGAATGGGCTTTTAAAAAGCCACAAGTTTGGTTTCAGCCAGGTCTTCCCGGTCCCAGGGGCTGTGAGAAAAGGGGGAGGGGGTGATGCTTAGAGCCCAGGCAGGGACTGTGGCATGGGAGGGAGTGGGGTCAGAGGGAGATGCTGCCAGGGTGGGGGTGGGGGGAGCGTGCCTGTGTGGGAAGGGGGCTCATCCCTGGAGGTTCCAGAGGGACCAGTGAGGGGCTCAGCCTGGCGGAGCACAAGCAGGTGGCCCCCCCTGGCAGCTTCTTCTTTCTCAGCGTCTCTCCATCTGCCAGGATTCCTGCGGCGGGGTTCACAGTGCCCACCCGGGGTCTTCCTCTGTGCCTCACCCCTTTCTCCCATTCCCTCTTCTCGCCTGCAGGTGCATTTCACCCCATGCTCTTCCTCCTGCGTCCTCTTGTCTCCCTCAATCCACTTCTCTCCCGTCAATGTCTCCTCCTTTCCCTGCTCCCCAGCTTCTCCCACCCACCCTCATCCAACTATGCATCATTCTGTCTTAGCCATCCGTCTCCCCTCTCTGCTTCCTCCTCCTCCTCAGAGGGGGAGGCTGTGATCACAGAAATATCTCGGAGGTAACGGAGGGGGCTGACCCGGGGAGAGGCTGACGGAGGAGCAGTGTGGAGCACGGCAGGCTCGGCTGCTGCTGGGACTGAGGTGACCTGGTAGGGCCAGGGCTGGCGCCCGCATGTCTGACTGGTCCTAGGGTCAAATCCTGACCCCTTCCCATCACCTCCAGGTGACTTCGGACAAGTCCTTCACCTCCCTCTGCCCCAGGGCTACTGATGTTTATCACTCGAGTTGGTTTGAAGAGCCAAGGAGATAATATATGTAAACCTGACACATTGTGGGTGCTCCACAAATGTTCCTCTCCTTTCCTTTCGTGGTAAAAACACAGTTTGGGGAGCTCATCTCCTTTTAAGCCATTCTAGGGAAAATACTGTTGCTACCCCAGCATCATCGTCACCATTATCAAAGAACTAAACTGAACACTAACAGCCAAAACAACAGCGACATAGCCAACCTGCACTTCAACCTATGTGCCAAGCTCTGTTCGAATAACTTGCTGTATGTTATTTCATTTAATTCTTACTACAATGCTGTGAGGTGCATCCTCTTAGGGTTGCCATTTTGCAGATGAGAAAACTGAGGTACAGAGCGGTGAGGTACCTCGCCACAGGTCACTCAACTGGTTAACAGCAGAGCCAGGATTTGAAACCAGGCAGTCTGGCTCCGGGGTTCTGCTGTGTAACCTCACACTATGAGTAGATGGTTATAAAAATTTTAATTGCACAAGTACATTTTAAAATAACAATTGAAATACAGAGATAAAGTGTAAGACCCCCCCGCCTCCCAACCAACCACTTTCCACTCCCAGAGTCTCATTAACTTAGTTTATGTCTCTGCAATCTTTTCCCTATGTGTTCACATATTGTTTTATGCATCTAAAGAAGTTTAGCATTGCATTTTTTAAACAAGTGAAATCATGCTGTATTTATTGTTCTGCAGCTTGCCATGATCACTTAATAAGTTTTGGAGATCTTAATTTTTTTTTATTCTCACCCATGGACATTTTTAGCATTGCTTTTAGAAAGAGAGAAAAGGGGAGAGAGAGAGAGAGAGAGAGAATGAGAGATAGAGATAGAGATAGAGATAGAAATATATATAAAGAGAGAGAGAAAGAGAGAAACAGCAATATGAGAAACATCAGTTGGGTGCCTCTTGTATGTGCCCTGACCAGGGATCAAACTTGCAACCTAGGTATGTGCCCTGACCAGGAATTGGACCTATGACCTTTTGGTGTACAGATGATGCTCCAACTAACTTGGCCTCCTGGCCAGGGCTTGGAGATCTTTCTATTTGATCTACTCATCCTTTTAAGCATGTGTGTGGTATTCTGTAGGGGATGTACTGTGGTTTATTTAACCACTCTCTGTGTGATGGGCATGGAGGCTGGTTCTAGTTATTCTCCCGTCACGAGCAGGGCTGTGGCACACATTCTTGTATATGCTGGAAATGCAGACACGTGTGCAGGTGTTTCTGAACATAGGAACTTGTAAATGGAACNGAAACATCAGTTGGGTGCCTCTTGTATGTGCCCTGACCAGGGATCAAACTTGCAACCTAGGTATGTGCCCTGACCAGGAATTGGACCTATGACCTTTTGGTGTACAGATGATGCTCCAACTAACTTGGCCTCCTGGCCAGGGCTTGGAGATCTTTCTATTTGATCTACTCATCCTTTTAAGCATGTGTGTGGTATTCTGTAGTGGGATGTACTGTGGTTTATTTAACCACTCTCTGCGTGATGGGCATGGAGGCTGGTTCTAGTTATTCTCCCGTCACGAGCAGGGCTGTGGCACACATTCTTTTTTTAAAAAAATATTTTATTTATTTATCTTTAGAGGGGAAGGGAAGGAGAGAAATATCAATGTATGGTTGCCTCTCGTGAGTCCTGTGCTGGGGACTGGCCTGCAACCCAGGCATGTGCCCTGACTGGGAATCGAACCTTGATTGTGTGGTTCGCAGGCCTGAGCTCAATCCACTGAGCTACACCAGCCAGAGCTCACACATTCTCGTATATGCTGGAAATGCAGACACGTGTGCAGGTGTTTCTGAACATAGGAACCTGTAAATGGAACCGCCCCCTGGAAAGGCACCACCTAATTGTCCTCCAGGTGGCTGCCCTCCGACAGCCACACAGGTCATGGACATGCAAACAATGTGGCCATGAAGGCCTCTCGGTGGCAGCAGTAAGGTTTCCATCACCCTGCCCTGACTGTAGCTCATGGAGGCCACCCCCGCCCCCTCCACAAATGGAAGCAGCATGGCGAAGCAGAGCAAGTGCAGTTTCTGGAGCCAGAAATGACTTTGACCCCTGCCTCAACGCTCATCTGCTGTGTGACTCCTGGCAAGTTATTTTGCCTCTCTGAACCTCATCTGCAAAATGGAGATGACAGCACTGACCTCCCATGAAGACCGAACGGCACAATGAGTATTAAATGCTAATGTGCAGCAAATGCTCAGTAAATGGGGGTCACAGTGCTGACTTGGGGTCAGCGGTGCTTTGGCTCAAGGCTTTGTTCTGGCACCGTGTGAGCTTGGGGAGGTCCCTCACGTTCCCTGAGCCTGTTTCCTTCTCTCTTCCCTTTTGCTTGTTGTGGTCTTGGGTCAACTCTTTGGGGAGAGGAGGAGAAAGAGAAATCCACGGTCATCCCCAGGAAGACTGGAGAGGGAATCTCAGAGTATCTCGAACTCCACCTCTGGCGCTGTCTCCCCAGACAGTTGCCCCCAAGGCATCTCCCTCAGTCCCCCCCCCCCCGCCCTCCATGCCCCAGAGCTCTGGCAAGATCAAGGTTCTCTCTCGCCTCTCCCCTGCCCCAGGTCCCAGGGCTCAGAGGGGTCCCTGTGTGGATGGGGCCTTCTGGAGACCATGGCTCCTCCTCCCCATTGTCGGTCCCCATTGGTGGCAGTAGTAGGAAGGCATGGAAGATCTCAGGAGATTCTCTGGGGAGACAGGTAACCCTCCTCCAGGCCGACCATGGTGAGGCCCTAGAAGCCATGTGAAGAACCCTCTGGAGGAGAGGAAATGAGGAGAGAAAGATAAACACAGGCGCTCTCCCCCGCCCCCTGCTCCCCCCCCCTCCCTGCAGTATGGTGAGTCAGAGCACTCATCCTGACATCTGCGCTGCCTTGGGGAGCCCGAGCTGCTGGCAGAAGGGCTGGCTCCTGAGGTGCTCACATGCCTCCAACCTCGTACACTCGCCACTGAGCCAACATCAGGGCTACCGTGTATTTCGCGCGTACTCTGCGTTGGGCACCGCACGGACATTTATTTCCCACTGCCTCACAGCGACTCCGTAGAGTATTGTTTCTCCGACTTGGTGGGTGTGGAAACAGAGACTCCGTCAAGGTCACAGAGGGAGTAAGTGGCCGAGTCTGCAGCCAGAGCACTCGTCTTGGAAGCCCAGCTCTTGCCCCTGCATAATGCTGCCCCGCCAAGGCAGGGGAGAGAACAAGGACTTCTCTTTGGCTGCTGTTTGTGAATTTGACCTTGATGTTCATATAGCCAGACTTTACCTGGATAAACACATTGAAGGGTGGGAGTTACGGTTTACTTCATCTCTCCCCTCCCGCCCACCGCCATTCCAGAATTAGACCCCTGATCCTATAGAAAGACAGTATGGGACCTGTGTTTCAGCACCATGGACAAGAACAAAGTCTGGGTACTCTGAGGAGGCGGGGAGAGAAAAGCAGGGCTGGAAGGAGGCGGGGCCCTGCATCTGAGGGCGGGGTTTGACTTTTGTGCTAATGTAATGGGGCTGGCACGGCTTGGCTTGGTCTCTTCCGCCCCCTTTCCGTCTGCGAAGGTTGCCTAGGAATCCGGTTCCCCTCCCGCCTGCTCTTTCGTCGCTATACCCAACCCGCCGCCGGCTGCTGCGAACGGAGCTGGGCTCTCACGCAGTTTCGGAAACGTTGGGCTCAATTTCCAACTTTCCAAGCCTAGGTGTGCTCCACCGAACACACTCACCCTTTGCACAGTTCAATGAAGTGTGCACACCCCTGCACACTGATATTTACTGAAAGTGTGAATATACGTGGGTCCCACTTTGTGTGAATCTTATGAATGAAAGTCCAAATTATTTACAACATAAGGTTTAGAGGAGGACTTCATGGACTCCCAGGGGTTCATGGACAGGCTTCCAGATGGTCTCAGAATTCTCTGGATGTGTGCAATTTTTTTAGCGAGTGTGTGTGTAAAATTAGGTAAGCTTTTCGTTTTCTGATGAGCAGGGTAGATGTCCTTCGACTCTCAATGGGCTCACGAGGTTGAAACAGTTATGGGAACTTCTGGGCTGAAAGATTATCTAGCTGAGGGAGACTTTTCCCGTTTGGGGCTGCGGGCTGTCAGTGCGCAGAGTCAAATTCTGGCCTCCTCATGCCTGTGTCCCTCCTACCCCTTCAAAGGCTGGGGGAGCAGCTCCTTTGAGCCCCCTCCCTTCCCCTTCTCCTGCTCTTGAAGTCTCTGGTTGAGAATGGAGACGCCTTTGAGTCCACACATAATTTGAGTTGTGACGTGCCGTGATCACTAGCACCCCTAATGATTTGTAATAGATTTCCTTGTAAACATTTGTTCTGTGCATACGTTTTTTAAAAAAAAAGCACTTTATTTTGTGGAGCCCGAGGGTCAGAGTGCAAGGAAAACCACTACTCCAAAATACGAAGAGAACCCATTTGCAAGAGGTCGCTGAGCCCTGCACAGCACCGAAGGCTCTTTTGTCAAATACTGTCCAACTGCAGGTGAGTCTTGCAGCACCAAGGGCTCTGGGAGGTGCCGGGGCTCGCAGTCCATGCTGGCCCGTGCCGCTGTCCTGCGCGTGGAGGGTGGGTCTTTGGAACCAGTTAGTGTTCCGGGCAGTGTGCCCATGTCACTGCAGTTCCTAGAGCCCCTTGTGACGTGCTGCACCGGGGTCAGGGCTCAGGCTGGCTTGCTGTGGTCCAGGCCTGAGGCTCAGTTTGAGACCTTGGTCACATGGGGCTCCATCTACGGTAGGCGTCAGGGATCCGTCTGGGCCCAGGATCAGGGCTTGGTCTGGAGTCAGGGTCAGGCCTCATGTTAGGACTGCAGTGGGGGCTCAAAAATTGGGACACAGTTTATTGCTGGTACTGGGGTTCCGTCAAGCACTAGGATCAAGGCTCAGCCTGCGGGTGGAGTCTGGGCTGGACTGGGCCTCTTTCTCTGTTGAGTCACATGGCCTTCTTTTCCCCAGGTGCCCAGGACCCCACGCCCAGGAGCGGAGTCTGCGGACAGCAGGCCCTTGGTCACCAAGCACAGCAGGAAGGCTCTGAAGGCCAGCCTGACCCTAGGCGTCCTGCTGGGCATGTTCTTTGTGACCTGGCTGCCTTTCTTTGTGGCCAACATAGCCCAGGTAAGGCCACTGCAGGGGGCAGGTGAGTCCAGGCCTTGCTGGGGAGGCCCCCTCACCCCTCGCCAGCCCATGCCTCTTGTGGTGTGTTTGTGTGAGTCTGTCCTGGCCATGCTGGGTGGGGTGGTCTGTGTTCCCGCCCCCGAACCTGGAGTGATGCGCCCCTTCCCTCCAGGCCGTGTGCGACTGCATCTCCCCAGGCCTCTTTGATGTCCTCACGTGGCTGGGTTACTGTAACAGCACCATGAACCCCATCATCTACCCACTCTTCATGAGGGACTTCAAGCGGGCCCTGGGCAGGCTCCTGCCATGTCCCCACTGCCCCCAGGAGCACCGGGCTAGCCTGGCCTCCCCCTCCATGCGAACCTCCCACAGCGGCGCCCGGCCAGGCCTGAGCCTGCAGCATGTGCTGCCCCTGCCCCTGCCCCCTGACTCGGACCCCGACTCCAACTCAAGCTCAGGAGGCTCCTCAGGCCTGCAGCTCACGGCCCAGCTGCTGCTACCCGGGGAGGCCAGCCAGGACCCCCCACCACCTGCCAAGACTCCTGCCACGGTCAACTTCTTCAGCATCGATCCTGTGGGACCCCAGCTGCGACTGCATCCGCTCGGTACCCCCACAAACTGATCCGGGCTTGTAGCTGGTCAGCAGGGAGCTGGACTAGATGGAACCAAGTCTCTAACGCCTTGGGCCAGCTCTCCACCGTGGCCAGGAGACTGCAGGCCTCTTGGGCGCCCTCTGAACTCCAGTGGAGCGCACTGAATCAGCCCCACACCCCAGCAAGGTCCTCCAGCTGAGGGGTGATGGCTGGCTTCCATAGTCTTCCCCAGGATGCTGTGTTGCTGAGCGGAACTTGTGGCTGTGTGCAGAGAATGGTTGGAGGGCTGTGGGGCGGGGGAGGGGGGAGGGAAGGGACCTCTGGGTTTGGATTAGGGTGGAGACAGTCTCCTCTGCACACTCCATCCGCTCGCATGGGAGGGAGGCCTCCGTCTGCAGAGCCGGGTTAGTGCGGGGCTGAATCCCTCGCTCCTCTGAGTGTAGTTCATGGGCCATCAGATCAGCGTGACCCCTGGGAGTTCGTTGAAAATGCACACCTCCGCCCCCACCTCGGACCTGCTGAGTCAGAATCTGTGGGGTAACCAGGTCCCCGGGGACCTGTGTGCACATTCGAGTTTGAGGATGGTTTGCTGGACAGTTTGGGGGACCAGCAGCCCCTTGGATGTGTGTGGCCTCACCAGAACCCCTGAGGCTGGGAGATGGGCAGGCCATTTGAACCTCTGCTCCATGACTTATGAGCTCTGGCACAGGTGCTTGGCCTTGCTGAGCTGTTACTCCACGTATGAAATGGGGTCACGATGCCTACCGGCCTCTTAGGGTTTCATGAGAATCGGGGCAGGGGCCTTGGGATGCCTGGCACCCGGCAGGTGGTCGGCAGGTGGCACCCGCTGTTGTCACGGCTCCTGGCCATTCAGCACCCCGGCCTCGGGGAAACAGTGGGGAACAAGAGCCATTTGTACCCACTGTCCTTATCCATCTTCTGCCTCTTCTGCAGCCCCGTACCAGCTCCCAGGACACCCCTGGGGCAAAGGGGTGGCTGGTGACTTCCTGCTCATCAGCTGGGATGGGTGTTCCTCTGCCCTGGGCTTCCTAGGACCAAGAAGGGAGCCAGCTGATGGGGACAGAACTGTCCCCTTGCCCTACCTCCTTCTGCCCTTTCCTGGGTCAGGGAGGGAAAGGGGAGCGGTGCCCGCTCAGGCGGGTGGAGCTGAAGAGGAGCTATCTCAGGGGTCATCTGACATGTCGGCAGGTGAACCCTGGCACAGGGGCCTGACTCTTTTCTAGGTGGGGGAGGACTCACTTCCCACACTTTCCCCCTCAAGGTTCCTTGTCAGTCTGAGGTTTCCCTTACCCCCCACCCCTTGCATTAAGTTCCATCAACCCAAACTCCCAGGGGTCCTCCGCAGGTGGCCCGGCGCCCTCCTTGGTGCTGATGAGACTCAACTCAGGCCCTGGCTGCGGGCCGCAGAGGGACCGGGGTGCTTGCTGGGGTTTGCCCTCTGCCTGGGGGCCTGCTCGAGTGGACGCCCAGTAAACACCGGCTGAGGGCGGCCACTGCAGTGGGGACTGGGTCCGCCTGGGGGGCCACTCAGGCTGCTGGAGCAGCAGCTGGGGATGTGGGAGGTGACCCTGGGCACAGGTGTCTTGGGTTCTGGTTCAGACGCTGCCCCTACTTGGCTTTGGGACCTCAGCAAATCATTTTCCCTCTCGGGGGCTTCGTTTCTCCATGGCTGACATTAGCTGTTTGGATTAACAGCAGCAAGAATTCTGTGAGTGTTTGTGGAATAAACAAATACACACCCCCCCGAGGACCAGTTCAGCTCCAACACTCTCACTGCCCGTCTCTCCTCCTCCCCGCTGCCTCCTCCAGAGCTTGTCAATACTGTCCCTGCCTGGGCCTTGATTTCCCCATCTGTATAATGGGCGGGGGATTAGCTCAGGTCCTGTCGTTCGGGGACAGAGGGAGGAACAAAGGGAAAGGTTCTCAGAGACGCAGGTTCAGTGGCTGAGAGCTGGGTTCTGGCGGCTGCTGGATGCGTTGGAGACAGACCCGCTGTGTGGTCCTGAGCAGATGACCTGACCTGCCTGGGCGTCGGTACCTGCGGGTGTGAAGTGAAGGTGATGACCGTGCGACGATCCTGTAAGTGCTCTGTAAGCTCCACGGTAAATACCCAGTGAGTGGTAGCCATTGCTCTCTTTTATTTTCATCACCACCTCTGTTCCTGCTATGGGAAACCCTTCCCCCATGGGACCCATTCTTGCTACCGAGGCCAGCTCCCACCTGTACTGCAGGCAGATTTGGCATTGACTTGCCGTACCGTTACAATTACATCCAGGGCCACAGTGTAGCACACAGTGTAGCACACCTTTGAGGCGGTGTGCTCTCCCGCCCTCCACCTCACGTCTGTGTGACTGACGCCCCTGCAGGTGTGCAGTGCACAGCCCCCACGGCCGTAAGTGGCTGATCTGACCGGAACTCCCAGGGCAGAGAGGAAGCTGCCTGTCCCTACTGGAACCTGTGGGCTGGTGGACAGCCCTGGAGTGGACGGGAGAGCAGGCAGTCACCTGGCTTGACTGAGGCCGAGGGAGAGTGGCGGGTGGGAGCCTCAGGCCCCGGAGAGCCCCTGGACCTCCAGGTGGATGGCCAGACGTCAAAGCTGTGACCCCCGGGCAGTAGTCCTGGGCTCAAAGCTGTGCTTGGTTGATTCCACAGGGCTCTGGCTTCGCTTTCCCCGGAGGGTCCATCACCTCCTTACAAGTCTCCCTCCTGCCAACTCCATGCCTTTCAACCCCAGAGCCTTCAGTCTAGGGAGGGCACTGGTGGGAGTTGTTCAGAGCTCCTGCGGAGAGCCTGGTGGAGGGAGAGCAGCAAGGCCCATGGGAATCTGGGAAGACGGCTCAAGTCCCCTTTTGGGGTCAATCCAGCTCTGGGCAGGGCCTCTCGGCCTCACTGGCACAGTTGGGGCAGCCCAGTGGGTTGGGACCCATGCCGTGGCTGCACGTCTGGGGGCTCTCGGCAGGGCAGGCAGCAGCGGGAAGGGTGGCCCCTTCGGACTGGTCTGGCCCCGTTGGCACCTGGGCTTGGCTGGGGTCATCGGATGTGGGCGCTCTGGACGTGTCTCCGGGTGCTGGACCCTGGGTTTGCCCATCCTGGTCCGTGGTCTTGTCTGCTGAGGAGGCAGCTGCTGCCTGGCGAGGTTCCTCTTGGCGCAGGCTGCCTGGGGCCAGCAGAAGCCCCTTGTCGTCCCAGCCTGGCTTGGTGTGGATGCCTACGGCCTTCAGGATGGCATCCATCTGCTTGGCGTAGTCCAAGTGGCCGCTGACCTGCAGGGGAACAGTGGGTCAGGGCCAAGGTGGGTAGGCAGAGCCCCCCCCGCCTTCCCCAGGGCCCTAAGCTAATCTCTCACTCACTCTCTGGGCCTCACTCTCTCCCTCGGTCACCAAAGCCCTGACGCCTGCTCTCCATGACTCTGAAATGCAGAGTGGGGTGGGAAGCCTCTAGGCTCAAGGCTGCTCTAGAACTCGTTAGGGAAAGACGAAGGACGTTCCTCTACAAAATCTGGGCTATTGGGGCGCAGAAAGGAATCTCCTGATGGTGGGAGCGGAGGTTCTCATTCTGTCTGCAGCTTTGGGTCTCAGCAGAAGGACTCTGTGGCTCACCGGCTTGGGGGCCTTGGGCAAGCCTCTGACCTCAAGCCTCTGACCTCCACTTGCCTTGCTCAGCTGCAAAATGGGGACCATAAGTGCACCTACACCAGAGGGCTGCGGTGAGGTTGCGGCAAAGCCCTCAACTGGAAATAGCGCTATGGCACAGACTGCAAAGTACCTTCCAAACTTCACTCTCCCCCTTTCTTTAGTCATAAGAGCTTCAGCTTACAGCTGGGTACTTTTTTCTCCTGTAGCAAAGTGAAGCCTCATGAGCCGGCCCCCTGGGGTGGCAGAGTCCCCTGCCCACAGCAACGCAGTCCCCACACTAGGAGGCAGCCTGGCCTTTGTCTGCTTCTCTCACCCCAAGTTGCCCCTGCTGGCGACAGGGCCAGCCCCTTGCTCACTCCTGGCTCTGGCTTGTCCTCAGATCACATTCGGGGCGTTTGGGGTGGACGGCTGGCCTCTGAGGCAATCCACAAAGGGCCCAGTCCTTGCGGGAGAAGGCAGGTGCTGCAGGTCTCCGCCCCAGCGCGGGGCTGCCCGGGCTTCCCCTAAACGCGGCAATGAAACTCCTTTGCCAGCAACCTCTCCTCCAGCAAGAATTTTCAGGGAAAAACAGGAGGGAGGCACAAAGGCAATGCTAATTACTCTAATTACCCCAAAGGGAAAAGCACTGCTTTTTGTGATGTTCTCCTAATATGATAAAGAGCTGTTATTAGGCGAGAACTGGGAAGCTGCCATCAAGGAAGGCAGGGGAGGGAGATGTCCCTGAAGCTGCTGGTCCAAAGGGAAGAAGGGAAGGTGGTGGCAGGAGAGGAGGGAGCCAGTGCTGAGTGAGGGCCTACTATGCACCAAGCACCTCACACGTGCTGTCCTGGAAGGTAGGTGATTTCCCCTATTTTGCAGATGAGAAAACAGGCACAGAGAGGTTAAGTAACTGGCTCAAGGGCACACAGCCAGTGTACCAGTATATCAGTGTACCAGTATACCAGTGTACCAGTATACCAGTATACCAGTATACCAGCGGCCAAGGCAGGGTTCTAGGCCAGGCTTCCCTGGTGCTGAAGGCTGTGCCCTTCCCAGTATATCCCATTTACAGGCCTCCTGGGGCAGAAGCTGGATCTTGTTCGGGCTTGTGGAATTTGAAGGGAATTTTCATTTAAAAGGAACTTTTAGCTGTTCCTCCATCTGGCAGAGACTCTTGGGTGGTGAGGCACAAAGTCACTTCTCTTCTCCCCCACTTTAGAACGAGGGGCCCTTAAATAGGACACAGACCCCTGGACTCGTGTCAGGAGGCACCACCCTGATCCTGTGGTTCCTGGTCTCGTTACCCAGCTTCCCTTGCTCCCATGTTCTCTGCTCTGCACCCCACAGCCAGGCCTTCAGGTGCTTCTGCTGTGGTCTGGCCTGACTTTCCCCACCCAAGTCCTCCGGTGATGTCTGGGGAAACAGACTGTCCTGACTAGTCATCTGGGAGTCGGGGTTGGGGGGGTCAGGGTGGGACACTGGGAGGAGAGGGAAGGGGGCTGGGCAGTAATGTAGGGGCCAGAGCATGGGCTCTGGGGGTTCAAGAGCAGGCTATGAGCCGCTGGCTGTGCAATAGAGACTTTTCTAAGCCTCAGTTTCCTGATCTGTGCTACGGGGGTAGTAAGGACTGCCCAGAGGCTGTGTGAGGGTTAGTGGTAATTCAGGTAAAGGGCCCAACGACAAACCCATGGCACGGGGATGGGGCCGAAGGTAGGAGTCACCTCTTCTCAACAAATGCTGCGATCTCCCTCCCGCAGGATGGAATGGGCCAGGGCTAGTGTCCCTGGGGCAGGGGCTGGCTGGGCTGGTTAGTGAAGACCCCACCCCCACCCCGCAAATGCAGAGCCCTTGGGCGGGGGGGCCAGGCGCTGGGACTCACGATGGAGGACAGGTCCACGTTCTCCACCCTCCTGTCCTGCAGCAGCACGGGCTGCAGGCCGGCGACATGGAGCTGCACCGAGGACGTGCGGTACACGAAGCTCAGCAGCCAGTCTCCCCTGCGGGCACAGAGAGGGCGGACATCAGCCTCAGGAGCCCCAGGACGGCGGGGGGGGGGGGNTCGGCCCCCCGGGGGGGGGGGGGGGGGGGGGGAGCCCCGCCTGGTCCCGGGAAGTCTGGCAGGTCCCGTGCTTCTGTGGGAAACCAGGGCCCTGACTGCACCGTGGGGTGGGAGCGGCTGGGACCCTTGGGAGTGCTGCCCGGGGCATGGGAGCTCCATGCACGGGTCTGCTCTGCTCCCTGCTGGGTCCCAGAGCCAAGAACAGTGCCTGGCGTGCAATAGGTGGGTTTCCAGGGAACGGATGCATGGATGAGGAAGCTGGACGAAGGTCTTGACAAGTCTGCATGTGGAGCAGGAGAGCTACTGTCAGCTCAGAGGGGTCCTGGTTCCCTGGGGGCTGGTCCCGAGCTCCCCGGAAAGGAGAGAAAGGCAGCAGGCTCCTCCTGGGGCAGAGGACCATTGGAACTGGGGGCCACCATGTTCTTCCAGGTGGAACTCTGGGTCTAGTCCCCACTTTGTGAGCTGAGAGGGCCGCTCTGCCCTGAACCTGGCCTGACCTGGCCTTATGGTCTCCCTGCCCTTGGCTGTCCCAGGATGGCTGCCTGGCAGGTCACAGCCCTGGGAGTGCTCCCCTACTTTCATGGGTGCTGTGAACCCTATTCCCTGCACCCACACACCCTGGTCCAACACACCCCTACACCACCGAGAGAAAATAACCCTGGACCCTCTGCTGCCTGTTCCTTTAGGGGCAAGAGCACTGTTGGTGGAGGACCCGGTCTGAGGTCTGAAAGGCAGCCGTCTTTCTCGAGCCCCTGGGCTTTGTCCTGGGGTTAAGCTGGGCTGGCCCAGAGCCATGCACTTGACCTCACACTCAGCAAGCCCATGCATGTGAGTGCTCCTGTCGTCCCCTCTGCATCTGGGACTTAAGTCCAACTTATCCCATCTGGTTGTCTTCTGTTTAGACCAATTCCACGCTGGTGTGCGTGGCGACTTAGTCCACTCTTTTTGTGCCCTTGTTTGAAAGAAGGGCCATCCCTCACTGCGGGGTCGGGGGAGATGGCTGAGAGTCCCCCAGCTGTCTGGGGCCCAGGGTGTGGTGGGGAGCCCCTCCAGGCTCCCACACAGGGAGCCCCTAGAAGGACTGGCCCAGAGTTGAGGGGTCACTACCGGCCCTGCTGGTGCCCCAACTGAGCTCACTGCCCCCGACTCCTCCACCGTCACAGCCCCGCCCCTCAAGCAGGGCAGTATTCCAGGCACCCTTTTCCCTGTGGCCAACTTCCCGGAGTCTTGCTGATCCCTCTCCAGACCCAGCCCTCTGCTCCAGCCCTGAGGTCAGGTACCCAGCCCCCCATGGACCAATGCCACGGTCTCTGCCCTGCTCACCCTGCGCTGGCCTCACCGCCCCCAAGCCACCACGACCTTCTTTAAACACTCTTTGACCACGATGCCCACTGCCTGCAGGCTTCTGCTTTTAGAAAACTCCTCAGCTGTTTCCAGAGAGCAATGCTTGCAATCTTAATATCAATGATAATCTCAGTATCAAGCACTGTCTCTCACAAAGGCAGGAGGCAGGGAGATCGACTCAAGCTGTTTCACTGAACTAACCCTCGGAAGCAAGTGCGTCAGATGCTGGCACGTGTGTGGTCCGTGAGTGTTCCTGATGTAGACGGTGACAAAGAGCTAAGTCAGAGTCTCTCCTGTGCAAACATCGCCTCAATTATGACCACACTCTACTTAAGGCGTAAATCGCACTTACACACGTCTAGGGGCGGGGCAGGGATGTGTGCAAGAAGGTTCCGTACCCTCTAAGCTGTGCTGAGCGATCCACAGGGCTTTTACCTGCGCTCGAGACCCTTCACCTGCCTCCCTTGCCGGCGTGGGCCACGTGGAGCCAGGTCCAAGCCCCGCCTTGTCAGTTACTAGCTGTGTGACCCTGGGCAAGCTGCCTGACCCCTCTGAGTCTCCGTCTCCTCTCGGGCTGGCGGGAGAGTGTACAGAGCCGGTGTGCCATGTCAGTGCCCGGGCTCACCCGTGGGCACTCAGGAAGCATTCGGTACCACTCCACCTCCCACTCTGGGCCTTCGCATGTGGGTGGCCCTCCTGCTTGGCCTAATCTTCTAGTCTCTGATGGGCTTCCGTCCATCCTTTCAAAATTCAGCTTGGATGTCGCCTTCCCCAGGAACTGCCCCTCAGCCCCTCCCATTGATATTATTCTTCCTTTGCCCCTCAGGTGCCCAGAACATGCTCTTTTTGTGACGTTTGTCACATGTCCTCTGTGTGTCTAGTCCTGGCTCTTTCCCTCCTTCTAGGCAGGGCTGTGCCTCAGTCCTGTATTCTGCATCCTGGACTGCGTTGGGAACTCCGTGGGGCGGGGCAAGCCACGCCTGTGGCCCCCCAGGTGATGCTGATGCGGGAATCTCACAGCTGAACCCTCTAACTGCACTCACGTGGCGTGAGGAAGAGGGCTCCTTGGCTACTCACAGGCCTGGAGCCACTTGTGGGCACGGGTCCTCCCTCCTCCTCCTCCCATCACCTCCTGCCCACACGGGACCTGGAGCAGAGACCCCCTCGGGGGGCGCAGGATGAAACGCTCTCCTCGTGGAGTGAGATGGGCCCGCCTGACACCACTTCCTGGCTCTGCTGTGTGATCTTGGTCAAGTACTTGACTCTGAATTTCAATTTCTTCATGGTATCAACACGGAGCAGTACCATTTGCTGGCTAGCTTCCAGGGTGTTCACAAGAGCCCAAGTAAGAGAATTGGCATAGAGCTTTGTGAATGCACATTATAAATTTGTAAGTGCACATAGCGGGGTAGTGTTGGCCCGAAGGTCCCCCTACCCCCTCACCCCACAGTCAAGTAGGCTCATGGCAACTACAATGCCTTCGGGAGCCAAGAATACGAATGTCTGATTGGTGCTTAATTTACCAAGAAACTACAATTATGGTTTTGGTCTGTTATGTTCCTTTCCTCTTCTCTCCTTCCCCTCCTCCTTTCCTCTCTAGAGAAATGGCCCAGGATTTCACAAAATAATTGAAATGCAAGCTTATTAGCCTCAAGTTCTCAATAGAACAGATGGGTTTAATAAGGTTTTGTTGATCTCATACTGCACACATGCGATTTTAATTCCTTCCTTGCTGTTGATGAAAAGGACCAAAGTCATGTGCTTTGTGCATATGTCTGGTAATAGCACTACTAACTGCTGTTGTCTAGTGGGCATCTACCAAGGCCACCCTCTTCCTACAAAATCTCACTTAATTTTCCTGGAACCCGCGTGTAGAAGGGACTATGACCCCATTTCATAGGCAGAAAGACTGAGATTCTGAGTTGTTTGTCCAAAGCCACTACTCAGTAGGAAAACGGTGGAGCCAAAAATTTTTCTCCACATCTGAGGACATGTATTTATTGATTTGAGAGAGAGGGAGAGGGAGGAAGGGAGATGGAAAGAGAAACACTGACTGGTTGTCTCCCATACACGCCCTCACCAAGGATCAAACCCACATCTAGGTGTGTGCCCCGACTGGGAATCGAACCCGCAACCTTTTGGTGTCTGGGACAATGCTCCAACCAACCGAGACACACAGCCAGGGCAGTGGAGCCAAAGTTTTTACTGAGGATGGTCCGCCATCAAAGGTTGGTCCTTTCTTTTTCTTTTATTATTTTTTAAACTGTCCTTACTTAAAAAGTCAAATTAAAGTCTCTTTCATGCCCTGCTTCCAGTGACTTAGGGGGGCGCCGCCATCAGTCTCTGGCAGTCTCTGGGCCTCCTGGTGCTTCCTCAGACGGATGGGCACATACACGCATGCGCAGACCCCCCCNCCCCCCCCCCCCCCCCCCCGCAGTACGCACGGTGGTGCTCACTTTTTCTGCCCTGAACTAGTCCCCTGTTTATGGTCATTTAGGTTGTTTTCATTTTTTAAAGATTTTCTTTATTTATCTATAGAGGGGAAGGGAAGGAGAGAGGGAGAGAAATACCAATGTATGGTTGTCTCTCATGCATCCCCTGCTGGGAACTGGCCTGCAACCCAGGCATGTGCCCTGACTGGGAATTGAACCGCGATCCTTTGGCTCCCAGGCCTGAGCTCAATCCACTGACCTACACCAGCCAGAGCTAGGTTGTTTTCATTTTTAAATTGGAAATAAAGCTGCAACTACCCAGTTTTTACAGCTCTCTCTGTGCACATGTGTGTCTAGTACAATCCGGATCTTAGAAGTCAAATTTGGGGGGAGATCAGAAACTTGGCACATTAAAAAATTTGAATTTTGATAGATATTGTCAATTGTCCCCCAAAAGGACTACTAACTTCAGCTGCCGCCAACCGTGTGTGAACGACAGCGCTCACTTCCCCACATCGTCACCAACATGAAACGTCCCTCATTTCTAAATGTTTGATAACCTCGTGAGGGCTCAACCATAGCTTACTGAATTTAACCTTCATTTATTTCATTAATGATGCAGCTGGGCATCCAAAAGTTTATTGACCATGTGTATTCTGTGGTTTTACATGTAGGTATCCTTGGGCCATTTTCTTACGTATACATTTTTCTTGCTGATTTGCACGAGCTCCATATATGCTATGGCTCTTCGTCTTCCGATTCTCCACTCTGTTTACGACGCCCTGATTCTCAAAGCTTGGCTAGGAGTGTGTGCGCCGGGGACAAGCCGCACCTGCGCCCCTCTTGATGCCCTGTGTCGATGCCTTGAAAACCTTTGCCTCCAGCTCTGCAGAGCACAGCTGCCCCTGTGGGCTGAGCACTCACGTGATGAAGCCTTCCCAATCTATTCCAACTTCGGGTCCCGTCTTACTTTAGGGTGGCTGGCCTTCCATCAAATTTAAAGTTCCTTGGCCTTTTGACGTAACCTCTCTGAGCCTGTTTCCTCACTTTTAAGGCTGGATTTGTAACACCAACACCGTAGGGTTCCAGGAGGGTTCAAGGAGGTGATTATAACAGAGGAAGGCTCTGGCGGGTGCGAAGAGGCTAATCCTTGTTACACCCCCCCACCCCCCATTGCTTCCATTGCTTCGTGATGGCACTTTTAGGTTTTTAAAAATAAGTGTCCGTCCCCACGTGTCCCTTCGACGAGACATAAGCATCTCTCATGCATCCACATTTGTGTTCCCATGTCCAGCAGCAGGTCTCGGGCACAGTGCGTAGCATGAGTCTGAGTTGCCCCACCCTCGGGCCGGAGCCCCTTCCTCCTGCCGCCCTGACATGGATCCCCAAGCCTCGAGAATCCAGCGTCTCCTCTCTCTCCCCACTTCGCCTTTCCAACGGTCTCCCAGGTCCCTCCAGCTCAGGTGGAACTGAAGGGCCACCGGCCCTTGCTGCAGTTCCAACTCCTCCGCCGTCTAAGGTGTGCTTCCAGCTGCCTTCTGGAAACTTCCCCAGCAAGTCCTGCCTCCTGATTTTTTTTTATTGTAATTTTAGAAGTTGTGTTAATGGAGCCGGCCACCTCCCACCGACACTCTAGTCATTTTCCCCTCTCTTTTCCTTTTTCCCCCTACAACTAGTCACCCAACCTTACTGCTTCTTAAACATCAACCTTGTCCTTTGGACCTGGGCTGGGAATGTCAGCTTCTCTGGTGACTCGGTCAGTACTCTGCTCTTTTGTGACANCCAGCTCCGTATATGCTATGGCTCTTCGTCTTCCGATTCTCCACTCTGTTTACGACGCCCTGATTCTCAAAGCTCGGCTAGGAGTGTGTGCGCCGGGGACAAGCCGCACCTGCGCCCCTCTTGATGCCCTGTGTCGATGCCTTGAAAACCTTTGCCTCCAGCTCTGCAGAGCACGGCTGCCCCTGTGGGCTGAGCACTCGCGTGATGAAGCCTTCCCAATCTATTCCAACTTCGGGTCCCATCTTACTTTAGGGTGGCTGGCCTTCCATCAAATTTAAAGTTCCTTGGCCTTTTGACGTAACCTCTCTGAGCCTGTTTCCTCACTTTTAAGGCTGGATTTGTAACACCAACACCGTAGGGTTCCAGGAGGGTTCAAGGAGGTGATTATAACAGAGGAAGGCTCTGGCGGGTGCGAAGAGGCTAATCCTTGTTACACCCCCCACCCCCTCATTGCTTCCATTGCTTCGTGATGGCACTTTTAGGTTTTTAAAAATAAGTGTCCGTCCCCACGTGTCCCTTCGATGAGACATAAGCATCTCTCATGCGTCCACATTTGTGTTCCCATGTCCAGCAGCAGGTCTCGGGCACCATGTGTAGCACGATTCTGAGTTGCCCCTTCCTCCTGCCGCCCTGACATGGATCCCCAAGCCTCGGGAATCCAGCGTCTCCTCTCTCTCCCCACTTCGCCTTTCCAATGGTCTCCCGGGTCCCTCCAGCTCAGGTGGAACTGAAGGGCCACCGGCCCTTGCTGCAGTTCCAACTCCTCCACCGTCTAAGGTGTGCTTCCAGCTGCCTTCTGGAAACTTCCCCAGCAAATCCTGCCTCCTGATTTTTTTTTTATTGTAATTTTAGAAGTTGTGTTAATGGAGCCAGCCACCTCCCACCGACACTCTAGTCATTTTCCCCTCTCTTTTCCTTTTTCCCCCTACAACTAGTCACCCAACCTTACTGCTTCTTAAACATCAAACTTGTCCTTTGGACCTGGGCTGGGAATGTCAGCTTCTCTGGTGACGCAGTCAGTACTCTGCACTTTTGTGACAATGACCTCAAAATATGGATCCCTTATCCAAAATCTTCAGGGGCCTATTGATTTCAGGATTCAGAATAATAGCCTAGATTTTGGGAAGAAAATCTGGCTTGTAGCCTGTGTATCACATAATATCCCCACAGGGTTTGCAGTGGGGCCCCCAAGGTACTTGACCCACAGGCCCAGCGGCAGAAAGACGCAAAGCGTGGACATTGCTCTCTTCAGCTCAGGGCACGTCTGTCCCTAAACATTTGCACCTTTCCTGGGGAAGAGCTGGCTTCCCTCCCAGCTTTCCCCGCCGGACGCTGGGTTCCATGGGGCTGAGTTTATGGCCTGTGGCAGCCCCAGCGCGGTGCCCAGCATGAGGCTGGTGCTCACTCAGAGGCTGTTGAATGAATATCCCAAGTGGCGGCCGCTGCTGCTGAACAGTAACACCATCCGCACATACCTAACACGTGCGACTCTATAAACTGCTTATCCATCGTTGAGATCCTGGGGGGAGTCATGAATAGCATTCCTCCTTCACTGATGGAGAAGCTGAAGTCAGCATGGGGGCCCAGATCCATGTGATCCCAAATCGTGAGTTCTCAAACTGTCACCCTGTCCTGCTTCATCTGGGGGCTGATGGGCCCGGGGACCTTCTCAGGCCCATCTCCTGAGGTCTCAGTGGTGGATGTCATCTCTCTTCTTCCCCCGAGTCTGGGGCACAGCCATGGCTGTGGCCCCCTTGAGCTCCCCTTGAGCTCACAGCTGTCAGCCGTGGCAGGCCCCCACCTCCGGCCGGAGGTGTTTCGCAGGGTGCGGGTGCGGGCTCCCCCATCGTTGTCAGCTCTGGGCTCTATCACCCGGCCCTGCCCTGCAGCCTCCCCCTTCCCTGTCCCTGCTAAGTGAGCACACTGGAGCTCCTGTGGGCATCGGAGCACTTCCCGCCTGAGGCCTAATCTTTGTCCCATTTGTCAATGTCCTCCTCCCCCCAGATCACGGTGACAAGCCTGTCTCTCCTATAAGCTGGTCTCAGGCCTGACACTGAGAGACTGTTTTGAGGATCTTCATTCTAGGGGCATAGAGGCTTCCCAGTTCACAACACTGACAGGCCAGTGCCCCCTAGTCCCTGTGTCCCCAGCACGGGGCCTGGGCATGTGCTGTTCAGTAAGGGTCACCTCCCGCTGGCTGGGGCTGGGACAGACCTGCAGTAGCCGTTGACGATCCTCCCGGACACCACCTTCCGGAACGGCTCCCAGTGCTTGGCTTCTCCTTCCACGGGCGCACCCAGCAGGACGACGTCCTCGATGATCCCTTGGCAATCTGGTGAGAGACCCAGAAAAGGCCGTCAGTGTCCCAGGAGGCAGTGGTGGAAGACATGGATGTCACACACACACGTGCACACACACTCATGCACTCACACCCACACCCATGCATATGCGCATGTGTGCACAGGGACGGGGCTTCCACTTCCTGAGTTCCAGGCCCTGGGTGAGGCCCCTCACGTGCCTGAGCGATTCCTGCAAAGCACCATTATCCCAATTTTAGAGTTTGGGAAAACCAAAGACATTTTCAAGATCACATGGCTACTCAGTGACAAAGCCTGAGTCAGGACCTAGACTTACTCCCACCATTCATGAGGCTCACTGCTGGCAATGGACTTGGATGGGACGCCTTCCCTTGGAAAAAACTGACAGGCCCTGGCTCATCACACCACCCAGTGGGAGACACCACAGCCTTCCTTGGCAATCGTGCCCTGGGGCCTGTGCAGTGTGAAAGTGAGGAGGGGACAGGTGACAGAGTCCTGGGGCAGGGAGTGCACTCATCAGCAACACTGACTGTTTTGTTTGTGGCAAAATTATGCTCAGAGGCTGAGATTGCCTTTGCCAATAATTTATTTAACACAGGTTCACTGCGAGGATTATAATTTATAATAATACCTCACAAGCCAATAGCACACAAGATAATGTCTTTTAATAAGCCAATCAAGAAACAACACCCTCCAGCCCTGGCTGGTGTGACTCAGTGGATTGAGTGTGGGTCTGCAAACTGAAGAGTCGCTGGCTCGATTTCCAATCAGAGCACATGCCTGGGTTTCGGGCCTGGTCCCCCAGCGGCCCCTCCCCCAGTGGGGGCCATGTGAGAGGCGGCCATCATGTTTCTCTCCCTTTCGCCTTCCCTTCTCCTCTTTCTAATAATAAAGCCTTAAAAAAACCCCAAAGAAATAGCGTCCCCCCAAGCGACGATAGGTTGGTTACACTCTTGTTCCAGGCAAAGGGGAGATGAAAGAAATAAAGTCTAGATTTCACTGAGCTGTAATCTTCTACTTGGCTCAGCCACCGAAGAGCTGATGTCTGGCTGCCAGTGCTCAAAGTCCCTTGATGCGAGGGCGTGATGCCGGCGGCAGGACAGTACGGTGCTGGCCTGCAAGGTCCCCTCCTTCACGGGCTGCTGCCTGGTCTACACTACTGCCGGTGAAGAGCAGCCTGGCACATGGCTGGGGCTAATGTCCGGATGTTTTCGGAGAGCTCTTTAGGTCAGCAGAGGGTAGCCCTGCCCCCTTCCCAAACACTCTCGGGAAGTCCCAGACTCGTGGCATTTTGAGTGTAAATGTCCATTACGTCATCGTCGCACTTCCATTCGTTTGTATCCATACACACTCAGGAGCACGACAATTCTCACAACGGTGCCAACAAATTCATCCTTAGGTCAAAACAACTCCACTCAGCCACGTGGATTGGAAATCCTAGCAAGCCAACAGGCAACAGTGACCTCATGGTTCAGGGATATTTTAGGCCGGGGTTGTTCAAAGTGCAGTTCACGGCCAGGGCTGCTCCACGGACTATTTGTCCCGTAGAAGCAGGGAAAAGGCACATCTTACGTCTTACATCAGGAAACCAACAGTTCACACGTGGGTGCGCACACCACACTTTGAGAAGCATGGCTCTTGACCAATGAGGCCCCCCTCCTGTACACACGCACCGCCCCCCCACGCCGTCCCAGTCCTCACTCTTTATTCCTTGATTCTGCTGCATTTTCTTCTTGCCACACATCACTTATGTCTGTCTCCTTCTCTAACATCTAGGTTCACTGAGGACGGGTGCTTTGCCTTATTCATAGGTGTCTGGGCTTAGAATAGTGCCTGCTGCGTACTTGGTACTCAATTGACATTTGAATGAATGAATGAACTGCTATCCCTCAGGAAAGCCAGTATAGGTACTTTGCAATTAGAAAGCCCTGGGTTCACATCCCAGTCCCTCACATCTGCCACTTCCTCATGATTCTGAGTTCCTGCACATCTCGGGAGGCTGCATGCTCTGTGTTCAGCTTTGCCACTCTCTTGCTGGGCGACACAAGACAGCAGGCTTCCTCTCCCTGGGCTCCAGCTTCTCACCAGAGCGCATCTGTTTTCTGTGTGGGCGTCCATGTCAGAGTGTGTCTGAGTACAGTGTTCCGGGCTGACAGATGTTTGAGAACCCCCATGGCACCAAGCTCTCTGAGCCCTGTGCGGGCTCTGCTGCTGAACAGTGCCGTGGCACTGAATTCTGACTTCACTCCTCTCGCTTCGGGGGAGATGACCCTCAGGCGGAAGGGTGTAAAACCTCGGGAAGCTGGCGGTTTGTTCCGAACAACAAGGCTGACTCAGATGCCTCTTGATGCAAGGGCTATTTCAGGGGCTTGTTGCAGGCAAAGCTGTGGGGAATGAGGTTTTATTCCAAGCCCTTTCCTTGGATGATGAGGAAACCGTCTCTCAGAGGGGATGGAGCGTGCCCGAAGTCACACAGGTGGTGGGAATAAAGCCGGGACCAGCGCCCAGGCTGCACAGAGAGCTGCTGGGCCCCTGAGGCCAGGCTTCCTACTCTTTGCAGTAACAGCACAAAGCACAGCGACCGCAGGCCGGTTATCATTGCTCCCACAGGGCCAAACGGTTATCGACCCAGGGCCAGGGCCAGGGCCAGCGCAGCAGCTCCCTCTGGGGGCCGGTCGCTCAAGACACCTGCTCTTTGGGAAGAATCCGGCCGCGGGTGCCAACACCGGGAAGGCTGGGACCCCTTGTGGCCAGAAGTGGTAGTGCAGGATTCCCGATGTTATCTGGGTGGGGGGCGGCGGGTGATGGAAATGTAAAATTGAGGTGTGGTGGTGCTTGGACAACTTTGTACATTTGCCAAAAATCACTGAATTGTACTTTGTAGTATGTGGATTATACTGCAGGAAAGTTGCATCATTTCATTCCTGAGCTCAAAACCCTCCACAGCACCCATCTCTCATGGAATAAAAGTTAAAGTCAGTGCGATGGCCTTTGATGGCAAAGCCCTTGGTGACCCTGCCCATGCCCCCTCCCCCTACCTACTCTGCCCCAGCCACACGAGCCTCACTGTTCCAGAACACGCCAGACCTTCCCCTTGCTACTCTCTCCTCCGAAATGCTCTTCCCTCCCACATCCACAAGCCCCCCACCCCCCCTTCACCTCTCTGCTTAAATGTCACCTTCCAAGGGCAGACGCATGCAACCCACCCCTACCAGGTAGGTGCCCATCTCCGATTTCTTTTGCCCCATCACATTGAAGGCCACCTGACTTACCACCTATTTCACTTTTAAAAGTTTCACTTACAGTCTGTCTCCTACTAGCATGTGGGCTCCCTAAGGGCGGAGCTTGTCCTTTTCTGCTCTCACTAGTGAATCCCCAGCGCCCAGAACAGTGCCTGGCACAGAGGCTATGCTCAATATATATTTGTGCAATGAACGGAAACGAGCAATGAAACCCAGCAGCGTGAACCCTTCATCTGAGAACAAATGCAAAGAGACTGTTCCCCCCCCTTCCTTTTCTTTTTCTCCTGGTACAATCGCTCCCCAGCGGCCACAGATGGGGATCTGTAAAGGCAGTATCAAAGCAAATGAGTGCTTGCTAAAGGTAAATGGAAGGGTATTCAACCACTGCCCTCAGCTCTTCGGTTGCTGGTTTCCAGAGCTGTGCTGGGGGCAGGGGGAGGGGGTACTGAGGGTACTGTGGACGACTGCAGCCTGCAGTGGGCAAGAATAATGAACGTGCTTCCAGAATGAACTGCTTCAGTCTCCTCCCCCGACCCTGCCCCCAGACCATGTGATCCAAAGTCTCACGGCAACTCTCTCAAGGAGGCCCGACATAAACCCTATTTATAGAATTCCTTGGCCCCAGCCCAGAGCCTAAGAAAGCTCAGGGTCTCCAGGCCCTTCATCTGATTTTTGGTATGGCTCAGGGGTGCCCACTCTCTGGGGGCAAAGATCCAGAATGACTTGGGAGGTCTCAGGAGGCAATTAAGTGCAGGTGTCGGAATTTTAAGACGGCGGATGCTGGTGGGACTCACAGGATTTAGGGAGCATTCGGTTACCGCGCATTTTCTCAGCCAGGAGGCAAAGCATGACTACACTGTCAGGCGCCAGCCTGTGAAGACATTGCTGGTAGGCGGGGCCTATGTGCACGAGGATGCCGGGAACTGCTCGCCCAGCAGTGGCCTCCCGCCAGGACAAAGCTGTGTGCAGGACCTGGTTTTGCCGCCCAGAGAACTGAGCTCAGTAATTGAACAACCCGGAGCCTCGACCTCCTTGTTTGTAAGATGGAGGTAATATAATCGTGCTGATTTCCCAAAGCGGGAGTGGGGGTGTGAGTTCAGGGCAGTGCCTGGCACCTGGCTTGGCCAGTGCGCTCTGCTTCATTGTTATTTCCACACAGGCTGTCAGTCTGGCAGCGGGTCGGAGAGGTATGTGTGAAGTGTTGTCTTTGGGGACGGCCCCTTGGGGTGCTTGTTTCTGGCCAACCACTCATCCGTCACAGGCACTGTTTCAGGAGTTTAGCATCGCTGGGTGATGACTGGCAGGTGGTGGCCGTGAACAGGAGGATCAGTCCCCTTTGGAGCTGAGCCCCTGGAGAGAAGCAGCTGACGAGCTGTAAACTGGTTGAACACCTGGTCCTTTTGTCCCAGCTGATGTGGCTCAGTTGGTCAGGAGCCATCCCACAAAGCAAAAGGTTGCCAGTTCAATTCCCGGTCAGGGCATGTGCCTGGGATGCGCAACTGTCCTCGTTTACTTGTATCCATCAGAGCTCAGACACACTTGCCTCTGTCTCGTCAGGCGCCCCTCTGGTGTCAGCTGCTCCCGCGGGGTGCTCACAGGACACTTTTAGCTCCACGTGGCCCTTCTCAGCCCAGTGATTGTCTTAGCTATTCGAAAACAATTAAGAGCTGAGCGTCTGTACGAGAGCAAACTCTCACCTACACTATCGCCTTGGTCTTAAAAATTGTCTCTAGATTGAGTTCTTGTAAAACTAAACATTCTGCACATGGACCAAGCAGGGCCAGCTCTTTCTAGGAGCCCTGGAGACTCCTTTTGCACCAACACCGGTGGAGGGGCCCGTGGCCTCTGGGAAGAACCGCCCCTGCACCCTTCTGCCTCTCCCACACAGCAGGCTCTCTTAAAGCAAGGCGGGCCCGCGTGGAGCTTTCCAGGTGTTTCCAAACAGCCTCCTCCAGAAAGTTACCCAGAAATCTCATCAAATAGCTGAAAGGCAACATCACACACTCCCACATGCCTGTCACGTTGTCAGTAATGAGATTCTCCTGGGCTGCAAAGACCAAAGGCTCTCGGGTTTGAGAAGCAGAAGAGACAGCTTTGCTCCCTCCCGGCAGGGGGTTGTGTGTGCAGCGTGTGATAAGAGGCGAACGCAGGAGGGAACGGTCTCCTGACTGCGGGTCCAGGAGACAAACCTTGAAAGAAATGGTAGGAACTGCCTCTGACACAAACAAAATCCCTTCCAGAGACGCACCCTCACAAACATGATAAACGCGTAGAGAAGCTGCCACGGGGAGGAAGGGAGACAGAGCTGCAGGGGAAAGGGAAGCTTTGACCAACTCTCCTTGCTGTCCCCCACCCCCCACCCCTGGAACAGGTTCACAGTGGCAAGAATTGCTTACAGAAGGCTGTTTGGATATATCGTAAGGATTCAGGATGAATTCTTTAGGGGATGAGGAAGCCTCCATCTTCCTCTTTGGTCCCCATCTCTTTAATTGGGCCACGCAACGCGGTACGGCTATCACCAGCATCCTGGCATCTAGGGAATTAACCTGCACATCTGACCCCTCTGCGCTCCCCGTTGTGGGGACTAAAGCTGGGTCTGTCCGAGGACAAAGCAGCTTGTGGGCGGATTCCACGGCAGGGACTAAATCGCATCAAATGTGATGTCTGCTCTCGCAAGGATGAAAGGGCCGGCTGACCCAGTGACAGCCTGTTCTGCTTCTCAGCTGGTGTCCAGAGGTGGCTCAGAGACAGTTTTCAGCCAAGTGGGAGTTTCAGGGCTTGAGGGTCAGGGTGTTGGAACGTATCGGTGTGAGCTCATTGACAAACTCTTTTGCCTTGGTTTTATCTTGCAAACCTTAAGGGTAGTCATGCTGGTCTGAATGCACAGGTGCTGGAAATAAAATTGGAGAGAGAGCTTGCTGCAAAGGCTTTTTAGAAAGCTCTGGAATTCTATTTCTGAATTTTCCCCCTGTATCATCACCACCACCATCATCATCGTTATAACCATCACAGCTTGCTTCAGGACAGGCCAAGTGCTTTATACGTCTACTATTTCATTTACTCCTCACCGTGATCCCAGGAGGCAAGCACAGTTTCCCCCATTGTACTGTGGGAAAAGCTCGTCTCACAGACCTGAGTCATTTTTCCACGGTCACACAGGAAGTAGGGCAGTGGAAGTTGGTTATTCCTCCATTTTCTCTCCTACTCTCATGTCCTGTTTTCCTTTGCAGTCAAATATGATCTTGAGCCCTGGCTGGTGTGGGTCAGTGGACTGAGCCCCGGCCTGTGAACCGAAGGGTCACTGGTTTGGTTCCCAGTCAGAGCACAAGCCTGGGTTGTGGGCCAGGTCTGGTCCCTGTTTGGGGGCGTGTGAAAGGCAACCAACTGATATTTCTCTTGCACATCGATGCTTCTCTCCCTCTCTTTCTCTCTTTGTTCCCCTCTCTGAAAATAAAATCTTAAAAAATATATATATATAATCTCAAACCAAAATATGTCTTTTGACAACCACGACACCTTGCAAAATAGTGTGTGTAACAAAGAACACACACTTCCTTCTATTCCCGTCTTTCTCTCGTCCCTGAGTCCCGTTCACTTCTGATGTTCGTGGGGCTACAACATCAGGCCTGCTTTCTAACAGTGCAGCTATTTTAAAAGGTGGTCATATTTCAACAAGTAATTTGCTTAATTCGACTGGATCTAAGTACAAAAGTGAGATTTCCCCATGGTTGCTTCCTCCTCCCTGCTCCTAAGCTTTACAACTGCTCATTTGGTTCCTGGAGCAGACGGTGCGCTGGCTGGCGGGGGACAGTCAGGGCGGGGAGCGCCGATAAAGCTGCCGGCCACAGGAAGTCTCCTCGCATGAGCGGCCCTGACAAGCTGGAGCCCTGACTGGGGACCCACCTGTGTCTTTGGATGTCCCTGGGAGCATGCATGTGTGTCCATGAACTTGACCATTGACTTTCTTCCTCTCTGCCAATGATTTTCTCCACCGGGGTCTGCCACACAACAGGGGCCTCCCAGTGACCACCGGGACACTGTAAAATGATCAGAAAACTACCTCACCTGAGGTTACAACCAACTAAAAAAAAAAGAGCCACGTGACCCTGTTTTTAGTGTTTTGATCATTTTAAAACAAGGTGACTCGTCATTAATGGGATCCAATGTGTATCTCTTTGTCCTTTCTTATAAGAAGGTTTTTGTGAGATCCTTGCCTCCTGATTTGCACTGAGCAAAGAAAGGCCACTGAAAGGAGAGGGCATGCCGGGCAGCCGCTGCCTGGAAGTCCAGCCGCGCTTAGATGGGTGGAGCTTTTACTCAGAGTGTTGAGAGCTGGAGCACGCCTGTCCATTTCCTCACCTGGAAAATGGCCCCAGAGTCCTAGAAACACCTGTCACAGCAGGTACTTGATATCAATTCCTTCCCCTCTTTGTATCTTGGGTGCCTAGTAAGTGTAAATCCGAAGGATATGTAGGTGGCGCGGGACTCTCTCGGGAAGCAGTAGCTGCTTGGCTTTACACAAGCCCTCAGTGGAGGGCCGTCAGACCCGCCCCAGCCAGCGTGGTGCAAACCCAGGGCTTGGAGGAGCCCCCTCCTCTGGGCTGTGTGTGCCCCGCCCCCGAAATCCACCACAAGGTGGTGCTGTGGCTGCCTTTCTGGCCAGGTGCTGGAGCCTCCTTGAATGTCTTTCCAGCTGGAGAGGGTGAAAGCGCCCTGCCAGTGGGTGGGCTGCACCCCCCCCTGCACACCCACTGTTCCCCAGAGTCTCCCAGGTGAGCCCTGAGACTGGGACCACAGACCTGGTTGGCCCTGCCTTTGAAGAGTCATGCAGCCTGGGCAAGCCGGGTCACCGCTCGGCTGTAAAATTAAAGGGTCCCCAGAGGCAGGGCTGGGAGTCGGACAGGGTTGCAGCCCACCCTCAGCTCTGTGGCTTACAAGCTGTGTGATGGTGAGCAACCCCCCTGGGACTCTTGGGCCTGTTCTCTTGAGAACCAGGGACAAATGTCCCTCTCTCCCTGGCTGGCTGTGACGATGAATGAGATACCACATGGGAAGGGCCCAACAGGAAAGGCACTCAGTCAGCTGGCTTCATCTGGTGCAGTTCGACAAACCCGTTACTGGGGATCCAAGGTGTGGGCAGACTGGGGGCTGGAGACCCCTTCCTTGGGGCAGTGGAGCATGAGAGAAAAGGACTTCGGTGTGTATGTGCAGCCCCAGCGAGGACAGCTGCAGGACAGGGTAGGGACTGCGTTCAGAAGGGAGGTCCCCTCCTATCTGGACTCCCAGGTGGGGATGAAGTCTGCTGACCTCTGACCCCTCTGTGCCCTCCACGGGCCCCTGGTAGGTCCTCAGCAGAGGTCTGTTGATGATGCTTCAATAAATACATCAAGTGAAAGTTAGAAACTGAAGATTCAAGTCAGAGCTGCGTCCCTGTTTCTGCTTCTCATCCGACAGGGCAAGCCCCTATCTCTGAACCTGTTCACCCCTCCAACCTTACTTCTCCCAACTTCCTACCAGAAACCTTGGATCAGGTGGTGCCTTCTTGAACCATTTACTTTCCTACCACTGGACCTTTGCTCTTGTCAATCCTGGGCCCTCAGGCCTCCTGCCTCCCTCATAGCCTCTCAAGACTCACTTGTCCTTCAATGCCTGCCACCTCCTCCTGGAAGCCCTCCCTGCCATCAGGAGGAGAGGCTCCCTCCTCCAAACAGCTTCATGTCTGGGCCCGTGTGATGAAGGCCCTTGGACAAGTCGCCCAGCCTCCCTGGGCTTCTGGTTGCTCATCCGTACAAATGGAAAGCACACCGCCCGGTTCCAGGTGTAACCAGGTCCACACCTTCCAAGGTGCCTGGGGAAAAAGTCAAGATGGGATTCTGTTCCTACCCGGCATGTAGCAGGCTGTCAGTAGCTACCGGCTTCCTCCCCTCTCCCTTGCCGGGACATGGTTTCCTAGTGTGGAGATGAGCAGCTGTTCCCCCTTCTGCAGTGGAATGAAGCAGGACAGACTAACCCTGCTTTCCAGTGCTCGCTGAGTCTGTGATCCAGGCTCAAACAGTCCCATGAGGCCTCCTGAATCTCTAGCGGCTGACAAATCACAAAACAGAAAGTCACCACAATGAAGATCCACCTTGGGGCCCATCGCCTCATTAACAGTCTTCCAAGTGCCCGGGTGACGGCCAGAGCTGAAGAGACTGGGTTCTCCAGGCTTAGTTTCCAAAGAAGTCCCTGCTACATGCTTCTGGTCAATCGGGCAGCTTCCTGGCAAGATTATTCCCAGCCAGGACATTCTCTTCCTGGTTCCAGGTCTGCAAGCCAAAGCCCCAGTCGAGACCTTTCTGGCGGCCAAAGGCAGAGATGTCGGACGGAGGCTTTGAGGGCTAATTAAGCCTAAACACAGCGCTCACTCCCAAAGAGGATGCAGCTCCTGGGGGACGTCTGGTTGAAACGGAAGGTCTTGTCATCTGTGCAGCTGGCACTTCCACGTGCCCCCACGGAAATGAGAAACAGGCTGTCGACACCTTCCATTTGGGCTTTCATTGCTAGGAAGCTACGAGCTAGGTTCGCAGCTCAGTGACAGCAACTGGGCAGTCAGGAGAAAGTGTTGTCAGAACCACAACAGTGACAAAAATGGTGGTTATGGAGTGCCTACGACCAGCCAGCCATTGTGCTAAGCACATTACACAAGTATCTCACTCCCTTTAACCATCCTCTGGAGACGGTGTCCCTAGACCCATTTCACAGGCCAGGAGATAGAGGCGGAGGGAGTAAGTCCATGTGCCTGCTTGTTTAGCCAATAAGAGGCCAAGCTTAGGGGGCCAAGCTCCGCCCACTGCAGGCCCTGCTCCCCGGCATTTGAGCCTCTCAACTGCCTTGTGCCCCGTTCAGATTCGTGTTTTCTCTGGTCCTGACAGTTTGTATTTATCCATAAGTTGTTGCTTCCATGGCTGTGAGAGCCCCTGCATACCCTCTGAGGACAGAGATGGGGCTTTGCAAAAATTGGTAAATACACAGAGGTGTGAACAAATGACTGAACAAAAGACGGAGGAAATGAAGAATAACGAAGACTGTTCTCGAGCCCTAAAAAGTCAGAGTTCACACAGGGACATCCTATCCTGGGGTGGCAGGGCCAGGCCCCCCCACCCAAACTGAGGTCCTGTCATTACAACACAAAGTGTGGGGTACGCACTGACCCACAGACAGAAACGGGTTTTTATCTTCTGTTCTGCACAACGGGCCTGGCAATTTTCCAGAAGATAATAGTTGTGACAAAACCAGCTGAGCAGGCTCGATGGTCCCAGATACAAGGAAAAGAAACCTCACCGTTTCCATTACAGAATGCTGTGAACTGAGGTGGTTCATTAATATGTAAATTAGTGAGACTGGGTGTTTTCTTCCCGTTTGGAACATGCCCCAGCCTGCCCGCCCCGCCCCCCCCTTGCTCCTTCTCTGCAGGCAGTCTGGATGCTTTAGTTATTACCGACCAAGGCTCAGGCACAGACTTGCTTATACAAAATTCTGAATGCCAGGGAGTGCCAGGAGGGAAGGGGTGGTCACTAGAGAAAGATCTGTCCCAAAGACTGAGACTGGGATGGTCATCAGGAAATGTTCCTGGAGACCACTCCCTCCCTACTCCTGTGCTGGTCACTGGGACTCTGGCATGTGCTGTTTCCGGGGGCCTGGGCAGTGAGCACAGGCACCTGCTCCATCTGCAGTGACCAGGGGGCCTAAAAGAATCCAATGCTGTTGGATTCTTTCAGGTTCCAATGCTGACTCTTGTGCATTTGCTTAATGGGGCTCTGACGGGCTCAGGGAGCAAAATGGGTAGTAAGATTGTGTTTCTGAAAAGCCAAGGACCAGACCTGGGGACATGCGGGCCAGGCAGGTACTGCAGCCCTCAGGGCGTCATCAGGGTGCCCGCTGCCTCCCTGGCCGGCACCAAGGGCACCTGTGGAGCCCAGGAAGAAGCAAATGCCTTCAAAGGGAGTTGGCATAATCCCTGGCCAAGCTTCTCGGGAAGACCCCATTCATTTAGCAAATGAATTCTAATTTCTGCTGACTCACTCCTTCCCTGGGAGCGCAGGCCTTCTGAGGACAGCACGGTTTTCAGCGAGTGCAGACGCAGCGAGTGCCGCAGCCTTCGGTGGATCCATCTGGATACAGCAATGGGGACAGGAAGAAAGGAGCTCTGACTCACCGGGGGCCGACCATGTGCCACCCCACCCTGTTGTCACTCCCGCTGTACTGAAAGGCTGGCTGTGTGGTCCACCCTAGGGACATCACTGTGCCAAGTCCCATACCAGGTGCTGTGACACAGGGGAGGAGGAAAGGGACACCGTCCCTACCCTCAGCCTCTTCCTTGGTAAAACAGGAATGTTGGCACCTATATTTTAGGGTTTGTTGAGCATTAAAGGAGAGAAAATATGCCAAGTGCTTAGTGTAGCGCAGTGCCTGGGACATAGTAGGTATTCAATAAATGGTCATGATTAGGTCCCGGAACACTCCGGAGGGGCATCAGTATCCCGTTTTACTAACTGGCTTGAAGCTCAGAGGTCACCCAGACAGTAACTAGCAGAGTCTGCCCTTGAACTCGGGCTTCTAAATTCTAGGTCCTGTGTTTCTTCTTTCAGCTCATCATTCTCAGCGGGTTGCCATGGCCCCTTGCACCTCGAAGACACGGGGAAAAGGAGGCTTGATTGAATGGAGGCTTCTTACAGATGGAGAAGGGATGGGGGAGCCAAGGTTGCCTTAATTAATGGGCCCCAGTGCCTACAGTTCAGCAGCCCTGCAGGCTTCTATTTGCTACATGAACACGCTGACAGGCAGCTGGCTCCTCTCACAATGTCTTTCCAACTGTGTGGACAGGGCCACTGGGAAGAGACAATATGTGATGCCTCTAATTAATTCCCTCCAAATCTGTTGGGAATGAAGGGGCGAGCAAATGCATAAGCAAGCTGAAGGGGAGGCCATTTCCTGGCTCAGCTACCTCCCATGCGTCAGCTGGAATTGAGTTCACTTTATAACTATTTAATTTCTGAAATCCTTGTGAAGCAAATACCCAGGAAAATGAACAATCTGCTGGGGTCTGAGGCCCAGAGACTCCCAGTGAGTACTTGTATAGTGGCTCTTCTTGGCATCAGGCACCACCACCCCTGTCCTTGCCACCTGCTGGGGCCAGAAATACCCTCGGTCAGAGGGTCAGTCACTCCCAAAGCAAATGGACCCTGTGTACTGGCAGATGGGCCATTCTCAGAAGCAGACCGTTCATCTCTGGGAATTTTGGCTACATCCGTTTCCTGCCCAAAGGCACAAACATATGCCAGGTGCACTTTTGTCTTGGTTTTGAGTGGGCACACCATTGCATGGGGTGTGCACATGCCCGGTTGTGCCTGCTGGGCAGTCTGGAAGTGCAGTGGCCCGATGCCCTGGGTCACTGAGGGGGCTTGTGTCATAGGCCAAGCAGCTGACCCAGGTCTCGGGGGCTGTGGGGTCTACTTTGCTCAGGCAGCTCAAGCCTTCATTACCCACAGGCCTCAGGCACTACCTTTGGCAGGCAGCATTCACAGCAAGTGCCGTGGCTGCCCTCCTGACCCTCGTTAATGAATCAACTACTAACATGTGCTTACTGGATGTCTCCCATGGGCTGCAGGGGACCCAAAAAGACAGTGCCTGTCCTGAAGCCAAGCACCCCCTGGCGGGGGCTGGAGACCTGTGAGCAGGAGCCCACAATAGTGTGGTGAGGGCTGAAAGAGACAGCCAGCTCAAGGGTCAGGCAGGGCAGGAGGTGGCCGGACGAGGCAGGATGACCCAGACTTAGGGGACAGGCACTGGGTGGGAGTCCCAGCTCTGCCGTCTTCCTGCTCTGACTTTGGGCAACTGCCTTGGGCTCAGAGTCCCAGTGGTCCATGCCTCTGTACCAGGGGCTGCATGACACCTGCCTCCCGAGGACACTGAGGATCAGAGTTAATAAAATGACCGCTGTCCGGCATCAGCACAGACATTCCATCCCATGGTGGCCGACACCAACGCCACCCCCACGCTCTATCCTCTGTCCAAGGCAAAGCGAACATAACAGGGTCACTTCGCTTCTAGTTCCTGGAGGAAATGGGCACTTCCCACGAGCCGCTGACTCGCTAATGGGAACGACTCTGTCCCTGGTGTTGGGAGGCTGACATCTGAAGATACTGCATGCCCTGTGTGGCTTCATGGGAAATAACCTTGGGAGAAAAGGGCTGCTTTTCCACCAGGAACAAACTGATGAAAACTCTATAACCCTGGTCGTTGTGAACATGTTTTCCCTTTCAGAGCCTGGTGAGGGTGTGTAATTTGGCAAGCCAGGCCTTCTGAAGTCTTACCAATTTACATTTTTTTTGCAAGAAACAACTTTTCTTTTCAAAATGCTTCCAAATCCGCCCTGGCCAGTTGATTGGAGCGTCATCCCACAGACGGGAAGGTCATGGGTTCGATTCCTGGTCAGGTCACATGCCTGGGTTGTGGGTTTGGCCCCCAGTTGTGGGGCATTCAAGAGGCAGCTGATCGATGTTTCTGTCTTGTGTCCATGTTTTTCTCCCGCTCTCTCTCCCTGCCCCTCTTTCGAAAATCAATGAGCACATCCTCAGATGAGGGTTTAAAAAAAATGCTTCCGAATCTGAGTCTTCCTTCCATGGGATTTTTGAGCCATATGTTGAAGGGGGCATCTGATCTGGCTCCAGGCTGCAGGTCGGGAAGGGGGGGACAGCATTCTGGAGGGCGAGGACAGGTATGAAGGCACAGGATGCTGGGCCTAGGCAGACAGGGGTTACCCCGAACCCCCAGTTTTCCTTGTTGGGCAGAGAGAAGCTCTGGGTAGGGCTGTAGGAAGTGCAGCTGATGGACATCTCAGGACTTGCAACCAAAAAACCCCTGCGGCTCCATTTGCACATCACTTTGCCGCACACGGAGCCTCAGGTGAGAAATGGAGATAATTATCCTAGCCATAGGTTGCTCCGAGGATTAGGGGTCAGGTCACTAATACAAGCCTGAGTTAGCCACTGTGGATCCAGATTTCAGCTTCATCATAACTAGTCCTGTAACCACGCCTCTGTAAGCCTCAGTTTCCTCATCTGTAAAATGGGGGCAGCCAGAACCTCATAGGATGATTGCAAGGATTAAATCATATAAGGCATGTAAAGTATTTAGCTGTGCCTGGCACATAGTGAGGGCCCCATAATTGTTAGCTGGCAAGACGATGATAGAACGAATCAATCAGGCAAGTAGCTGGCAAGGGTCTCGGGAAGCTTCCGTTGAATCTGGGTCTATTTCTGTCTGAAGATTCCTCAGCCACACCAAGCATTTAAATACTCATCCAGAAAGCAAGAGATTTCCTGCTGGGTGTCAGTCCTTCCCACCCAGCCTGGGTGCATCTGAACTGGAGGCCAGTCCGCTCTGAGAACCCCAGGAACAGATGGAGAAAGCTGCGCAGATGCTATGCACATCTGTAGGACGACGCACGGTGGAGTGTGGTCCAGCCCCCGCCGTGCCTCTGCTAACCCAGCCACCTGCCTGGAGACACGAGTGGAGCAGAGCCGGCTGGCCTGGCAGCCTTACTGAGCATCTGACCATGTCCTGCAGGGCTGGCTTCTTGTGACTCCTTCTCTTTCCTAGGCCAAGTCCTTATGGGCTTGAAGAGGTGGACACAGTGGTGTCCACCTAAGCACAGGACACACAGGTTAAGGGCGTCAGCCCCAACCAAGTGGCTACCCTAGAACTGGCTATGGAAAAACAGCAAGGGCTCCCTCAGTGAGCACCTGCTATGTGCCAGGTGCTTTTCAGATGATGGACACATGTCACTGCTGACCCCAACAGCCATTCTGCAAGACTTGAACTTGTTTGAAAGCTAGAGGGAGGGGCAGGGTGGCTGCCAGGAGCACCTTGTGAGTGGTGGACATCTATCTGCACAGCAGTAACCCCCGATCTTTGAAACATCACTCCGAAAAGGAAGACGGAGTGGTGAAAACGGTTAATTCTACAGGCGGCGGTTCTTGGGGAAGAGGGGAGGATGAGCCACAGCTGGGAGGGAGTAGGGAGGGGAGGGGAGGGCAGGGCTGTGTGTTCCCGGTCACCAGTGGGATTCGGATTTGTCACCGCATCTCACCACTAGGTCTCCAGGGCCCCCAGAAAACAATTAGTGGATTCAAATGCATTACAGTAACTCCTCTGTCACATCCCCTAACCCAGATAATGACAGCCTTCCTGCAATTAGGAGAGGGTCTCCCCAGTGTGCAGATTAATTGGGTGTTAAACGAGCAGGCCTGCCTGAAACCAGACAGGGGGAGCTGGGATGAATTAGAGGCAAAACAGCAGACATCTGGGCAAACGGTGAATAATTCATTCGCAACCACGGCCAGGTGGAGACTTGCAGATGCCCCACTGGTTGCATGAGGCCAGGATGTAGGAGGGGCTGTCAGGGAGGAAGGCAGTAGGTGGCTCTGGAGGGAACCGCAGGCCCCAGTCCTGGGGCAGGGGAGTTGGGGAACTCCATCCCCTGGCCCATGTCACTGGTCTGTGGGGCGCTCTAATGCCACAGGCCAGCTCTTGTTCAGAAAGCATGACAGTTCCTAGCATAATATAAATGCTCACTAAAAATTACTGGGCTCTCACTATTTGCCAGAACTTGTAGGCACTGCTGCGCCTCGGCCTCACAGCAACGTCTGGGCTGATACCGTTATCACTCACGGACCGTGCTTCGCCCAATCACCTGGAGTTTTCAGAGAGGTTGGGTTACTCGCCTGGTGTGGGTCTGGGCTTCAAACCAGCTGCCCTAACTCCAGAGCTGCTGCCATTACTGCTGCTGCTATGATGATTAATATTGCTATTGGAACCTATTATTAATAATCGACTGTTGGAATCTAGTATTGTTATGGGAGGGAAAGCTTCCAGATAAAGTGAGACCTGAAAAATGAGCAGGAGTTATCTGGAAAAGGTGGAGAGAGAACGTGGTCTGTCTGGACACGGAGCTCGGTCCGCCGGAGCCCAGGGGTGGGAGGGGAAGGTGGCTCATGGGCGGGGCTGTAAGTCAGCCTGAGAAATTGCACTTGATCTAGAGACTAGTGGGGCTGTTGGAGGCCCCCGGGTGGGTGAGTCGCTGCCCTGTGTATCTGAGTGTGTGTGTGAGTGCGCCTACGGGGACGAACTACATGCGGCCTGGGGCCGACCTTCCCCTAGCTCCTCTGCCCACAGGACCCGCTCGACTACTCATTTACTCCTTGATTCAGGGGCCGCACCTTCAGACTCCTTCACCAGGCGAGGGAGGCCGTGTGCCAGGCTCCTGCCAGCCATTTCCCATTGTTCCACCTCAGTCCCTTTTCACCAGCTACAGAAACACTGGACCTAATGTCCTCAGGCCCCCCAGAGAAGCCCGTCTCAGCCCTGCTGACTCACCCTCTGGTCAGTCCTTTCCCTCTAGCTCCTGACCCCAGACCATTGTTCAAGGCTGAGGTCCTCTGCAAATTGGAGCACCGCCCTGTGCACAAGTTCCCACTCTGGCACTTAGGACTTGCATGTCATACCCACGAGGCCACATTTTCTGAGTTGTGAAGCCAGGAGAACATGCCCCTAGGGCTGCCGTGTGGTTGACTGAGACCCTGCATGGACATGCTCAGTACCTGGCTCGGTACATGGTGAATTAGAACCTGGCTCAGGAGCACAGCAGCACATGTGTGAATCCCTCACCCAAAGTCAAGTTCCTCTATCTTCCCGAGCACTCACTCCACATGTGCCAGGCACCAGGCAGATAGTGGGGCACAGGCAGACCCCACCTATGTGGAGTTCATAGACCAACACGGGCTGGAAAGGGAACAAAAATGACAAGCTCCTCTTTCTACGTGACACTCACCACAGTTCTCTGTGCATAGTAGGTCCTCAGATTAGAGTTAGAGGGAGAAACATTCACCCTACTCAGGGCAGGTACTTTCCTTATTCATCAGCTCATTTTAGTCTGCTGACCTGCCTTCGAGGTAAATGTTCTCAGCCCCACGTTCAGGTGATGAAGCTGAGGCTCTGAGAGATTAAGTGACCAGCTCGAGGTCCCACAGCCAGTCAGTGACAAAGTGAGGACCCAAATCCAAGTCCACCTGATACCAAAGCCCCAGTTCTTACCAATGGGCCACAAAGATCCAGGGGAAGGAGCAGAGACCAGGGAAGAGGCAAGAAGGCAGCTGCTTGGGGAGCCGTCCCCCAAAAGGCGGAGGTGCAGGAACTCCCCAAAGGTGGAGGTGCAGGAACGCCTCGGTGTCTCACTAACCAGCCCCGCCACCCAGAGGCCACCTGCCTGCCTCCCTCCCTCTCTCCATCGCTCCCTCCCTCCGGTTTCCAGCCTCACATTCTGGAGGCAGCTCATGGGTGAACTCATTTCCGACTGCCACAGCCAAAGAGAAAATGGTAATTAATTCAGTTGGATCCGTAAGGGAGCTGAAGATTTGGCTTGTATCAGTGATCTGAAGTTACCATGTAATTTATGCTAACTGCAGCCAAAGATGTGCCTTTCTCCTCTAAATTGAGACTCGGTCCTATTAATAAGATCACATCGCTCTCAGTAATGAGGAGCCTGGCAGATGGCCTGCTGCATGGGCTGGGGGAAAGGTGACTAGGAAAGGGGCAAAAGGATGACAGCACGGAGGATGACAGCTTTTCAAGAGGCCCTCCTGGGGGGAGCAGCTTTAGAGAGCAAGGGGAGTCTGCAGCCGCCCGCTGGACCTGCAGCGACCTCCACCTGAAGGATGCAGCTGGAGGATGTGCTGACCAGGACCCAGCATGGGGTTGGCTCCATGCTCTCCGGCATTTGCCACTGCCCAGATGCGACACGAATCTTTGTTGCAAATGGAGAGATGCATGTCCAGCGAGGCCGCCTCCTTGCCTCACCCAGGCCACCTAGCTGAGCAGAGGCAGGACTCAGAACCGGGTCTCAGGTGACTGCAAAGCCCACACTTTCCTTTCCCCCAGCAAGAGAGTCTGGGTTAGTCTTAGCGTCTGGATTACTACCTGGCAAGCACTCACTCCACCCCGCCCCCCACCGCCTCCCCCACCCCACCGCCAGCCCCGCTGTGGGCGGAGCACTCTGCCTCACACTGCTGACCCAGGGCTTGGTCATCACTTGCTCTGGCAAGCAGAACACGAGGAAGATTAAAAATCGCAGAAAATTCTTTGCCCCTTCTCCCACCCAGAAGAGGAGTCTATTCCTCACTTCGTCCCCTTGAATCCTTGAATCTGATCAGGCCTGCAGCTTGTCTTAACCGAGACTGTGGCAGAAGTGATACGTTCTGGAATCTTGGCCTTACGAGGCCATGCAGGTTTCACTCTTGCCATCTTGAAGGAGGTCAGGTGGGGCTACTGGAGGGTGTGAGAGGTCTGGGGAAGGACTGAGGCACGCTGGGTGATGGCCAGCACCAATGGCTGGGCAGGCAGTGAGGTCGCCTTAGACCTCCCAGGCATTCCAGCTCTGTCTGCAACTGCATAAGGGAGACGAGGGGAGGGACTGCCTAGTCCGCTCATAGAATTGTGACAAATAATCAGTTATTGGTGCTTTAAGCCACTGTGTTTGAATAAGTTGCTTGCAGTAATAAAAACTGATGCAGGATGTTTTTAGCCACTGTGGGTGGATAGGTTGTTTGCAGTAATAAGTAACTGATGCAGAATGTTAGTAAATATTGCAGGAGCAGAGGTCTTAAATGCGCATGTGTGGTTTGGCGTGGCTCTGGCACTCTAGTGATGGATGAGCAGAAAAGCAAGCCCTGGTGGCTGCGGCCTCTTCAGCCACACAAGAACAGGACAAAGGCACATGGAGCAGATCTGGGCCCAGCCTGCAGCCTGGGGCCATGCTTATGCAATTCATAGCCAGAAACAGGCTATTCTAGAGTAACCAAACCACAGACAAGTTGTAGATCCTGGGCATGCAACTATTTGGTGTCATAACCCTCTGAGTTTGGGGGTGGTTTGTTATGCAGCATCACTGCAGCAATAGCTGACTGATACACTCATCTTGCCTCTCTATAACCCACATACTTTTACAGCAGAGACTGGGTTCCATGTCCCTATTTTTCTCAGCAGAGATTAGGACAGTATAGTTATTTGCACAAAGCTGCAGGGACAGAGAACGTGGCTTTGTGCAGTAGGAGTCAGTGGTGTTGCTGTGGCTCAACACAGCCATTTTCTGGAGGGAACAAAGGGCTGAGGATGGAGACATGGTGTGGGTACCCAGGGGCTCCTCCCAGTGTGCCATAAGGTCCCATGTGGATTATCTGTGGCAGGTAGAGCAGGAGAGGCAGGTAAGGGATGGCTTTTTGACTTGCTCTGTCTCTGCTGATGCTGGGGAGGAGGGAGCATGTACTTAGAAAGAGAAGGCACAGTGCTGTCCACAGTAAAAATGGAAGCTCACCTTTACCAGAACTCTAGATTTAGCCCCGTCTCCCCAGTGGTCGCTGCCTGACCTCTGATCCCAGGCTGGAACTCCCGCTGAAAACAGCTCAGAGCGGCTCCCCAGGCCCTTCTGCACGGCGGTCCCAAGTTACCCAAGGCTATTGGAAATAGGATAGCGGTGCCTCACCACTGCTTACTGATGTGCAAAGGAGGTGACTGGAAGCTACTGGGGGCTTCAGGGTCCTCCAAAATGTCACAGAGGAGCCGAAGGCCCACTGCAGGGCTCACATACAGGGCTCAGCACCCTCCATAGTGACTGCTAAGGACGGCACGTCCACCTTGCCTTTGCAACCAAGAAAAGAGCTCTGATCCTCAAGTCACTTAAGCAAAAGATAAAGAACGGGAAGGAATCATGCTCCTGAGCTCCAGGGTCTCTCCAATGTCCATTGGTGACCCCAACACTGAAAATAATGCCAGTCAGCCCCAATTCATCACGTTGTTTCTCAGGTCCAGCCAACGGCGGACATTCCCACCCCTCCTGTTTGTTAGCAGTTGGTCAGCAATCAGGTCACACACTGGGGCCAACCAAGGGGAGTGGCCAGCGACATATTCAGGGGTAGCCTTAGGTTGGCGACAGTCTGAAGACCAGAAGCTGCCAATGGACATCCTTGAGCTGAATGTGGTCAATGATGGGCTTTACGATTTGCAAAAATACTGTATGTGGGGTTCCTCGCTTGCTCCTCAAAGGAAGTGCGTGGGGTGGGAATTATTAACTCTATTTTATAAGTGAGGAAGCTGAGGCTCTGAGATGCATTTGAAATCCCCCTGAGTAACACTGCTGGGCATCACTCCAGCCTCTCTCTCGTCTGCCCTCTGCTCTCAGGACAAGGATGCTCTGTCTCAGTTCCTTTTCTTGCCGTCAGGCCCTGCTGCTGCTGCGGCGCTTCACCAGGAGAGAGGCTAGTCTGGGTCAGGCAAACAGGGGACCACTAGCTCCAAGCTCTGCATCTCAGTCCCCAGCCCCTCCTACGGCAGCCTCTGCTGACAGACCTGCCCCCAGCTGGCGTTTTGCCCTGAAGACCTCACCCACTCAAGGCTTTCCAATGCCCGGGCATGGGAAGTATGCCCCTGGAGGGCCCGACACACGCCCAGAGGTACCTGCAGTGGGTTGCATGGTGCCCCACCCCCAAAAGACATGTCCACCTGGAATCTGTGAGCAAGACCTTTTATGGAAAAGGTGTCTGAGCAGCTATCATTAAATTGTGCAAATGTAATTAGTTAATGATCCTGAGATGAGACCATGCTGGATTTGGGGGGCCTGAAATAAACCCATGGCACTGTCTTTATAAGAGAAGACAGAAAGGAGAAGGCAGTATGAAGATGGAGGCAGAGGTTGGGGTGATGTGTCTATGAGCCTAGGGGTGCCAAGGAGGCCGGCAGCTGCCAGCAGCGGGAGGAGACACACCCGAGACGCCCTGAGAGCCTGCAGAGTGCACATGCCTCTGCCGACACCTCAATTTCGAACTTTTCATCTCCTTGCCTTCCCATTCAAGAGCATGCATCGGAACACCAAGGCCAACGTCATTATTATAGGACTATCTTGCATCCACTCTAATTTAGATACAAAAAACACACACAGTTTTCCAAATGACTTAATGATTTTGTCTGTCTTCAAGCTATTTGAAACAGTGAACTATTCTAAAAACTGAGAACACTTTCACAAGACTCACGGCTCCTCTCCTGAACCTCTGGACTAGGGGGTGAACTTGGGAAGGGTTCTCGCCTGTGACAGTAAGCCAGACTCACCTTTCTCCTGAGCCATCTCTTGCAGGCAGAAGTAGATGACTCTGGCTCCCAGGCTAAAGCCGATCAAAGTGACAGGTCGCCGGCCCTGAGGGAGAAAGGACACAGGTGTCTGAGATGGGACACAGCCACTTCTGGCAAAACATTAGCCCTGACGAGGGCGGCCCTTGCACATTCCCCAGTGCCTGCCCTGACCTTAATGAATGGTGCGTGTGTCACTCCCGACCCTCATTTATGCAGGGCACAGCTGACTCTGGATCTGGCTGCCTTGGGGCCAAGAGGCAGCCGGGTTAATTCCCTTCCATCTCACAGGGTTATCCAGGTGCCGGTCTCTTCTGCCCCCAGAAACAGGACTCACCCACCTCATGGCAAAAGACTGCAGTGACGTGGGGCCCTCCTGGAGCCAGGGAAGGGAGTGCAAGGTACCCCGGGTGCAACAGGAAAAAAAGGCCAAGAGTGACATGGTAGGGTCAGCTGTTCTGTTTCTAGAAAGGCAGGTGGGACCTGAAATGTTGGTCTTGCATTATAAGGTAGGTAGTGAGTTAGATGTAAGGAGGAACTTCCTGACTAAAGAATTTGTAGAAAAGGCAACTCATAAGAAAAAGGAAGTTATTTGGGGTGTCTGGGTAGCAGTTCTCCTTGGAAGGAGAGGGAAGGCGAAGATGAGTCCAAAGGTTGTCTGGTCTCACCAGCCTATTCCTTCTCCTTGTTTTTGTGCCAGTAAATGTGCCCACCCTCCCCACCCGCACACCACCCGCACCCCACCTTACCACCATAGAAAACCACTGAAGTGCACTCCGGTTCTGCAGGAGACTGGTGGCCAAGGCTGCGCTCCATCTCCTGACGCCCATGCACCCCCCGCGGCCTTGGTGACAGAACCCCTGAGCTTTCTCGGGCTACCCAGCCAAAGACTGAGTTTCTCTAACTCCCCGGTAGCTAGGGAAGGTGCCACAGGGCTGATGCTGGCCAGGGATGCGAAGGGAAGCAACAGATGTGACTTCCTGGCGTGCCCTTCACCCCTTTCCTGCCTCCGACTGTCTGGAATGCGGATGTAACCCGGACCACGTTCCCTGGCATTTGGACCACTGACAATGGGCTCAGAGGGTCGCTCTGTACTTCCAGGAAGAAACACCTGGCCTCGTCTATCCCTGCAGGTGTCTCAGTTATTCAGTCCTCACCTAGTCACCTGCTAGGGATGCACAGCCTATGACTCTCACTGGTCTATCCCAGAATGCTTCCATGACTTGAACTGGAGGAGCAGTGAAGATCCCCCACCCCCCAAAGCCACTGGGCCACCTCCACACAGATGTCTTTAGGGCCGACATCCACACACGAGGCAGCCCCCTCCCTCCCCTGCTGGGCCCCTGCCCGCAGCCATTCCCAGGTACCTGCTGCCGGGAGAGCAAGATGTGGGCCAGGTGCTTGCCAACCTCTGCCGATCGATGGAGACACACCCCCCAGGGGTTGTCGATGACGCTAGCGACACTGAGGAGCGAGGCTGGCCAGGTCAGGGCAGCCACGATGCCTGGGAAGGTGACAGGGGAGTGATGTAGGTGGTGGGGGTCCTTGTTGGGAAGTGGCTGGCTGGCTAATGGCTGCCAGGTGAGTGCATACAGTGTCTCTCCCTTGGGACCTGTGGGTTCTCCAGGGGCCGTCAAACCGCTCAGTGCCACAGGAGAAAGTGGAAGCTCACGCGTGTCGGACCCATGGACCAGATCCCTGCTGTTCGGGTGTCTGACATGCGTGAGCTTCCAAAGACGGTCCCAAATAGTCACTCCACCTGGCACCCTCCCATTCGGCCTCGTCACTCTGCCAGGCCCTGCCCATCCAGGGTGGGCTCGGCCAGTGAGATGTTACGAGATGTGAGACCTCAGACGGACTTGTGCATGGAGGCTGGCCTCTCACGTGCTCCACCACCGGTGTGGGCTGGCCTGCTGATCCCAGGAGGGCGAGAGACAAGTGGAGTGGAGCCACGTCACCCTGGCTGTCCCAGATGAGGCCAGCCTCGGTCAGTGGACAGCCAGCTGACCCACAGATGCATGAACAAGCCCGGCAGAGGTCAGCCCCGTGAGGCCTCAGGGCTCCTGAGCTATTAGGATAAATGAGTGCTATTTTAAGTTGCTGAGTTTTGGGGTGGCTGATACATTGTGTGATAATGTGACTGGCTGTCCCCTCCTCCTCCCACAAACTTCTCAGCCCCCGCTGTGCTTCTCAGACAGAATGCAGCCTTAACCTCTGCGTTCCGAGCATCTGGCAGAGCGCCTGGCTCAGCGGGGCCCCTGGGATGCAAACGTATGGTACCAGCGTGGGCTGGGAGCCGTGGGCACGTTGCTGGCGGTGGGGACGGGGAGACTTACTAGACAACATGGTGTACTTTAGGGCCTCCTGGGCCACCATGTTTGCGAGGCCACTGAGGATGGTCTCCAGGGCGTTGCCGAGCTCCATCAGGTACTTGGCCTCCCAGGCCAGGCAGTACTGCTCACGGCTGTGTGCCAGGGTGGCCCACGGGGCGCTGAAGGTGCCTGGGAGGACATGGGTAGGTGGGGTCTCGCCTGTCTGTGCCACAGGATGCCCCACCCCACTTTCTCAGACCGGGGACCACTCACCCTCGGGGGCAGACAAGAGCCCCACCCCTGCCGATGAGTGGCAGCCGTGGGCAGAGCGGATGGAGCACCCAGACGGAGTGTGGTGCCGCCCTAAGAGTCAGCCGGCTGGGGTTCGAGTCCCAGCTCCTCCATTCATTACTAGATGGGTGACCTTGGCACATCACTCTGCCACCCTGAGCCTCACTTTACTTGTCTGTGAAGTGGGGGGATTAATACTTCTCTCCCTTCACAGAGTAGTTAAAAGAGTTAAGTATGAACGACTACATAGGAAAGTGGCATTCTTCTGATGTCCTGCATTAAAGCTGGCATCAAGCTGTCGAGGACATACAGTGGGAACACACAGGGGACAAGCAGGGGCCCTGGGAGTCAGCATCGTCTCATTCAACGTGCACTGCCTGGGAAAGGCTGGTCCTTTGGGGCAGAGGTACTGGAGCCCAGCTCTGCCGTGACCCCGAGGGCTCACCCAGTTCTTTCTGAACCTGTTTTCTCACTTGGGGACTGGAAATGGAAGGTTGGTGACAGCACCACCACAGTGACCAAGGTCAGGCAGGAAGTATGGCCACCACTGTCCGCCTCCCTCTCCCTGCTCCTGGCCCCCTCCCTGCCCTGAGGATGGTGTCACCTCTCCAGTCGACATGCAGGCCCTCTGTGACCTGCCTTTCTCACTTGCTTTCTTTTGGGTCATTTAGAAGACCGTGGCTTCCGCCCTCGGGTCCCTGAGATCTGGGAACCGGGAGTGGGGTGGGGCTCCGAGTGTGCGTGCCTGGCTGCGTGCCCAGGATTCCCCGGCCCACCCTCACCTCCCTCTGAGTGATAGCTCTGTGCTGGGCCTCACGCTGGGCACAGGTGGGCCAGGCAGGGAGCGGGTCATGCTGTCAGTCCTTGGTGCCACCAGGTGGAGGACACACCTGTTCAGGTTAGAGCAGGAAAGGGAACTATGCTGGTGGAATGCCAGTTAGAAATCAGGGGCCCTCGATACGTTATCTTGTTTAACGTAATCTTTGTAATTGCCTTGAGAGGCAGGAACAAGTAAGCTGTTCACGTTCTAAATGAGCAGCTGAGGCACAGAGAGGTTCAGTAATTTACTTGAGGTCACACAGCCAAGGCATACTGATCTCTCTCACCTGCGTCCGTAGTCCTTTGCTACCTTCCACCTGCTCTCAGGACAAATTCAAACTCCTTGCCTCACCTGCTCCTGCGTGATCCGCTCTGGCCCTGCCCACACTGCTGCCTCCTAGCTCCCTGCTCCAGCAGCCTGTGCTCCTTTTGGTTCTTTGGTGCCCCCGGGCCTTTGTACATGCTGCCTCTTGGCCTGGGGTGCATTTCTTGCTCCTTCTTCACCCAGCTGACCCCCAGCCAACCCTCAGCCTGAAGGTCACTTTCTCTAGGAGCCTTTCCCGAGTTCCAAAGAGATGCCTGGTGCTTCCCCCTATTGTGCCGCCCACAAAGCTCCTTGTGATAGTCATTTGATTAGCGGGTCTGTCTGCTGCCTCAGACCAGGTGTTCCACAGGAGCGGAAGCCGCAACTGTGTCACTCGCCACTAAATGCCTGGGGGCTGGCTCCGGGTCTGGCACACGGTGTGTGTCGTGTCCTACACATACTGCTGGACGGACAGATGGAGAGGCGGAAGGGTGGGTGGACAGATGGAAGGGTAGATGGATGGGAGAGTAGCAGGATGCACAGACGCCTGGATGGATGGATGATGGATGGATGTGTGGCTAGATGTGTGGGCGGGTGAACAGATAGTTGGATGAGGGGACCATGGAGGGAGGGATGACAGGTGGATGGGTGAGTAGATGGACGTGGGATGAAGTCCCCTCACTGCTCTGAGCCCGTTTCCTCCTCAGCAAAGTGGGACTTCCCTCCCCACCCTCTAAAAACATACACAGGCAAGAGCCTAGGCCAGGGTCTGGCCACAGCAGCAGGCCCAGCTCGGCCGACGTCTGCCCACCCCCCTTGCCATCCTTTTCCCCTCCGCCCCGGTCCTCACGGTATCTGCCGGACGCCAGCCACCCCGTGATGGCGATGGTGATGCGCAGCTGCCTGCCTTCCGTCAGAGGCAGAAACGTGAACTCCTCGATGGCCCCGACACGCTTCTTCATCTTGTATCCTACAGACCCAGACACCCAAATGGGAACGGAGGTGACTGCGGACCCCGGGAACGTTCGTCAGAGGGGGGCTCCCTGGGCTCGCCCTGTGCACAGTGAGCCCCGACCGTGTGCCCTGTCCTAGGACAAATGTCTCATTTTTCAACTCATTAAGGCAGGTGGCATTATTGCCCCCAATTATGGAAGGGAGTAAGAGGCTTCCATAGGCCGGCCGGCCCCCAAGTGCGGCGCCAGGGTGGAACAGAGGACCCAGGCGTGTAACTGCCACTCTGTCCTGACTCAGCTGGTTCCAGGTCATTTTTCCTGTCCGCAGGCTTCGGAGGCCCACTGCGCTCCTTTCAGTAAAAGGGGATCAGACTGACCAAGATCCTCAGCGCAGAGAGTGACACGCCTCTGGAAGAGTGGAACAGCAACCTCTGTGGAGTTGGGGGCTGCTGACGCATGATTTGGGGAGACGCCCCCAGAAGATGTTGGTACGTGAAGGGGGGTCACGTGCTCTCTTACATGAGGGGGCTCAAAGGTCTACAAGGAGGCCCGTCTGGAAACTTCCCAAACGGAGGCAAGCAGGTGCACCGAGCCCCTTCTCAGGAAGTCTGCATGAGGTGCCGTTTCTCAGACTCAACCCTCACGCCGACCCATGCCAAGCGCTCGCCCAGTTCTCGGTGAAGCCTGCTGCCAAGTTCTGGTAAGGCCGGAACTGGCATGAGAAAAGCCATGTGCTCCTCCTTCGTCTCCTGGGGAGCCATCAGTGTCACCGGGAAGAATCTGGGTGTGTCCTTCAGAGGCTGGGCCGCCCTGGCTGAAAACCCCTCACAGCTCCCCACTGCTCTCGAACTTACCTGTCAGGCCAGCTCCGGCGGCACCGAACAGCGAGGTCATGACAGCTATGCCGGCCACTGAGCCCAGAGCTGCTGCCCCGGCGCTGCCGATGATCGTCGCGGCCCCGGCGGCAACAAGAGGGGCAGCTAGACCCCCGGTCACACCTGCAAGGAAAGCGCGGTCAAGGCAGGAGTGCGGACGTGCCCTGCTGGGTTCTTCCCCCATCAGCTGTCCACCATCTTCTACGAAGGCTTCTAACAACACTAGCGAATACACTGCCGAAGGAGCACCTACTATGTGCCCAGGAGCACCGTCCCACTCGTCTCCTGCCCTCTCCACTTCCAGACTGACACCGTCCCTCACTCTGCACTGTGTGGACCTACGCGCCCCCACCTCCCCTTGAGCTGGTCTTACCGATCACCGTCCCGCCTCCGACAGTAGCCAGGCCTATCAGGAGATAGCGCTTCCATTTCCTCCGATTTTCTTTCTTCTTCCTGGATGCCTCGGCCGTTCTGGGGGAAGAGAGGTTGGTCTTTAGGGTCAGCTGTGCCTGGGACCCCCTGAGGCCTCCCCGTCTCACCAACCCCTAGCTGGGAGCAATGCCGGGTACGCTGTCATCAGAGCAAGGTACCACGTCACCCTGGACCCATGGATGCTTTTAAAAACCTGGGGAATGCCAGTGCGTGGGATGCGCTACTTACCCAAAGGATCCATCCTAACAGGGTTGCAATTTGAATAACGAAAAGACAAGAAAATGACGATAATAGTAAAAGAAGCACAAAAATGATCTTTCAACAGATGGACCCAGATGAGGACCAGGTAGCATCACAGACTCCATCGTCTCCCTCCTTCCTTCCCTTCCCCTCAACATCTGAGCTTGGTCTCCTTCTGGGATATTTAAACACCAATATCCTCCAGAATAAGCATTTCAAAGGGGGGTTACTAGAGAAACGCCTGCCCTGGAGACCTTGGCCTTGGGACAGCAGCCAGGGCCATTCAGAGATGAACCGCAAAAGCCGCACATGCAGCAGGAGGGAAGCATTTGGGGTGAACTGGGGCCGGGGGAGCCCTGACTGCAACCACCTCGAGGGCTCGGGAGCATCGCTAAGCCCTGCGTTCCTGTGGGACACCTGGTCCTCCGTGCTTTGGGACAACTCGGGGCAGGACCGAGGGCAGGTTAGGGAGGTCACTATGAGCGCAAACTCTGACCTGCAGTTGGAGTCTGGACGACTTGGTGTGTCGACCGAGAGCAGACCAGGACGACGAAAAAGGCGGGGTTAATGTTTACTGAGGGGCTCCTGCATGCCAGCTGCCACGCTGTGTGTCTCACGTGGGAGAGCTTCTCCCAGAGGCAGCATTATTTTTGTCCCCATGTTCGGAGGAAGGGCCAATAGAACCACCTCCGGGGGTCAGGGAAGAGAACATCCGCCAAGCCTGAGGCACAATGGCACCGCGTGAGTGCCGACAAACAGGGGTTCCTGCACCTCTGGAGCCCCTGTTTCCTCCTGTGTACAAAGGGGACAATAACATCTACCTCTTAAGGTAGCTGGTTGGTGAGGATTAAATTCCTTCCTTCTTCCTCCATTCAATCCACACTCCTGGTCTGAGAGTGGACGACATGTGGGCCCCTCTGGGCGCCACGTGCCGGAGAGCAGAGCAAGGCGGTTTGAACCAATACCCGTCTCCTTCCCATCCCTTCCCTCTCGAGCCACACCTGAGGGTGGGACATAGAGCCCACCCTCCAGTCGTCAAAAAGGACCAGGACCCGACTTGGGTATTCGGGGATCTGCTCTGCTTTCGGGGTTCTGCTAGCTCAGCTCAGCCGACTTTCGTCGGGCAGACCGGCCCTGGGCAGACCGGCCCTGCTCGGATGCTTTGCTACAGAGAAGTGGAAACGAGGGATGACAGTCTCTGCACAGGTCACAGGCGCCCGATCTCCCCGCCTGCGATGCCTCGGGCATGCAGGGTGAGGCGTTCGGAGCCGCACACTTCTGGCCAAGTGGAAGGCGGAGGGCAAGGAAGCACCTGGGAGGTCAGGACTCCAGCCCCCACAGGGGTGCTGACGTGTCACCTACAGCTCACCGAGTCCCCGTTAGCCCTCCCTGCCCCAGCCTCCCCAGGGGAAGAGTGCACACCCCTCCCCATTGAACCACAATGAAACGTAGGTGGGAAGAATGTGTGGCTGCTGGCAAAATCTTTAAGAGTCAGTGCAGGAGACTGATTCTGCTCCTGTTCTGCTCTGAGAACAGCCATGTTCCAGAGAGAGAGGTCACGCCGTCAGCCTGGGACCCAGCACCAAGACGGTGTAGACCAAAGCCACAGCCGGTCGGCAGTGGCCATGTCGTACGGACAAGAAATGCACCTGTGTGGCTCTAAGTCACTGAGATTTGGAGGTCATTTGTTAATGCGGCCAATGACCATCCTGATGGAGAGAGCCCCATCCTCATCCAACACCTGGGGACAATAACAGCACGAATTCCCAGGGGTATTGTGGGAGCTGTAGGCAGGAATCCATATACAGCACTGGAGCGTTGTAATCGTCTGATATGCTTGTTGCTATTATCATTGCGTTTGTTATTAACTATAGTTTCCTCCTTAACATAAGAGGTATACTTTGGCCCTTAACTGCTAGCGCTAATCAGGGCAAAGATAGGAAGGCTGTAAACAAGTTGCTTTTGGCAGAGGTCAAGGCCGGAGCAAAAATTCAAGTTGTCAAGGACATACAATGGGAACACACAAGGGGACAAGCAGGGGCCCTGGGAGTCAGCATCGTCTCATTCAATACGCACCACCCAGGAAGGGCTGGTCGTTTGGGGCAGAGATTGGAGCCCAGCTCTGCCATGACCCCGCCGGCTCACCCAGCTCTTTCTGAGTCTGTTTTCTCACTTGGGGACTGGAAATGGAAGCATGTGACAGTACCACCACAGTGACTAAGGTCAGGCAGGAAGTATGGCCACCCCTGTCTGCCTCCCTCTCCCCCCTCCTGGCCCTCTCTCTTCCCTGAGAATACCGTTTCCGTCCCATGCCCCCCACAACTTCACAGACTCACTGCTCATCACTGTAAAAATAACAGTAATTTAACTTAAGTATAGTTGGTATACAACGTTACATTGGTTATATTAGTTTTAGATATACCATACAGTGATTTGACATTTTTAAAAAAGATTTCATCTATTGATTTCTAGAGAGGGGAAGGGAGAGAGAAAGAGATGGAGAGAAACATCGATGTGTGGTTGCCTCTCACGCACCCCCCCACTAGGGACCTGGCCCGCAACCCAGGCATGTGTCTTGACTGGGAATCGAACCAGTGACCCTTGGGTTCACAGCCTGCACTCAATCCACTGAGCTACAGCAGCCAGGGCTGATTGACATTTTTATAGCTTACCACACGACTGGCCCACTATGCAGACTTGTCACAATATTACTGACTGTGTTCCCCTCCTCCCTTTCACCTGCCCCCCACCCCTCGCTGTGGTAACTGTCCCTTTGTTCTCTGTTTCTGTGAGTTGGTTTGGGGTTGTTGCGTTGCCCATCTCTTCCTAATTTACCCTTTGCCCTCCAGGCACATGGACCTCCCACAGGCCACGGTCTCTACACCTCAGTACTGTGTTCCCGCAGGCCCCCTGTGGCCAAGGAACTTCTCAGAGAACATTGGGATAGTCACTCCCTCCAGGAAGCCTGCTCAAGCCCCAAGGTTCCTTAAAGGTCCTGACTCTGGGTCCTCTAAGCCTCCAGGTGGAAGTAGCCTGCACTTCTAGACCTTCAACTTTTGCAGAGTGGGCTTTGCATCAGTTGCATGAGAAGCCTCAGGGATTCAAAGCTCAGCTTCCTGGGCCACAAGCTGTGGGCCTGAGGGTGAGGAAGCCGCCTGTCACAAGCTCTCCAGGGACCTGCTGTGTCTCAAATCTGAGAACAGCAGGGCCAGACCTCCAGGGAGCAGGCCGAACCCTTCCCGCTCTCTACCCTCTGCTGCCAGCCCTGGGCACAGGACCCAAGGGGTGCGCAGACAACGTTTCTCCAGCAGAACCGAGTCCTCCTGGCCAGGATCAGCCAGGAACCCCTTGCTGCAGAGATCTGTCTCCCACTCACTGCCCACATCTAGGCAAATCAGGGGGGACACGGGACTGAGTGCAGGCCAGTCACCATTGAGAAGGAAATCCTGGTTGTCACAGCTATGTACGGTGCCAGACGGGTCCTGGAAATATTGAGGGACCCGCTCTGTAAAGTATGTGATTGCCTAGCCGCTGTGATGTACGCCTGAAATCAAGACGACATAATACTGCATGTAAACTGTAATTTTAAAAAGTTATTTTTAAAAAACCCCAAGTCCTGCATTAGCAGCACAAAGCTGGAATGTATAAAACTTTAATGATTACTAGAGACCTATTTTTAAGAACATAGTGGAACTTCTGAGCGGGTGCACTTGACATTTCTCACAACTGTCTGCCTCTAGACCCCTCCCACAGTGGCATCTGCATGGCCAGGCTGCTGGACAGTCAGCTCGGGTAGCTGGGCTTGTGGCCGGAGAGACCACAGCCTCCAGGGAACAAAGTCATTGAAAAGTAAATATATTGCAATCGTTCTGAGGCTGTTTGATTCAAAGATATGAATGCTCGTACATCAAATCCATTTTACAAAGACGGACCATATACTCTAATCTCTAGTATCCTGCTTTGTGTTATTCTTTAAATGTTTCTAAACATTTGCCGAGTCAGAAAGAATATAATCGATTCCCTTACGTTATTTAGCTAAAGGCACTGTCTCGTAACGTTCACCGGAATCGCCAGTCTATTTCCTTGTGTGTGTAATTACTTGAAAGTTCTTAAGAACTGTTTTGTACGTAAAATAAAGAGCTTTCCCAGCCATCATTAATTACCACAGCCTTTTAGTCCTGCTATTCCTTCCGCTGTCTGAATTTCCGCATCTAAGGCACAAGAGGAGCCATGTGCTCCGAGTCACATCGACCACATGCCCTGTATGTGGAAGTGAGAATGCAGGGCACGGCTTTCGATTTAAAGCCCTGTTCCTGTTACTGATGGTGCTTGTTGGTTACATGCCATGGCCACACTGAGGTTCTGGAAAGCCAGAAATGACCCTGAGCTGGTGTCCTGTGTCAGCCTTCCAAAGACAGAGGCTGAAGCCTAAACGCAGATCCCCGGCCAAAGCCACAGACGCCCAGGGAAGGGGCCCCCAGAAGAGGCCCTGTTGCCCATCCCACTGTCCCACAAGCCGGGGCCTTCCCTGTTAGCTTACCTCCCCCGAGAGGGTGCTCCTTACCCTTCGGTCCTCACCACCACCCTCTTCTTTGTTTTAATCACTTTCTCCCTTGATAGAGAGGGAGAGCTTATCTCGGGGAAGTTTAGAGACACTTCCCTAGTACAAGAACTATCTTTACTGCTTTCTTCAGATTAAGGGGGGAACCTGGGATGTCCAGCTGGGCCTGGAGGGATGCCCATCAGACTGGACGTGGTGGTAAAATCAGACGGTGCCTTGATCGGCTGCACGGCCTTAGGCGAGTCATGTCGCCTCTCTTTCTGTTCCTTTACCCGCAAAACCCTCAGGAGATTGTTCTGACCACGGAATGAGGCGACGGCTTGGGCCTGCACCCAGTCAACACTCAATAAAAGTTAGATATTGACGATGTCACTGTGACGTGACCTGAGTCAGCCTCCAGCAGTGCGCTCCCTCACGTTTCCCAAGGCCTGCTGTGTCCCAGGCACTTGTCCAAGCTTTTGATGTGCATTCATTAATTTAATCCTCGTAACCGCCTAATGAGGGAGTCACCTCCATGATGCCCGGGTCAGAGATGAAGAAAGCGAGGTGTGGAGGAGTGAAGTCATCCAACAAGTGGGGGAAGCCTGGATGACCTTGGGACCCAAGAGCAGAAAGGAGGCACATCAGACCCCGAGCCCCAGCTGCAAAGGATCGCCCTGGGGTGCCGAGTGACAAGCTCACCTTGCAGAAACACAAAACCTTGGAGTTAAAAGAAGCCGACAGAGAATGCGATCCCCTGTGTGCATTGGTGACGGCGCCAGCCCTGCTGCCCAGAGAGGGAAGGCAGCGTGCCCAGGGCCACACCGAGACCTGCAGCAGAATCCAACTGAGAACGAGGCTGAACACTCACTACCCTTTTCCTGGGTCTCAGAGTCTTCCCGCAGACCACAGACAGAAGCTGGGAGGCCTCCAAAGTCCCTAACACCGAATTTACAAATTCCACATGTGGAGTGCTCTTCTAGGAAAGGACTCATACAGGGTAATTACGGCTCTGATAGCAGAGACTCTAGCAAACAGTGATGCTCATCAACTAGTGATTCTGTACAAGGCCTGCTCGAAGCACTTCACACGTACGGATGGTTCATTTGAAACCTCCAAGAACCGTATAAACAGGGTGCTATTATTATCCCCATTTTGCAGGTGAGGAAACTGAGGCCCAGAGATGCTAACTAACTTGTCCAAGGTCTAACATAGCAGAACTGGGCCATGTTATTGGCCCAGGGTATTCCCTGATCTGACTACAATCAGAACAAGTCCTCTGGGTGATGTGTTTCTTTCTGACAACAGGCTTTGCAAACAAGAGCCGAGAGTTTTCTGCATTTCAAGGCACATGAGATACTATCAGTGTTCGATCCAGCCCCGGAATCTGGGCAGCCCTGTGATGGTGGTGACTGACCTGGGTCCAGGTGTTTCTTTATTGACACAGCTCTGGGAGTCAAAACCAGTCTGTTTTCTATTTCCACAGACTGAGTTCCCGAGTGTCTCAGGGAAACTGCCTCCTCCCTCTCCAAACCCTGGCAGGGGGCCGGCTCCAGTTCTGAACTTGGCCTCGGGGCTAGATTCCCAGGTGGGCTGGGCTGGCACAACTTGGCTGTTCAGAGCCAGTCATTGTGTCCGTCATGACTCAAGGCTGTGAGACGTGCCTGGTGAGAGCAGGCGGTGATTAGGCTGCGACTGGATCGATAGGTCGCTCTGAGCCTGTGCAAGGTGTTTAGCAAAGAGCTGAGCACTGGACACGGTGCCAGGAGAACTGCCCTCTACGCACTCAGACGTAGGTAGCAAAGCCACTCCACAGCTGGCAGGTGCAGGGGCGCACGGGGGAAGGGAAGGACTCATACCTTCCATACCTTCGTGCCAGCCCCGGCTCAAGCACCTTATGATATGGTTGAGTTCATTTTTCACGACCACCCTGGGGGGACTCTATCCTTACTCCCGCTACACAGGTAAGAATCCTGTGGCTCAGAGAAGGTGGGGGCACCTGCCCAAGGTCAAAAAAAGCTGATGGATGTCAGAGGTGGGATTTAAACTCAGGCCACTCCAGCCCACGGACGAGAACCTGGTAGGAAGCAGGGGATCGGGGCCACAGAGTGTTAGTCACCAGCCCTTAGCCACCATCCATTCAACTCCTTCTTCCTAGGACTGAGGAACGGGGCCCCAGAGGGGGAAGCGACTTTGAGTGACTTTGCTGAGGCCCCTCAGTGTCCCTTGCTGCCCAAGGGACACCCTGGGCACGGTCTCTTAATGGTGGGAAAGGAAAGAGGGGACCGTTACTTGAAAAGCTCTCAATTCCCGGCAGGTGGGGCTGGGGTCACAGGGCTCCCTTACTCAGATTCCTCCTCCTTGGTTTCCTTCAGGCTCTCGAGGAACGTCTCTTCCAGGAGCTCCAGCTCCCCCAAGGGCACTCGGAGGACGGAGGTCAAGTGGCTAATGAGGACTCGGGCCCGCGCGTCGTACTGCCCTTGAGAGAGACAGAAACACGAGCAGAGAGTCAGCGTGGCTCTGGAGAACGGAGAGGTTACCAGTGGAGTAACCAACAAACCCTGCAAACGCCCGAAACGCACAGCCGCACGAACCGGTCACTCAGACAAGGGCGCAGCTTCCTGGATGGAGTCCCAGGCAACCGTTAAAAACAGGAACCGGCAGCGAGGTAGTGTTATTTTCACCAAATTAGCCAGGGCCAGGTTTTTAAAACAATGTAACCCCCAAGCTCTCAGGGAGACAGTGGCCACCAATGCCCAGGTGGGAGTGTCAGTGACATCAACTCCCTAGAGGAAGCTTCATGTCATGCACACCATATTTATATCAAAAAGTTTAAACAGTGTGCACCCCCCAAGTCATAGGGCCGGCAGGTAGAATGGGGGCTACAGGGGGGTACGGGAGGCGGGGAATGGGGAGTTAGGGTGTCATGGGGTGGTCTTTCAGTTTGCGAGGTGAAGGGCTCTGGAGACGGATGGTGGTGACGGTCGCACAGCAGCGTGGATATACCTGATGTCACTGAACTGTGCGCTTAAATGCGGACAAGGGGCTAAAGTTTATGTCACTATTTTGCCCCACACACGTACACAAAAACCCAGGGAAAAGACGCACAGCTCCTTTGGCCCAGGAACTCTACTTCCCGAATTCTAATCTTAAGACAACAATCTTAAATGTAGGGAATGCTTAGTCAATAAAGGCCTCACCGTTGCATCTGTAACATGAAGGCGGACACAACAGGAGGGTTCTGCCATTGGGGGTTATGTGAGTGACTACAGCCCATCGCCCAGTGGAAAACTACAAAGCCATCTACAAAGCCATCAAGAATGAGCCCTAAAAGTGCGTAGTCACTGAGAAAAATGCTTATGCAATGAAACAGATTAAAAAAATGGACAGAAAATTCACGTGCTATATCACAGGTTCCCAAGTAAGGGGGAGAAAAACACTGCATGGAACAAAAGGAGAAGGAAATATGTTAAAAAGGATTTTTTTTTTTGGCCTTTGAAAAGTTACCCATCATCACCTTGGGTTAATTTACAACTGGACAAACGAATCTGTCAGAATCTGACTGGAGGTGTTGTGCCCAAGCCCAGAAGCCTGCAAGAATGGTTCACGAGGAGAGGGCACCCGAAGGGGGTCAGGCAAACCAGCTCCATGTCAGGGGTTTGTCTTCAGGTGGCACGGGGGGCAGGGCCCTGTGCAAAGTGCCCCTATTCTCCCGCGACTGATGCCATTGCCAGCCTGAGCTGTGCCCCATCCCATCCGCCAGATGATGTACCCTGTGTGGCATAAAGGACCCTTCTGGCTCACCTCTCGGGTGCCCAGCCTCAGGGCACTGTGTGGCCCAGCACCCGAGCCAGAGACCAGGGACGCCCACCGCCCTCCTCCCTCACCCCTTACGTCCCAAGTCTCCCCAGTCGTATGGCCTCTATCTGAAAACATCTCTGTGGTATCCATTTCACTTTCCCATTGAAGGGGCCTTCGATCCCTTTGCCCCTCTGGTGAAAAGTTCTCTGGTAATAAGTGTAAGTCACCACAGTGGTGCATCATACAAAGTACAATGTATGCATTTCTTACGGCTGCTGTAACACATTCCTAGACTTAGTGTCTTAAGAAATGCAAATTTATTATTTCACAGATCTGGAGGCCCAATATCCTAAACTTGAGGTGTGAGCAGGGCCGGCCGACTCCTTCTGGAGGGCCTGGGAGAGAATCTGCTTTCTCATCTTTCCCAGTTTCCCCTGCAACCCCTCCGCCCTCTGCTTCCTTCATCCCGTCTCCTACTCTGACTTAGAGCCTCCTGCCTCCCTCTTAAAGACCCGGTGATTAGGTTGGGCCCGCCCAGATAATCCAGACCTCCCCATCTCAAAATCCCCAACTTCCTCACACCTGTAAAGTCCCACTGCCACACAGGTGACAAGTCACAGGCTCCAGGGATTAGGACATGGACCTCTTTGGGGGAGCATTATTCTGTCCACTACTTAAATCTTAAACTTCTATTCCCCCCCCAGGATGTGGCTCAGCCATCACCTCCTCTGAGCCGTCTCCAGGGCACCCCTTGGGTGGGGCCCACTGTCCCTTGCACGGGCCCCTCTCTCTCCATCTTATGCACCTGTCTGTGTTCTAGGTCCAAGTCACTCATCAGCATTTCTGAGCCCAACACACGGTAAGATCTCAAACACTTATTCAAGGAAGGAAGGAAGGAAGGAAGGAACTCTTCAAATCTTTAGGTCAACTTCTTTATGATTCCAGCACAATGACAGGCTTCCAAATGGGACCTTTTTGACAAAGAGGGACAGGCCTGAGGACTTAGTATCCAGCTAGTCTTCGAATAGGCCGTGTGACGATGCGCGTTGTCTAGAATACAAACTCCCAAATCCGATGGGACTCTGAGAAGGGCTCCCTTTTCTGATGCTGGAGGGTGTATGGGAGGCTCCCTGCCCGGCCTCAGGCATCCCACCGTCTTCCCACTTGCCTCCTCTCCCTCCCCCGCTGCCCTTCTGCGTGGGAGGGACGTGTCCGGCTAGGTCCGGTCTGACACCCTCTTCTCTCTGGGACCCGCCTGGCTGCCCACTCCAGCAGGTTCCCTCAGGTGGGACATGTCACACCACTCAATCAACCAAACTGCCGCCACATTCTCCCGTCACCCACTGACATTGCAGCTCCGTCTGCCTCCTGTGAAATCTCTCAACTGGCTCCAAACTGGCGGAGAAAAGGGGTGTTGCCCATGGGACTTCTCTCATCCAACAAGTGCCACCTCTGGGAGATTCCGACCCAGTAGATTCTGGCAGGGGACCTGGGACCCATCTCCAAGCACACACAGCCACGTCTGAGAATCACCACCGGTCTGGAGGGACAGACCACTGTCACTCTGATTCTCCTTGGGTCCTCTCCCTCCTTGGTTCCAGTGTCCCCAGCCCCAGGAACTCCACTCAGGCCTCCCGGCACTTTGTTCTCTTCTTTCCTGGGAGATAATGTAGACCTGAAATCTGTCACCATTAGAACCAAGTTCAAACCCTGCCATGTTGCAGAAGGCTGCCGGCCAAATTTCTGACCTTCCCTCCTAGAATGTTCCTTCTGCAGAGCCTTTGCACTTGATGTTTCCACTTCCTGGAAGGCTCATTTTCCAGATCCTCACCCGGGGCTCCTCCCCCTAACTCAGGTCTCTGCTCCCAAGACTCCCACCCGGAGGGGCCTTCCCAGCTACCCCCAGCACTCTCTACCCTTCCCGCTGCATTTTATTTCTCACAGAGCTCTCGCTATCGCACTCACATTTGTTCCTCTCTCCTTCCGAAATACAAACTTTATGAGGGTAGTTGTTTCCTCTGCCCTGTCCCCTGGTCCCCAGAACAGGGCCCGGCCCAAAGGATAAACATCCCGATGACGTGACAAAGCTGGGTAGGGACTCTACTTGTGCACTGATCCTCGAGTGCAGAGTTCGTCCTTGCTCAGGTGAAAAGTGAAAACATGAAGTCATGTCACAGAGTGTGGAGGAGAGGGCTCCTGGTCCATGATGGGCCCCTATGATGTGACATTCTAGTGAATGTCACAGGCTGGTCTCCTCTGCTGGGTGTCTGCAGTGCTGGGCAATGACATTATACTACAGCAGTGGTAGCTGGCCTTCAGCATGACGCAGTACCCACCGCCCCCCCCCAAGTTCTGAAGTTTGATGCTTCAGCTTCTGCAAAATAAATTGGTCCCTTCCTGCCACTAGGGCCCTCCAAGTGAGCTAGGGTCTGGCTGCATTGGCCTAGCCCCCCCGCTGGAGTTTTAGCCCCTTTGCAGACGTTCAGGGTCTTTACTTGTGAGGGACAGTGTGGCTGGAGGGCCAGGAACTTTAGGATGGGCCCCCTCACGGGCAAGAAGTCAAACTCAGATAGTTTCTGGTCTGGTCCTGCCTTTTCTCATCATAGCTTATTTTGGGGGGACAATGTCATGATCAATGTCATGGGAGCAGAGGGACTGCTTCTGAGGCCTCCCTTCAGCTCCACCCTCTAGGATGCCGGCAAATCAGCGGCGCCTCTGGCCCCAGCCACGTGGGGCACCCACTCTGCCTTCGGTCTCCCGACTCCCTCTCTAGGGCAGCTGTGAGGACAAGGGCTTTATCCATTTCCCCCCACGTGGGAGGCACAACAGCAGCTGAGAGTGGACTCTGGAATCACACTGCCTGGGTTTGAATCTCGACCCCCTTACGTTCTGGCTTTATGGCCGGGGGCAGGTTACTTCCTGTGCTGTATTTTCCTGTTTTGTATAATGGGGACAGTAACAGTATCCACCTCCCAGGGTTGCCAAGGGGTTTGAAAGAATTAGAATAAAGTAGTGAGCTCAGCGCCCGCATGTAGTAGGCACACAATGAATAGCAGCTGTGGTGAATATAACACCTGGAGCCCAGCACAGGGCCTGGTGCACACAGTGGGTGATCAGTTCTCTGCTGAGTGAATGAAGCAGCCATTTTAAACACTGATCCCAAGCTGTGTGGCTCTCTAGGATGCTGGTGGAGACCCCGGCAACCAGTGACAAAGTTGGCATCTCACCACAACCAAAGCCCAATATCTCAAACCCTTTGGCTCCATCGGGGAGGCAGGGCTCACAATTCAGGAATAAAGGCCAGGTCGGGAAGTAGAGCCAAGTTTGCGGCAGAGATGGCTGGCCCCGTGCGGCACACCCGCCTCGGGTCCCACGGCCTAGACTGAGGCCGTCTTTGGCTTCAGAGGACAGGGGGCAAAGTCCACGACTCAGTTTAAGTTTCCTGGGCACCAACGCAGAGTTCCCAGTGAGACTCGCTTTGTCTTAAATGGAAGTTTTAAACTTTGAAATGTAGTCCTGGGCTACTGAGCCTTCTGAGCCCAGTTTCCTTCTCCTGTAGGTGGGGAACAACAGGACCTACTTAGCAGTTGATCTGAGGACTGTACACTTTGCAGTAATTCACAAGCTCTGTGCGGGACCTAGGAGAGCAACTAGAGTAACTGTAAAGATGACCAAGTACCAATAAACCAGCCCCACCTGAGAGGGCCATGTTTTGAGTCCCGGAGCACTGCTTCTCAATCCAGGGCTGTTTTTGCAACAGCCACACGCCCATCCTCCCCCGCCCGGCCCCCCCACCATCCAGAGGACATTTGAAAGCGTGTGGAGACATTTTTGGTTGTCACAACTCAGGAGGTGCTTCTGGTATCTGGTGAACAGAGGTCAGGGGTGCCCCCAAACACCCAACAATGCACAGGGTGGCCCCATGACAAAGAATGACCCAGCCCCAAACGTCAGTCACGCCAAGGTGGCAAAGCCCGGTGCAGGGCTAGCTCAGGTGCAGGTTAACCCTCCACACACAAGAGATGTACTTTTCCAGTTGTGTGGGCAGAGCTTTGTGGGTTGTCACAGGATGAGAAGAAAATAATTACATAGACATACAAGAAATCCCACCCAGCTGCCCAAAGGGCATTGTTTTGGGACCAACATCCTAATGCTGTTGGTAAAGGTCAGCCCTCCAGGAAGTTCTGAGAAATGCAGCTTTTTGTGTTGATTTCCTCGGCTAATTTCACATCTAATTGCCTCGCCTCACACCCAGAGGAATCCAGCAGCACAGACAGACTCCGCCTCCGCTGCACAGTTTAACCCTCAAGTTCAGACAAACCACGCTGTTAGTATCTAAACTCGCGCTCTAAAGGAAGGCCACCCACCCACCCTTCTGTCCATTCACTCTTCCTTCCATCCACCCATCCAACACTACAGGCCCACCACGCGCCCATCACTGCTGCAGACGCTGAGAGACGGCGGTGAACCATCCAGACAAGGGCCCCGCCCTCACGGCGCTTGTGGGGAAGGAACCAAACAAACAGCCCCACTCTGACCCTGACCTTCTCTGCACCATTCCAAGTGGATGCCTCAAACTGTGGATCGTACCGCAGCCTATAAATGCGATGCTTTTTCCTTTACACAGATACCTGTGATAAAGGCTAATGCATAAAGTAAGCGGAGTTAGAGATGACCAATAACTAATAGTAAAACAGACAACGACAACAACATACTGTAATAACAGTTAGGTGAGTGCGGTCTCTCTGACCAATGACCCGATGGCTGAGATGACTATTATGTGACTAACGGGACGGGGCAGGGATACGCTGGACGAAAAGATGATTCATATCTCAGGCCAGACAGAGCAGGCCTTCGAGATTTCATGACGCTCCTTAGAACTGCCTGCAATTTAAAACTTATGTATTGTTGATTTCTGGAATTTTCCATTTGATATCCTCAAACTGTGGCGGGCCATGCGTAACTGACACCACGGAAAGCTAGACTGCAGATAAGCGGGGGAGCTACCATAGCTAAGTTAAAGACCCCAAGGTGAGGTCAGCCTGTACAATGTCCTCACAGGAACTGTGCGGAGGGGAGGGAAGGGAGGAGGAAAAAGCATGGAGGACGAAGGAGCGACACAGCCACAAGCCAAGGACACTTGGAGCCCTCGGCTGCCACAACAGGCATGAAGGATTCTTCCCGCACGCAGCCTGCGGAGGGAGCGAGACCCTGCTGACACTGTGCTTTCAGGCGTCTGGCCTCCAGAACTGTGAGAGAAGAAGTTTCTGCTGCTTTAAGCCCCCCATAACTCGTTCCGACAGCCCTGGGAAACGAACGTAGTGAAACCCTGTACTGCCCTTACTGAGCCATCGTGGGCAAACTGCTTAACCTCTCGGAGCGGACTTCTTCGTCCACAAAATGTGCCACCAGGATCCGCCTCATTAACCCACCAACGGACGTTTACTGAGTGTTTACTATGTGCAGGTGCTGGACGTACGTGGTGAAGAAACCCGCACGGTTCCGCCCCCGTGCAGCCCACAGTCTGGAGGGGAAGCCAGTCACTACACCAAGAAGCGCGTGGCTAGGTGCTCCACTGCCACAGGCGGGAGGCCGGACGGCTGCCCCTGGGGAGCGACGACTGAGCGGAGGGTTGAGGGAGAGGCGGAGAGGGGCTGGGGCAGGACTCCTGCCAGGGGAGGGGCCCTCGCAGACAGGCTGGTGCCAGAAGCAGGGCCCGCTCCACACGGGAGAGGGGAGGACAGGGAGGGGCCCGCCCACCAGGAAGGGCCATCTTTCTCCCGAGTGCAGCGGGAGTGGTCATGGGTACCGGGCCAGGAGGCAGTATTGTCACACATGTGTCTGGGAAGGGTCGTTCGAGCTGCAGGGTGGAGGACACTGCTGGTCAGAGTGGTGGCAGGAAGACCTCGGAGGAGACCCCTGCTGTCATCCAGGAGGGGGCTTGGGGTGGCTCAGACCAGGGTGGGGGGTGGGGACGGGGAAGGGCCAGATCAAGAGCTGCTTAGAAGGTCAAAACCTCAGGGCATGACGAGGAATAAAATGAGGCGATCACCGAGAAGCACCACACAGCGCTTGGCACGAAGGAAGTGCGCGCCGCCACCCGACGACGTGGGGCTCCCGTTCCTTCCTTGAAGCAAAAAGACCAGGGGCAACCAGGCTCCAGGTGAAGACGAACGCCCACAGTTCACAGAACTTAGAAATCAACTCACCATCCTTGAGAGAGAAGCTCAGCAGGTCCTGGGGGAAAAGTAACAGGAATTGGCAATAAGTCGCTATGTAAGCAGCCGGCTCACTGGACAACCATTTATTGACTCTTACTAAGTGGGAGAGCCAGACAGACAACCTCTCTGCCTCCTACTCTACTGGTGAGTCAGACAAATAAACAAGCGAATGAATGAATGTGTGAGGGTTTCCGGGAGTGAAATGGAGGAGGGGAAGGGCTGTTTAAATCTGTTCACTTGACCCGCCACGACCGAGTCACAGCTCCCTGTTTGTTGCACCGTGCACAGAGCAGGTGTGTGACAAGCCTGAGGGCACACAGCAAAACTGCTGCTCCTGAGAAAAGGCACCACAGCACGGCACTCAGGAGCAGGGGCTCTGGAGTCAGACCGCCCAGGTTCGAATCCGGGCTCAGCCCCTTGTCGGCTGCAGGACCTTGACTTTATGAGTAATTTCATGAGTTACTTAACCTCGCTGGGCCTGGGTGTTCTCCTGGACGAAATGGAATGCTCCCACGACCAACCTCATAAAGTTGCTTTGAGGATTAAATGCGTTGATATTTGCAAAGGTGTTCGCATGTACTAAGTACTGCTTAAGTACTAAATTAAATCAATAGTGAATATTCAATAATGATGATGTAACATTAGCTCTGATCATCATCACCAGGTAATATTCGGATGAAATATGTTATCTTTCCACCACCTGACCCAGAAGCAATGTCCAGACTGACTAAGGAAATGATTTGTTCTGGCTTCCCCGGCAGCTGCGGCCTGGGGGGGAGGGGTACCTGAGTGATCACCAACGGGTCCTCCTTCACGATGGGATCCTTCATCAAAATCTGAGCAAACATGTCAGCTCCTTCGCCTCCCACGCCGCTGGCAAAGGCGTTCATGGTTGGCAAGACGGCTTCGGACAGCTCCAGCCACTTCACCAGGCCTGCCACGAACTCCGTGCAGAACGAGCTGAAAGGCAGACACAGCTGAGACCCCAAAGCTTCCAGACTGTCACAAGGCCATCGGGAAATTCAGCGTGGACGTGTTCACGCACGTGAACAGCCAACACATCAAAAACCATGGTGACCACGGCGTGTGGAATCCAAAGGAGCCGAAATCCAATTTCGGGTGGTGGGGATTTTAGCTTCTTCCCCCAGAGAAACTTTGGCCGAAGAGGCTGATAAACCAGAGGTCAGTGAGCAGCCCCTGACCACGTGCCCTGGGTCTGGCCTGAGCCAGGGCTGTGCCTGGTCTGCGGGCTCAGGAGGAGTGAGACGGGCTCCCAGCGAGTGGACACAGGGACGTGACTAACAGATCCTGGTGGCACGTGACGCGCTAGGACAGGGGCAGGGACCGAGCCCTGGTGAGTGCAGAGAGGGAGCCCCAGACGGGCCTGCGGAGGCGGGGAGCAGCGACTAGAGAAGGCTTCCCCCGGAAGGAGGTTTGCTGCCATTGGAAGTCACTGAGGGCGTTTTCTCGGGGAAAGTCGGCCACATGCAGCAGATAAAGGGCGGTGGAGTCTGTCCTCTCCATGGCCACTGCCACCGTGGGGTCTCTCTCCACAGGGGGCACCTGAGCCCCACAGGAGTCCCCGGGTGGGTGGTGGCTGGGACGCTGCAGCAAGCACATGGCATTTGGGGGACAGTGGCAGCACCCACATTAGGCGTTGACTCGAAGTCACCACTGGTGGCAGCGAGGGCAGTGAGCAGAGTGGGAGGTGGGCAGGGGAGTCAGTGAGGAGCCCAAGCAAAGGCTGAGACGGAGGGGGGGGGGCCAGGCTACCTCCCAACCCAGCACCCCGCCAGCTTCCACCCCACCGCCCTGGCGCTCCCTGTCCTGGGTTCTGCACCCCCAGTTCTGGCCAGACCAGGGTGGGACTAGGCCTCCCAGAAACAAGCAGAGCTCCCTGGGGGTGGCGGCAACATCAGGAAGCTCCCTGCTTGCACTACCCGGTCCCGCCCCCAGGGATCCCAGGCAGCCCGCCCACCCGGGTCCTGAGAGCTGGGATCCTGACAGGAGCAGGGGTGGGGCGGGGGGAACTCAAATCCTGGCCCCACTGTTAGGGTCTGGGTCCCCAGGAGGCGGCTCTGAAATGATTATCAGGACCCTCCTGGGATCAGTGTTTGTGGGGGGGGCAGAGAGGACGCAGGACTGTGTAGGGGGAGCAGTCCAGGTACATGCCGGCTCTACTGAGGCCTCAGGCAACCCTGCAGGCGGTGCTGAAGGCAGGTGACCCTTCAAAGTTGCCCTCATGAGGCAGGTTCGGTGGGCCTTTATGCCACCCCATCAGCCCGTCACAGCCCTCTCAGCAGCTGGGGGGAAGTCTTTTATTCTTAAAGGGGCATGTGAGCGATGCAGCATGTTGCCAAGTTGACCTCCCTGTGCCTCAGTTTCCCTGTCTGCAAGGGGGTTTAAGAGATCAACATCAGGAGGCTGTTGGGGGTTAAATGAAACGAGACACAGGAAGCACCCAGAGCGGGCTCGGCACGTAGTAGTTGTTCACCCTGTGTGAGCTGGTGCCATAATTTTCACTTATGAGATGGCCGAGGGGGGCAGTGGGGAACGAGGTGCATGCAGAGTGAGGCCCCCGAGTCCCCTGTGGTGTCCCCCTCGTGTCTTTTCTTCATCTCTCTCAGCTTCATTTTTCTCTGCCGCAAACTGCGGTTGACACCGGGACCTGCCTCGGGTTGGCTGGAGAGATGAGATGACACGGTGACACAGTCACAGAGCCTGGCATCCGATAACCCTCAATGAATGTTAGCTGCTGCTCCTCCAGCTATGACAGCTTCCTTCGCCGCCATTTCTGGGGTCGCCCCGGGATGGTGTTAGGGGTATGCAGGGGGTGGGGGAGGACCACGTGGACCGAACGTTCCTTAGGAACAAACTTCCCTGCCGAGAGGGTGCAGGGCTGAGGCCAGCAGGCCTGGCCCTGCGTCTGTGAAGTAGGTCCGGGAGGCAGAGAAGCAGCTCATACCAAGAGGGGAGGGGTCAGGAGCACACACTCTGGTTCAAATCCCAGCTCAGCTTCTAGCTGTGGGATCTTGGACAAGTTACCCAACCTCTCTGTGCCTCAGTTTCTTTATCTGTAAAAGAGGCGATACTGATGAAACCTATTTCATAGGGGTGTTGAAAAGATTAAGTAAGTTAATATCTGTCATGTGCTTAGCGTAATACCTGGCACATACAAAGCACTAGATGTGTGTTTCTTTAAATGAACGAGTAAATTAATAAATATTTCATATATATGTAAAGTGGCCGTACAGCAATCTATCAAATAACAAAAGGCATTTTTGAGGGACAGGGCCTCGGTAACCCCTTCTAAAGTGGTGGGAGGTCTAGTCGAGATCCATGAAAGTCAACAGCGACAGTGACAAAAAATGACAACCACGGAGCAACTATCCCTTGGTCCCCGCGCTAAGTGCTTTGTACACACCACCTGTTCACTTCCCATCACACCCCCATGAGGGAGGGGTGTACAATTTTTACCCCTTCTAGGTATAAGGACACCTGGACCTGGAGCGGTTAAGGGGCAGCTCCGGGGTTCAAGGCTGCAAGTCTGACTCCAGAGGCCATGCTTACCCACGGAGATCGCCCTTCCCCAGAGATTGCATTCCTGGGCACTCAGCACGTGGCGGGCACTGGCTAGGCAGGTGCATTGAACACCCTCTTTCATCCTTACCCGACCTTGCAGGTGGAGCCCCCGGGGCTGCACAGGTTAAATGTCTCCTCATGGGTCTGGGAAGGGCTGAGCTCCACCTGGAGCCGGAGACCCTGAGTCCAGAGCTCTCCCTGCTCTCCTGGCGCCTGCAGACTTCGCAGGCGGCCACATCTGGCCTGCAGCCTGCTCTCGTAGACTAAGTTTCCCTGGCACACAGTCACAGCCGGTCCTTTACATGTGCGCTCGGGCTGCTTTAGGCTGTAACAGCAAAGCTGAGGGGCTGGGACAGAGACCACATGGCCCGCAAGCTAAAATACCCCGTCCTCTAAGAAAAACATAGGGCCCTGCTCTACTCACGCCTATCTCCATGTTTATGAATAGAATTAATTGTAGAAAATGGCATGGGTAAGAAATAAGTACAGTGGAACCAGAGGATCCCGGTTCGATTCCCAGTCAGGGCACATGCCTGGGTTGCAGGCCAGTTCCCAGCAGGGGATGCACGAGAGGCAACCATCCATTGATATTTCTCTCCCTCTCTCCTTCCCTTCCCCTCTAAAGATTAATAAATAAAACCTTTTAAAAAACACTGAAAAAATACTCTTAAAAAAAAAGAAATACAGTGGTACCTCGGTACTCATCCTTAATTCATTCCGGAACTCATGATGAGTGCCGAAACCTCTGAGCACCAAATGATGAAACATTTTCTATTGTGGCATGGTGTGGCATGGTGTCTTTATTCATACAAGCTCTAGCAAGTGGGATGAGTCCTGAGCAAGCGTCGAGTGCTGAAACATTTTTTTTTCTCATCAAAACGTGACGAGTACAGGGCCTGACAAGTTCTGAAGCTGACGAGTACTGAGGTATGACTGTGCCTAAAAGGGTTGCTTTTATGTCCCATGTGGACAACAGTGGCGACAGAGTGTTTGCTTCGCTTTTTTATTTTTTAAATCCTTGCCTGAGGATACATTTATTGATTCTAGAGAGAGAGTAGGGGAGAGAGAGAAACATCAATCGGTTGCCTCCTGCCCACACCCCAACGGGGGGCCGAAACTGCAACCTAGGTACGCGCCCTGACCAGGAATCGAACCCAGAACCTTTTGGTACACAGGATGATGCTCCAACCAACTGAGCCACACTGGCCAGGGCCACAGAGTGTTTTCTTATGACGACTGAAACCAAGAGCAGATGTGGGCTGTAAAAAAAATTGGGGCTGTGCATAAAATGTGTTTGGGGCCAAGGAAAACCAAGACCAACCACGTGGAAAGAGTTGGCACACGGAATCAGAAACTTCCCAGAAGGAATGCCTCAGGGCAAATGCTTCCGGGTCAGCGTGCTTAGGACAATACTTGGATGTGTGCTTGAGAGGGGCACAGAGGACAGTAACTCACTTCCCTCCGTGCCCCGCACAGGTGGTGCCCAGCACAGGCTGGCACAGTGCCCAGGTTCACAAAGCTCTTTCCCACCTGTGTATCAGCTTATCAGGTAGGGGTTTACCAGGTCAGGGGAAGCTTCCAGAAAGATGGAGTCTTCCTAGACAGGGCACTGGGATTGGCCAGAAGAGGGAGAGAGTCGAACCCTTGCGGGAGATAGGACTCTGGCTTGCTCGGGAACAGAACATCCAATGAGATATATCCCAACCTCTGTGTAGAGTGTGCAACTTCATTATTAATAATGAGACTATCTAATATTTGTTTGGCAGCAGCTCTCTGGCAGGCTCTGCAGGGCGGTCAGCACATTCCCTCCTCACATGCACCCTCTCTGGTGGATGCTGTTTCTCTGCACCAGTAATTCCCCAGCTCCTCCCCCTGGGCCAGCGGAACCTACCTCTCACGATAGAGGTTAACAATGGCAAGTGCCTTTATTTTTTTTCCCCAGCCCCCTTTATGGATGAGGCTTGGGCAAGTGACCAAAAGGGGAAGTCTTCCTGGCCTAGTCTGGGAAAGCCTTCCTCCCTGAGGAGAGAGACTTCAGGGGAGTTCCTGCCCTCCTCCTGTGCCTTGGGCCTTTTCCTGTGAGGATGTGATTTGTGGCACTGCAGCAGCCATAATGTGATTAGGAGGCAAAGGCCCAGGGAACCGCAGAGAAACCAACCCAAAGGTTTTTTGAGGCACAGAATCAGGCCTGCAACTCCCTACCTTTTGATTTCCTGTTAAGTGAGAAAAAAGGAATCTACTGTGACGTGCCGCTCCAAATGCCCTGCTAGCAGGAGTAAGCTCAGTATCGTCTCCATTTTACAGATGAGGAAACTGGAGCAAATAAAACAAGTCACAGAGCTAGCAAGTAACCGGTGCCATTTACTGAGCACCTACTATGTGCCAGGCATGGTGCTGTGGGCTTTACCTACATGATCTCATTTACTTCTCCCTGCATTTTATTGAGATATAATTTATATATACATACATATATATATATATATATATATGTGTCACTGTGTAAGTTTAACTTACATATATTAATATACACCAACCAGCATAACGGTTTAATTTACATATATTGTGAAGTGATTACCATAGTAAGCTTAGTTAGCATCCAGCATCTCATATAAATACACTAAAAGGAGAAAGCAAAAATTGTTTTCCTTGGGATGAGAATGCATAGGACTCTTTCAACCACTTTCGTGTCTATCACACAGCAGCGTTAATTACACTCACGCTGCACCTTACCTCCCGGTGCTTACTTATCTTGTACAAAACCTTGTACCTTTTGACCACCTTTCTCCAATCATTTAATTCTTGTCATCCCCCTGCAAGGGTGGGTCTTGTCAGCCCACCCGCAGAGGAAGAGACTGATGCTTAGGGAAATTAAGTGCCCTGCACATGGTCACATGTACCTGGAAAGGGGCTGGGGATTTGAACCCAGATCTGAGTCCAAAGCCCAGGGAATGTCTCCTGTGCTAATAAAGCCAGCGCGGATCTACCCCTTCTTGCTGTGAACCTCACCCCCTGTCTCTGCTGCGCTAAGCTGGGCGTAAGGCACTGGGACTCAGAGGTGAATGAGGCAGCTTCTGCTCTCCGGGAGCTCAAACTGCCAGGGTGGCAGGTATGGGAAGAGGTACAGTGCAGCCTGGGGTCACGGTGATGGGTCACTGGGCAAACAGGTAGAGAAACACCCTGCTCTGACAGTGGGGAAGGTCAGGGAATGCTTCCCGGAGGTGACCCCCAAAGAGATGAATATACTCAAGTGTTGGGTCCCGTGGGAGAGACAGAAATAAAAGACAAAACAATACAGTCGAACAGAAACACCCAGTGGAGACCCAAGGCACGGGGAAATTTACTCACGGGGGAGGCTTGGGGGGTAGGATCTTGAAAACCCTGCTGATGTAAACACTTCTTGTCATCTCCTGTCCCCCAACCTGCTGCTCCTCATCTCAGTAATGATATCTCTCCCCTCCTAGGCGCCCTCCCTGCCTGGACCTTTGGGGATAGTTAGCTCCTCCCTTTCCCGTACAACATCCAGCCCATTCCCAAGTCAACCCCATTCTCCCCGAGAAAGCTGTGTCTCACCCGTGCCCTCTCTCCACCTCTTGGTCACTGTCCTGGTCTCCCCAGTGACTCCATCAGCCTCCTTACTGGCCTCCTCCTGCCTCTAAACTCTTTCCCCATAGAATCCTTGAAGCCCTTATGGGCCGAAGCCCTTATGGGCCAAAGCCCTAGCTCTGAACAACTCTCTATTAGAACTTTAAATAGACATTTAAATGCACCTGTTTGATAGTGGCAATAGCAGATATTAACATGTTCATCAGACTTGACATTCTTTTGCTCCTGTGATACCCCATCTGTTACTATTATATTTAGTCATTTAGGTAGCACCCCACCCCCACCAGACCTTGCTCTTCTTTGTTTTACCTACAGGGTCTTGTAGTACACCCAGAATATAGTAGTAGTTCAACAAATGCATCTCACATGAATGAATAAGTATCTCTGTATTAGACTGTGTCCTCCCTGAGGGCAGGGGTACAGTCTGCCTTATTCACCTTACTCATGGATATCTTCCATGTACTTCAAATGGTGCCTGGCGCACAGTAGGTGCTCAGAAAATGCTGGTGGGTGCTGAATGAGATGTCCTATTCCCCTGGCAGGCTGTGAGCTCCTTAAAGGCAAGCACAGTGACTTCCTTCTTTTTGTAGTGCCCCAAACACCTGGCAGGCCACTTGGGATGTCCCTAATGGTCTCCCTGAAGAAGTGTGACCTTCCCGCTGTGAGACAAAAGCACTCACCTTTGCTCAGGTTCTGGAAACAGCTGGGACAGGGATAGGCCACAGAGGGCCGCATAGGCAAAGCGGTTAGCCTCGGACAACTCCCGGCCCATGGGCTGACGTGGCTCCCCCTCCGTGGCTGGCTTGGCCCCTGGATGCGGCCTGAGGCTTGACCTGTCTCGTGTGGCCATTGCCAGTCCTGCAGGAAAAAAAGCCCAATGAGTGAGAAATGTGTCCGGGGGAAGGCAGAGGTCACTTAAATGGGACACAAAAATTTGAGCATAAAAGAAAAGATTGATAAACTAGCTTTCATTAGAATTAAGAACTTCTATTCATCACCTTTAAGAGAGTAAAAACACAAGCCAAACACTAGTAGGAGATATTTTCAACATGTATTTCAAGAAAGAATTTGTATCCAGAGTATACAAGCAACCCCTTAAGTTAGAAAGAAGGAGAAAAGAGGCAACTTTTAAAATAGACTGGTGTAGCTCAGTTGGCCGGAGCATTGTCCCATACATTGAAAGGTCACTGGTTTGATTCCTGGTCAGCGCACATACCTATGTTGTGGGTTCAAGTTCCCACTGGGGTGTGAACAGGAGGCAACTGATTGATGTTTTTCCTTCACATAGATGTTTCTCTCTCTCCCTCTTTCCAAAAAAAAAAAATCCTAAAAAGAATAGGCCAAATAAGTACTTCATAAAAGATAACCAGTGGCCAATAAACATGTGCAAAGTTGTTCAACATCATTAGTTATTGGAGAAATAGAAATTTCAACCCAATGAGACACTGCTACTCATCTATCAGAATGGCTAAAATAATAGACCGACAACACCAAGTGTTGATGAGGGTAAGAGACAAATAGAATATTGCATTGATATTTCCCCTCCTTTCTCCTTCCCTTCCCCTCTCCCTAAAATCAGTAAGCATGTCCTTCGGTAAGGATAGAAAGAACTCAACGGGATACTACCACTCACTGTCTGAATTGTTAAAACTAAAAAGACCGACAATACCAAGTGCTGGTGAGAATATGGAGCAAAGGAAACTCTCATACACTGTTCATGAAAGCGTTAACCACCTTTGGAAAGGGGTTTGACATTATTCACTAGGCTAAACATATGTTCTCTCTGCTCCAGTAATTCCACTCCTGATAAATGAGGGCTCTGCCCATCAAGAGACACATGCATGAATGCTCATTAAAGCTTCATTCATAACAGTCCCAAACTGCAAACAACCCACACGCTCGCGGCCGAATGGATGGGCTGTGCCATATTCAAACAGTGGACTATTACACAACGATGAAAAAGAACGAAGGCTGGCTAATAACAGCAACAAGAGCGAATCTCAGAGACACAATGGTAAGCTGACAGCCACTCACGAGGATACATTCTGTAGGGTTATGTTTATATGAATGTGAAGAGCAGATCAAACCGACCTGAGGTGGTCGCGGTCAGAGGGGAGGTTACCCGTGGGAGGGAATACCGGCTCAGAAGGGGCACAGGAAAGCTCCTGGTGACGGTGATGCCCTCTATCTTGACCTAAGTGGTGATTACATGGGTGTAAGTGTATTAAAAAGCCATTCGGCTGAACACCTAAGATTTGTGCACTCTAGGTACGTTCTGTTTCAATGAAAGGAAGGAGGGAGAGAAGAAAGGAAGAGGAAAGACCAAGGAAGGAGGGAGGGAGGTCCTTCCTCTCTCCTTCCCTTTATTCTTTCCTTCCTTCCCAGAGGGACAAGGGGACAGAGATCCATTCTCATCCTGCTATAAAGTTTCTGTTCTCAAAAGATAACGTCCATGAAGGGGTCATTTAAAAGTCTGTCCACAACTAGTACTTCATTAGCTTTTCAGAAGAACCCTGAGTTTCATTAGAAGCAACAAATCAACATCTGTATTGGCACCTCTGGTTTACAAAGCACTTTCCAATCTATTTAACTCTCACAACTGCCCTGTAAGGTTAAACAGGCTGTGAGCCATTATGATTTTCAGGCTCAGAGAGGCCAAATAACCTCCCCCAGGTTATACAGCAAGTATGTGATGAAAGTCAAACTGGATTGTTGGATCTAAACCCTGTGCTCTCTCCTCTACACCAGCACAGGGATCCTTCTTCCTTGTTTTGGATGGAGAAATTGAGGCACAGAGAGGAAAAGACTTTGCCCAAAGTCACCCAGCACGACTGGCCTCCAGCGATTGCTCCACGAGCCCAAGTTTGAGATTCGCAGATTTCCCTGGCTCGGAGGATCATCCCGGACCATGGTGGTGGACTAAGGGGACAGCGGTAAGCCAGGAACCGAGGATGGCGCTGGGGGCAGCAGCCAGCCATGCCAGCAGGCTTAGCAATCTCCACTGCACGTAATCAACTCCACGTGCCCTTTGGAGGCTGTGGCAATTGTGCCCATTACCTGGAGGGGCCCAGGATGGTATTTTATTGGGCTGGTCTCTAGGGAGACCCACAGTGGTTTTTAGTTCAAGAATAAACAGCCCTCCATCAGAGAAGCATAAGCTAGCCTGCCTCTAACCACAGAGGAGAGGGGGACATACCAGGTGGGGCAAAAGTAGGTGCACAGTTATGAATATGCGCTACGCAGTTTATTCTTGCATTTTTTCTTAACTATTGTTATTATCTTCCATACAAACAATAGTAAACCTCCCTTTGCCCCGTCCAGTAGCTAGTGCACAAACAGCGCAGCTCCGGCCAAATTCACTCATTTGTTCAAAAATATATTATTTTTTTAAAGATTTATTTATTTATCTTTAGAGGGGAAGGGAAGGAGAGAGGGAGAGAAATATCAATGTGTGGTTGCCTCTTGCGCGTCCCCTGCTGGGAACTGGCCTGCAACCCAGGCATGTGCCCTGACTGGGAATCGAACTGTGATCGTGTGGTTCACAGGCCCACGCTCAATCCACTGAGCTACACCAGCCAGATTGACAAATATATTTTTGACGCCCTATAATCTGTTCTCTCCACAGTCACCCTCATGGTCTTTGTTTCACATACACCAGTCCTGTCACTTGCCTGCTTAAAAGCCTCGGAAGGCTTCCCACTGCACCAGGATGAATCCCAGTCCCCTGAGGATGGGCCACAACACCCTGTGTGATCAGCCTGCCTGCCTCTAAGCTTCTCACGCCCCCACACTCGACTTGCTCACTACACTATAGCCACACTGGCCGTCTTCCTGCTTTTCAAACACCCAAGCTGGCCTCCCCTCTGGGCCTTTGCACTTGCCATCCCCCCTGCTTGGGACACCCATCCCCTGACCTTGACATCAGTCTGGCCTCAGCCCGAATGTCACCAGGCTAAAGTACTTCTGCCCCTCTACCCCAGCATCCCGTCTGGTTTACAACACTTAGTCCCATCTTCAATAATATATTTTTACATTATTCACTTACCTACAGATACCCATAGAACGTAAGCTTCTCAAGGCAGGCCCCTGGCTGCTTCTTCACTGCCACACCCGGAGCTCTCTAAGGTGGCCCTGGGTATTACAGGCATTCCGTAACCACTCGCTGAATGAATGAGGAAGGGTATACAATGTGTGATGTCCTGTTCTGGGCCTTGGGGCAGATCAGGGGACAATACTGACAAACTCCCTGCTCTCAAGGGGCTTATGTTCTGGTGGGACACAGGCAATAATACACCAATGCGTAATGATAATGACTTAAGTAACTTGCCCAAGATTGCATAGCCGGTAAGTGGTGGAACCCAAGATTTGCACTTGGGTGGTCTGCTTGTCGGGTCTATGCCCTCAGCAGTCCACCCAATACACAGTAAACATATGGTTTACCATATGGTTTACCATATGATCACCAGGGAAGAACAGCTAGGCAGGGTGAGGGGGGTATGAAGTGATGGGCAGGTGGGAAGTCACCAAGGCATGCAGTGAAAGGTAAAGGTGCCGTCCCAGCAGAGGCCTGCAGGAAATAAAGGGGACAGCACTGCGGATGGATGGGAGGGCGTTCCAGTAGAAGAAGCAGGACTGTGGCAGAGGCAGACGAGTAAACAGACGAAGACAAGCCAGTAGAATGAATGCTGTGATGGAGGAAACNACCATATGGTTTACCATATGATCACCAGGGAAGAACAGCTAGGCAGGGTGAGGGGGGTATGAAGTGATGGGCAGGTGGGAAGTCACCAAGGCATGCAGTGAAAGGTAAAGGTGCCGTCCCAGCAGAGGCCTGCAGGAAATAAAGGGGACAGCACTGCGGATGGATGGGAGGGCGTTCCAGTAGAAGAAGCAGGACTGTGGCAGAGGCAGACGAGTAAACAGATGACGACAAGCCAGTAGAATGAACGCTGTGATGGAGGAAACACAGACAGAGGGGTAGCACGACGGGGCCTGGCTTCCTGGAGAAGTTGACGTCAGTCAGGGGTGGGGTCGGGGGGGAGAACAGGCTCTGGGCGGAGGGGACGGTACATGTCAAGACTCTGAGGTGGAACAGAGAGAATGGTTTTCAATTCTTTTTTATCCTCACCAAGGACGTTTTTTTCATTCCTGTTAGAGAGAGCACTCAAGACATCTACCTGTGCGAGAACATCCTTTGTTGCCTTCTACACACCCTGACAAGGGATCGAACCTGCAACCTAGGTATGTACCCTGACCAGGAATTGAACCTGAGACCTTTGGGTCTATGGGACGATGCTCCAACCAACCCAGTCACACCAACCAGGGTAAGAGAAGATGCTTTTTAAGAACCAGACAGATGCCCAGTGCAGCCAGGCTTTGGACAGTGGGAGGGAAGAGACGAGGTGGGAGGGGATGCTGCCGCCAGGCGCCACGCACCGCAGACCGCGTTCTCCCCGCTAAGGACTGAGACTTAGCTGCAAGGCCACAGCTGTGCAAGGAGTTATGAGGTCATGTGGGACCTCTCCATACTACTATTTTTACAACTGCCTGTAGTCTATAATTATTTAAAAATAAAAACTAAAAAAGAAAAAAGAAAAAGAAAAAACACTGTGATGTCTCTATGGGATTTGAAGGACCTTTCCTTAAGGTCTGAGCAAACTAAAAACACAAATTCACCTCCTCCCCAAACTCAGCAGTTAGTTAATTTAATAAACCCGTATTGGCACCTACTATGTGCCAGGCACTGTCCGACATCTCTGCTGGGGACACATGGTGACTAAGACAGACAACAACCCCCCATCTTGGAGCTAAGTTCTGGTGGGACAGACAGACAATATGTAAACTTGTAATATCTAAAATAAGACCATCTTAGCCCTGGCTGGTGTAGCTCAGTGGATTGAGCACGGGCCTGTGAACCACACGATCACAGTTCGATTCCCAGTCAGGGCACATGCCTGGGTTGCAGGCCAGTTCCCAGCAGGGGACTCAGAGAGGCAACCATTCATTGATATTTCTCTCCTTCTCTCCTTCCCTTCCCATCTAAGGATAAATAAATAAAATCTTAAAAAAATAGATAAAATAAGACCATCTTAGATAGTGGTGAGGGTTCTGAAGGAAAAGAAACCTTAAATAATACTTACCCAGATTTCCGGAAACAACTGCGGAACTCTGGTCTGGGTCTGAAAACAGCCTGCCAGCATCTGGATGGTTCCTGGGGAAATATGCAAATTGCCCTGGAGGAGCAAACCAGAAAAACCAGCTCGTGGGTCCACAGGGTGTGGGATCTGGAGGAGGCCCGTGGGAGGCAGGGATCTGGATGCCCAGGCTCTGGAAACCTCGCCCCACAGGTCCCTGAACCTGGGATCCTTTCTCAGCGGGGCGGCAGGCAGCTGAGCACACCCGTCACTGAGCACAGCCCTGGACTCTACCTGAACTGCCTGTTGTAACTCCTCGAACCCTGAGCTGTGGTTGCTGCGCCTGCTCCTTGGTCAGCCTGGCCGAGGAGGGCAGGGACCCGATCTCCTCCACCCCGGTGTGCACCCCTTGCCTGCCACAGACTGAGCGCTCAGAAATGTTCCTCGAATGAATAAATCAATGAACTAGTGTGGAGGCTTAAGCAAAAGCTAGACTCTCCTGGTTATTTTGCTCCTGTTCTTACCCTCCCATTTGGGCAGTGAATGAAGAACAGAGACAGAACAAGGGCCAAGTGTCTGGAATCACCCAGGGTGTCCCAGAGCCCCAACCCCAGGACCCCCCCAAGCTTCAAGTAACCTGAACTTCATCCTCATGGTCTTTTTCCAAGCCAAGGACCTAGAATATTATTTTCTGCCTCTTTAAGCCTCTGTAGGGTTTTTAATTATCACTGATCATTTACACCCTTCCCCTGGCTGTCCGCCTTCCACAGGGCGTGAGAACGTGCCCGTACCACGCCTCCAACCCGACAGAGTCCAGCTCTGAGTCCAACCACATTAAAAAACTGCACAGAAGCAAAATGGCCGAAGAATAGCCCCCACAATTCTTTCTGAAAGATGAGAGGCCAGAAACTTTTCTGCATTCCCCAAGTGTTCTGCCATCGCTGTGTACTGCTTTTGAACTTGGGAGCAAGTGATTTTGTTTATGTCCCTGCTCATAGCAAGGGGACTGTTGGGACTTGCCTCAGGTTGGTGGCAGTGGCTGTCTTTAAAGGCAGGGGGAAGGGAAGATGATAGGGTGATTTTAACTTTTTTCTTTCACATTTCTGTTTTATGGTTTTTTAATCATGAGTGTGTCTTGATGTTAAGATTAGAAAAAAATAGGCGCGATTTTAAATGATCATATAATGTGCTGCTCCAGGCTTGTGCTGGCTGGTGAGAAGGAGCTCTATGCCTTTCTTTCCAAGTCCGTATTCCAGGGTTGCTGGTGGCCTGGAATGGGCCACAGCCAGGGTATTTACACCACAGAAATGGGCAAGTGCTACAAATGAGAGATTTTATTTTCCAGAGAGTTGGCTCATAGCACGCCACTGGATACACAATATGATTCCAGTTATGTTTTTGAAAAATGTTCCAGATGATCACAAGGAGGCACATTAAAATGTTAATGATCGATGTCTCTCAGTGGTGGGGCCGCAGGACTAGAAGTAACTGGTTGGCGTTTTCCCCATTTTTTAAAAAGATTTTCTTTATTTTTAGACAGAGGGAGGGAGAGAGAGGGAGAGAAACATCAATGGGTGGTTGCCTCTCGTGTGCCCCGTACTGGGGACCTGGCCTGCAACCCAGGCATATGCCCTGACTGGGAATCGAACCTGTGACCCTTTGGTTCACAGGCCAGGGCTCAGTCCACTGAGCCACACCAGCCAGGGTGTGTACCTGGTTTTTGTTCTTTCTAATTTTCTATGTTTTTAAATATTTTCTGTCATAAGATTTTTGGTGCTCTTATAATATAAAAATAATTTTAATTAGAAACAACAATTCTGTTTTAGAACCCTATAGGGGGAGTGTTTTATCTCAGGAAGTCCTGGCTCTGTGCAGACCAGCCAAGCCTCACAGGGAGGAGGTCACAGAAAGTCCCATTTCTTTGACCAATAGGTCTTGTTGTCAACAGCATGGATAAGGGCTGGCGTGACAGACAGGAGTCTTCAGCTATCTGTGATGGTGGGATGGAGGTGCCCATGGTTCCAACTCTGTAAATGGTCCTGTCACATGGGCTAGGCCCCAAACTGTTCCAGCTGCAGAGGGCGGTGGCAGCTGTGGGCAAAGGGCATGTGCCACCTGAACTGTGTATGTCAGGCGCCTCCACCCCTTGGTCTGACCAGGGATCAGGACCCAGTCCAAAGCTGAACTGGGTTCTCGGGTGCGTCTGAGGGGAGCCAGGCTGATGCCAGGAGAGGGTGCTGGGTTCCCGAGGAGAGTAAAGACCCTGCTGGTCCCGGCCACTGAGGCTCTGCCCTCGGGGCCCCACCTGTGCACAGAGCTGGTCCAGCAGCACCCGGGACTCAGGAGGTCACTGGGGGGTGGCAGCCCCCAGCTCCCAGGGGTCTCCTGAGGGTCTTGTTCCTGCCCAGGCACTGTAAGGACGCCAAGGCCTGCACCTGATCCAGAAGGGCCCCGACTCTCAGGGACACAATATGGACACAGTGAGGAGAGTGGGGGGAGCACTGACCCGTGGGTGGCGAGACTGCAATGACCAACTATGGGCTGGACAGGGATTGTTCTTTGGTAGGACCTCGGTTGGATGCTCTGCGATGACGACTCTTGTCCAGCCAGCCACATAACCCGTCACCAGAGAGAACGCTGGCTGTGTTATTTTTGTCAGGGGCAGGGGTGGGGGGCAGACAGTCATTCTGCACACATCTGTCCTCAGCCTGCAAGCGCCCACAGTAGGTGCTCAGCCAGGATTTGCCCACCCACAGCATAGACAGCACGTGGGGGTTCTTCTCGGGGGGAGGGGGGGTGAGAAACTCCAAAGGCAGCGCCAGGGAGAAAATCGAATATGGTCACCGTGGTCCTTGAAAACCCTTTAAATCACCCTTAGAACTCCACACCTGGGCCCTTAGGCCATCACATGCAAGGATAAATTTCTTTTGTTTTTCATACATGGCAGCCAGTGGTGGCCTTTACAAATCAGCACAAAACAAAACAAAAAACAAAACAAACAAAAAGCTTGGAGCAGCTAGTGAAGGCCAAGGTCAAATCTGATGCGCCTGTGTGTACAAGTGTGGTGTTTGTTCTCTTTCTCTCCCCTTTCCTCTTTTCTGGTTAACTAGTCCCAGGTGCACGTTTAAATAAGCCCGCAGTCCAGTAAAATGAGAGCTACTACTAGACAGATGGCTATAGTGTTGTAGGAAGGCTAAGAACTAACCGTCCAACTGTGCTTGAGCCAAGAATGAAAAGCATCTGGCTGAAGGAATCCTTTATAATAATAGAGCTCAGCACTGTTTTCAGGCCAGAAACTCTGAAGACTGTAGATCAAAGTTCACACACACACACACACACACACACACACACACACACACAATCTCGAGAAGTCCCGGAAGGGAGGATTCCAGCAGGCCCAATTTATTGCCCCCTTCCCCTCTCTGGCGATTTGGGAGAGCAACCCATTCATTCCCTATCTCTATCTGGAGGTTAAGTTGGAAGCCTGTGGTAAATGCAGCATCTCCGTAGGTCTCCATGGCAACAGATCCAACAGAGAAGGACCCGGGGAGTTTGGGACACTCCCACGATAAACTGGAAGGTATCAGGAAGGTTGGCATAGAAAGTTCCCACTCCAACCCGCCCTCAGCAGCTTGGAGGAGGGGCCAGGTGGGTGCGGGTGACAGGGCGCCGTCAGGGCGGACACGCAGGCTCTGTAATGTTTTGCTCGCATTTACGGCATTTACTGTTGTGCCTGCCTCCCCAACTCACACCCTAGTTCCAGCTGCCATCATCGCTCTGGCAGGGGCCTTATCACGGGTCTCCGACTTCTGTTCCGCCCTTGCCCCTCCCTAGCCACCCTGCAGCCCCAGGCCGCTCCATTCTACACTGAAGTCAGATCATGTCCCTCCTCTGCTCCAAACCCCCAAGGGCTCCCTCCTCACCAGTCACAGTCCTTACAATGGCAGCTCGCCGGGTGCCACCTGCCCTCCTCCTCCTTCACCCATTCCATCCAGCCCCACCACCCTGGGTCCCTCCAGGCATGCTGCACCTCAAGGCCTCTGCCTGGCTGTTCCCTCTGCTGGGAGTCCCCCCCCACCGGGGTAACCACATGGCCAGCTCCCTTACCTCTTGGGGTCTGCGCTCCAGCCTCAGGTCTTGGTGAAAAGGCAGGGTGGGTCTGTCCCGCGCATGCTTGGGGCTGGCGGAAAAACGAGATGTTAGTCTGCGGACGGGTGGGAGCTAGTGAGATCCACCAGACTGGGCGGTTTTCAAATTGTGTTTGAACTCTTTCTGGCCACTGCAGGATCCACCCCAGTGCAGAGAAAAGCAGTGTGAGCCTCGGCGCCAACACCCAGGCACAGGTTCGAATGGCCCAGCACTTGTCCGGGGACCTTGCCCTTCCTTTCTCAGGGCCTCTCTGTCTCCGTCCCCGTCTGCCTAGTGGAGACAGTAGTCCCATGTCATGGGACTGCAGGGAGAAAATGAGGTGACGATGATTCAAGTGGCGGCACATGACTACCATTTCCCAGGTGTCTGCTGTTAGGACGTTCAATTTAAAATTTTTAATTGACAGAATACACAGAACATACAGTTCACTGTCTCCACTGTTTAAGTGTGTGCAGTTCAGTAGTGCAAGGCGCATTCGCACTGTTGGGCAGCTGGTCTTCGGACCTTTCCAACTTGCAGTCGGGAACACCATACCCAAAGTGGAACTCCCCGTCCCCCTCCCTCAGCCCTGGTGACCGCCACTCTACTTCCTGTTCCTGTGATTTTGACCGAGTGCGTCAGTGACTAGGTAACTGGAAAAGAGGAAGAGAAAGAGAACACCACACACACACACACACACACACACAGGCACATCAAAGTTGACCTTGGCCTTCACTGGCTGCTCAAGTTTTTCGTTTGTTTGTTTTTTGTTTTGTTTTGTGTTGATTTGTAAAGGCCACCACTGGCCGCCATGTATGAAAAACAAAAGAAATTTATCCTTGTGTGTGATGGCCTAAGGGCCCAGGTGTGGAGTTCTAAGGGTGATTTAAAGGGTTTTCAAGGACCACGGTGACCATATTCGATTTTCTCCCTGGCGCTGCCTCTGGAGTTTCTCACCCCCCCTCCCCCCGAGAAGAACCCCCACGTGCTGTCTATGCTGTGAGTCGGCAAATCCTGGCTGAGCACCTACCGTGGGCGCTTGCAGGCTGAGGACAGATGTGTGCAGAATGACTGTCTGCCCCCTACCCCTGCCCCTGACAAAAATAACACAACCAGCATTCTCTCTGGTGACGGGTCATGTGACTGGCTGGACAAGAGTCGTCATCGCAGAGCATCCAACCGAGGTCCTACCAGAGAACAATCCCTGTCCAGCCCATGGTTGGTCATTGCAGTCTCGCCACCCACGGGTCAGTGCTCCCCCCACTCTCCTCACTGTGTCCATGTTGTGTCCCTGAGAGTCGGGGCCCTTCTGGATCAGGTGCAGGCCTTGGCATCCTTATAGTGCCTGGGCAGGAACAAGACCCTCAGGAGACCCCTGGGAGCTGGGGGCTGCCACCCCCCAGTGACCTCCTGAGTCCCGGGTGCTGCTGGACCAGCTCTGTGCACAGGTGGGGCCCCGAGGGCAGAGCCCCAGTGGCCGGGACCAGCAGGGTCTTTACTCTCCTCGGGAACCCAGCACCCTCTCCTGGCATCAGCCTGGCTCCCCTCAGACGCACCCGAGAACCCAGTTCAGCTTTGGACTGGGTCCTGATCCCTGGTCAGACCAAGGGGTGGAGGCGCCTGACATACACAGTTCAGGTGGCACATGCCCTTTGCCCACAGCTGCCACCACCCTCTGCAGCTGGAACAGTTTGGGGCCCAGCCCATGTGACAGGACCATTTACAGAGTTGGAACCATGGGCATCTCTGCCCACCATCATGGATAGCTGAAGACTCCTGTTGTTATGCCAGCCCTTATCCATGCTGTTGACAACAAGACCATGTGACTTCAAGCCCAGGCTCTTTCCCACTTCACTACAGGGGCTCAGGGATGGCCATGAGCCTTCCTGCATTTGCCCAGCTAACGTGGGGCCTGCCACCTCTGAAGCCCCCCTAGGCTTCATCTGGGCCACCCCACCTCCTCTCGGTTTTACAACTGGTTACTCTTGTACCTGTGCCCTTGACCTGGTAGGTCAGGGTGGGAATGGATGATACTCAGATGTCAGTGCACCCACCCCCCGACTCCCCAGCAGAGCTCCCTCGGGACCCCTTTGGCTCTGAAACAGCAGGCACCACCACTCTCCCCCACACCAGAGACTGGGGACCACTCTCCGGAATTTGCTCCTGCCAGATGATGGGTTACGGGCTTGTTGGTGGTCTGTCTCCCCCACTAGGGAAAGCTCTGCGAGGGCGTTGGCTTTTGTATCGTGTTCTTGGACGTATGCTAGAACAGGGCCTGGCAGAGCAGGTGAAAGAATGAACGAATGAACACAGACCCCCACAGCTAAGAAATGACTTCGGCATTATTTTTTTGATGAAGGACCATACAGTTTTATATAAAGTGGGGTCCCCATATTTGCTCAAAAGCTACCCCCACAAGTAGATTTCATGAATGAGCACCCCTCCAAGCGAACTTGGACCAGTCCCTGAGGGCCTGGGCCTTACCGTCCAGGTGGTGTACAGAGCACAGGCAGAAATTATTCCCAGTGGTGAGTGTATAATTCCACCTGAGCTAAACTTCCCACATACCCGGGATGCCTTGTGTCCTGGGGAACTAGTCTAGTTTGAGCTCGGATCTGAAGGATGAGGAGGTGTAAACCTAGGAAAAGTGAGAGGAGGGAGGAGCAGTGGCCTGGAAGAGCAGGTGCAAAGGCCCTGGGGAGGGAGGGGCCGAGTACCTCAGGCACAGAGGGCTGTGGGCAGATTGGTCTGAGGTAGGCTGAAGGGGTAGGCCTGGCAGGGGTGGGGCCCAGACTGTGCGGCCTTGTGGTCCATGTTAAGGTTTTTGTTCTTTATCCCAAGAAAATGAAAAGCCACAGCAGGGTTTACACAGAAGGGGTACAATCAAATTGGAGGGTAGCTAGGTGGAAAGTGGGATGGATTACTCCCTTCCGGCCCTGTTCTGCTCGCTGTGTACATCCAAGGTAGTGGGACCCCCACCTCATTGGCAGCCCCCGTTTAAAACATACAGCAGTCTCCTCAGGTACCACGTGTGCAGGCCAGGGTGGCTGATGCAGCCGCTGCAGCTTGGTGGTCCCAGGGCAGGGAGAGAGGGTTTTGGGCCAATGAGAAATTCTGTGGGCTCTGACCTTGATAAGCCCCAGGCTGAGCTATGGCACCGAGTCAGTCGGCTCTGCTCCTCCAACCGCTCCTGGGCCTTAGGCAAAAAAAGCAAAAGGGCCCCTGGAGTGGCAGGCACCGCATAGGACTCTGTGGCTTCAGCTCCTTCCATCCTCATGACAACCTCAGACACAGGTCGTTTACAGTTGAGGACATTTGAGGAGGCTGCAAAGTCAGGACCTGAGCCCACACCTGTCTGGGGCTGCACCTGTGCTGCCCGGGCTGGAAAGGCTAAAATGCTGATGGCGATAGGAGAGCGTTCTGTTTGTGGAGCCGGGCAGGGGGCCTCCGTCTCAGCGCCTGGAGCTCAGGTCCCCCAGCGCTGCCTCTTTCCTTTCTTTACCGAGAGCAGTAACAGGTTATCAACTCGGTTCCTAGCGGCTCCAAAGCTACCCACTCGAGCTCATACCGGCTTTTACAAGGCTTCTGACAGCTGCTACACTTGGGATTGTTCTTTACCATTTGTGGAGCATTTTCACACAAGTTTCATCAACTCTGTGAAGTATCCTAACCCCAATGTATAAGAAAACAGAGGCCCAGAGAGGTGCGGTGACGGTGACGAGATCACACAGCTAGGAAGTGGCAGTGGCAGGTTTCCAGGCTCTGAGGTTAGTTTAGGACTTCCTCTGGACCACTCCCTATCCACCTAGCACCCCCCCCCCTCAAATCCCTGGGGAGTGGGGTGAAAGCTCAGGCTGGCAGAGCAAATCCAACAAGCAAGGGCCAAAGGCTCAGAGGGCTGGAGGCTGTGAGGTTCAGTCTCTGTTTGTCCTCTTGACACACGTCCCAGGTTCGGGAGATTCCAATGGTCTCTCCTCCCTGCCCAGCCCTCCCTACCCCCAGCCGCCCCACGGAACAGGGTGGGTTCTGTTCCACTCTCTGGAGTGTACTCCTGGAGGGCAGTGCTTGTTCACCGCTCTATCCTCAGTGCCTAAACAATGCACACGCCAGCACATAGTAGGTGCTCAATAAGTATTTGTTGAAGGAACAAATGGATGCCCCTAAAGCTTACAGGGGTTTCCTGTTTCTGCAGTGACATGAACACTAGGTGGGTTAGGGAAAGCAAAAGGGGCCTGTGTACTCCTACTTTGTGTTACTAGTGTCCAGGCCAAGACCTTGGCTCTAGCCTGGCTGTGCCCCGACTCCCTGGGTGACCTCAGGGCAGGGCAGAGAAGGACACTGTGACAGCCTACTCTGCACCAGGCACTGGGTCAGGCTGTGGGGTGTGGTACCCAGGTCCCTACCCTGTTCTCCTTCCTTGCTGTGTGGTCCTGAGGAAATCTTTCGTCTTTCTGAACCTGTTTTCTTAGCTGTACAACCCACTCTAAACTTAGTAGCAGCAATTCCTCCCTCTAACAACAGCAGCTGGGCGAGGAGCCATGGCCAGCCTGTAGCACTGGGGGCCTGGGCTCTTCTCCAGAGGTTTCTCCCAAACCGCCTCAGTTTCAGTGTCTGCTGTGAGCTCACAGGCCACAGCGGCAAGGAAAGAAGGGGTGACGGCTGCCCGAGGCCTTCCTCACCAGTAGCTGGTGTGGTGCGTGGAGGGGCCAGGTGAAGCCCAGTGAACCCGTGTGTGTGACCTTGAGCAAGTCCCTTTTCCAGCTGGGACCAGAGCAGCGGGCTCATTTATCAAGCGAGGTGCTGGGTGATCTCTAAGGGCTCCCAGCTCTGAGCTGGGAAGCAGGAGATAGACCCTGTGCCCTGCCCAGCCTCAGTTTCCCCAGCCACCGCGCCACGTGATTTCTAACGGCTCTTCCGGCTCGGAAAGAAAACAAGCAACAACCACACCGCCTTGTCTCCGCGGCCGGCCGTCAGCACTGGGGAAGCGCGCGGCCACTCCTGGTGGGCCCCGCGCCTACGAGCAGCGGGGCATGGGGTGGGGGGCAAAGGGCTCATGGGTTGGGGGCGGGGAGTGGCTCCGGCGGGAGCAGGCCCCTTACCTGGACGCTAAGGCAGCGGCAGCGGCAGCGGCAGCGGCGCGAAGGCGAAGTTGGCTCCTCCCGCCCGGCTCCTCCCCCGCCCTGGCCTGGCCTGGCCGGGCCGGGCCCCGCCGGCCCGCGCTAGCTCCGGCCGNCGGGCTCATTTATCAAGCGAGGTGCTGGGTGATCTCTAAGGGCTCCCAGCTCTGAGCTGGGAAGCAGGAGATAGACCCTGTGCCCTGCCCAGCCTCAGTTTCCCCAGCCACCGCGCCACGTGATTTCTAACGGCTCTTCCGGCTCGGAAAGAAAACAAGCAACAACCACGCCGCCTTGTCTCCGCGGCCGTCAGCACTGGGGAAGCGCGCGGCCACTCCTGGTGGGCCCCGCGCCTACGAGCAGCGGGGCATGGGGTGGGGGGCAAAGGGCTCATGGGTTGGGGGCGGGGAGTGGCTCTGGCGGGAGCAGGCCCCTTACCTGGACGCTAAGGCAGCGGCAGCGGCAGCGGCAGCGGCGCGAAGACGAAGTTGGCTCCTCCCGCCCGGCTCCTCCCCCGCCCGGGCCTGGCCTGGCTGGGCCGGGCCCCGCCGGCCCGCGCTAGCTCGGGCCGGTGCCGCTGCCTGCCATGGGCTGCCCGCCCCGGGGACGCGCGTAGGGACAGCGGGGCCTTCCGGGCTCCAGCTCGCGAGCTGCGAGTCCCCATCCGGCTGGTCCTGCCGCCAGTCCACGGCAGGGGTGCAGACTCTGGAAGTGACGAGCCTGTCCCGGGCTGTGGGTGTATCTACCCTGCAGGAAGCAGCGCAGGGCAGGGCGCGAGGGAAGCCCCTGCAGGCAGGGTTGGCTCTGCAAGAAAGTGCCCGCGATGCGTCCGAGGAGTCTGGGGCGGGAGTGGAAGGACGAACAGCGACTTGAATGGGAATCTTCCAAAGTAAATTAGGAAAAATCAAAGAACTAGCCACAGAAACACCCTTGCCGCGTGCACCCTGTTGAAGTTTACAGAGTGTTGAGATATCCTAGCGCCCCCTGATTTTTCTTTCGGTTTCTCTAACGCTAACTTTGGTTCAGTCTCAGGACCTTCCCATTTGAGGTGCCTGTGCCTGGCACTCTGCCACCAGAACTTCCGCTTCCTGCGTATGTTCCCAGCGGCTGGCATCTGCGAGTCTTCTCTAACTACCCAGCAGACTCAGTCATTGAACAAGTGTTTACTGAGCACCTACTATGGGTCTAGTATTATAGAACTAACCGTGAATACTGTTTAGGGAGCATTATCTTTGTGGCTGGCTCTGTGTGCTTTTCATACATGTTTTATATCATTTAATCCTGTGCAGTTTATACTATTATTAGCCCATTTCACAGAAGAAGGAACCGCAGCTCCGAGAGGTTAAATACCTTGGCCAGGGTCACCAAGCTACAACATTAGAGCCAGGATTTGATCCCAGATCTGGCTGATTCTGCTATCCTGATCTCTCATAGGTTTAAATGTCAATACTATTTTAAAGATTTTTGTATGAGTTGCAGATAATGGATTCCCAGCAGAGGATGGCTCCTTTGCTATGTCCCACAGATGTCCATCTTTCTGGGATGTAGGTGGGGCGTGGCCTGGCATGGATTGTTGTTGAGTGGAATTGAATTTGGAGATGATTTCACTGAAGGTGGCCCTACATCTCTTCCCATAGAGCATCTTTATGATGCGGTTATGATGAACTTGAGACTGAAGGACTTGGAAGATGGATTATAGTCACTTCTTTCCTAATGATGCTCAGAAATAAACAGTGCTCTGGTGGGAAGGTACCGGACACACCTTAGAGGAATGACAGGGTAGAGGGTGTTGCAGGTGATTATCATGGATATTGTTACATTGCTGAGCAATCTCTTGGGTCCCTAAGGCATCTTTGACCCACAGACTTAACCTCTTTTTGCTAATTGGACCATCAACTGGAATTGGCTATGCCATGTGGCAGAGGTTGGGGGTCAAAGCCACTGGGGTTAATATTTTCCTCCCCGCTGTTCTTGTGTGCTGGGCAATGATTTTGTGGTCCTCTACCTTATCTCTTACACAGAGACTTCGGTGACGACCTCCACCTGCTTCTTACCTAAGAATGCTTTGCGCTTGCCCCTGGTCTGGTATGTTCTAATGCAGAGACCCATATCACTGCTGGCATCCAAAGTACCTTTAGCTGGTACATGAACTTGCATTAGATCACTTTGGATCCCACATGAGAAAGTTATTCCCTTCAGTCCTTATTCTGTTGAGAACAGTTTGATGCTATTGAATCTCTTATTTTTTAAGGTATACTTTTTATTTGTTTCTTGTAAACCACTGATAATCAAGGTCGTTGCTTAACTAATATTTAAACTCTTTTTCTTTGTGGCTTACAGGTTCACACACAAGCAAACAAAAAGTGTATATATAAATATTTCTTTTAAAAACAATTTTATTGTGATATTTTAGCATATAAAATTATGTTTATTTAAGGCACACAAGTTGATGTTTTGACGTACGTACACCTCGTGAAGATCACTGCAATCAAGCTGAATAATTTACCCCCCCCATGTGGTTAGCAGTTGTGTGTGTGTGTGTGTGTGTAGATTTACTTTAAGATCAATCATCTTAGCGAATTTCAAATATATGAGACAGTATTGTTACCTGAGACCGTATTGTTACCTGTACCCACGTGCTGTATGTACATTAGATCTCCAGAACTCATTCATCTTTTTAACAAGGTTTTATTTATTTATTTATTTTTAGAGAGGGAAAGAGAAAGAGAGAAACATCAGTGTCTGTTTGCCTCTCACATGTCCCCCACTGGGGACATGGCCCACAGCCCAGGCCTGTGCCCTGACCAGGAATTGAACCAGTGACCCAGTGACCCTTTGATTTACAGGCCCTAGCTCAATCCACTGAGCAATACCAACCAGGGCCAGGGCCCAGAATCCATTCACCTTGACACTTTATTTATTTATTTTTATTTATCTTTAGAGGGGAAGGGGAGAAGGAGAGAAATATCAATGTATGGTTGCCTCTCATGCATCCCCTGCTTGGAACTAGCCTGCAACCCAGGCATGTGCCCTGACTGGGAATCGAACTGCGATCCTGTGGTTCACAGGCCCAAGCTCAATCCACTGAGCTACACCAGCCAGGCCTTCATTCACCTTGCATAACTAAAACTTTGTACCCTTTGGCCAATATCTCCCTCTCCTCCCTCCTTAGCTCCCAGAAGCCACCACTCTACACTCTAGTTCTATGAGCTTGACTATTTTTGACCAATTTAGATGCCACGCATGCGTGAGATGGTGTAGCATTTGTCCTTCTGCGTCTGGTTCACTCCTTTTACTACAGTGTCCTCCAGGTTCATCCATGTTGTCACAATGGGAGGAGTTCCTTCTTTTTGAAGGCTGCATAATAATACTCCATTGCACTCTAAAATTTGCCAATAATTCTTTTTAATGAAGGAAGGCCAGTCTCCAGCTCAGAGGCTTTGGCTGTCTAAAATACTCAGTTGGGTTTAATTATTCTGTCATTCATTTATTTAATACACTTTTTCTTTTGTCAGGATTTTAGGTTGACCAAAAAGTTACACAGATTTTACAGAGTTCTTTTTTTTTAACCTTAAATAATTTTTTATTTTTCAATTACACTTAACATACAATTTTATACTAGTTTCGGTTGTACAACCCAGTGATTAGACATTATATAACTTGCTAAGTGACCACTTTGATTAATCTAGTACTCATCTGGTACTATAGTTATGACAATATTAGTGACTATATTCCCCATGCTGTACTTTACGTCCCCATGACTATTCTGTATCTGCCAATTTGTGCTTCTTAATAACTTCATCTCTCCCTTCAACCTGCCTCCCATTTGGCAATTGTCAAAATATTCTCTGTATCTAAGAGTCTGTTTCTGTTCTGCTTGCTCATTTATTTTGTTTTTTAGATTCCACATATAAGTGGAATTATATGGCATTTGTTTTCTCTGTCTGATGTATTTCACTCAGCACAACACCCTCTGGGTCCATCCACATTATTGCAGATGGCAAGATTTCATTCTTTTTTATGGCTGAGTCATGTTCCATTGTATATATATGTACTACTTTTTCTTTATCTATTCATATATCAATACACAGTTAGGTTGCTTTGTACCAGTGACTTTCAGCTGGGCGCCACAGCACACTGGTGCACTGCAAGAATTTTTAAAACATGCGATGCCTGACTGCTGAGTCAGGGGCACTGATGTCTTTTCCCTTAGATTGTCACATAAAAAATGTCCACAGCCGACACAGTAATAGCTGGTGTGAATGAATTGAAATTGTACCTATTTTTTTTTGTTGGATTGGCAAGAAATATTTTTGGTGTGCCACAGAAGTTTAGTAATTAGTATTTGTGTGCTATTAGGTGAAAAAGGCTGAAAGCCACTGTTCCATATATTGGCTATGGTAAATAATGCTGCGATGGACATAAGGATGCATGTGTTTTTTTCAATTTGGTGTTTGGGGGTTTTTTGGATTAATACCCAGAAGTGGAATTGTTGGGTCCTTCTTTGTCTCTTGTTATAGCCTTTGTTTTAAAGTCTCTTTTGTCCGATACAAGTATTGCTACCCCAGCTTTTGTTCATTTGTTTGTTTCCATTTTCATGAAGTATCTTTTCCCATCCATTTACTTTCAGTCTGTGTGTGTTTTTGATTTGAAGTGAGTCTCCTGAAGACAGCATGTGTAGGGGTGTTGTTTTGTTATATATTCTGCCTCCTTATGTCTTTTAGTTGGAGTACTTTATCCATGTGCATTTAAAGTAGTTGTTGATAGAGATGTACTTATTACCAATTTATTATTCATATATATATATTTTTAAAGTTTATTTATTTATCTTAGGGGGGAAGGGAAGGAGAGAGAGAGAGAGAGAAATATCAATGTATGGTTGCCTCTCATGCGTCCTCTGCCGGGAACCGGGAACTGGCCTGCAACCCAGGCATGTGCCCTGACTGGGAATCGAACTGTGATCGTGTGGTTCGCAGGCCCGTGCTCAATCCACTGAGCTACACCAGCCAGGGCTTATTATTTATATTTTTAATCTTTTTCTTCTTCTTCTTAAAGAAGACCCTTTAACATTTCTTGTAATACTGGTTTGGTGGTGATGAATTCCTCTAGGTTTTTTCTCTTTTTTTGGTCTGGGAGCTTTTTCTTGTCCTTTGATTCTAAATGATTGCTTTGCTTGGTAGAATAGTCTTGGTTGTAGGTCCTTGCTTTTTCATCACTTTGAATATTTCTTGCCAGTCCCTCCTGAACTGCAAAGTTTCTGTTGAGAAACCAACTGACAATCTTACAGGAGTTTCCTTGTAGGAAACTAACCACTTTTCTCTTGCTGCTTTTAAGATCTCTCTTTATCTTTAACTTTTGGCATTTTAAATATGGTGTGTCTTGGTGTGGGCCTCTTTGGGTTCATGTTTTTTGGGACTCTCTGTTCTTCCTGGACTTGTATGTTTAGTTCCTTTACCAGGTTAGAAAAGCTTGCTATTGGCCCTGGCTGGTGTAGCTCAGTGGATTGAACACGGGCCTGTGAGGCAGAGGGTCGTATGTTCAATTCCCAGTCAGGGCACATGTGTGGGTTGCAGGCCAGATCCCCAGTAGGGGACACATGAGAGGCAACCACACATTGATGTTTCTCTCCCACTTTCTCCTTCCCTTCCCCTCTGTAAAAATAAATAAATAAAACATTTTAAAGTAAAACAAAAAGAAAAGCTTGCTATCATTGTTTAACATAGGTTTTCATTTCCTTGCTCTCTCTCTTCCCCTTCCTGCACCCCCATCATCTGAAAGTTGGTATGCTTGAGTTGTCCCGGAGGCTCCTTATATTATCCTCATTTTTTTGGATTTTTTTTGCTGTTATGATTGTGTGTTTTCTTCCAAATTGCTGTTTAGACCCGCTGCTTCATCAGCTCCAGTGCTGATTCCCAGTCTTCTTTATATCCTTAGTTGCGAGTCTTCTGTTCAACTAGATTCCAGGTGGCTCTGCATGGCGGCTGGTCTGTAGCTCAGTTGTAATTTTGATGTGATTGTGGGAGAATTAATGTGTGCGTTTACTTATGCTGTCATCCTAACTGGAACCCCAAGAATTCTTAATTAAGAACCATAGATCTTTCACCCTGTTTCCCCAGTGTTAACATCTTCCATAATGATGTTGCATTTGTCAGGACTAAGAAACCACTAAGGCACATTTCTATTAACTAAATACAGACTTTGTTTGCTGGCTTTTCTACTAATGTTTTTTTTACCACCCCAGAACCCAACCCAGGATATGACATCGCACTTGGCATTACTTGTTTTCCTTAGGCTGCCTGTTTCTGCTGGGACGGCCAGCCCCTGCTATGAGCCCCTAACACTGACCAGTGAAGTGGCTGAAATCAGAATGACTCTGACGATTTATGGGACGTAAAATACAGAGGTATGTGGTTCCAGAGTTGGCCTAATAGCTCAGCCATCTCAGTGAAGACCTACATCCTTCCCACCTTTCATTATCCTCAGCGTGCTGGTTGTGTCCTTCACTGTGTTACCCTGAGATCCAGGGGCGGCGAGGTATTGGAATTCTCTGGGTGGCCAATTTATTTAAAAGGGGGGTGGTAAAGGATATGACAGGTGGTCTCAGGGACAGACAGAATGGGCATGGCACACAGGCCTCACCGAGGGGGACGATTTGGGAAGTCAGGACCTGAGACCACTCTGTTTGCCTCTTGGGGGCCACCTGGCCTCCCTCTAGTCCACTTCTCTGTGAGTAACAGTTTCATTCGTCATTCACGTCCAGCTTCCTGCCTTTGACATGCACATTCACTCCATGCACGTGGCCTAGTAACTCAAGCACGCGCCACCCGGTCAGGACTCTTTTGCTTGCAAGTGGAACAACACAGTCAAAATGGTTTAAGCAAAGAAAGGGAATTTACTGTCTCATGTAACTATTGAAAGGTCCAGAGGACAGTCAGCTCTTAGGCATAGCAAGATCTAGGTACTCAGATGACATAACTAGGGACCTCTTTCTGTCACCGGGCTCAGCTTGCCTCTGGGTTGGCTTCATCAGTAGAAAAATCCTCTCCTTGCGATGGCAAGATAGTCACCAGAGAGTCCAGACAGACAGTCTCTCAGCTTAGCAACTCCAGGGGGGAAAACACTTCTTCCAGACAGCTTCAGAGAGACTCCTAGGCAGAACTGTCATTGGCTTAGCCTTGAACCAAACCCCGTGGCGGGGGGACTTAGGCTCTGCAGGTTCGGGACACACGCTTCCCCCCAGAAAACAAATACAGTGTTATTGCTATCAGAAGCTACTTGGACTGAGACTGGGTGAAGAGGAGGCAGGCCCTCACAGAGAACCCCAGTTAGGTGGGAAGTTCACCTCCAATGATCTGGGGTGGGGGTGGGGTAGGTGAGGAAGGGAGGGCGGTGGGGTAGGAGAGGTGTGCTGGTGCCCTGATTCAGACGGGGGCTCAGAGCTGGACTGGACTGGACTGCCTGCTTTCAAACCCTGGCTCTGCCACTCGGGCGAGTTACTTACTTTCTCCAAGCTTTAGTCTCTCACCTGATTGGGGTTTTATGTTGACTCGGTGACGTGCCATGTAAAGTGTCTAGCACAATGCAGTTAAGAGTCCTTACCTCCAGGGTGGAAACTTAACCTGCACTGGGTAAACATTAGCCACCATGGCCGCTGCCGTTATGTTGAAACTGCTGTATCCACGGCTACGCTGTAGGCTGTTCATTTTCAGTTTGGCCCCAGGGAAGGACCTCTGGGTGGATGCCTTTGGACAGCTGGAGCTTGTTCCTTCTGGGGGTCATGACGTCAATAGAATGGAGTCCAGCCTCCTATGGAATATGGCTGGCCTCAGGTCCAATACCATGTGTTCCCACGGGACCCCACCTCTGGGCAGAGATGACCTGGGCATCTCTTTTCTGGGCCTGACATCAGAGAAGCCTCACCACAAGGTCAGGCTGGCTCTTGGGAGGGTTGTGGGTGGGGGTGGAGGTAGTTCCCTGGTTTGGGGGTCGCTTGCTTGGGCTTTCTAAGGGCTGTGGGTTACCGTGGCATTTTTCAGCAACCGGAGGCCTGGACAGCTCCTGTTCAGGAGTGTTGATTGCCAGTAACAGCAACTGATTCTGGCTCTCCATAAAGGAAAAAATTAATTAATTGCAGAGAAGAAAGCTGAGTGTTCACTGAACCTACCAGTGGCTCAGAGCTCTGGACCCCACCTCATCTGCTGCTACTGCTGCCACTAACAGACCTGCAGGCCTCCACCTCCAGCCCCAGATGCATCACTAGCCTCAAGTGCTGAGCAAGGTCACGTGACCTGTATCATGTGACCACCTTCGGTGAACCAGGAGGTGGGCAGAGGAAGGACCGAGTGCCCCAGTTGGTGTAGTTGGTGCTGGTGGAATTTGCCCTGGACAAGATTAGCCACAGGGCAGTTTTCTTAGAAAGGGAGATGAGGGGCCAATGGGGTGGGGTTTGGGCCGGGGGAGCAGCTGAATATAAGGCAGTCAAAAGAAAGAAAAGAAGATACATGTCTACCACAGTTTTGTTCTCTTTGAGCAAACAAGCTCTTCCGATGGATAGTCAAGCACCCCAAAAGCCACTCTGGCCTGCCCCTGAATGCAGATAGGCCACGGACGGAAGCAGCACGTGGCAGTGGGATATGCAGATATGGTTTGGAGTGAGCTGGTTCAAATTCTGGTCCCTCATTCACTCGCTTGTGACCTTGGTCAAGTGAGTGCCTCAATGCCCAGGGTTTTAATTCTTTGATCTGCAAGATGGGGGTTATGAATCAGTAATTCTTATATGGTCGTTGCAAAGACTAAAGATAGTTTAGGAATGGTGGGTTCAGATTCCGACACCATCTTTGATAGTTGGGCACTTTTTGCAGGGAGAATATCAGGGTTTCTCTGAACTTCCGTTTCCCATCTACAAAATGGGAACAGCAAGATCTAATCTTGGGGGTCCATCAGACTCGATTTTGAGCTCAACATGGCCACTTATGTGCTACAAGACTCTGAGCAAGTTCTTTATCTGAACTTGAAGTAGACCAGCTAAGGGGCATGGTGCCCACACAGACACAGGGGTGCTACCCTGTTGGCTTCCTAGGGCTGCCCTGCCAGGTGCCACACACCTTGTTGATTAAACAATAGGAATGTATGGACTCACGCAGTATGGAGGCTGGAAGTCCAAGATCAAGGTGTCAGCAGGGTTGGTTTCTGCTGAGAACTCTGGGAGCATCTATTTTATGCCTTTCCCCTAGCTTCTGGAAGCTTGCTGGCCACTGCTGGCTTCCCTTGGCTGCTGTTGCATCAATCTGGTCTCTTTGTTGTCATGTGACATCCTCTCTGTGCGTCTTCATGTCATCTTCCTTCTGTGTGTGTCTGTCTCTGGGTCCAAATTTCCCCTTTTTGTAAGGACATCAGTTTCCTCTTTTTATAAGGACATCAGTTTCCCCTTTTTACAAGGACATACTGTTTCAGGGCCCTCCCTAATGACTTCATTTTTACTTGTCTCTGTAAAAACCCAATTTCCAAATGAGATCGCATCCCGAGGTTTGGGATACCTGTCTTCTTTTGGGCAGGGGGATACAATTTAACCCATAACAGGTGCTTTGCACATATTAGTTTTCTTTCCTCATCAAAATTCCTTATTGAATAAATTAAACACCCTACTCAGGACTTGAAACAGAGCAGATGCTCAACCAGTTCTTGTTGAATAAATAAATGCACGGATGGATCCTAGGCTCTGTGGTGTTCTGGGTTCCTCAGAGTTCTCTGCTGACTCAGGAAACATGGCCCCTTTTTGAACAGAGATCCCAAGATCTTCCAACAAGAATATAAAGTTCATAAAAGTAGCTCTACATAGTTTCAAGAGCAGGTATCTGATTTCTCTTTGACTGTGCTCTGTGCTGTTTTTGAGACATTGTAGGAACGTTTTTCATTCCCAGACAGGCTTTCCTTTGCCACGGACAAAGAATTCATTGTTCTAGCGAAGGCTGACAGACTTCCTGTAGTCGTCTGCAAGGAAGTTTCAACAGTGAACAGGGGCTGGAAGATAAGAACATGGAGGTAGGTAATGGGGCAGACAGGCCCCCACAGCCCTCTGTCCCACACACCCACTAAGTCAGGAAGCTATAACCACACGGAGGAATGATATTTCTTCTTAATTCTTCACCCTTCTGGCCAGGTAGACCACATACCTCAAGCGCTTATGATGGACCAGAGATGTTCCTTCTGACGAAGCAAAGTAACTCAAAGTCCACATTCTGGATTTGGACTTCTGTGGTCTACCCTTGACCCCACCACTGCCTCACCGTGGGATCTCCAGCGAGTTACTGAACCTCGCTGTGCCTCAGCGTTCCTGTTTGCAATTTGGGGGTAATAATAGTGTGTATCTTAGAGCATAGGTGATAACATGTAATATACTTTGCACAGTACGTTCCAATCATGTTAGTCATTACTGTTTTATTATAGTTTGCTGATGACACTGCTGATGCTGAGGCTGGTCTTGGGAGAGGTGAATGCTAGTGGCCAGGTTTTAATAAACTTCCTTATCAATAAGATTGAATAAAATAAGGGGAGTCTGTTTTCATCATTCTTGTCAGGGCGTTCTAAAACTCAACCCAGCTCGGACTTCCGGCCAAGATGGAGGCATAGGTGGAAACACTGTGCCTCCTCGCACAACCAAGTTTAAAGACAACAAAGTTTTAGTAACAAAAATGCAACCAAAACACAGAAAATTGAACTGTACAGAAGTCTGACAACAACGAACCGTTCAGCCAGACTGGTAAGAGGGGCGAAGCCAGTGGCTGGCAGAGTGGGGTCACGCAGGAAAAATCGGCCAGACCAACCCAGGTGCACATGCAGTGGTTGGCAGATCCCAGGCGTGGGATGGCAACAGGCAGACGCAGTGGGGGTGCAAGGTGGCTGGCTGACTGTGGTCACACATTTGCACACAGATAAACCAGGTGAAGGAGTGAGCAGTGAGACAGACTGTGCAGGCCCCAGTGGCTTGTGGGAAGCAGCAGAGGGGCCCATCATTGCCCCTCTCTGACCCCGCCTCCACATACAGCATCACAACCGAGCGACTGGGTTTCCCCCGCCCTGGTGAACACCTAAGGCTCTGCCCCTCATACATAACAGGCCAAAACATTATGGCTCAAGAACAGCTCAAAGCCTCAGAGCCAATAATTCTAAGTGACCAAGAGATAGCCAACCTATCAGATGCACAGTTCAAAATACTGGTGATCAGGATGCTCACAGAACTGGTTGATTTTAGTCACAAATTAGAGGAACAAATGAAGGCTAAACTAATTGAAATGAAGGGAAATGCACAGGAAACCAATAGTGATGGAAAGGAAACTGGGACTCAAATCAAGGAAGTGGACCAGAAGGAAGGAAAAATGACCAAACAGAAAAGAATGAAGAAACAAGAATTCAAAAAAATGAGGAGAGGCTTAGGAACCTCTAGGACATCTTTAAACGTTCCAACATCCAAATTATAGGGGTACCAGAGGGGGAAGAGAAAGATGACAAGTATAAAACTTACTTGAACAAATAATAAAGGAGAACTTCCCCAGTCTGGCAAAGGAAATGGACTTCCAGGAAGTCCAGGAAGCTCAGAGAGTCCCAAAGAAGTTGGACCCAAGAAGGAACACACCAAGGCACATCATAATTACATTAGCCAAGATTAAAATGAAGGAGAGAGTCCTAGAAGCAGCAAGAGATATGGGGATAGTTACCTACAAAGGAGTTCCCATCAGACTGTCAGAGGATTTCTCAAAAGAGACCTTACAGGCAAGAAGGGGCTGGAAAGAAGTATTCCAAGTCATGAAATCCAAAGACCTACAGCCAATATTGCTCTATCCAGCAAGGCTTTCATTTAGAATGGAAGGGCAGATAAAGTGCTTCTCAGATAAGGTCAAGTTCAAGGAGTTCATCATCACCAAGCCCTTATTGTATGAAATGATAAAGGGACTTATCTAAGAAAAGGAAGATAAAAAAATATGAACAGTGAAAGGACAGCAAACTCATAGTTATTAACCACACCTAAAACAAAAGCAAACTAAGAGGACAGCTGGATCAGGAGTGGAACCATAGAAATGAAGAACACATGGAGGGTTAGCAACAGGGGAGTGGGAGGAGGAGAAGAGGAGAGAAGGTACAGAGAAAAAGTAGCATAGATGGTAGGTAGAAAATAGATAGGGAGGGCAAGAATAGTATGGGAAATAGAGAATCTAAAGAACTTGTGACATGTGGACATAAACTAAAGGGGGGGAATGGTGGGGGAGGGGGTGTACAGGGTGGAGGGGAATGAAGGGGGGAATAGGACAACTGTAATGGCATAATCAATAAAATATATTTTTTAAAAAAATAAAGTACAGGGTGGGAAAAAAGGTTTACAATTGTTCATATGAACTATAATATAATAATAAAAATGCAAGAATAAACTATTTTTGTACTCAAATAAATAAATAAATAAATAAAACTCAACCCAGCTCCCTCTCCTTTTTTTTAAATTTTTCTGCTTTGCCTCTTTTTTTCTATTTTTATTTTTTTAAAGATTTTATTTATTTATCTTTAGAGGGGAAGGAAAGGAGAGCGGGAGAGAAATATCAATGTATGGTTGCCTCTGGTGTGTCCCCTGCCGGGAACTGGCCTGCAACCCAGGCATGTGCCCTGATTGGGAATCGAACCGCGATCGTGTGGTTTGCAGGTCCGCACTCAATCCACTGAGCTACACCAGCCAGGGCTCTGCTTTGCCTCTTGATGAGCCTAGGTGCTCAGTCATGGGCTGTTTCATGAACTCCCCCATCAGTCCTCTGGAGCGTAGATTAGAAGCTCTGTCTCACAGGGAAGGAACCTGAGACTCGGAGAGGTAAAGTGACGTGTAAGTAGTGAAGCTAGACTGGGAGCCAGACGTGTCTCACTCCAAGGGCACAGATTAGGGAGACAGGTCTGATGGGGATGAAATTTGCTCCACCCCCCCACCCCCACAATTCTTCTTCATCCTTCGGACCTCCCCTTACAACCCAAGCACAAAGTTCTACACAAGACTGGCCTGTCCTGGACAATGCTCCGCTTTGGATGGCGTGTCCACCCCATCATGAAGGCCAGCTCCCCTCTGACTCTCACACTGAACAGGCCCCAAGACGGCCATGCCCCAAGGGGGTCAATGATGGATGATAAAGGCAACCCGTTAAGAGACAGGCTTCTCGGCCAGAAGCACTTTGAATGGTCAGGGAGACCCCGAGAGGCGTGTGATGTCCTCCTCAACTTTACCGTGAGCAGATTAAGGCTCAGGGAAGTTCTGTAACTGGTCACGCACTGGGTGGGAACTGAGCTTTGCACCTTGGCCTGCCTCTCTGGTTGCTTCTACTCATGCCCGTTTTCACACGGCCTGTTTCCTATGCTTGCCTGCTGGGCAGCCTGAGCTGGTATTGGCTTCTGGTGCTCTCTGTTCCCACGCTGCAAGGGGCCAGGAGGTCTTTGGGACCAGCTGCACTTTGAGGGTTGTGGTGACAGCAGTGTCAGGACATTTTTACTCAGGAGGACAGGGGCCCACCGGTTGGGGACCATGTGACGCTAGAGCTCTCTGCAGGAGAGGCTGGGCCTGGGTGGTAAAAGTCTGCAGAAGAACCACCTCGTTTGTATCATTGTCTTTTCTTTCTCTTTAGCACAGACAACAGGTTCTGGAATTCTCTAGCCTCTTCGAGCATCTGACCACTGGGCTTTGGGGGCTCCTGAGCTTAGTTCTCTGTTCTCCTTCACAAGCCCCCAGGTGGCAACCAGCTTCCTAGTGGTTTGCAACTGCACAAAAAGGAGGCAGCCTGATGGAGCAGAGAAAGCCCCGGATGAATATGCCCCAATGAGCTCTGAAAGTGGCCGGCTGTGCAACCTGAGGCAGATGAATTTACCTCTCTGATCCTCAGTCTCTTGATCAGCAAATGGTCTCTACTGCATAGGTTGGTATTTAAGGCCATTTCGCAGGGCTTGGCACAAAGTAAAAACTCAATAAACGCGCAGCCACCATTATTAAGGCAGAAACAGGATTGTCATTCATCTTGGTAAAGGTTTTCCTGTTGGTGGAGGGTCCAAGAACTAGATGAAACGGGATTGGTCGTAAGTGGGGAGAGAACATTCTTTCCCTTTCCTTTTGACTCCCACCCCAAAGCCACACGCCCAAGGCCAGCTCAGGAAGTGCCAAGCTGTTCTTGCCATCTACTCATCCTGGGGGACGAGGCATTCTTCAGGCCCACTTGGCCTTGGCCTGACCATGTACGTGACACAAACCCACGTCCGCTCACGCGTTCTCTCTCAGCACCGGCGGTCAACACGGCCCACAGCGTGAGGTTGCAGAGCAGCCCTGGGAGACCTGGTAACAAAAAGAGGAAGCCTCCAGATGTCAAGGACAGCTCATTGCATCCATTCTTAACATTTTGACTTTTCTTTGTGTGAGGTCACAGGGCATGTGACCTGTGCATGTGTGCATGTCCATTGTTTGGGGTCCCAGCGTGCCCTCAGCTCTGGGCTGCAGGGGTGTTAGGAACAGTCCAGTTCTACCAGCTCATTTTGGGGAAAGGGAGGCTCTGAGAAGTGAGCTCTTGTTCAGAACGCAGGGCCGACCATGTGCTCCAGTGGCAGAGCTCTCACCTCTCTCCCTGACAAAGGGACAGTCACCATAACGAGTCTGCAGTAGGAAGAGGGGGAGGCAAGGCAACCCACAAGACTTGGTTCTGGGGTGTGGGACTGTGCAGCAGGTGGGCAGCTGGGCCACGCTGGGGGAAGCCCTTGTAATTCTGAGATTCTCTGCTGAGTCAGCTCCTGATGGCATGGAGCTGGGAAATCCTGGTGGGGATGCTGGAGGAGATTCCAAGACTCACCTGCGTCCCCTCCACCCTCCCCAGCTCTGCCAACTAAACCTGGGACTTCCCCATTGCCATCAGAAGTACCATTTCCTCACACAGGTTCTCTCTCCCTCCATTCTTAGAGAAAAGGAGGGCCGGGCAACTCAGTGGAAGACCCTCGGAATGGCCAGGACTTTTGGCAAGGTGGGGTGGGCACGAGATGGGCAGCATTGGTGGGGGGTGGGAGGGAGAAGCCACCCCCACAGGAGGGCTTCCCGTGGGCTCTGCCTTCCCAGGAGGGAAAATGTGTAGCAGCCAGAAATATGAACAAACTCCGCCAAACACAAAAACCCAATCCAAAACCAAGCAAGACAATAAAACCAGCTGCATAAATTGGAAATAAATGAAGAGGAGTTTCTGGTTCTATTCACTTTTCAGTAACATTACTATTGCAATGCTTTCATATAAAGACATAGAAAGAACAACCCGGAGCATCGGAATAGGATGAACAGGGGGTCCTCCCTGGCGGCATCCAAGTCATTTGGGCCTTCTCACCCCCCAAACAGTTCAGCTGTGCCGTACCTGGGGCAGACATAAGTCTATCGCCCAAGCACATAGTTCAAGACCCAGGACAGCCATGCTGCCTTTTCTTACAGGTCTGATTGGCCTTTTCTCCTACAGAAGCCAGTCTTACTTCGAAGCCCCTTACCCTGTCCACTGTGGGAGTAACGGGGCTGCAGAGGCAGAAGGTGCCGTGGGTGGCTGGTCAGGCAATGGAAGAGATCTCACTGTGTTTCTGCTCGTTGCCGACAAGAGTCCTGGGGGAGGGCCAGCAGCTGCCCTGGCTGCCGAGGTGACAGCAGAAGAGGGTGGACATCAGCAGGGCCAGGGCGATGATGAAGGTGAGCACCCACTGCATGACACTGGGGTAGATGAAGGGCAGGATGAGGACGGTGAGCAAGGCCAGTAGGAGCACGTGTGCCACCAGGCGCCGTGCTGCCATGTGGTTGACACTCTCCACATCCTGCTCATCCTCTCCCACCAAGCTGGGGTGCCCTGCCATCAAGGCGACAGGATTCGCCAGCTCCTGGGGACAGAGCTGCATCTCTGGGCATGGCCAGGCTAGCTGCCCTGCCACGGCCTCCTGGTCACGCAGGCTGCAGATGAGGCCCCCGGGGACGGCAGTGGCCCTGCGGCACACGGGGCAGGGGATGGACCAGGTGTTGTCCCGCACACACAGCAGGAGCTTCAGGCAGACAGCACAGAAGGAGTGTTGGCAGCCCAGCAGCTTGGGCGGTCGGGCAGAGCTGTAGGGCTCCCGGCACACCAGGCACTCCAGGTCGTGATCCTCGAAGCCGCAGTGACCCTCGGCAGGGCCCTCGGTGTCGGTGTCGGTGGCTCTGGTGGAGAAGGGCTGGGGCCGATGCGGGGCTGGCTGCTGCGGGACCTCAGTGCAGGCCATTCTGGGCATGGGAGCCAGCGGGATCTGGAAGGTTAGGGCCCGGGCATGGACAAGGTGCTGCTGGGGCACGGATGTAGTCTGACCTTAGCGAGGTGGGGCGCGTGAAGCCTCCTTGTCCTTCTTGGTAGGTGCCTGGTCACAGCAGCTGCCTGGCACCACTCTCCCAGGGTGGCTCAGCTTGTCCCTGGGCTTGTGTCGTCCCTTCGGTCATTATTATTTCTTTTCTGGAGTTAATCAGTAACGAGCAGGTCTGGAGACTTTGAATTACCTGATAGAAGGGCCAAAGTGGGCGGGGCCAGAGAGCGAATCAGAACTTTCCTTCTGGAGCCAGGGGCCTCGGCGGTGCCTTCGACGGACGTGACTTGTGAGTTTGGGAGGCCTTAGCAATTCTGCCACCACCACCAGCCCACCACTGGGGCCTTTGCACATGAAGATCTCTAGCCCCTGGACCCAGAGGCCAACCCAGCAGGCTGGAGAGGATCTGAGAACCTGCACGGTGAACAAACATTGGCATTCTAACACAGGCGGACCTGTGGACCACACTTTGAGAAACACTACCACAGGCGGTCTCGGACGAAAGCTTTTGGACGTCAGGATCGGTGGGGGAAAACTTTGTGCTTTGAACACACTTGTAAGCAGGTGGCCCGTGAAAAAGAGATGGGAAAGTATTCTGAGTAGCAGGGGTGGGGAAGCCCAGCTGAACAGCCTGTTTGCAGTTACCGATTCCCGAGCTTCTCATTGGTATCTGCTGTGCCCTTCACATACGTGCTAACAGCTACCATTAGTCCCGTGCTAGGCACATCGCATAAGTAATGAGGACAGCTGCCACTTACTTGGCCTACTCTGAGGGAGCCCTGCACTGGCGGCTCTGTCTGCGGTCCCCTGGAATCCTGGGGCAGTGCTATAAGGAGGCACTGGGGGCTTGGAAGCAAAAAGCAGGCTGGGGTCAGGCAAGCCTGCTGGCTGCCTGCCAAGGGGCTTCCACGAAGCAGGAATCTACCAGCGTCCAAGGTCAGATTGCCAGCCCCATGGGTCCAGTTTAATCTCACCAGTTTGTGTGGAGGCAATTAGTTGCCAGGGAGGTGACACAAGCTAACAGGACTAACATGGGACTGACGGGTATGAGCAGCACGACAGGTGAGAAAACACAGTCCCTGTCCTGGGTGGATAAAGCGCCGTCCTGATACCTTGAGGTATTGAACCCAGTGGGGCACACACAAGGATCAGCCAGTGAGTATATAAATGAGTGGAACAACAAACCAATATTCTCTCTTTCTCTCCCCGTCTCTTCTTCCTGTTACCTTGCCCTACACATCGGAGGTGGGTGGGGTGGCAAAACCCACTCCCTCAAACAACTGCCTCCCCCAGGCCATGCTAAGTCTGGGAAATGCCGAATGGTCCCTTGCCGTTCAGGCCACGCGCTGAGATCCACAGAGTCTAGCTCTTCCCATCCAGCTCCTTCCACACGCCAGGAGCAGGCAGTACCCTCTTGCTGGGCCCTGGGGCTCTGAAAGCTAATCTCCCACTCCACCCCCACATGGCATCTCTTGTCCTTAGCCTTCAGTTTAACCTTCAGTTGTTTCTTTCCATTCTGTTTCCCCCCAGATCTGGCTGAAGCGGACCTCAGATCGAGTGGTGGGCCCCTGTTTTGTCCCCATGCCAAGCATCCATTTTTCCTTCTATAGTGGCCTGTGCATTCCCTTTGGGCAACCAATGTTCCCCTCTGTCATTCTGTGTAGTTCCCAGCTCTGTGGTGGGGAGGGGGGCACTGATGTGACCCAGGGCAGAGTAATCAGCATATTCCACCCTGTGGCTGCAGCGATTGGTTCAGACATAAACATGTGATCTAAGCCAAGCCAATGAGATTCAATTCTGGAACTTATGTTGGAACTACTGAGAAATTTCTCTGCTTGATTTCCAAACTAGAGGAGAGAAATCTGGAGCTGCCGGGACCACTGCACGCAAAGACGCTGCCCAAGAATAGGGTCAGCATACATACACACATACAAAAACAATGAGAACAGTCAGAAAAGGCCTAATGACATTGTTTGAACACCTAGATTCAGCCATGCCTGAAGCCAGCAAACCTGTACCTTTGTTTTTCTAAATTCTGTTAATCTGAAAACGCACCCCAATTTTGATTCTTAAGCCAGTGGAAGTTGGATTTCTGTCCCTTGCAAAGGACACAGTAACAGCAATAAATGAAGACGCCTTAACTAGCTGTCTGCCACAGGCCAAACACTGACCAGCCAGCCTGTGCATGGTTAAGGGTGAACTAATGCCTGTATGTCCCTATGCTAAAATAGACTCTGCTTCTTTTCTCTGCTTTGACTTGCACTACATAATGCTCCTTTTTGTTTGCTAAGTCCTAGGAAGGATTGGGGAGAGGAGCAGAAACCATTTATTGAGCTGCATTCACTTATACTGAAAAGTAGAAATTCAGGTGGACAATGCTAAGTTGACCCCTCTTCCAGTAGCCGGCTTTATTGGAAGCCAACTAATCCGGCAGGTAGTTGGGTGAGGTTGAACTCAGACCAAGGGTTGTTATTTGGGCTTTGTGTCTAAAGAATAACCATTTGAAACTTTCAGAAAAACACAATTAAGAAAATACATTGATTAGGACCGTCCAAATATTATGGAAAAATATTTAGTAAGTGTAATTGTTTCTATGAGAAAGTTTCATTCCCTGAGAAATGATGGCTTTTGACAGCGTGGCCCTTCACGTGGCTGCCATCCTACCACCTTGGCTTGGGAACCACTTTGTGTCTTAAAGGTGCCTTGGCTCAACTAGGATCTACACTGGCCTTGTAGGTGGATATCTGGCTCCTGTCACTTTGCTAGCTGGGTGACCTGAGGTGAGTCATTTCCATCTCACTGAGGCTCAGTTTGAACATTGGATAAAATAGAAACCTAACACTATAGGAAATTATGGGAGATGACTTAACTCCCCATCTCATCCAAACCTGTTTAGGTGAGGCTCCGTAATTTATGCACCTTGCTTTGTAAGTGACCTTGATGTAATCCATCCCTTCCAGGAACAGGGAGATAAGACACTTTTGTGATTGTGCATCCAGTGCGTCTTAAAGAAAAGTGACTGTGGGCCTGGGGCACAGCCTGAAGCAGGTCCATCCCGGGGGAGTGCAAAATGTCTCTGGAGACTTATTCAGTTTGCTGGCTCATTCTGGTCTGGGGTATATTTGTGCTTGCTGTAAGAATTCAGGAACTTAGAGTCCTTCCAAATCTCCAAATAAAACAGGTTTGTTTTTTAATCTCTGTACAAATACAAACGCATTAATTCCCAGTAAAATTCTTTTCCTTGGAAATGCAGTTTCCTTTATCCTGAGACTTCAGACACCACAGGGGTTATAAGCAGTGTGAGGAGCACAGCCTGGAGAGGAGTTAGAATTTCACACCCAGCTGCAAGTGGGGAAACTGGAGCCAGTTCTCTCGAGATGGACCACCTCGGCCTGGGCTGGTAGCCACAGATCCAAGCCCTACAAACCTGCTTTAGATCTGAGATTAGGTCCTGCATCAAGTTCCCGGGGAAAGGAATGAGGGCACAGTGATGCCCTAAGGTCAAACCTTTGGACCCATGCCTGGCCTCTCTCTGATCCAGGCCGGCCCACCCTCACACCACACTCCAATGGCTGCAGAGAGTCCTGTCCTAGCCAAACGCCCACCTGCCTCCGACCCCCTCTTTTCCCTGGAGGCTGGCTGGTGTCCTGCTCACCTCTAGGTCAGACTGCGACCCACGCATCTGAAACACGGTTTCTAGCCCTGTGAGCTTCCCACAGAACCTCCTGGAAAAACGGGGTGGGTGCCATCAAACTGGAGAGTCCCGTAGACATCAGAGTATTAAAAGCTCTTGGACATTTTGAAATTAAAAAACCAGCTTGATTTTGTGAATTCTGATTTTATCTCAAACTTATCTCCCTGTGCAACCCTTTGTTTCCTTCGGAACAGTTATTAACGCTGTGAGCAAGAGTGACTCTGGGGTTCTGAGAGTTCGGGAAACGCTCTCGAATCAGGCTAAACCATTAGAGACTCACACTTGACTCTACTTTCCAGAGGTCCTCAAGGATGGTCTTTTGAGTTTACTTTGTTGGCTTTCTTCAAAGGATACTCTAAGAAAGAAGCTTATGACGCTACCTAATTGACTCTCCCATTTTTGCTTTGGCCACCAGGAAGCTCAGTGTTAGTGACCGTGAAGTATCACATTTGCTTTGTGGCGCTGTAGTACATCCCTATCCTCTTAGCCTACACTTCTTATTCTAGTGTGTGGCTTACCTAGCTAGTTCTTGTATATCTTTTCTGTAAGTTATTCTAAAACAGTTTTGTGGAAAGAGGAGATGTACAAAAAAAAAGACATAAAATGAAGGAAAAATGATAGAGGAAGAATTGTAAATACAGGACAGAAGGCAGGGGTGGGGGTGCAGAGTGTGGGCCTGGAGGCTGGCATCCCTCTGCTGAGATTAAACCCGTGGACTCCTGCGTCCTCCAACTCATGCTGTCCTGGGTACTGGTGGCTTGGAGACGACGTGTGCCTGTCTCAGAACACCTCTCCACTGTCCACTGCTCACCACACCCCAGGAAGCACAGACCTGGGGCCTGGATCACTGGACCATGTGAAAATTAATCCTCCCAAGCGCGGGCTGTGACCCGTTAAACTACTCTGCCGGGCGGTTAGCCCAAGATCAGGAGGCTGTCAGACCAGCCTCACTTTTCTCTCACAATGCCCAGTCCTGGCCTTTGCAGAGCCCCCTGGAGGAGGACATGGGACCAGAAAAAATGGAAGTCCTGGGCACGTGGGTGGGAAGGCTGTGTTTGAGTAAACTGGCTGGCCCAACAGACCTGTGTTCCAATCTTAGCTGTGCGGCCTTGAGCAGCCAACTTAACGTCTCTGATTCTCGGTTTCCTCATCTGACTAATGGAGATCAAAAGAGGGTCTGCACCAGGAATCTCTGGGTCTTTAAGAGCTGGGCAACTCAACTCAAGCTTCCATAGCTCACACGTAAAGGCGGGGGAGGGGGGTCCTCGCTCACGTGACTGAGAAGTCCAGAGGTTGTTAGGGTTCATTATGTCTTGCCCATGTGCCTCGCACAAGAGTTAGCATTTGTTGAATGCTGTCATGGATTACCCACTTAGTGTCCCCAACACACCTGGGAGATAGATACCCTTTCTGCTCTGTGATGAGAAAACTAGGTCACAGGGAGTTTAGGTGCCGTCACACGTCGAGTATGTGGTAGCCTGGACGCCGCCCGAGGATATCTGGCCCCTGAACCAGCACCCCAACTGCTACACCACACGGAGTGAGACCCCACCTCTGCCCCTCCTCTGCTGGCACAGTGTGAGCACGAACATGTGCCCTCAGGGACCGCAAGGGAGTCCCAACCACCCAGTCCCCCCTACGCACAACGCTCCCGCCTCACCACCGGGTGTGCCTTGAGTCCCAGTTCTCAGCTCATGAGGTCCTTTATCCCAGTGTCACCAATACCCACGGGGACCCCAGACTCTCAGGTCACCTGCTGTCTTGGGCTCGTCTCCAAGGGCTCTCTCGTGCTCTATTCTGTCCCCTTGCATCCCTCCCGGACTCCAAAAAATTTCTGCTGTTTCCTCTGGATGTCATGGTCGGTGATCAGCAAAATCCCCTGGTCCTGACTTCTCCCCTGGAAGTTCCCTTTACCCAAACGCTCAGGAACCTGGTCCCCCCTTGCCTTTACTGCCCTCTCTTGAGCGGTGGCTGTTTTTCCTCCCACAACCTGGTATTGCTGGGCCTTGAGGTGGGGCAGGTATCTTCCCTGCTGTAGAAACTTCTCTCTCTCCTTCATCCCCAAACCCCTTAACTTTGAACTTCATGTCATCGCATTGTAGGTTCCACCGACCTGTTTTCTGCTGACCTCTGAATCATCCCTCCTCATTTCCTGGTCATCTGGGCTCCTGGTTCACGGTTGCATTTTTTTCCCTGACTTCAGGTAGAATTTGTGATGATGCAACACATGTGTAGGTGTTCTTTCCAAGCCTGAGGCTTCAGTTCCCTGATCAGTCCTCTTCCTGTGATCTTGACCTCCACCCAACCTCAGTCTCTCACTCCTTTGACCACATTTTATTTTTACCAATGAGTCAGAATGTCACTTTCATGCATTCAAGTCTCTACCCACCACCCCCTGTCTTTCTAGGTCACTCCCTTTAGTAGCCAAACTCTGACAGTCTCCGGACATTGGAACCTCCAGCGCTCCTATCAGCGTTTCACAGCCCCTCGTCCCTTCATGTCTTCACCCCTCTCTTTCCCCAGCTCCAATTCCGTGGTCAATTATTGCAATCACTTGACTCCTTGCTGAAATCTAATTCTACACCTGTTCTCTGCCTGTGCCAGTAAAGCTACACAAGGCTGGAGAAAAACACACAACCATGCTGACCTTGATCTTCCAATGGAGCTTTCACACTGCCAGGCATGGACCTGCTTTGTCCTTAGACTATTCATCCTCTCCTCTCTAGAATGGCCAGTTGAGACCCTCTGCTCTCCCCTCAAACCCTCGCCTTCTCCCTATTCTTTCGTTCAACTGTCGACCTTGCTGCCCATTTATTCAGACATTAGAACCATCCAAGAGAACGTCCCTAATGCCCCCTCCCCTCTGCCCACCCACCAGCATCAGCCTCCGCCTTCTCTGCCTCCCCTTGTGTTTCCGTAGGTGAATTTCTCTGCTTCCAGCTACAGCCAGCTCCCCGACTTGTGAGCCAGATCCAACCCCTTGGGTCTGGTCAAGGACACTGCACAGGTATTCTCTCCTCTCTTTCCTACAACATCACTTCTTTTGCTCTGTTGTGGATTATGCCCAGTAGCATGAAACCATCTATTGTTTTTCTTGTCTTAAAAAAACCAAACTTATCTTGATTCTACTTCCCCAGCCAGCTGCCATCCTGTTTGTTTGGTCTTCTTGGGTGACTCTCCCTTGAAAGAGTCATCTGCAGTCTCTGTCCCTCGTTCTTTTTCTCTTCCTTCCCAACATTTTGTTATCCAATTTAAAAAAAAATAATATACACGTGGAAGAAGTTTATGGTGAAAACCTGTATATCCATCACCTAGATTCTACCGTCAATATTCCACTATACTTGGTTTAACACATATCTAACCATTTGTCCATTGCTCTGTTCATTCATCAATCCATCTAATTTTTTATGCATTTCAGAGTTAATTGCAATTATCACTATGGTTCTCTGTAAATACTTTAGTATGGATATTATTACTTTATAATACTGGTTTAGAATTTTTTCTTTTGTAGAAAAAATTGCATTCTGCCAATGACTTCTGTTTTGCTAAATCCAATGGGCAATCCTTAGTTTTTAATTCACTTACTTAACACAAGCAACTTAGGCCTGGCTGATCACTTCCTCCTTTATTTGACTCCTAGACACTATCTTTTTTTTTTTATCTTGTTAGTCAATTCTCAGTCTTTGTTGATCTTCCGTATCTCCCCGATCCATTCCTGTTGGAGGGCCCCAGGGCTCAGGCCTTTGTCCTCTTCCCTTCCGCATCCACACTCACGTCCTTGGGAATCTCAGCCATCTCATGGTTTACATCACCCAGATGCCGACAACTCCCAAATTTATCTCTAGCTTTGAACCGCACATTTAAATATTCAACCGCCTACACCACTCTTTGGATGCCTCATTGACATCTCCAACTTTGCACATCTAAACCTGAGCTGCTGTTTTCCCCCATCCTCCAATACCCAATCTACCTGCAACTTTCCTCCATTTTTTTTCAGTTGATAAGAATTCCAAGTTACTCAGGAGAGTTTGTCCTGGGTTCTCCTTTATTTCACACTTCATATCCAGTCAGTCAGAATCTAATTAGCTCCATCTTCAAACTGCATCCCAAATCTAACCACTTCGCTTCTCTGCCCCCTTGTCTGAGCTGTCACTGACCCTCCCCTGGGTGCTTGGCAGTAGCCTCCATAGGTCCTCCTGCCCCCACCCTTGCCCTACATACTCTCAACACACCAGCCACAGTGACCCTTTAAACATGGAAGTCATCTCACGTCATGTCTTTACTCAAAACCCTTCAGGACTCCCAGCTCCCTCTGAAAACAAGCCAAAGCCCTTACAGTGGCCTTCAAGGCTCTCCATGAGCTGGCCTTGTCATCTCTCCGACCTTCTACTTCTCTCTTCCTCCTCACTAAACTGCAGCTCACTGCACTGCGACTCGAATCCAGGGCCTTTGCTCTAGCCATTTCCCCTGCCTGGAATTCTCTCCCCTCAGATATCCACTGGCCCTTTAAGTCTTCACTGAAATGTTGTCTACTCAATGGAGCCTGTCTGTCCCGACTCTCCTATTTATCACAACAGACCTCTCCTCCACCTCTACTCCTCACTCTTCTCGTTCTGCTTTTGAACATATTATAATATATAATTTGTGTTTATTGTGCTGACTATTGATTGTCTATTCCTTGCCCCACTTGGATGTCTTCTTGACATCTCACACTCAGTGTCTCCCCACTAAACTCTGGTTCCCCTCCTTCAACCACCACAAAACCTGCTCTATCTTTAGCTTTCCCAGAGGGCAGGTATCTTTGTTTCTGGCTCACTCATGTATCCCAAATGCCCAGGACAAACCTAGGCACCTAATAGCCCTTAATAAATATTTGTTGATTCTTGGCATGGCTACTGTGCCTTAAATCCTAGCACCAATCTTCCTCTGCAGCCCCATTTCCAACTCCTCGCACAATCGACTACACCTGCCAGCATTCCCGTATTTTTCCAGGTTTACTGGGCTGCCATAGTAAGTCCGGGCAGGCGTGGCCCTGTGGTGTGGAGCCAATCATCTCCAAGCTCTTACGCAGGCAATGTTACCGGGGGGAGTTGCCTCCCAGGCAACTGGGAGGCATAACTGATGAATAACTGTCTGTAGCTGTAAGACGGTGCAGACAAGGGGCTGACAAAGAAGGATTTGTGATGGGTGCAGAACTTGAGGTGTCCAGAAAATATTAAAAGTATGGGATGTCCTCACCCTCACAAGTCTGAGCTGGTGCATGGGACACATGGAGCAGGGCCATTGAGAGTCGTTTTGCATAGCAACAGCTTTGCAGCTAACCTCTGGCATGGTCAGTTAACATACCTATAACCTTTAACTGGTTTCACAGATATGTTAAATAGCTGTGGCCATGCTTTGAGCCAGGGAGATGGGAGTGACTTCCACCCAGGATGTAACTGGGAGGCAACTCCCCCTGGTAACATTGCCTGCGTAAGAGCTTGGAGATGATTGGCTCCACACCACAGGGCCACGCCTGCCCGGACTTACTATGGCAGCCCAGTAGAGCTGGAAGGATACGGGAATGCTGGCAGGTATAGTCGATTGTGAAGGAGTCGGAAATGGGGCTGCAGAGGAAGATTGGTGCTGGGATTTAAACCCAGGCGCAGTAGCCATGACAAGAATTACCACTCAGCTTTGGCAGAGAACGACTACATGGCTGTAGCAGGGGAGAACCATGGGCTTAGGAAGCCAGGAAGCAAGACGTAGAAGCGATGTGGAGCTCTCTCTCTTAGCGGTTTGGAAGAATGCTGGAGAGATGCTGCCAGAAGAAAGGGGTAAAAGAACTCTTGCTGGTGGGTCATGAGAAGGTGCCATGTGGTTTTGGAATAAGAGCTGGAGATCCCAGGGACACAGCTGATGGTACTGGGAACCGAGGGAGGCCTGCCAGCCAAGCACAGATTCCTGAGAAGAACCGGGGGCTGCCTGAGCCACTGACTTCTATTTCTTTTCCTGAGATATGGTGCCTTGGACTGGGCAAAGGGGAGAAAGGAAGGACTGTGTGTGTTTGTGGGTGTTTTAAGGGACTTTGGTAGTTTAATGAAGACATTAAGTCATCACTCTTAAGTCTGTATAACTTTTGAATAAATAATTCCTTTCCTTTCCACCAATCTCTGACATGGAGAGCTATAATTCCCTGGCGCTGGGCAAGGCAAACCTAGTACAGGGGAACCCCAGGAGAAGGCAGGGTCCATTTGGTAACATTGTGTGACCCCTTCTCTAGTGGACAATTCAGGAAAACCGTGGGAGACCACATGCGCAGTAGCTTTAAAGTAATATAAGTACTTGTCCATGCGCAGTAAAAGCCTGCCGAAACTATCCAGGAAGGATCCGTCCTACAAGAATAGAATTCCACCCTGGCTGGTGTAGCTCAGTGGATTGAACGCGGGCCTGTGAACCAAAGGATCAAGGTTCGATTCCCAGTCAGGCCAGTTCCTAGCAGGGGATGCACAAGAGGTGACCATACATTGATATTTCTCTCCTTCCCTCCTTCCCTTCCCCTCTAAAAATAAAAAATAAATAGAAAATAGAATTCCTCCAGCCCATGAGGTCAATGCCTGCTTGGAGTTGGCCGGCTCCCGTGTTCTCTGCTGTAAACCCTGCGTATTCAGTTCCATTCTGTGTCCCGATCACCAAGAACCTGGTTACCTGCGCCCCCCTGTGACGTAGCTCTATGTGCTTCTGTGTTAAGTCATATTTTGGGTGTTGGATAACCATTACCCTCCCTGCCCTTTTTCCTTGCTGACAAAAGGCTGAATTATGAGGGATAAAACAAGGCAGAGGTTGTACCAGGCTGCTAGGACTGCCATAGCAGAAAACCGCACACTGGAGCCCTGAACAGCAGGGATTTCTCGGAGTGCTGGAGGCCAGAGGGCCCAAATTGATGTACCATTGAAAGTAGTTTCTGGTGCGGCTTCTCTTCTTGGCTCGCAGAGGCCACGCTTTCACTGTGTCTTCATGTCTCATTTCCTCTGTGCCCATGTGGGGAGAGGTCTCTGACGTCTTTTCCTCTGCTCATGGGGACACAGTCCTATTGGACTAGGGGCTCGGCCATGACTTCATTTAACCTTAATTACCCACCTAAAGGTCCTACCTCTAAATACACTCACACTGGGGGTCAGCGCTTCAACATATGAATTTCAAGGGAACACAGTTGAGTCCGTAACATACATTTATTTTTCTACCCCAAGGAGTCTTGGTTGGTGATCTGGGGCTGGTGTGGCACACCACCAAGGCTGGGGGGGGGGCTGTCCTCTTTCTCTGCCTCAAGTGGTCCCCATCCCCAAGTTCGCCCCTACTACTCCATGGCTACTCAGGTCTACCTTCCGGCTAGCAGGAAGGAGAAAAAGGACAGCGGAGATCCTTGGCTTCCTCTCCACTGACACTTCCCAGAAGTTGCGTGGATCAATGCCTCTTATTACCTTATTGGCCAGAGTTAATCATGGGGTCACTCCCAGCTCCNTCGGCCATGACTTCATTTAACCTTAATTACCCACCTAAAGGTCCTACCTCTAAATACACTCACACTGGGGGTCAGCGCTTCAACATATGAATTTCAAGGGAACACAGTTGAGTCCGTAACATACATTTATTTTTCTACCCCAAGGAGTCTTGGTTGGTGATCTGGGGCTGGTGTGGCACACCACCAAGGCTGGGGGGGGGGGGGCTGTCCTCTTTCTCTGCCTCAAGTGGTCCCCATCCCCAAGTTCGCCCCTACTACTCCATGGCTACCCAGGTCTACCTTCCGGCTAGCAGAAAGGAGAAATGGCTTCCTCTCCACTGACACTTTCCAGAAGTTGCATGGATCAATGCCTCTTATTACCTTATTGGCCAGAGTTAATCATGGGGTCACTCCCAGGTCCAAAGGAGGGGAGAGCATGCAGTCTTCACTTGGGCAGCCGTGTGCCCAGTTAAGAGTCAGGGTTCTTTTACCGTCATCTGCACAAACGTGATCTAACTAATAAAGCCTTGGCTAGCATGTAACCTTAGGAAAGTTACTTCCCCCTTTTGAGCCTCTCTTATAGGAGAAACCAGTCTGTGTTGGACGTACGGTTTATTCATCTGTCCCACAAATGTGCATTGAGCACCAACTAGGACGCAGCTCATGGGACAGGTATTGAGGATACAGCGGTGAGCAATACAGACACAGTCTCTGCTCTTCGAGTCAACAAACAAATCGGCAATAAGGAGAATTCGAACAGAGTGACAGGGTCAGAAGTGACCGGAGCGCTAGGTATTTCAATTGGGTGGTCAGGAAGCTACAGTTAATCTGAGAGCCGAATGACCTCAAAGTGTTCAATCAAATAGTAGCCGTTATTTTTAGCTATTTTAACGGAAAAGAAACAATTGCCTGGAGTCCCTTCCTGGGCCTGGGCCTGGCCCTACCCTCATTTGTTCTGTGTCCTTGACAAAGTCACTTAGCTGCTCTGATTCTTCGTTTTAAAAAGAAAATGGCCCGTCCTTCTCTTCCTAAATGGTTGAGTCCTAAAACGACTCGTAGGGAAGAGCAAGGCAGGCGTCTGCACCGGTCGCAGGCCGGATGGGTGGCCTGGGGGGCTGCAGTGAGCTGCAGCGGGACAGGAAGATGCTCACAGCCTTCACAGCCTGGCACAAAGAATCGGAGGCCCGCTGGGAGGAGGGCGTCTCTGTGAGGCGGGACCTGCTGGGTGTCCTCAGAGCCCTCAGGCATCGCTGCCAAGAAGGTAAAACTATGCAGATGCTTTGGAATTTTTTTTTGGCAGCTCGTCAACAAGTAAAACAGAATAACCACTCGATAGTAGTTGCACTCTAAAGTGTATACTCAACAGAATTGAAAACCTGTTCCCATAAAAACTTGTCAATGAATGCTGACAGCAGTATTACTCGTAACAGCCAAAAAAGTGAAAGAAGCCAGATGGCCATTAAGTGATGGACAGATAGACACAATGTGGTACATTCATACACTGGCATATTATTCAGCTATAAAAATGAATGAGCCCTGGTTGGTGTGTCTCAGTGGACTGAATGGTAGTGTATGGACTTCAAGGTTGCTGGTTCGATTCCCAGTGAGGGCACATGCCAAGGCTGCGGGCCAAGTCCCCAGTAGGGGTTGTGCAAGAAGCAACCAATCAATATTTCTCATGTTTATGTTTCTCTCCCTCTCTTTCTACCTTCCTTCCCCTCTCTCTAAAAATAAATAAAAATAAAAAAAAACAAATGAAATAATGACGCATGCTGCAATACCAATAAACCTTGAAAACACCGTGCTGAATTGAGGAGGTGGATGGGAAAGGTCCCATTTTGTTTGATCCCATTTATAATATCCAAAATAAGGAACAGTGTGGAGTTGGAAGTAGATCAGCGGTGAGACAGGGATAGAGGCATGAGGGGTCCGGGAAGTGACTGGTTGAGAGTTTCATTTCAGAATGATGGAAATGCCCCGGAGTTAGATCACACTGATGGTTGCCCAGCATTGTGAATATCTTAAAAATCAATGACAGCATATTAAACTGGTGAATTTTATGGTCTGTGAATGAGAGCTCAATTTCAAAATAGGACCTAATTTTTCACTGTTGGAGAAGGAAGATACAAGTATAGGAAGGGAGAAAACTAGAATACATTCTGAGGTTTTAAAGTGGAATTTGAGGCCAGGTGTGAGTTCATGGCTTTAAACAGAGAGAGAGAGTGTGTTAAATGTGTGTGTGTGTGTGTGCATTCCTTTTCCTTGTCCACTGAAAATACCTGGGAGAAGTGACATCCTCACGCAATGAATACAACGAACAACCCAGATTTGGGTTTCTAACTACCATTCTCCACTTGAGGACTCCATCAGGAGTCCGAGGAAGCAGGTCGCCTTGGAGGAAGGGCTGATCCCCAGGTTGGAGTGGAGACGCTGCAAGGCGAGTCTGGAATACCACATTGTGTAGAGAGTAAGGCAGTGTTCAGAGAACACTGTCCAAATCGGGGCCATTTGGGTATCAAAATAAGTAGTGATAGTAATTGATTCAAACTCATGAAATAAGCTGGGAAACCGTGAGTCCATATAGGTATAAATCAACGATGAAGTAAATAAAAAATGCCATAAACAGAATATTTACACAGAGTACTTCCTCACACAATACTTACTAGTTACAAAAAGAAAGAGAACGGCCTCCTAGCAGAAAAGCCTGGCAGACACCCGCTGGACGAAGAGGTGAATAATGAGCATCGTCCCGAAAGGGAGAGATCTAAACAAAGCTGCGCGTGGTGGGACACCGTGAGAACTCAGCCCTGTTTCTTTCGCATTACTGCCAACGAAGCAAAACCTAAGCAGAGTCACGAGGAAACAGGCGAACCCGCACCAAGGGACATCCTACACAGTGACCAGCCTGTACTCTCCAATGATGTCTAGGTCACGTAAGCCAGGGAACCGCTGTTTCGGATTTCGGGAGCCTAAGGTGGCTTGACAGCTAAATGCAACAGGTGATTCTGAACTGGATCTTTTTGACATCAAGGACATGGTCGGGACAATCGGGGAAACTCGAGTAGGGTCTCTGGATTAGTTGGTGTTGATTGCCTGATTTTTTAAAAATAGTTTTAATGTGGCTGGCTGTTGCGGGGGAGGGTGCCTGTGTTTGCGGGAAACACGTGCTATAGTGTTGGGGGATGGTACTTCCTACTGGCAGCTCATTCTCAAACAACTCAGGAAAAGCTCCGTGTCCGTGGTGTGCTGGAGCGCACGCTGCGTCCACCTCTCCAACTCGCGTTCAGTAGCACCACATTGGTGGATGGAAACGGCTGGGTGGGATTGTTTATTTACACCATGGAAATTTGCAAATGGTACCACTCAGGCCTTTTTGGCTCTGGAGAGCCGATCCCTAAATAGTTACTCGCACACCATTCTCTGTATCATCTTTCCAGCTTTTTCTGATTCTTTGAAAAAATTATTAAATTAAAAAAAGAAAAGGTTTAGCAACAAGTTAGTGTTTCAAACTCTCCTGGGAACAAGTCTTGCAATAAATATGTGAAGAGCATTTGTATAGTGCTTTCTAGTCAACAGAAGTATAACGTTCACTTAATGTTCTTCGCGACCCTGTGAAGTAGAAATGATCATACCCATTGTAGAGACAAGTAAATTGAGACTCACACAAGTTATCATCTTAAATTTTAGGACCAGTGGCTTCTTTTTATTCATCTCTGCCCCTGTGTCGCCTGAGCTACCCTTGGGCATAATTGCTCTGTAAGTGATGAAGGAAGATCTCCAGGTAAAAAAGGCAAGTCTCAAATCCAGAACTTGGGACTTCGTATCTCAAGTATTTTCCCTATGAAATTAAACTTTAAAACATTAATTTCAGTTACACAAATGTGGCATGAGTAGGTATCTATCCTCAAGTTGAATGCAATACCGGTACGTGTGATTAAACTTCTTTCACCATGAGCCCCCTCCTCTGCCCCAACTCTGTCCCCTCCTCTGCCCCAACTCTGTCCCCTCCACAAGGGCGCCCCTGTTGTCACTTTGACGTTCTCCCTCAGGCCTCTTGCTGTGTGTTTGTGTTTTGCTCTGAATCACCCTGGACGGCACGTTTGTGGCCACCCCTGGCAATCCTGGAGCATTAGTGTTTTCTCTGGAAAAGAGCTCTACCTGCCTTCTCCCTCTTTTCTCCGTTGACCTTGACTTTCCTTCTCTCTTTTATAAAAATAGCATGAAGCAATCTCCCCAGCAGTTGAGCCTCCTTCCTCTGTACAGAAGCCTCAAGAAGATTTATTTCCATCTTACCGCGAAGTCCTGGTTTGTAGCCTTGCGCCACCTTGTTCCTATGTCACAGGAGAGATACCCAGGGTCGTTTGGCTGTTCCTTGGCAATGACCTCGCACTCTAAAATAAACAGCTATGACCTGGAGAGAGGAGGAAGGAGAGACAGAATATTTTTCAAACGTAGGAGTGTGGGGGTAAGGTCATACAGGGGTGAAGGGTGGGCTGGGAATATTTTCCTTTCTTTGTTCACCTTCTGTGGGGACTGTCTTCACCCTACAGAGTCAGCATTGCCCATTTATCATCAAGAAATGTATCTGCCTCTTAAAACAACTGAGCCAGCAACTCGGGAGACCTTACTCCAGTTGGTGTTGGAACTGAGGTCAGAGCACATGGTTAGCAGGGTACGTTGGCTGGCAAAACCAATGGATCTCTTATTAAACATAAAATGGAACTCAAGCCAAGCCGTTCACCTTAAATTAGACTTTTTTTTTAAAGGAGTGTGAAGAACATACTACTTGTGCGTATGTGATCATTTATTGAGATAAATCTGTATTTCCATGATCAACATGGTGGATAGTTTCTCCTCCTCCATCCCAAAGAGGTAGTCAGAAACAGAAGTTTCCAGGTCCCCTTACAGCAGAGTCCCCCCAGCCCCAGGCCTTGAGCTCCTCTGGGTGACCACAGTGGGATTGTCTGAGAGAGGTTGGGGCGCCAAGGGTTGGGAGAGGCAACCATCACGGGTTGGAGAGAAGGGGAATTTGAGAGAGCTTCCCCAGAGAACAAGAAGGGTGGGACAGAGAAGTTCTATGAATTCCAGAGAAGCGGAGCAGGCAGGCCCTCTGACGGAAATACCTATGGCTGAGCAGAGCTAGTTCTGGCCCCAGGCCCAGATACGCCTGGCCTGGGCAAGGACCAGGCAAGGACCTCCTGTGCTCACACGTAGCTTGCAGGAGCTAGGTCCACCAACCCAACCTTCCAGGAGGCCGGGATGGTGGACCTAGCGAGTCCTGTGTGGGCCGGTGATTGGTGGGTCTCTCCTGGAGTGTTCTAGATAGTGCAAGACCCAAGGACTGTGGCACTATCCTAGAGAGAGAGGGACTTCAGAAAATGTGACCAAGATGGAATTTTCTTGGAGTCAGGAAGTATTAGGTTTAAAGAATAAACATTTTCTTACACCAGATTGTTAGGGAGTTAATGCACACGCGTTCAATAAACGCCGACTTTGATCCAAAGAATTTTTATACTTCTTTTACCTTCAGTTTTTATCTATATAGGTGTATCTCATTAACTACTTTACCAGATTCCAATAAAGCCCTATCACATATAAAATTTCATTTTATCTTCACGGTACACTTTGATGGTGAATAGATAGGTATTGCCTAATTTGCCGAAACCCAGAGAGGAACCTGATTCATAAATGAGTCCTTCCCGACTCTTTCCTGTGTCCTGGGAGGCCTAGGTTGGCCCCACACTGTTTCATTCAACCTTGAGATTGGCTATCAGCACTTCCAGTCTCTGGTTCCACAGGCCTTACAATTTGCTAACATTTTTCTTCTCTAATTCTTATTCCTTTGATCTGCTTTGACCTGTGCATACAAGACTGCCCCATGGCCTATTTCTGTCCCCTACCAATACTGCACGCCTGGGCATTTCTCCGAATCCCCATCAATTATAGTCTTGTCAATGTGGGGGCGTTTCTGTTTCTTGGCTTCAACAACCGGTTCAGATCTAACAGACACGTCACAAGCGCCTCCTAGGTGTCAGGCATGGTGCAAAGCAGTCTCATAGGGTGCTTCATTCACTCTTCATGGGAGTGGCATCTAAGGTTCAGAAACAGGGAGGAGCGTGCCCAAGGCCACCCCGCTAAGAAGTGGTAGAACATGGACGCGCTCTTCCTTCTCCGAGTCTGAGTCTCTGTTTGGTGTTGAACCCCACATGGTGGGCTGACACAGTGCCCGGTCCTCCGTCCATTTCCAGATAGAAACTAAGATACGTGTTCCGAGGAAGTCTACACTGCATTTCTCTGAATTCCAATTGAACATTCGTACCTGCCCCGATGGAAAGCCGCCCCAGGAGCAGGAACTCGGTTTTGACTGTGATGGCAGACACTACAATGACAGCCCCGGCTCTCACAGCTCCGGGTCCCAAAGCGAGTCCCATGGAACAACTGTAGGATGGGGTATTTTGCAAACAAGAGATTCCATTGGCAGACAAGCTTGGGAAATGGGGTGCTAAGTAATGTTAAACAGGATTTGACTCTGCAGAAGTTCTTATACAAACACGTGTGTTTGCATTGCCAAGGGAGGATGCGGGGGATATATACCACAGAGTTTCCCACATTTCTTGGTTCATGGGACCCCTTCTTCCCCTTTTAGACAGAACTCCTGCCAGGACTGGGACTCAGCGGAGCAGGGGTTCGGAAGCCCGGCTGTAGCTACTTTCTGCTGAGGATATTCCAGCTCTTCCACACATGGGCCCTGATAGCCACCAAAATGATCCTGGTCTTTGCAAACGGCCAATGGGAAGACTGAGGGATGTGTTGTTCCTGGCAGGAAAAGTCCTTTTCTTCGTGTGTAAAGATGGTGGGGTCGACAGGCCACCCCTGGACACTGCGGTTTCGGGGTCCTGAACGATGAGCAGAGCAACGCCTCATCCTCCAGAAGGGGAAAGTGAGCGCAGGGAGAGAAGCCAACTTGTCCTAGGTCACCTGGGCAAGACCACAGTCCTCGTGCTCAACACCCAGGGGCCAAACCTCTCCGAGTGCTGGACACCTTACACACTTGACCTTGTTGAACTTTTAAGAATGGTGGTGTACATAACTTACACACTCTTCAGAGTAATTGTCTATTAAGGTAGGGTTGCCAGGCCAAGTTCGGGTCAGCCAGTTGAGCTTGAACTTCAGATAAACAACAATGAGCACTTCTACCGAACAACTGTTCATTGCTTACCGGCATTTTTATTTGCTAAGTCTCACAATCTTGCATGAGTCCAAAGCCCTTGGGGGAACTTTTAGCCATAGTGCATGGAAAGGTTTTGATATTAGGTTCACATCCCAATCTGGCCACTTACAGATTCTGTGACCTTGGACAAGTCACTTAACCCCTCTGGGCTGCAGAGTGGTAGTAACAAATAAATAAAGACAACATAGGTGAAAGCTCCTAGTACAGTGCCCAGCATGTAGTTGGCCCTCAAAGATAGCAGTTTTAATCATTATTGCTTGCTTAAAAGAATGCTCCTTTCTTAAGCCCTTGTCCTGGTCAAAAAAGCATAAATACGGATTTGGAGGGAATTAATTGGGAAGGTGTACTTGGTCTGGGCAACCTGAGCACTCACGTCACCCACTACATCCAGAAAAATCCAGAGCCATAAGCAGTATGCGGACTTTGGCACGTGTGGCAGGCACGGCTAGGTGCCCAGCAGGGGCAGACCCAGGTTTTGTGGAATCAGAAGTTTTTGCTGTTTGGCGGTGGCAGGGTGTGAAGGAAAAGAACATAGAACTAAGTATGTAAAACTAGGTACAGAGCACCCGGAGGGACTGACAAACGAGATACCCTGAAGCTTCAGCTTCGGTAGCTCTTCGGTAAACCTGGTGTGACACCTGCCAAATGCCCTTTCCACGCTTCTGAGTATTTCACAGAACCCACATCCCGTCTGGGTGGGGCCGTGGACTAAATGTTTGCATCCCTCTGGAACGCATGGGTTGGGGCCTAATCCCTAATGTGAAGGTTTTTGGAGGTGGGGCCTTTGGGAAGGTGATTTTAAACACTATTCAGGCGAAAAAGAGCCTTTAGTCATAATGCTCCGTGTGTGACTTTATAAAACTTACATGTCTAACGCCTGCCCCCAAAGAACAGGTTCATGCAACTACGTCATATGTTCCACGCTGTTAAAGTGGGCTAGAGAGAGTGGAAGAAGCTTGGCTGTCTTGGAGCTTCTGCTCCAATGTTGGGCTGCGGCTTATTGGTTTATGCATTTTGATCACTCATCAGATGGTAGACAGACACTATGTTTATTGGGGTCAGACACCTAGCAGACAAATGGTAGAGTCACCAAAGTCTGGGAAGTGACATTGGCATGTGAGAAAAAAATTAACACTGATAAAAATCCGGGACCCTTCCTGGGAATATTTGTATTTTGAAAGACGGTTCACTTCTTTTTTCCCCAGAAGGACAGCTCTGTTGGTGGGATTTCAGCCAGAGGGACATATCAGTATGGGAGATCTCTTTGGGGTCAGGGGTACCCTTGCAAAGCTACTCAGCCTCATGCCACTGGCCACACTTTCTTGTCCTGGCAGAGACCCTCCCGGGGGTGGGCCTCAGTGATGAAACATTCTTTAAGCTTCATTGTAAGGCAAGATGAAGAAAGATGTTGGGAGCCCCATTGGTGGGGCTTGACCTTTGTACAACGCTGGAGAAGTGAGAAGAAAATAACTGAAAGAACATGACATCTGCCCCATTCATAACCATCTAGGTGGTAGAGCAGGTGTTTCCAGGTGTGTCTTGGTTGCCATGTCAACAGGCACGTCATTCAGCACCCACCCTGCTATTGTGGGGGAAACCCTCTCCTCTTCCTGCTGCCCTTTGTTCTGGGGTTCAGCTTCCTCAGCCAACTTTGGGTGAGTCTGGGCCCCAGGGAAGGAAGCCCTCGCTTCCCTCCCTGTCTCTCTATATCTAGAAACACATCCGCGGGCAGGGAAGGAAAGGCAGCAAAAGATCACTGACTTGAGTGTCAAACCGTAGGCCTGTTGCTTCCTGGCTGGGTGGCCGTGGCAAGTGAGTGTCTCAGCCTCCCCAGGCCTCAGAAAGTGAGACAAATGATAGAATTGTCGTCAGAGGGCTGTGCAAGGATCATACAAAATAATGCACGATCACGCTTTAGCACAGTGGTGAATGTTCAATCAATAGTAACTTGGATGGCTGTTCATGACCTGAACATTCAAGATATGAAATCATTCAAACCTTAGGGAGACTCCCGGACCTGGCACGCACCTCTCTCCCACTGTCCTCTCCCTGGTGGCCCAGAGTCTGCTTTGCATATTTCTCAGATGAGAAGGGGCTGTCCTTGTGGGGCCAAGTCCCCCACCGGAGGACGGCATTCAGAGGAATGGAACAGACTGGGTGCTGGAGTCTGATCTCTGCTGTGACTCACCTGCTTTGACTTGGAAACTGCCTGTGAAAATGGAGACAATAAAGCATTTTCCCCTTTTACTGCCCGGCTCCTATCTCCCAATTTATGAGGTTGGTAGGAGCAATGATTAGCTTGCAAACTCTCTGGTCTTTCTTGGCAAATATTCTCTGACAGAAGTGTTAAGGACAGCTGCAATTTACAGGTACGAAGATTTGTTTTCAAAGCAACTCTTCCCGACTTCCGGAACCGAAGACTCGGTTCTGTCTGACTCAGGCAGCTATAGGTGGACAGAGTGGGAAACTGAATCTTGGAGAACCAGGGGTCCAAGCAAAGGTACCTGTGCCCAGATCCATGTGCTCAGGAGCATTTGTTGACATCAAATGGGCAGCTGAAAGGTTGAACTAAACTTTTGCCAGCCTCTCAGAGATGGGGGACCTGAAGCAGGAGTTTGAATTCCATCAAGGGTAGAGATCTTGGTAAACTGTTTCCATATTTAGCTGAGACTCAGAAGGGTTCTGCCCTAGGGAAGAGGGTCTAGTGGAAGTGAACTGGCTGTGGCGCAGACTGTGGCCAGTCTTCGAATCATCAGGGTGGCCTTCTAACGTCGATCTGTTTAATTCGAGTAAATCGTCCCAGAAAGATAGTCCCTGCAGGTGTCTGATTGACACTAATGAAAATCCTCTTTGGAAGAACCTGACATCTTCTTAGGCCTCGAGTGATTGTAACAAATAGGTTTAAAAATACAGTATCCAATAAGTGATGAAAGATAAGCCGCACACCGAAGGAAGGACGAGGTGCCGTGAGTATGAGACAGCAGAAACCGGCCCCTGGGAACCACTGTGGTTAGGCTGACCAGAGACCGCACAACGAAACAATTGCACTCACTGTGTTTCAGGAGATACAAAGTAAGCTGAAAAATTGCGTCAGAAAACAGGAAGGGCTAAAAATGACACAGCAGATTCGAAAAAAACGCCAGACAGAAACGCTAGAACTGAAAAATATAAGAGATAAAATGGAGAATGTAATACATCAGATTAGATAGAGCGAACGAAAGAATTAACAGCAGTGAACTCTAAGACGCGTCCACAGAAAAATCTCCAGAAAAAAGGACAGGGGGTCAGGAAGCTGCGAGCTACCGAAGGTGGGCACCTTAGAATGTCTAATTGAGGGTTAATTCCAGTCCCAGGTGGAAAACCAGAATGGAGACAAGCTATCAATCGTGTTGGAGTGGCCAGTGAGCTAACAGGAGCTGATGAGCAGAAGCCGGCCAGGCCCCCTGGTCTAGTTCCTGCTCTGGGCCGTTTGCTGTGCGGGAGTTTTGTACTCATTGTCTTGTTTTTAAAGAAGATGAAAGCACGAGGCATGCAGTTCTCTCCTTCCCTCTTGGAAGCCTGAGAACTAAAAGCCTTGCAGGGGTTTTCCTTATAGAAGAACTGTCCTGGAGGAAGAGGGAGAAAGAGAAAAGATGTTTTGCAAAGTCTTGATCTTCAAGCTCCACGGCAAACTCTGAGCCCAAGGAGGAGGGAGATTGCTGAGTTGAGCAAGATTCTCTCCTCTTATATCCCCAGGCAGTTAAACAAAATTTGGTAACACAAGTCTGCAAGGTCCTAGGGGAACTGATTGTCCTCATCCTGTGGTCACTAACCTTCCAAGAAATAAATAACTAGTGTAGTCAAAAACATCTCCTTCTGGAGAGGCAAGAAGGGGAATGGGGTTAAAATCATGTGAGGCTGATTTTGTAGGATTCAAATCTCTGTACTCAGTCATGTACAGCCAGCAGCACTTTGAGTAGGCAATGTCTGATACATTCAATTTTCACACTAAGTTTCTATTAGTTCATGCAATAAGGCTAGATGTTATAACAAATATACCCTAAAAATTTCAGAAGTTGAACATGATCAAAGTTTGCCCCTCCCCTTACTGAACAGTCCAATGGGGGCATTCCTGGTAAAGGGGTGGTTTTTCTCTATACGGAGACTCAGTGACCCAGCCTCGGAAGGGCTACACGTCACTTCTGTTCCCATCTCAGTGGCCTAAAATCTGTCCTTGGCCACACCTGGGTGTAAGAGGGACTGGCCAATGGAATCCGTGGTTGGGCATTGTCTTTAAGCAACAACTTCACACTGTGTGAGAGGAAGCACGGATTTTTGATAGTCAGTGACAGAGACCAGAGTTGAACCTCGGGAGTCCAGTTGCAAATTTCATGTGCTTGGCACTGTGTCTCGCTAGCTAACAGTGATGGATGAGACATAGCTCCCAATGTCAAGAAAAAGACGATGTCAGGCGTGTCCTTGAGATTTTATTGTCAAGAATAAAGTACTCGAAATAAGCTAAGTAAGCACTTGAAGGCAAGTTCTTTCATAAGTTCTTCAAAGTCAGAACTTAAATGCTACCTTCTAACAGGGAATGAACCATGCTCCCCGCTCCCCTATCTTCCAACCACCCTGCTCCCTCCCACCTCAGGTGCTCTATTCCACGTGATCTTGAGTCTTTTCCCCATAGCACGACTGCCATCCGATATCAGGCACGTATTGGTTTTCTGGGGGACTGACTTTCTCCCTTACTAGAAATAAGCTCCCCGAAATCAGGGAGCTTGTCTGTCTTTCTGTGTCCCAGTGCCCACCATAGAGCCTGGCAGACAGCAAATCCCCAGCAGATTTTTGTGAAATGCGTGAGTAGGCACCTCTGCACAGCGTTAGCAGAGAGAGGCATTCATTTATTTCTTCTCACATTCATTTACTCGCATGCGAGTCAGTCATTCACTCACCCATCCATTCATTCATACTCATTCGTCCTTTCACTCCCAGGCTCTTTCTCATGCCAGAGACTGATCTGAGGATGGAGAGATGATAGTCCTTGGTCTAAGGGTAACTTCCTGTAGGTGGTAGTGTTAGAGCTGGAGGGACTCTCTAATTGTGAGTTGGGAACGGGGGTGTCAACTACTTCTTGACATTTTTGCATCTTCACTTGATCTGCTACCAAATGCATCGCTGCCCCTCCCGTTTGTAAATTACTGGTGCTCAGCAAGGAGACCGGCCTGGCTTTATGACTGCAAATCTGAACTGTATAAAGGATAAAAAGAGCAGAGAGTAGATTCACAACGGGTCAAGGTGCCAGGGCGGACTTGTCCTTCCTGTCTCACCTAGAGGGGGCCAAGGGCAGGTTCTAGGTTCACAGCAAAGCTGGCAGCTTTCTTTAGCCTATAAATAAAATGACCCAGCCATCCACTTGATGGCCAGACCATCCCAAATTCCTGATGCCACAGCAATGCCAGTGTCACAGCTGTACGCATGAATGTCCCCAAGGAAATTTCTAAAAAAAACTTTGAGTTCTTACTCTTCAGTGTTCTTTTTGGGCAGGCCAACCTAATGGGTATGACAGCTACTCCATTCTGATACTAATGAGTCACTAGTGTCACTGGTGACATGCCTGGCATGAATCAAAGCTAGGATTTGCCCCCTAAAGAGTGGAGCCTTTGACCTTCCCCACGGAAGCCTGCTCCAGCGCCGGCACCGAGGGGTCCGGGGCTGGGGGAAGATTTAGGGTGCAGACCGAGGTGCTCCAAGAACCACTCCCGTCCTTGGGGGGCACTTTCTCTTATAACCATTGTGATACAACTTCAACATCCAAAATTTAGAACAATGCAAACATGCAACAATGCAAACAAAGAAAATAAAAGTCACCTCCATTTCCACGTTCCCAGAGGAAACCAACTTAGCCTTTGGTATCTGTGCTTTCATTCTGTGTTTTTTCCCCCGTGTCTCGTTCTGTTTGTTTACAGAAATGGGATGACACTGTCTCTGCGAATTGCTTTCCCCCCTCCTGACACGTGGTGCTCGTTATTCCCTTTCAGCTCATTTGACTGATCGTCTTCAGCAAGACTATTTGGAACGGCTGCAGAGTATTCTATGACATGGCGGCATCCTCGTTCATTTGGGAAGCATTTAGGAAGCATTTAGGAATGCATTTGGGAAGCATTTAGGCCGTTTACCACTTTCCCCAGGATAACAAACGCCGTAATACTTATTTTTGAGGTTAGGCATCAAATGGTGCACACATTTTAAAAAAGTGTGACCCATTTTAAAAAAATTGAGGCACAGTTGACATAAATATCACATTAGTTTCAGGTGTGCAACACAGTCATTTGACACGTATACCCCTTATGAAGTAACCATCGTGACAATTCCAGGGACTTTCTGTCACCATACAAAACATGGCATTTTGTCACCAGCCGAATGGAGAAATCCCAGTGGCTCTAGCTGTGTAAATGAAAGCAAAGGCTGATTTAAGTAAAGTATGTGGGTGACATTAATATCGGTGAAAACAAAAAAGAAATGCTCATTTCTTTGAACAGACCTACTCCAAAAAGGGTCATTTTGATGCCAATTCCTTTTTCTTCTAACCGAACAGAGAGAGGGGGAGAGAGAGAGAGAGAGGGAGAAGATGTTTGCCTGGTACAGTGAAACCTGTAGGTTTCACTTCCTTTCAGGGTGCTTTTGCACCTGGAAATTTTACAGGAACTTGAAATATTCAACTTTATTTGAAAGGTCTCATCTCTAGGTCTGAGTCCCTCCTGGACTTTGCTGATCCATGCCTCCATCTTCTCTTCCCTCCATCTTCTCAAAGACAAGAAACGAACATAGAACCAAAGGCAGTTTCCTGGGGTGTCAGCCACGTGCCTTCTTCGAAGGACAGACATGTTCCGGAGAAGGGCCGTGAACAGCGATGCCCAGCTGCCGTACTGGACGGCAGTGACGACGGTGAGGTGCTGGCTTTTCGTAACCATGAGGAGTTTTCATTCTCGCTCTATTACCATGTGGGTTCAGCTTCAACAGTCAAAGGCGGTTTCTGGCCACACCAGCTGGGCTCATAAAAGTTGCTCAATGTATAGAATGTGCAGCAGGCAGTAAACCTGGCAGTTGGAACCCATCCACTTGCAAGGAGGGCATTAAGGTCTCTCCTTTGCAGATAAAGAGACAGAAATGGAATGAGGTTAGAACCGGCCCAGGATCACACACCCGGAAGAGGCAGCGGTGGGACTCTAACGCGGCTGCACCTGGATCCCGAGCCCGGCACCCTTGCAGGAGCCGCCTCACCGCCCCTGAGGCTCGTTGCTGACCCTGTGCTTTGCAGCTCAGCTTACAAGTATGCTTTAAACTCCTCAGGGTTGGGAAGCTTGGACTACTAAAGGAATTTTTTTTTGGTTGTCTGTGTTTTAAGGCTTCAGCCATGCCATTTCCTACCAATTATGAACCTCAATTGCCTGAAAAGCTTGGAGGTAAATATATTTTTAAAAATCCTAAGAACGTGTCAATGCCTTTATCTGAAAATGTGGGTTTTGGTGGTGATGGTGCAAGGGGTGGACTCATCTTCCAGCAATGGGCTTGGGGGCAGTTTAGAAGCTCTCCCCACGTTCTCGCCCCTCCCCTGCAGTTCCGGACGGGGGGCCCTACCAGCCCCCTAATCCAGCACCGGAGGGTGACACCACCATGGAGTGTCCAGCTGTGACGTCTGCTTCTCCCAGACACGAGACCCTTCTTCTCATCAGTGCTCTCCGCCTCAGGCAGCCCGCAGAGGACACTGGGCTCGGTTTCCAGCGCACTGGCCTCTCACTTCCTGTGCTCCTCTGCTCCCCTTGCCGCCCATTCCGGAGCCGCCCAAGCCGCAGATAACTAAGACAGAGTCCCCGGCACGAAGCAACTGAGTCTAGTGGAGAAAGGCAGACAGCAAACCTGAGCATTTAACAGCAAAACAATTGAAAAGGAGTCAACAAAAGCTACAAGGGTCAATGTGGCTAGATAGTGAAAAACACAATGATATTTAATAAGCAGTAAACATCATAGAACGACATGTCCACTTGGTGCCATTTACATTAAGTTAAAAATGATGAGCAACCTTGCACACTGTGTAGCAGTACAAACCTACACATGATAAACACCAGGTTTGCAAGGTGGTAACCACAAGGCGATAGGGAGGGGGCGACTGTTGGGGAAGAGGGTACGTGGGGGAGGGCGGGCTTCAGTTGTTTGTGTGACATGTTATTTCCCAAGGAAACCGTTATGCATACTGGCGTCTATGACATTACTCCTCATACATATTTGTAATAATTAATGTTTTATATAAAAGGGCAGGCATTAGAGATAGCACACACATACACATATAAGCCTACTTCAATTTTGTATTTAGAAATGCTTTCATGTCAGGGCACATGCTTGGCTTGCTGGCCAGGTCCCTGGTGGAGGGCGTGCAGGAGACAACCACACATTGATGTTTCTCTCCCTCTCTTTCTCCCTCCTTTCCCTTCTATCTAAAAATAAATAAACAAAAATCCTAAAAAAATGCATTCATGTTCATTGTAGTGAAAAGGCAGGAGACAGTATTAGGTTAAATCCCATGAAATGATCACTTTTGCAGGTTAAAAATGACCAACTATCAGCAATCTCAGATGGTTTGACCTAAGACACCAAAATGACAATAATCACTATCTCTGAGAGTGGGATTATGAATACTTTTTCCCTTTTCCTTTCTTTTTTATTCTTTAATGTCTTTTAAAAATTTCTACCGTGAGCACAGTACATTTTTGACCCCAGGAAAATTTCCACGGGAGCGTTTGACAGGAAGGAGAGAGCGTGGCCTTTCCGCTGCCCCCCTGTGAGCACAGGGCTCCCTGCTGTTCCCTTGCTGGGTCGGTCGCCTGTGAGGCAGGGCAGGGGCCTGGCACAGGTGCTGATGGTGCAGTGCCAGGTCATTTACACTGGTGATTGCAACAATGGACACCAAACAAAGATAATGTTATGGAGAGGCAAAGATAAATCCTGTTGCTCAAGGACTAGCCAAGTCATTGAATGAGCATGAGTGTCCAGGTCAGGAATCAGAGCCCCCCACCCTCACCCTGTGACCTTGCCCTCTCTCTAGTCAGGGGCCATTGAAGAAATGGAAAAATCAAGTCGGAGTCACATGGAAATAGAAACCGATGTCTTTTTTCCCCCTAGGAAGCAGTGTAGAATGTTCTGTTTAGTTGCCAGAAAAAGGAACCGTGGAGGATACAAACCTGTTTGTTTTGCACATACAAGCAGTTCTTTTTTTTTTTAAGATTTTATTTATTTACTTTTAGAGGGGAAGGGAAAGAGAGAGGGAGAGAAATATCAACGTGTGGTTGCCACTCATACGTCTCCTGCTGGGAACTGGCCTGCAACCCAGGTATGTGCCCTGACTGGGAATCGAACCACGATTGTCTGGTTCGCAGGCTTGCTCTCAATCCACTGAGCTACACCAGCCAGGGCACAAGCAGTTCTTATATGGAACATATTTCAGTGTTGTAGCCTTCAAGGCCAAGTGGGGAGGATGGGCAGTGGTGAGGTAGATAAAAGAGAGAAGTGAGGGAGACGGGGAGGGAGCTTGTGTTCATTGGACCAGGGCCATGATATCAATGCCTCAGAACCATTCTGAGTAGAAGCCATGACCGCTCTGGTTTTCCAGATGAGGGGCCAGAGCTGGGGAAGGTGGTGGAAAATGTTCCTGGTCACACAGGTTGTAAGCAACAAAAGTGGGATTTGGACTTGATTCAATCTGAGCACTCCAAACACTTTTCTTTCCAGTCCGCCATTGGTGAAGTGGGTGGGACGCAAAGAGTGCTGGAAATCCAGAGAAAGAAGGTAAAGTCCGGGAGAGAAAGCAGAACAGATAGAGGCACACAGGGGGGCCAGCCACCGCCACCAGCAAGAACCATAAATGGAAAAAGAGATAAAGGGTGACAAAGCTCTGTGTGCGTGTTCATGTGCAAACACACACACACACACACACACACAAGAACAACAACAACAGACATAGAAACACAGAATGACCGAGAGAGGGCGGGGGAGAGAGAGAGAGATGACTTTTGTTGGTCACATTCTTCTCTGTGGCCTATTAGGAAATGGTCACAGAAGATAATCAAACCGCGCTGCATTTTTAGAACATTAGGTACAAATAATGACATCAAAGAGTTGGCCTTGGTACTAGAAACTCCTACTCTGAACTTGTCCTTCTCAGAGACTCTGCCAGCCAGCCATCTGTACAGAACATCCACTTTGCCCAAGTGAACCTGTGGAGTGGGGCTGGGTGATGATCTGTGTATCGAGTATTTGACGTCTTCATATGCCCCCTCTGCCCATTAAAGAGAGTGATGTAACATCAGTTCCAAGTCTGGTATCGTATGGTCTGTGACGGTTTGGACACACCTTAGTTGACATTTACTTTTGTTTAGCAAGAACCCATCCTCACGGGACGGGCAAATTGAAAATTAAAAAAAGACTCCGTTGAGGGCAATAGGGTGAGAGAGGCAAGAGAGCAGGAGGCCAAGGGCTCAAAGCTAATGTCAACCTGAAATTGTCCGGAGGCGATAATCAAGCAAAAGCCTTTGCCTGGACTCGAAGAACTGCAATTTCAAGTACACAGATATGAGTAGCAACCCAAATAGTGCCCACTAGTGAACACAAGTCAGGGGTTTTAGAGGAAAAAGAAAAAAACCCAAAAGTTTGTGTAAATCACTTACAAAGAGTTTTGATTGGTGTTGGCAGCAAAAAGTGAACCTTGCTTGGCTAAATACAAGTGATTTCTGAGGCGAACAATAAGAAAAATTTCATCCCTGTAGCAAGTTTCAAATGTAGAAAGCAAAGGTAGAGACCTTGAGCTACCTGGGGTTTGGCCCAGTTCAAAGACCTTCTTTTGAGAAAGGTCTTTGGAGGCTGTCAGCCAAAAAACAAAGAATAGAGACCCAATCAAATAGCCTTACTCAGTAACAGTTTTAAGGCTGGACTGGACTGGGGACCGGGGAGAAGTTGGCCATACGTGTGACTAGGGGTTGTCTTTAGATCCGGACCATCTTGCTCTTTGGAGACACACCCAGTGTTCGAAGAGATTTTTCCCCAGTTGCTATATTTTGAGAATAGCCCACTAGAACATTATTTTCCTATTTGCCAACAGAATTGCCCTCAGCGGAGGAAAAGACTCCAAGCTCAGATTAAACAGATTTTTAAAAAGATTTTATTTATTTATCTTTAGAGGGGAAGGGAAGGAGAGAGGGAGAGAAATATCAATGTATGGTTGCCTCTCATGTGTCCCCCACGGGGAACTGGCCTGCAACCCAGGCATATGCCCTGACTGCGAATCCAACTGTGATTCTTTGGTTCACAGGCCCACGCTCAATCCACTGAGCTACACCAGCCAGGAGGTTAAACAGATTTTTAACAAAGTCCTGTCTAGTCACTATTTCGGACATAATACAGGAAGTAGCTGAGGGATATCCCCAAGCCACCAGCTAATTGAGTGGACCTTCTTTAGCAAGACAATAGGCCTAAGAAGAACAATTAACCATAATATTCCAAAAGCCTCATGGACAATGAGCATATCCATCTAGGTATTTAGGAAACTGTCAAGAATGTGGAATTATTGAGTATCCAAGAAGCTCAGCAAATGCATCGGCATGATGGAGCAGGTCCATCCTGAAGAGGATCAGTAACAAGGTCAGAGCAGGGTACACGGCCCTGAACCTCAGGGAGGCTGTCACAGTCAGGTGTCATCTATCTGCCTGACTTCCCAGTTAGTTTTAGTTTTAATTCTCCGGTCAGTGCAGCGGTCCCACTGGAGCCTTCTCTAGGTGAGAAACGTGAATCCGAGGATCGACACCAGTAAGTTTTGCGACACAAGGATCTGTGAAGAGTACCCGATGTGGTCCTTTCCATCGAGGTTGCAACAAATATTCGCGAAGGTGTCTTTTCCAGGAGACAAAAATCACCTGGTGTATGTAGATGGTGAGGTTTGTTGCCTCATCTCCTGGGAGCACACGGTGGAAAGACCGTTACCAGGGTGTGGTTTTTGTCTAAGGCTCCAACTATCCCTTTGCAGTAATGACGCACGTCTCTAGTTAGTTGAATAACGAAACCAGGGAGGGCCAAACGCATGGGTCGGCTGGTAATCATTTCAAAGAGTGACGGTTTGCGTTTCCCAGGGGGAGCAGTTCTCGGGTTGGAAAGGACCAGAGGAGGTGCTTTAGGCCAAGCTAGTTTTAAGGGCTCCAGGAATGTTGCCAATTAAATTTTAATAACGCCATTTATCCTACCAGTGCAGAGGACTGCGGGACATGAGCACAATGAAGATGCTGCAGAATAGACCAAACCTCACAGACTTGTTTCATAACATGGCCAGTAAAGCACAGGGGTGGCCAAGAGGAGGGAAATAATGATAATAATAATAATAAACAATGCAATAATTAATAAATAAATAATAATACAAGAATAAACTGTGTGTTTTGGGTACTCACGACTGTAAACCTACTTTTGCCAACCCCTACGCGTTCCCAGTCAGTATGTGGCTCTGAGGGTATACCCCACGTGAGTAGGGTCTTTCCTTTTCTTTTTTCTTTTTTCAGATTTTATTCATTTATTTTTAGAGAGAGGGGAAGGGAGTAAAAGAGGGAGAGAAACAGCAATGTGTGGTTGCCTCTCACACGCCCCCTCCTGGGGACCTGGCCTGCAACTCAGGCAGGTGCCCTGACTGAGAATTGAACCAGTGACCCTTTGGTTCGCAGGTGGGCCCTCTATCCACTGAGCCACACCAGCCAGGGCCAGTCTTTTCTAATAATATTTTTGCAATTGCTGAAGCTGAGGCTTGTGGGCAAAGGAGTGCTTCAAGCCAATAAGAAAATGTGCAAACTATGACGACAGATTCACAAACTTAGGAAAGGGGGCAGCTGGATAACACCTCTTTGCCACACATTGAGAGGTCCTATAGACAAGTCAGAACGCCCAGGGGTTATATGGACAGTCTTTTCTGGACTGTACTTAGGACACACAGGAGTACAAGTCAATTGTGCCCCTTTGGTGGCCCTTGAACTACCTTCCCACCAACACTAATCCATGAAACTTACAACTTTATCAGCTGCCCAGCTGGTCACCCAATAAGCCATTTCTATCAGGGGTCTTTTAATGGACACTCACGGGATAGGTGCCTCCTATGCAGGCCACACCATAAATTAGTCAGTGGACTGAGACTATGACCATCATCAGTCCAACGATGTTTTACCTTGTAGGGTGCCCTAGACTGAGCATCCTTAACAACAAGTCTTACATATTCCTTTGGGGAGTAATTAACGTTCGTTACGCAGGCCTTGGATTTCATAGATTTTCAGGCAGCTGTCCCCGCTGCTTGATCAGCCAAACTGCTGCCTTCAGCTTCTCCTGAGTCTAACTTTGAATGTCCAGGAACTTTGATACTGTAGAAGTTGGCTCGAGACTGGCAACTTATTAACAGAGAATCCATTCTTCATTTGAGATCCTCTAGAGACTTGAAATCCTCTCTGTTTCCAGAGCATACCAAAATGGGGTACGGATGGCCCCCAAAGGGGTAAGGACGGTGTGTGTCCAAGTTTGCGGTTTTACCGTTTCCTGGAGTGTGAGCTCCGCCAACCTTGTCGCGAGCTGAGGTGGCCGTCGGCGGCAGCAGATCTACCTTGGCCACCTGCAAAGAAGCTGCGATAGTGTGAGGTGTGGGAGCTCGGCATTCATTCTGGAAGTTCCCTTACGTTAGCTCTAGGGGTCAGTATTTGGTCAATGTCAAAGTGAAATGTCTCCTTTGCAGGGCTGAGATCATTAGAGTGGGGGAGTATGAAGTGGGGAGAAGCTAGTGACAGGATTTCATAAGACGTCAGCTCACAGAAAGATGTTGAGTGTGGTGGGAATTTAATGAAGCTCCCACTGCCCGAGGAACACAAATGGTGAGGGAAGAGCCCATGACTATTCCTTCTGTTATTTGGCAAGAGCTGCTGTGTCTGGAATGGCTCTCGGGCCAGGAGAAGGCCCTCTGGCTACTGAGTCTTAATGAAGTCTCTAATAGCGACTTTTCAGGAAAAGCAATATCCTTATTACATATTCAAGTTAGCTAGTAAAACAGGTCCCTCCCCAAAAGGCGATAGGGCTTCAATGGGAAGGAAGGACTGGATTTTGCTAGTGTACTAAAATATTTTATTAATCATAGACATAATACACAATTACCTTGCCCTCATTAAAAACAATTGCAGATAACGATGAGGTCCCATTCACTCTTTCCTCCCTCTTCATTCTTACCAATTTGAACTTGATCTTTCCAGACCATTTTCTACATATTTAAGTGCACACGCATACCTATTGAAAACACACAGTTCTTCCATTTTATGTTCTTGTTCTGTGTTACATAAAGGCTGCCTGGAATGGCTCGCTCTGCCACACACTTTTCCATTCAGCCGCATGTCTAGGAAGCTATCCATGTGAGTTCACGTAGGCCTACTTCATTTCCCCTCCACCTCCATCTTTTAACCTGCTCCAGACTATTTAATACATGCCTGGTCTGTAGTTTAAGAAGCCATTTTCCTATTGATGGATATTTGCATGGCTTTTAATTGTTTACCTTTATACACCATTAAGCCTTAAACATCCTTGGACATACCTCCGAGTGCATGTTTACAGGATTTTTAGGATAGATAATGAGATGTGGTATTTCTGGGTCATTGGGCTTCTAGAATGTCACCAGAGATGGTCCGATTGCCCTCCAAAGCGGCCAGGCTAGTTTACCTCCCGACGGCAGTGTGAGAGGTGAGCCTTGCATTTCCCCGCAGCCTGTATGATATGTTTTATGGTCCTGAAGCTGCGTTTCTTCACTAAAATTCTGCTAGTAACATTTTTTAAACTGATTTGTGCTAAATGCCATACAATGAGTTTTGATGATTTTTTAAAATGACCTCTGGTGAATTTGGTAAAGCACCCTGCTAATTCACAAGAACTCCTCTGCTCTGGCCTTTAGATTTGATTTATAGGCAGTATTCATGGCACACAGAGGGAGACGTGTTCTAACACACGCCCCCCAGCTGGGAGAAGCCTGCTCATTCGAAATTCCAGGCATGGGCTGGCAGGCTGAGGGCTTATGCAAGGACAGATGTCTCCAAGAAGGGCAAGCTTTTCTGTCACGACTTTCACGTGTTCGGCGTTTCCAGTCCGTGGTGACAAACCCTTCTCCCCCGGTTTCTAAAGTCTGCAGTGGCCGCGTTGACCCCTGAGCTCCTGAACCTTCCACAACCTGCGAGATGATGCAAAGAGCTTCATTAAGCTGCTAGTTACTAGGGCCCGGGGCCTTTGCATTTTTATTTAATCTTTACAAATCTCCCACCCCATCTTATGTCACCGTAGGCATTTTGCGGAATCGAAAACTGAGGTTCTGAAGTTAAATAACTCATGTAAGGCCAAAGGTTGGAAACGCAGGCCTACCAGGCTCTAAAATCTTCATGATCTGATCTAACACAGAGGAAGTTAAATAGGAAATCAGGTGAGAGCGATAGGGGACAATAGGGATGGTAGAAAGGCCCTATCAGTGACAGATATGGGAGGCATATAAGAGTTAACAATGAAACAAATTCATGTATGATGTAGAGTTCTTTACAGTTTATAACCAAGTACGTGTGTAGTATAACTCGGTGGTCAAGAGCATATACTCTGGAGCCAGATGGCTTGGCTTCAAATCCTGGTTCTGTTCCCTCTTAGCTGTGTGACTTTGGGAAAGTTACCTAACCTCTCTGTGCCTCAGTTTTCTCTTCTATGAAGAAGAAATTAAAAACAATACATGTTTCACTGGGTTGCTGTAATGATGAACAAGATAGTGTTTGGAAAGCAATGAGAATAGTACCTGGTACATAGTAAGCACCATAGAAGTTTATCATTATTATCTTTACTACTGGATTCGGCCTTCATTGTTATTGTTCCCATTTGACGGGTGAGGGAAGGGAAACTAGGGAGATTAAACAACTAACCCAAGATCATAGAGTCAGTCAGTCACAGACCTGGACCAGACTCGGGGCCGCTGCCATCCTGTGCAAGGGTTTTCCACTCCCAGCGCTGCCTCCCAACTTTACTAAATCCAAGTAGAGGGGTCAGTGCAGACCTCGGAATGTCTGTGCAAGAGAAGTCAGAGCCGGGCACAACCCTTGCTCTTCTTCCTGAGAATCAAAGCAGGATCCGCAGAGAAAGAGTCACAGGAACTTCAGCGCAGCGTGTAAAACTTCCCACAACAATTCAGTCCGACCCCGTTTCGTAATGCGTGAATCTACCGTTCCAATCTACTTCTCTTCCCCTCCATCCCAGTCCCTTTGGACACTGAGGGCAGCCTCCTAACCGGCACCCCACTTTTAACCTCTTCTCCGCTCTACAGCCAAAGACATTTCTATACATAAACCTGATCATGTCAGTTCCCTGGTTAAAACCCTTCAAGGACTCCCCATGGAGCTGAGGACTTGGGGTAAAACCCGTCCGTACACGCTGGGAGACTGTCCAGTGCTGAGCCTTTCTTCCACTTCCTGCCTCACCGTCCAAGCCCTGTGCCCTGTTGGACTGCACTTCCTCCAGTTCCTTTGAACTGAGCTCCGGTGTTGGAGACGCAAGGCCCTTTGCTCAGAAATTTCTTAGCTTGGCCAAGTCCTACTCATCCTTTAAGCTTCAGCTTAGAACTCAGCCCTTCTGGGAAGGCTTTCTGCATTTTTCTTTACAGCACCCTGTAGCTCCTCCTTAATAGTATTTGTTGAGTAGAATTGTGATTGCCTTGCCCTTGGCTCTAGGTCCCATTAGAATGTGGGCTTCCAGAGGACAACCGCCATGTCTCTTTGGTTGTGTTACACCTGGCACCTAGCACGGGGCCTGAAATGGGAGTTATTTACACATCAAAAATAAATACAAATGCTAATCAAAACTGAGGACGTGCAGGCTTTTGCCAAAGAGCAGCATATAAGTGGAATGAGAAAATGAGATCGTTAAGGGCAGACATCAGGAACATTGCCAGAGATGGCGACGAAGATTGCTTAGATGGCCAAGAGGAGGGGACAGTGGCATCACGATGGGAAGAGACAGTTAAGAAAGAGAAGCTGGGATGAGGGAGTAGAGGCCATTACTGCTGGAATCAGCTTCCAGAGCAGGTGAGTGTGGAATAGGTAACCGACTAACCTGCTACGCCTGCGTCCCAGGAAGACCCTCAGTCCAGACAAACCGAGGTTGTTCACCCTGGGCGGAATCAAGGTGACCAGAGGAGCCAGTAGTTTTGGACCAAGGCTCCATCTCCCTTGAATTATGAGGGAAAGTAGAGAGGCCGAGAAGGGCAGGGTAAATAAACGAAGTGTACACCTTTGAAACCAGGGCAAAGCTCTGCGCGTCTGAGCTGTGTGATCTTCCTGAACCTAGTTAACCCCTCAGATTCCTGAAACTTGGGATAATTAAACAATATGAAAGCGTCTCTCCTAAATGTAGGCTCACAGCTAGAGTTAAATTTTTTAGTTTCCATTCTTTCCTCGCTTTTGCCGCAACTCTCATCCCACTCTGACCAGTCTGTATCTTTTTCCCACGCTGTGCTCCCTGGACGCCCCGGCTCCTCATTTGGAGTACTACCCACCGCTAGGGGGAAGAGCAGAGGCAACAAAGATGTGTGCCTCTCTAGCCCGCCCAGGCGATATCTCTATGATCATCAAGCCCCGCGGAGGGGGCGGGGTTCTGCCACGTGACCGGAGCGCCTGGGGTCGGCGCAACCGTGGTGATCGCGTCGCCGTCGCTGGGCTCTTCGGCCGCTGCGCTTCCCTTTCTGTGGACCAGAGTGGCCGCCCCGCGGTCCTGCGGCTTTTCCTCCCGCTGCTGCGGGCCGCGGGGCCAAGGCCATGTCCCGAAAGCAGGCGGCGAAGAGCCGGCCGGGCAGCGGCGGCCGGAAAGCCGAGGCCGAGCGCAAGCGGGACGAGCGGGCGGCCCGCCGGGCCCTGGCCAAGGAGCGGCGGAACCGGCCTGAGTCTGGCGGCGGCGGCGGCGGCTGCGAAGAGGAGTTCGTGAGCTTCGCCAACCAGCTGCAGGCCCTGGGGCTGAAGCTGCGGGAGGTGCCGGGGGACGGGTGAGGCGGGCCCGGGAGAGCGGGGGGCGGCGCCGGGGGATGCGCTGGGCGACGCTCCGGGCTGGGCGACCATCGCCCATCCTCGTCCGCCCTCTCATTTCGGCGGCTCCGAGAGCCACCCGCGAGCCAGCCGCGCCCCAGGACAGGGGGTCCAGCGGCTGGAGAGACGGCGAGGCCCCTCCCCGGGGACGCTCGAGTAATCTCACGTTCCCCTTCCCCCCTCCAAAGGTTAATGGCGAGGGCCGTGAGGAAGCTGAAGAGGTGCGGAGAAAGAAAACCGGAGCAAGTGTTCTTTAGATCGGTGTGCAGGAAGGCCTCTTTGAAAGGTGACATTTAAGCTGAGTCCTGCAGGCATGAGATGCAGCCAGTCCCTTGAAGAGCGGGACGGCAAGTAGAGCGGACAGAATGACGGTCATAGAGGCGTGGGCTTCTCTTGGTATAACAGTTCGCCTCCTGGGAACCCTTACTATAAGGGGTCTCCTTACCCCCTTTTGGGAAATTAGGTCTGTGAGGGCCTGTTTTTGGCTGAAGGCAACTTCTCTGTTTATTTTCATGGGCCTCAGTTTCTCAGTAAGCAAAAGTACTTACCCAAGCTTCCTTGCGGTTTGGAATGGAATCTAGGTCCAGCCTTTATAGGGATGAATAAATGGGCGGGGGGAGAGTGGGAGAAAGGAAGGAAAAACGGATTAAGGAAAGGGGATGTGGAAACAGGAGCCTGGATGGAAGGAGGAGGGTAGGGGCGGAGGGAGGAAGACAGGTATTGATCAAGACCGTTAGGCACTGGCGCAGAATTCCCTTCCCCTACTTTCCTACACATGCTCGGTGCTGTAGACTAACTGGGTTTGGAGTTTGGTTGTATTTTATTCACCACCACCTAGCATAGCCCAGTACGTACGTAGAGGCATTCGGTGCATTTTTGTTGAATGAATGAATGAATGAATGATAGAAATATTATAGCGGGAGGCCAGCTAGACCCTCACCAGGGCCTCTCAAAGGGGCATTTGCTTAGTGAAGTCCCAGCAGTCTTTGCTTTGTTGGGTCTTGCTTTTCATGTAGTACTTTGATTTTGTTCAGATAAAAAGTTTATTAACTATTCAGGGCCTTATTTTAAGCAAACTCAAAAGCACAAGACACTGCTATGTACATCAAAGCACTAGTTGAGTATTTTGTAGTGGGATTAAGGTGGGGCTGTTCCTTGCCCAGGATTGGATGTTTGTGTCTGCTGTACTGGGTATGGTATTCTCAGCATTAGGGTGCCCAGGAAATGGAAATACTCAACAGAAGGCTGCTTAGGAGCAGGAATCACACCACAGGAAGTTGCAGGATCTTGAGGGAGCTTTCCTGATGCGCTGGGAGACCGGGGGTGGGGGTGGCACCTCCCCGCCCACTGCACCAAGAGCACTCTTCTGCAGTTAGCTGAGCAAGCGTTGGGGAAGCAAGGAGCTGGGACCACACTGAAGACTAAGATACAGAGTTCCTAGTGTAGTCAGAAATGTAACAGGGGGTCTCAAACATTTTGGTCTTAGGACCCCTTTACACTCTTAAAATACTGGGGACCCCAAAGAGCTTTTGTGTATGTGGGTTATAGCTAGGAATATTTGCTGTATCAGAAAGGGAGGAACATTTAAAACAAGATTACACAAACACATTGCGTTGGCTTAGAGCGATGGCCTGTGCATGAGGTAGCTTCCAGAGAGTGCTGCACACTTGTGGGAGAGTGAGTGTGACAGAGAGAAGCAACATCTCAGTGTTGAATTTGGTGGATGCCCTGATGGGCTCAGAGGTGCCTGACCCCCAGACCTTGCCGCACTTTGAGAATGTATTACGTATGTAAATAAAGTCTGATACATTCTCAGCAGTGGTGGATTATAGCAGTGCTGTTGAGGAGGACATGGCTGATGCTCCTTGAAGTGGTCAGCGCGGCCTTCTCGTTCATTCAGCAGGTTCTCCTCGGACGCACACTGTGCTCAGTGCCTCTCAGAGGTGGTCCTGTGCAGGCCGGGTCTCGGGGACCACTAGGAGCACGCTGGGAGGACGTTCCAGGGTGGGGGGTGACATGTGAAGGCACCAGAGGACATTATTTTTAAGAGGCCTACACGTTTTTAGGATGACATCATGTAGGGTGCGTGTTAGAAGTCGGGAGCAATGAGGCCGTAGAGGCCAGAGGTCAGCTTGACTGGAGTGCTCGTGTTTCTCACTTCCGAGGCCTTTGTTCTTTGGACAGTGGTAGGTAAAATGATAATGCCTCCTGTGCGGGCTCCACGAAGCTAACCCACTCTCCCCGAGGTTCCCATGAGGTGGACTGTGGCTCAGCCCCCCCTTAGTGCCTCGGCACTCTCGGCTGTGTGGTGGTAGGCTGGGTCACTGCCACCGAGGGCGTCTCCTGTGTATGTGGTGGGCCGGCAGGCGTCAGCATGTTCTTTTATTAATATTTATTGAGCACTCTTTGGGAGGTATAAAGTTACGGTAATATAAAAAAATAATTGACAGTTGTCACTCTTCCGTCTTTCCACTCTGGTCTGATTACAATGTGGAGAGGCCTGAGAGAGCGTCTTGCCATGCGAGCGTACCCATTGCGGGTGGTACAGCCCTTCTCGCACTCTGGAGCCTCCGGGTGTTTGGGGAGAAATTAGCCGGTGTCCCCTGAGTCTGGTGTTTCCATGAGTTGAGTCAGTTTTGCAAAGATTAACCAGGGAGCTATTTATAGGGTTTTGTAATGCATCATGGGTCATTTTCCTGTTTGTTATGTTGTCTGGAAAGTGCACCCACGTAAATTGGATTCAATTTCAAAACAAGAAAGAAATATTTTAACCTTGATGTTGTCCTTAAGTCGTCATTGGCTATATGTGAAAAGCATCTCTAGTTGCATTAGGCAGTACAAGCAACATCAGCATCCTGTGAACCGTATCCAGTTGTAGTTACTCCATGTACCCCAAGTTACATAAGTAATGAGAGTGTTCCAGAATTAAAACGTTAAAGAATCACTGCTTTTAGCCATTTAGCTCTGTCTCAAAACACGTTGTCTTATTTTTTATGTTGTTTCTGTCTCGGTGATGGACGGGCACTCACACACCATCTTGCCTGTTAGTTACCTGTATCGTCCGCACAGCAGCCCCATCTCTGTCTAGCATGGTGGTTTTCAACCCTGGTGACGCCGTAGAGTCACCCGGGGACCTTTGGGAGCGATGCAGTGCCGGGCTCTCCCCCAGATTGGCCACACCAGCGTCTCAGGCAGTGCAGCCTGCTTATTGATCATTTTCTAAAAGGTCCAGAGGTGATTTTTATGTGCAGCCATCATTGAAAACCACTGATTTATTAGAGTTTAGAATTTTAGGCTAGTGTTTCTCAGACAGCACGCAGCAGAGTTACCTGGAGGGCTGGCTGAAACGCTTGGCGTGACTCGATTCCTGGGCCCCAGCCCCAGTCTGATTCAGTAGGCCTGGGGTGGCTCCGGAGTTTTCATTTCAGACAGGTTCCCGGGTGATGCCAGTGTTGCGGGGACCACACTTTGAGAACCAGTGAGGGAGAGCAGTGCTGCCCAACAAATTCAGTGGAAGCCGTGTGTGTGATTTAAAGTTTTTCCAGTAGCCACGTTAAAAAACTACAAGGAAACAGGTGAAACTATTTTAATATGTGTTTTAAGCCACTCTATAAAGTATTTCAACATATAATCAATATAAAAATTTTTAATGTGAAATTTACATTTAAAAAATACTATTCAAAATCCAGCACTCTACCCCCACAGCACGCCTCAGTTTGGATTAAGCACATGTCGCGTGCTGAGCAGTCACGCGTGGCTGTGGCTGCCACACTGTCCCGTGCAGAGGGACGGGGTTCTTCAGGGAGAAGTGTACAGGATTCGGAGTCTGTGCAGTTTGTGCCCATAGAGCTGTAAGCTTCCTTTTATTCACTAAAACCGTGTCTCTGTAGCTCTGGCGCTCCAGTTTTATATTATTGTACGAGTGTAACATACCTTCCATCTGAACGTCAGCAGTCCTTTGTGTTCGTCGGGTAGGCAGTGTAAACCGTATCGTTTCGCCCTGGCTGGAGTGTCGAGTGGGTCGAGCGCCAGCCTGTGAGCTGAATGATTCCCAGTTCAGTTCCAGGCCACAGCACATACCTGGGTTGCGGGCCAGGTCCCTGGTTGGGGGTGCGTGTGCGAGGTAACCAGTCAGTGTTTCTCTCCCTCTCTTCCCCTCTCTCTAAAAAAATAAATAAAATCTTTAAAAAAATTCCTATCATTTCATCTGAACACTTCTCTCCTACAATGCAGTAACCAGAATGGTACCCAGCCCTCCAGCTGTAGACTGACCTCAAAGAATAGAACAGATCCTGCCTGCACGCCCCCACCCCCGCCCTTTTGTGCGTGCGGACTGGGATTACTGCAGCCCAGGAACCCAGGAGTTTTCCTAACAGTAGTGGCTCATACCAAATGATGGAGCCCAGAAAACCCTTACCTGCTGCCGTGCATTTGGTTGTTTTGGGGGATGCAAATGCAAGGCCTTTACATACGTCCCAGTAGCGCTGTAGTTCTCAAGGGGGGGTGACTCTGCTCCCCTGGGGGACGTTGGGCAATGTCTGGGGACATTTTTGGTTGTTGTCACAGCTGGCGGGGAGGGAGGTGGTGGTGGTGCTACTGGTATCTAGTTGGCAGAGCACGAAGATGCTCCCGAACATGGCACAGTTAACAGGACGCCCCCAACAAGAATTACCCCCAAATGTCAGTAGCCTGGGGGTTGAGGAGCCCTGTGGTGTGTGATGGGTGAGGGCGTGGCCTCAGGAAACAGCGGGGTACCCCGGAGCTCCTTCGGGCGGTGATTGCTCTGTTGGCCCCTGTCAGAAAAGGGGGTGATTTGTCTCTCGATTTTTCATTTCAGTGATTTTTAATGAGCTCAGGAAAGTTTGGTAAATAATAGAAAAGTATTAAAACAATATATATGTCAACCTTTACTTCTTTTTTAAAAAAATATATTTTATTGATTATGCCATTACAGTTGTCCCATTCCCCCCCTTCACTCCCCTCCACCCTGCACACCCTTCTTGGGTCCAACTTCTTTGGGACTCTCTGAGCTTCCTGGATTTCCTGGAAGTCTATTTCCTTTGCCAGACTGGGGAAGTTCTCCTTTATTATTTGTTCAGATAAGTTTTCCACTTGTTGCTCTTCCTCTTCCCCTTCTGGTACCCCTATAATTTTGATGTTAGAACGTTTAAAGATGTCCTGGAGGTTCCTAAGCCTCTCCTCACTTTTTTGAATTCTTATTTCTTCATTCTTTTCTGTTTGGTCATTTTTTTCTTCCTTCTGGTCCTCTCCCTTGATTTGAGTCCCAGTTTCCTTTCCATCACTATTGGTTTCCTGTGCATTTCCCTTCATTTCAATCAGTTTAGCCTCCATATGTTCCTCTAATTTGTGGATAAAATCAACCAATTCTGTGAGCATCCTGATCACCAGTGTTTTGAACTGTGCATCTGAAAGGCTGGCTATTTCTTGGTCACTTAGAATTATAGGCTCTGGGGCTTTGAGCTGTTCTTGAGTCATAATGTTAGGTCTGTTTGCACCTGTTATGTCTGAGGGGCGGAGCCTTAGGTGTTCACCAGGGGGGTGTGATGCTGTACATGGGGGCGGGGTCAGAGAGGGGAAGGAAAATGGCGCTTTGCTCTGCTCTCTCAGATTTCTGTCCCTTCTGCTGCTTCTCACAAGCAAATTGGTCTCCTCCGGTGCTGGTTCCCGGGTGTGTGGGCCTGTGTACTCTTCAGGACCCTGTGGGTCTCTCCAACGAACTCTGTCGGCCTGGGAGCCTCTCCCGGAACCTCGACTCTGAGAAAGTCCAGTTGGTGCTTTTAGGCTCTTATTCCCGTCGCTGAGGCCCTAGCCTGCCGGGTCTGTCTCACTGTTCGCTCCTTCGTTTGGTTTATCTGCACGCGAATGTGTGACCACAGTCAGCCACCTGCCCTGCACCCTCACTGGGTCCTCCCGTCGCCACCCCACGCCTGCGATCCACCAACCACCTCCCCCTCCGCTCTTGGGTCGGTTGGACCAAAAGATCTTTCCAGCCTGACCCCGCTCCGCCGATGCCTCTGCCCCTCTTACTGGTCTGGCTGAGTGGTTCATTGTTGTCCAACTTCCTGAGTTGGGATCAGGATGATCCTGATGCTCCAGTTGGATCCTGGTGATCAGGATGCTCAGGTCAGTTTTCACTGTTTTGGCTGTGTTTTTGTTTCTAAAACTTTGCTATCTTTAAATTTAGTTGTGGGAGGGGCCACAGTGTTTCCACCTATGCCTCCATCTTGGCCGGAAGTCCTCAACCTTTACTTCTAATTCTACTACCTTGGAGTAACTACAGCTGACATTTTGGTGCCTGGGTTTGTGTCCTGGGTCCACCACCTCCTGGTTACGTGGCCTTGAGCGAGTTGTCTGGTGGGATAGTACTAGTGCCTGGTTCTGAGTTGTGAGGGCTGAGCACACTGACGCCATGTGGAGTGTGCACAGCAGTCCCCGGCACATGGGGAGAGGTGTTAGGACATGGTTTCGGTGTTCTTGCTTCGTGTACGTCTGTGTGCGGTGTGCAAGTGAACGTGTCTGAGCTCACGTGGTGTGGTTTTATACCTGCTTTTTTTGGCTTAAATGGGGAACATTTGCCCGTGTTACTAAGATTTCTTAGAAAGCATGTTACTTTCTGTAGAATACCATGACTTTTCATACATTAAATGTAAAAATAAATAAAGACGTAATTGTGGGCTAACTACACCCCTTACGCTGGATTATGGAATAGGTGTGGTGGCGGCGGATGCTTGCAGGTTTAAGGAAAGTTTGAGGGGAAAGCTTAACTTTGGAATGCTTCAGTCATTATCTTTTTCTCTGTGGCTGAGAAAAGACTGCCTGTTAGATTTAGCAGCAGATACCTCAGTCTGCTGTAGCACACGGTGTTCTAGCCTCTTCCAGAGCCTTGCCTCCGATCGATGCACAGCTTCTTGGTTCCTAGTTTATAGAATCTCTACATTTTTCCTCCCCCCTTGCAAAAAAATAGTATAAATCCTTATATGTTTGAAGAGATTCCTGCCTCTATAAAAATAGATTGAAAGTTGAAATAAAAATTTTCAACTTTCTATTGAAAATTTGTTTTTCTGAGTTGAAAATGAAAAAACGAAACTACTCTTCCTCCTGTGCATTTACGTCTGACGTCCTTCTGGAAGGACTGATACATTTATATTTTGGAATTAGAGTCTCATGGGTTTTCATGTGGAAGAGGGAACAGTTTGGTGTGAAATGGGGCAACTGTTGGGCTTCAGAACGGCTTGTTTGCGTAGCTCTAAGGAGACTGGGTTGTGTGTGTCTTTTTCAAGCTCTGTGTCTCTTAGCTCTGTGTCTGATATACTTCGGAATTTTATGGTAGAAGTCTTCTGGGGGTTTGAAAGTGATGATAACTCTTAAAGCTTAATTAGCAGCATTTTAATTTTGGAAACCAGACAAAATGACAATCAAGTTGTTTGTGTTTCAAGTTTTCACTTGGCAGGAGTAGCAGCAGCCCTGTGGCCCCTGGGTGACAGGGGAGGACCTGGGAGGCAGGACAGTGCCACGGCCAGTGTAACCACGCCTCATCCGAGTGCCCCGGTGTTCTTAGGGCCAAAGCAGGGTGCCGAGTTCAGTTGCTTGTATCGGGAGCTTGCCAGAGGGTCATCTTGTGGCTGCTGTCTGCTGGGTGACCGATGAGTTAGCTGGGCAGCTGTAGTGAAACCCGTTTCAGGAAAGAGGCAGTAGACACGATTTGCCACTTGGAAGAGCGTCTGGGAGTCAGAGCCCTTGTGAAGTGGCCTGCAGTGTCCGGACCCTGTGTTCAGGCCGTGCGTGTATCACCGGCCTCACCTGTCAAAGCAGCTGAGGCCCAGGAATGTTTAACGACTTTCCTTCGTCAGCCGCCGCTAAGTGGGGAAAGCACCCTGGTTTGTCACTTGTTGCGCAGGTAATGTTGTTGGACACCTGCCCTGGTGCTCTCCCCTGAAGTCTGGGAAGGATCAGGGGGTGTTCGTTGAGGCTGCCTCTTTCCTGTGTATGAACGATTTCTACGGGTGGCCAAGCGTGAGACATTGTTGGTTTAGATGAGCTCAATTAATTTTTTAAAGGTTTTGACCAGCGTTTTTGTTTTGATAGCAATTGCCTGTTCAGAGCCCTTGGCGACCAGCTGGAGGGACACTCACGAAATCACCTCAAGCACCGACAGGAGACAGTGGACTACATGGTAAAGCAGCGGGAGGATTTCGAACCCTTCGTAGAAGACGACATTCCCTTCGAGAAACACGGTAGGTTTGCCGTGGGACGCTGGGTCCCCCAGGAGGAACACCTTGGGTAACTAAATCCGTCAGCCTCCCCGCTCCCAGCCAGAGATTTGGTTACGTAGGGGACGGCATGTATTGGACAAAGTCTTGTCTGCTCTGTAACAGGCGGCATGCTAGGCAGTTGGGATTCAGTGGGTTTCATGTGAATGCCCTTAATAAAAATGATGCTGTGAAGTGACGTGGGGGAAGCAGGCTATAAAGGAGTAGGCGTAGATTGGTCCTGTTTTTTAAGGTAGATACACTAGAGAAACTCCGGGAGGACACAGACATTTTATGGTTGTTTATCCTTGACTCCAGTTCTTTTCAGAAACCACTTACTCTTTAAACCCCTCTGAAGGGGAGATAATAGTAGCACCTATTCTCGGCTCCTTTGGGGGAGATTAAATTGAACGAGATAACTAAAATTAGTGCTTAACTGTTAGCCATCTGGGGATGATGGGCCTGTGTGTATTTTCAATTAGTGTCTGTAGATTCTTCTGATTTCATTTCTTAAACTTTTTAAATGTTTGTTTTTTTATTATAGGAGGGGAGGGAGGGAGACGGAGAGGGGAGCAGAGAGAGAGATCAATTTGTTTTTCTACTTATTTTTGCATTCATTGGCTGATTCTTGTACGCGCCCTGACCGGGGATCGAACCCACAGCCTTGCTGTATCAGGACGGTGCTCTAGTCACCCAAGCTACGTGGCCAGGGCTGTGCCATTTCCTGATTTTAAATGATCATGTATTACTTCTACAATCAGAAAAATCAATAAAGTTATTTTAATTTCTCACCAAAAATCCAGACACATCCTGTTCTATTTGGGGCACATCTTTTAGTGATTTTAATTAATTCCGTATTAGGCACAAATCTAGTAAGAAAATGCATCTGAGCTTTTAAACTTTAATTTGACAGGTACTTACTGAGGATGTACTATGCCAGGTGCTGATATATTTGTTTTACAGTGGCGTTTTCATCATAGGATTCACAGTCTTATCTGTGTCTCACCAGGGAAGAGAGTATTTCCTGTGCTCAGAGCTCTACTCTGGGGACCATGTCCGGAAGGAATGGGGAGGCAGAGGAGTTGGGGTGCCCTCCACACTGGCCAGATGAAAGAGGCAGCTGCTGGGGGTGAGGAAAGGGGTCCAGATCAGGACACAGCTGGCAGTTGGATTGACAGGGCTCACTGGAGGTAGAGGGAAGGGAGAAGGGGACAAAGGTGACTGTGTAGGTTCCATCTGGGGAGTGGCTAGGGAGCTGCGCTGTTAGCAGGGGAGGGGGCAGCTGTCAGTGATGGTAGCTCACAGGGGATGGACTCATTCGATGGGCACCAGCAGCAAAGGGGATGCAGCAGCCAGACGCCCCGTGAGTTGTCGCTGCCCATCACCGAGCTGATGGTCCTGCTCCCTGTATGCGTTTGGTCTGGCGCACAGACACGGCTTACCAGGTGGCCAGCAGCCCACGGATTAAACGTGGGTCTGTGGGGCAAGTTTTGGAGTTTAGCTGCAGAAAGTGAATTGTGTCATTGATCCAATTAAAGTAGTTTGGATGAGGAGAGTGGTTAGCCCTGGCTGGCGTGGCTCAGTGGATTGAGCTCGGGCCTGCGAACCAAAGGATCGCAGTTCGATTCCCGGTTAGGGCACATGCCTGGGTTCCCAGCAAGGGATGCACGAGAGGCAACCACACATTGCTATTTCTCTCCCTCTCTCCTTCCCTTCTCCTCTAAAGATAAATAAATAAAATCTTTTTTTAAAAAGCGAGTTTTTAGTTTGTGACTTGAAATTCCACTTTAAACATCTTCAGTGAAGGTCATTGGTAGATTTTGGGGTGAGATAGGGCAAGGAACTTGTGTCCAGGGTGAGTCACTTTAGATGTCAGTGGGAAAACATTTTCTTGAAATGTCACAGTGCATCCCTGATTGCTGTTTGGTGCTTCGTAAAGAATTTGAGCCTTAGAGTGAAAGGTGGCTCTGACTGCTGTAGCGATGTGGAAGGAAACTTAGAAGTCTGCACGTTCTGTGTGCGTGTCACTTGAAGACCAGACTTACTGCGTTGTCACTCATATCAGAGTTTTGGGTCTCGAATGTCCGCCTGCCTTGCCACGCTGAGAGTCTTGAGGGCGGGGCTGTGTCTCTTCCCGGCATGGTGACGCCTGGCCCATGGGAGGCTCTCGGAAGATACTTGTTGGCTGAATAAATGAGAGGCTCACTTAACTTTTCAGGACTTGGTTGCCCTCTCATCTTTCTGTATCTTTTAGGATTATTTCCCTTTAGATGATGGCTTTGGAGAATTGGCAGTCTTTTCCCCAAGTGTGTAGATATACAGATTAGAATCCTGAATGTTCTTAATGCCTCCTCTCTGTTCCTCCCCATGCCCGGTCATTCAGCGAGTCTCGTCATGTCCACCTCAGTATTTTTTCCTCTCCTCTTAGCACCTCAGGAGGTCAGGCCTCTGCGGTCCTGTGGATGTTTGCCTAGATTTCTTCAGTGCTCTTTTGACTGGTCTCCTTGCCCGTTGACCTGTTCAGTTTGCTTTTTGCAGCAGTGTAGTGACCTAGATGCACGTCTAGTCCACCTTTCCCCTGCCCACAACCCCTTGACTGCAGGGTAAAGTCCAGCCTCTTGAGACCTTTGAGAGCCGTGATTTTCTTATTTCTCTTTCCTCGTCTCCCACCCTGCTCTCTTAGCATTCTGAGTTTCCGCGGACTCAGGTGTGCTGCCGCCCCTCCCCTCCCTCCATCTCTCCTCTCTGCCTGGAACATCATTTCTCTTCTGTGTCTCTATCTTCCACTTGTCACTGGGGAATCAGCCTAGCCGTCTAAGCTGAGTCTCTGGTAACACCTGCCCCCGCCCCCCCAGCTCCTGCCTCAGTGGCTTACGACCCTGATCTGGGTTTGCAGGCGTGGGGGTTCCGGAAACCACTCTCAGGTTCGATAATTTGCTATAAGGACTCAGAGAATTTACTGAAGGCCCTTATACTCACAGTTACAGTTTATTGCATGGTGAGGCTATAAGTCAAAAGTAGTCAAAGGGCAGAGTCTGGAAGCTTCTGTTGTCCTGGGGATGCATTACCCTCCTGGCATGTGTGTGTGATGCAGAGTTGTCAGCCCTGAAGCTCCCCCGAACTCGGTGTCCCGTTTCGTCACGGGGGCATTACTGATTGATTGCCTCGTTCCCCAGTTCTCACTTCCGGCTGATGTCACATGGTCAGAGTTGAAGAGCCCACTGTGACTAGCACAGACCTTCCTGTCACTTGGGAAACTTGAAGGGTTTAGAGGTTATCTCCCTGGGGCAGAGGTCAGACCTTTCTTTGGGCAAGGCCACGTTCTTTACCTGCATCCCCTTCCTGTAGCCCTTACACAGCAGCAGTACCCGTCTTCTGGTTTGCCTCCCACTGACTGTGACCTTCTCAAGGGCACACTGGGACAGGCTGTGAAACAGAGTCACCAGAAGCCAGGCCCTTGGAGTCAGGCTGCCTGGGCTGTAATCTCAGCTCCGCTGTGTACTGGCTCTGTTAGCTCAGGCACAGTTATAAATTACTCCGTATAACTCGGTTTCCTCATCCGTAAAATGGCGTGCATGATAATGCCTCTCAGAGCGTCGTTTTGAGGAATAAAAGTGCTAATCGTGAGGAGTAAAGCAGTGCTGGACACGTAATATGCATTCATTAATGCGAACTATTATAATCACTATTTATCGTTACATTTCCTGGGTCTTTTATAGAGGTAGGCTCACAGGAAGCATTCAGCAAATAAGTATTGAAGAAGTAAGTGAGTGAACCCTTTCTTTGTGGACGATTGGTGTGCTTTTGAGCAGCAGTCTGCGTGCTGTTCAGCATCCGGGTCCCTGGACTCGGCCAGAACTAGCAGACTTTTTAGAGGCGCACCCTTGTTTCTCACTGTCTGGGGCTAAATAAGCACCAGAGCTTGCATTTGGGTTTTTCTGTTATAAAGACTTTAGTTTTCTCTCCTGTTTCCATGCAGTGGCCAGTTTGGCAAAGCCTGGTACCTTTGCTGGCAATGATGCAATTGTGGCCTTTGCAAGAAATCATCAGTTGAATGTGGTGATTCATCAGCTTAATGCCCCGTTGTGGCAGGTAGGTCACCGAGTCAAGAGCTTGTCTTAAGCTCTTCTTCAGTTGCTTTGGGGACATCCTAAATGGTGGGGCGTGGCCTCTGCTATTGAGCCATGTAGGGCAACTTGGACTGTGAACCTGACCGAAGACCGGAAGCTTGTGGTGGCTTGGATTACTCTGTGCCAAGTTCACATGGAGTCTGGAATATGTAATTCAGAAGCCTTTAGGTGCCAGAAACATTATTCAACATGCAGTTAATTGGGTAGTTTGGGGGCAGAGAGCCTAATGTAGAACTACTGTTGATAATTCTGTAAAATATCTAAGTGATAATACAAAGGGCCACAGAAGTTTAGTTTGGACTATGCCTAGTCCCACATACATGTGTGTGTTTTTAGGTGAGGGGAAATGGACCAAATTTACCCCAATAACCGTTGCTAAAAAGAGTGTTCTGACTTCACGGCCTAGGATGTCAGATTCCGTCCCACTGGTCAGCTCAGCCGTGTGCGTGGCCCCCGCGGTTTCTGGGCAGCAGCTGAGGTTTGACAGCAGGCGCCACGTGTGAGCTGTTGGACGGCAGAACACGTCGCCGAGCCATGTAGTTCCCTTTTATTTCCAGGCTGCGAAGCGCTTTGGGACCCTCAATCGCCCTGACCTCCCTCCATCAAACCCAACATTCTGTGTGGAAGGTCAAAGCCTGGGTGACGGTGTGTGGGCCACCGCCCCGCGCTCTTCGTCCTCATGGTCAGAGTGCTTCCTGCGCTCTGCAGCCCCACCCCTGCAGGGGGGGCGTGGGATTTGTCAGCCCTCCCCCCTCCGCTACCCCTCCACTTCTAACTTGTTTTTTTTTTTAAATTAGAAAGGTCAAACACATGAATTGTAGAAAAATTTGAAAATCCAGAAAAGCCAATACAGGCAAATAAAATTCACCCAGAGCCACATTCCCTAGAGATGGTTACTGTTAACATTTAGTGTGTATCCCCGTCACTCACACACTCTGAGCTGTACAGACATTCATACGGAACTGGGAAGATAGGTATCACGGGGTGTTTATGCACCCTTCAAACACACCTGCACACACTTGGACATGTCCTTGCATATGTAGGCACACACTCGTGTGTCCCTGTGTATTACTGTGACAAAGGCAGCGGTGGCCTTTTGCTCGCTGTTTTCATGCACCATCGGCCCGTATTTTCCTGTGTAAGTTGTTTAACCCGTGTGACTAAGCGGTGTAACCTTTGCTTATTAAGAATAAAGGTGAGTGGACTTCCGCCAAGATGGAGGCATAGGTGGAAACACTGTGCCTTCTCCCACAACCAAGTTTGAATACAACAAAGGTTTGGAGAAACAAAGACACAACCAAAGGACAGAAAATTGAATTATACGGAAGTCTGACTACATCTAACCGCTCAATGGGGATGGTAAGAGGGGCGGAGCCAGCAGCGAGCAGGGTCGGGTAGGACAGATCCCCCGACCCAGGCGCGCAGGCAGCCAGAACCAGTTGGGATGCGGGGCAGACTGACCCTGGTCGCACATTCGCGCACAGTGAGACGGACCACGCAGGCCCCAGGGGGCGAGGGCTGACAGCGGTGGCACACTCTCATGCAGCAGGACGAAACACGAGGGCCCGGTGACATCAGTAGCTGCGGCACCTGTGGGGGCTGCTGCGGCGGGCAGCAGACAGGACGCCATAGTCCCTCTTTGACCCCGCCCCCACATACAACGTCACAACCCATCGACTTAGTTGCCCTGTTCTAGTGAACACTTTAGGGTTCTGATCCTGCTATGGAACAGGCACGAACAGCCCAAAAGATGGTGCAAGAAGAACTCAAAGTCCCAGAGCCAATAACTCTAAGCGACCGAGAAATTGCCAGCCTCTCAGAAGCACAATTCAAGACACTTTATCAGGATGCTCACAGAACTGGTAGATTATAGTCACAAATTAGAGGAACAAAGTCACAAACTAGAGGAACATATGAAGGCTAAACTGATTGAAATGAAGGGAGATGTCCAGGAAACCAATAGCGATGGAAAGGAACCTGGGACTCAAATCAATGGAATGGACCAGAAGGAAGAAAGAAACATCCCACCAGAAAGGAATGAAGAAATGAGAATTCAGACAAATGAGGAGAGGCTTAGGAACCTCCAGGACATCTTTAAACGTTCCAACATCCAGATTATAGGGGTACCAGAAGGGGGAAAGAAACAGCCACGAGTGGAAAACTTACTTGAACAAATAATAAAGGAGAACTTCCCCAGTCTGGCAAAGGAAATAGACTTCCAGGAAATCCAGGAAGCTCAGAGAGTGCCAAAGAAGTTGGACCCAAGAAGGAACACACCAAGGCACATCATAATTACATTAGCCAAGACTAAAATGAAGGAGAGAATCCTAGAAGTAGCAAGGGATAAGGGGACAGTCACCTACAAAGGAGTACCCATCAGACTGTCAGCGGATTTCTCAAAAGAGACCTTATAGGCAAGAAGGGGCTGGAAAGAAGTATTCCAAGTCATGAAATCCAAAGACCTACAGCCAAGATTGCTTTATCCAGCAAAACTTTCATTTAGAATGGAAGGACAGATAAAGTGCTTCTCAGATAAGGTCAAGTTCAAGGAGTTCATCATCACCAAGCCCTTATTATATGAAATGCTAAAGGGACTTATATAAGAAAAAGAAGATGAAAAATATGAACAGTGAAAGGACAGCAAACTCACAGTTATTAACAACCACACCTAAAACAAAAGCAAACCAAGAGGACAGCTAGATCAGGAGTGGAACCATAGAAATGAAGAACACATGGAGGGTTAGCAACAGGGGAGTGGGAGGAGGAGAAGGGGGGAGAAGGTACAGAAAATAGCGTAGAGAGTAGGTAGAAAATAGATAGGGGGGAGGGCGAGAATAGTGGGGGAAATATAGAATCTAAAGAACTTGAGTTATAAACTAAGGGGGGAGAATGGTGGGGGAGGGAGTGTGCGGGGGGAAGGGAATGAAGGGGGGAATAGAACAACTGTAATGGTAGAATCAATAAAATGTATTAAAAAAGAATAAAGGTGAGTTTATAGAGATACAACTAACATATTGGAAAATCAGCCCTTCTCAGGTGTATATTTTTTGGGGCCAATGTAGTCATGTAACCACCGCCGCTGTCAATGTGTAAAGTATTCCCATTACCCCCGAACGTCTCCTCATGTCCCGTTGCAGTCCCTGTCCCTCCGCACATCCCCGTGCCGCAGTCACCAATCTGACTCGGCTCTTACAGTCTGGCCCTTCCAGAATGTCACCTTAATGGTAGTATATAGCCCTTGTGTCTGGCGTAATGTCCTTTTAACAAAATGACAGCAAAATAATGAGACACTCCGTGGGCCGGGGAGGAACTTCGCAGGGAGGGGAGCAGTAGGGGTGTGTGTGCTCCGGGCTGTGTTGCTGAGTGTGCTGGGCTTGGAGCCGGGGACGCTGTTACCTTCTTCCCTGTCCCAACTCTGTGTCGTTCAATTACCACTTGGAAGCAGAAGCCATCAAAATCGTTTGAATGCACAGCAGAGGGACCCTATTCTGCAGGGAAGCTTACTCTGTCATCTGAGTGACCATAGCCTGCTTTTCCTGCCTTTGATGACATAATTTTATTTTTGTTTCTCAATTCTGTAAGTAGTTGTAGAAAATAATTCTGCATAGTTAGAATTTTTTCAAATACATTTTTATAGGCTTCTCTTTCATGGATTGCTAAACATTGAAAGTATATGTTTTAAAATAAAATATCTTTGCTGTATAATGGAACTACTGTATTCTCTGGATCTCCTCCATCTTCCCCCACCCCAGTGAACCGTCTCATGAAATTTAGGAATTGAAACTGCTTTGGTTGCTACTGTCATGGGTAAGAACTCTCGCGTTAGTAACAGGCAGGTGTATACAACGATAGAGACGCTGAAACCTACATGTCCTTTCTGGGTACAAATGGAGTGGGTGTCCCTGTGAGCTACATAAACGTGTGTGACGCAGGGAGTGGGGCTTCGGGCCTGACGAGTCTACACCCGCCTGTGGGTCTCCCCTCAGGAGGGCCTCTGCCCGGAGGGAGGCGTCAGTGCCCTGGGACTGACGCCTGTTCAACCTCACCGAACTCCCCCAGGTTTTGCATGGGCATTTTCATGTGGACTTACTTCCATGTGCTTCCATGCTAAGCATGTTGAAGCTTCCATGCACGGATGGGAGAAAGGGATCAGAACCGCTCTGGACGCGCCCGCTCATTCCCAGTCATTTCACGTAGAGCCTTTGGACTGGGCTTCCTGGGCTGTCTAGGTCTCTCCAGGGGCTGCCGCCATCCAGATCCTCAATGGTATCTCCCTTCTCTTGCTTCCAGATTCGTGGCACGGATAAGAGCAACGTGCGGGAGTTGCACATCGCATATCGGTACGGAGAGCACTACGACAGCGTTCGGAGGATCAATGACAACTCCGAAGCTCCCGCCCATCTCCAGACGGATGTGAGCGAGGCCTCTGTCTCCTTCTGTAGTCTCAGTTCCGAAGGAGCCAGGTCGAGAGCTGGGTGCCCAGAGCTAAAACCAGCAATGTTTTTATGGACACTCACCTTTATTTAACAATCTGTGGGCTTTGTTTTTTAAAAGATTTTATTTATTTATTTTTAGCAGAAGGGATGGGAGGGAGAAAGAAGGAGAGAAACATCCATGTGTGGTTGCCTCTTATGCGCCCCCTACTGGGGACTTGGCCCACAACTCAGGCCTGTGCCCTGACTGGGAATTGAACCAGCGACTCTTTGTTTTGCAGACCAGCGTTCAGTCCACTGAGCCACACCAGCCACAGCTCTGATGCCATTCTTACCGAACAGTTGATCCATATCTTGGGCCGCTCTCTTTAATACTTCTGTTGTGGACTGGAAATCTCAGTACTTGGATGAAGTTTAGCCTAGTCATAGCTCTTAAGATTGTTTCTGGAATCTTTTTCCTATATATTGCAATGTTTTTGAGATTAGAGTGTCTTCCTTAGTTGAAGAATTTGAACATAGTTTACAGGAGTTCACGATGATTACTCCTAAAATTTCTTTTAGTTTCAGATACTTCATCAAGATGAATCCAACAAAAGAGAAAAGATCAAGACAAAGGGGGTCGACTTTGAAGACAACCTGCAGGATGAGGTGGAAGACGCTGTCCAGAAGGTTTGCAGCGCAACCGGCTGCTCAGTTAGTATTTCTGCCCCGCAGCGACCCCGGCCTCTGAACCAGCGTTGCTGTGCTCAGCCCACCTGCTCGTTTCGTGGTGCTGCGCCCGTGCCCCATGGCCCGGATGGGCCTGTGGTGTTTGCGGTTTCATGGGGTTGTGTGATCAACTTAACAGGCGCTGTTGGCTCACTTCTCTCTCGTGTGTAGACTTTACCCAGTACTGCTCAAAGGCCCAAGGAAGCACGTGGGTTTTTTCCTGATGTTTGTGCAAGCAAAAGCATTTTATAAAGGGAATTTATTTGTATTAACCAGTTATTCACGTGCCCAACTTTATTGAAAACCAACATTTTTTAAATGGAAAAGGTCTTGAAACCTTGTCTCAGTTCTCACTATTACGTCATTTTGTTGATCAAATTGTGGCAGCAGAGGCAGGAAAATGTTTCCAGAGTTTTCAAGTGTTTCTTTGTTTTTCGGATAGGATTTTAATCTGATAGTCCAGAACCTGGAAGCTGAAAATTATAATATTGAGTCCGCAATAATTGCCATGCTTCAGATGAACCAGGGGAAAAGAAATAGTAAGTCCATGATTGATATTTATAAGCTTTCAAAATGATTGTATTGGTGATTTTCCAAATATTTATTTTTAATCAAGTCACAGAAGTAATTGTGCTGTCCTTTTATGTATTCATTTAGCAATTGCTTATTGAGCACTTTCTGTGCAGGCTACTTCCTAGATGATAGTCCTGCCTCTGGGGGAGAGTGGCAGGGATGGAGACCAATGCCTGACCTGCACCAACGATGTGTGGCGGAGTTGCGGGCCCAGGGTGCTGGGGCCTGCAGGAGAGGCTGCCAGACCCAGTTTTGGAGGGGCAGAGAGTGTCAGGGGAGACTTTATCCTTTTAGAAATAAGATTTTTTTATAAAATAAAAAAGATAACTAAAATTGGATGGAGAGAAAAATACCCTGTTGTTCCAATGGAAATACTTAGATTACTAGCATCTGCAATTCTGGTAAAATACAGAATTATTTTTACTTGAACTGAATTTAATTTTGTGACACAGAGGAAGGAAGAAAGATGTGATGTCTTAACAGTTTTCTTGAGTCATTTATTTAAAATGATTCCAATACTTAATTGCCAGACACTGTGTGGCAGGTGCTACTCCTGGCATTGTAGTTTTCCGTGTGACAGGGCACGCTGTCACCAACTTCATACGTTTGCTGAGTCGTCCTAGGGAGCAATGCTAGCCTGGCCTTTGTGACTGTAAAGCAGCCCTGTCCAGTATCCGTGCTGCCTGGTGTGCTGAGTGCTGGGTGGCTCCGTGAGGCGGAGGAGCCACGATTTAAGTTTCATTTAACTTGGAATAGTCATGTGTAACTGGTGGCTACTATACTGTAGCAAAGCTTTACATCCTGTTTCTTTTTCTGGTTTGGGGGTGCAAATGAAAGATTTCCCCCTAAATGTTCATGTTAAAAAGTGGTTTATCTAATGAAACAAAACACTGCTTGTAGGAAGCTGATGATGAGGCTGGGCAACAGGTTACTTATAAATTTCCAAATTTTACCAATATCTTTTCTCTATGTTCCCTGCTGTATTGATTTGATAGTACAATTTGCCCCAAGGAAACTTGCTCTCCGGATGATAGAGAACTAGGGGCCCGGTAATTTTGGAGTCACTTGATAGGAATCGATTTGTGTAACTATTTTTGGTTCTCAATTTTAATACAATATCTCTCTTTGGAAGATGCAGAGGAGAACCCCGAGTCCGGTGGCCGAGTGCCGAAGCAGAGCGGCCCCATATGGGAGGAGGGTGGCCGTGGCACCGGGACTTTTGGAAGTCAGGGCTTAAATGAAGGCAGGACTGACAACAGTAAGGCGCGGGCCAGCCCTAGTGAAGAGCACAGAGCAAATGCAAACCAGCTCCCGAAGGTGCGGAAGGTGGGGCTGCGAGGGCGCGTGGTGGGCTGCTGTAATTCCGTGGCAGTCGTGGGGACTTGGGCTCGTCTTAGTGCGTAGTTTCCTTTGGGTTTATAAAGTGGCAGTTGTAGAAAGTATGGGGAGTGCGTAAGGGATGGCAGGAAGCAGAACGAAGGCCCCTCCTGCATGGTGCGCGCAGTGACGACCGGAAGTGAAACTGAACTTTGTGGGCGCGTGCACACCCGCCTTTCCCACCCGGCGTTCCCGTGGGCACAGTTGCTTTCCACATTAATTTGTGCTGTAAAACCCCATTTAAAAAAGATTTTAGAGCGGCAGGAAAGGAGAAAGAAAGAGAGAAACACAGGGAAGCGAGAGAAACATCGATCAGTTGCCTCCCGGATATGCCCCGACCGGGGGTCAAACCTCCAGCCTGTTGGTGTACGGGGTGATGCTCCAACCACCTGAGCCACGCGGCCAGGGCTGCACAGTCCCATTTTTAAATAGTTACCATGTGCAGTGAACACTTGCAGCGTTTGCTTGTATAAATCTGTATTTTGCATTACTTTCTTGGCTAAAGTCCCAGGAGAAGACTTGATAGGTTAAAGGGCATGGATATTTAATTTTTTTAAAAGGCTTTTTGGTAAATTGTCAAGTGCTTCCCAGAAAGGTTGTGCATTTCCCTTGCCACCCCCCATGCCTACAAATAGTTTATGACGCCGTTTTAAGGACTTTCACCAAGAAGTTCTGAGCTCAAAATGCAACCTGATGTAAAAAGCCATGGGTGGAGGCAAAAATGCAGTGAGTTTCTGGAGTTTGTTAGCTCCAACCTGGGGCATTATGTTCTGTAGAGAAAGGTGTCCTCTGGCATGGTTGAGGGTTACCTCTTGCTGGCCTCGGGTTAGCATTTTTTGTGTCATTTTGAATTGGTTTGTGAGGAGAATGGAATTGATTTGTTTGCTCGTTCACAAGGGGATGGGATGTACATTTCAGTGGAAATTTGAGCAGTAATGGAAACCATGTCACGTTTGCTCTGTTTGGTGGGGTTTCTTGGTCCTGGTCTTGGTGTGAGGTGGCCTGTGCTCTGTGCCTCTGTCAGCCCCATGCCCCCAGCAGGCGCAGCCTGGCCCAGCCAGCGGGCGCCTCACCCAAGGTCTTGCCTTTCAGGTCACCAGCCGGCAGCGGAGGGAGCAGCAGCGCCTGGAGAAGAAGAAGCGGCAGGAGGAGAGGCACCGTCACAAAGCCCTGGAGAGCAGGAGTGGCCACAGGGACAATAACAGGAGCGAGGCGGAGGCAAATGCGCAGGTCACCTTGGTGAAGACCTTTGCCGCCCTCAACATCTGACTCACCCCGAGGCGGGCGTGGGGGGAAGTGATGGAAGGCGCCGGGAGGGCACGGGCTCCCCAGGGAGGCCACGGGCTCCCCAGGGAGGCCGTCCTTGGCGACAGCCCGAAGAACCACACAGGAGCGTGCCCCGAGTTAGTGTCCGTGCGCTGCCCCTGCTGCGTTCGGGTTCCGTTAGTGATGTGTGTGATTTAACGGAAGTCCAATGAAGCGGTTCGTGTTCTGTAACTGAAATGCTGAGTTTTAGGGTGGGTTGCTAGATCAGGAAACACCTTGTGGGTAGGACTCCATTTGCTCTGATAGTGCCGGAAACCAGAGTTCAGTGACCCTGGGATCTTTCCTTCAGCTTTGGGGTGAGTTTTGATGTAATTGTTCATGAAGTAGTTTAGACGAATTGCAGGAAATTCAAAACGACAAGTTCCCTTTGTTTCTCTTTCAGCTTTGGACAGGTAATATTAATATGCAGGATAGTCTGTACGATCTCCAACTCAGGAACCTGTCTAGGTTTAATTTTCTTTTAACCCAGGTTAATCAGAAAATACTTCAGGAGGTGTGCTCTGCTCTCCCCAGGTTCCGGGAGCCAGGGCCTGGCCTGCGGTCCGGGCGGGACTCAAACCAGGTGTTTGTCTTTCCCGACTCTGCTGCCGCTGCAGACGGGGCCCAGGTGCGGGGGTTCGTTCACACTGCAACCCTGCGATTCACGCGCCTGCTGGTCGGAGAGGCCTGGGCTCTGCGGGAAAGGCGTGGTGTTGTTGAGACTTCGGTGCGTGTGCCGGGATGCCGGGGCGACGGCCCGTTGCTGCTTATGGTGGAGTCGTGGGGTTCTGGCAGCGTGGAGGGCTGAGCGGGGGAGTCGAGGCCGCTCTGGAGCGTTTGCCTAGGAAGAGGCTCACGAGTACCTGGTTTTGTAGGGGAGAATGTCTGGAAGAATAAGGTTGTTTGTCTTCATATTGTAACTGTTTTCTTCCTCACTTTTCTAGACTTAGATGCCTTTGGAGAAATAAAAGGTAACTTGACCTGTTGCTAAGTTTTTGTGTGTGTTGTGAAAGTGAACCGTGAAGTGCTGCCTTTATTTCTGTTTAAGCTCTGTCTGGGCTTCTGGTGTTGGGAAAGCTCCCTAGAGCCACCTTAAAGCATCGGGGAGTTAGGGCGGACCGTCTGCGGCAGGGATCTGGCGGTGGTGGTCTGTCACTCCCGAGACGAGTTAGGTGGATGTGGCCCTGAAAACTGGAATGTCTGAAGTGGCCAGTCTTGCGTAGTCTGTACCCTGTGGGGACCTAAGAGGTAAGGAACACTGTTGAAAAGGTCAGTGTTGCCTTCACCTCCTCGGGTTTCAGAGCTGGGCGAAGGAGAGCCCAGGGAAAGCATTGACGGCGCGGTGGGCTGCGTCTGGGCCCCCTGGGCTCATTGGACTGGCTGCCAGTAGGCGGTTTGCTTTCTTCGGTTTAATGATGTGTTTTAATTTTTTGCTTTTTTTCTTTGGTGACTTTTTGGAGTTGGAGCATCAGTTGCCTCTAGGGGTTGCTCCCAGGACATTGTAGTTTGGGCATCTTCTGGCACAACACACTGTACCATCGCCAGGTTGAGAAACTGCAGAGCGTTCTCTCCTTGCAGCTTGCGGAGTCCTGACTTTGAGAGGCGCTGGGGCTCGGTGCAGACAAGTGGAGGGTCTCCACCACCTCACTGTCTCCACGGGGGTGGGGAGAGTGCAGGAGACCAGATCCTCCCCGAAGACCGAGATTGTGTGCCAGGAATTCAGGAGAGTTCGGAGTCAGAAATAGCTTAAGGGAGGCTTGTTGTCAGAAGTGGTGGAATCGATTTATTTACTTTGTTAGTGGAGGTGGCCTTGGGCCCTAGCAGGTTTTAGAAGTTTTAGAAGCTGCTAGAAAGTTAATAAAGAATATTGGGCACATTTATTTATAAATTACCTAAATCTGGTAACAGACTCCAGCATTTCTGGAGTAAAATAGCAGTGGGTTTGAACAACTAGTCAGCCGGCTGCAGTAATGTTCTTTTGTCACTGTGTTGTAGCTTTCTGGCTGTCCCCGGTCTGCGTTGAGTACGTTACCCATCAGGGATGGGTGCGTGTGTATCCACCTTCAGCGATGTCTTCTAGCTAAGGGTTCGAATGTAGACTTCACCGCCTCAGTTTCCCTGAAGACTGAGGTGGGTGGAGTCTGTGTACTTAGTTGCCTTCATAGTCACTTGAAAACCACTCCACGGGCGGCCGGAAGGGAGGCCGTGTTCAGCCCCACACGGCCGCCGTCGGGGACACGTCCCGGGAGGGCTGCCTGCGTGCGCTCCCGTCAGGAAGTGGGTCTCTTCTAACCTCTGTTCCGTCTCAGCTGCCACGTGGGGCTTCTCAGCAGCCTTCGGTGAGGCCAGGAGAAGGGGTGGGGCTGCGATCTGTAGCTGCTTAGTAGACTTAAAGGTTTTATGAATCAAAAACAGATTTTTTAAAAAGTCAAAACAAGAAACAGTTGTAGTGGCAGCAGCTTTGTACCAGGGAGGTGGGTGTATTAAAACGACACACAACCGCAACTTCTGGGGAGGCTCGGGGCCCCAGGAGGTGTTAGAGAGTGTGTGTGCACATCTAACTTCTCTGTGCCACACACGCGTGCTTCGGCACCGGTGAGGAATTGGAGCGAAAGGAGAACCTTTAATGTTAGCCAAGGTTGTCTGTGGTTTCTTATTTAAGCTGTGAAGACACCTCCAAACCCATTTTGGATCCGAGTCCTTGCGAAGTGGGATCTCCCTCTTGGGGCGCCGGGTGCTGGGCTTCGAGGGAGCCTTTGTGTGGGTGGTTTAAAATGCCCCATTTCCCTGGGAGCTCTTACAGCGTGAAACGGTACGGTCGGGGCGGGCGGGGGCCACACCATGCGGGAGAGCTGCTCATATAGGAAGCAGGTGGGGTCAGACGGACTTTGGCATGGACTGTGCTCCAGTGGGTCCCTGTCGTCCACGTGCAGTTTCTCTCGTTCGAAGAAACTTGAGACTCTGCCTGGGTTTTTCTGGGCAGACACAGGATGCGATCAGTTACCTCCGTGCAGTGTGCAGCCTGGACATTCAGTCGGCGAAAGGAAACTGGACTCCCTGTCAGGGCTGGCGCGGTCACACGGGGCCTGGGGGCGGGTGGGGAGGGGCTGCGAGTCTGCGGTCGCTACGGCTGCAGCCTCTCTGGCCCCCACCCCGGTGGGTGCACAGCTCATCACCTTGACGAGGTGCCTTCGTCACCTCGAGCCTCTGAAGCAGACCTTCAGGCCCAGGGCCCAGTGAAGCCTTCCTGTTCGTCAGTCTCGGACCCGCCGACCCGGCCCTCTCAGCTTTCCGAACAGACATGGCTGAAACCCTGGGCCTCCTGACCAAGGTTCCGGGTCATGGGGGCGTGGCGCTGCTTCTGAGGTGTGTTTTCCAGTGGGTCGTGTTTTTTTTGCTGATGTTGAGTTGGAGATCCGGATGGCATCTTTAAATTAGAGCAGGTCCCCCACCATCTTCTCTTGGAGGGGGAAATGGATGGAGTGGAGTGGGCATAGCGAGCGCCAGTCACAGCGCAGCGCCGCTCGGAACCACAGAGCAATCCCTGGAAAGCCCTTGGGCTCTCACCCATTTTCCCCGAGGGCTTGCTTTCCAGAGGCTCACTCTCCCCGCTGGCTACAGCACTTCATAGCGCCCTTGCAGGGAAACCGGGCGAGAGGGCGGTGCCTGTAAAGACTGCACTTCTGGAAAAGCAGGACACACCCAGCGTACAGAGTGGCTTCTGCCCACTGGGCTGGCAGCCGGGGAGGCTGTGATCTCTGGACAGAACCTCCGGGCCCTGCCCCAGCCCTCTGTGTCCAGCTGGGCGCTGCTGCCCGCCGTCCACGGCCATCACAGGCCTCAGCCTGGTGGGTCCCTCGACCAAAACTTGAGGAGCACTGGTGTGGGGCTCCTCACGCCTTCCTACCCTCCTTGTTCATCTCCCCTAGATCCTACCCTTCCAGCATCTTCCACCAGCACTGAGCTCAGGGAGAAGAAAAGAGCCAGGACTTCAAACCTCCGTGTTCCTCTTCCTGAGGCAGACGTGCGGGGGGCGTCAGGCCCCTTTGTGGAGGGGGCGTGCGTGTCTGTGGTGAACGCAGCTTCGCAGGCTCAGGAACCTTCTCTCTTTTCTAATTGCACTATACTTGTTCTCGCTTCAGTCTGGAGATTAAATGTGAGACCTCTGTGGGGTCCTGGCCCACGGACCCAGCAAGCCTTATCCCTAGGGCTCGACAGGGGGAGCGGGACCTTCGTCTGGTGTCTACAGTCCATTTCCTCTAGTCTGTTCGCTTCCTCCCACAGACTGGGTTAATCTGAACCATTTCATTTTTTATTTACCAAAGTACTGTACTTGGCTATTTGCAGTGTTTTCAAAACCAAATGTTTCTTTCATTGTGTTTTCAATCTTCAATACTTGGTGCAATAGAAGCTGCAAAGATGTGCCACTTTATCTATGGGAAATTTATTGCGTACCAATAAATTCTAGTTTAAAGACAAAGGTGCAAGTTGTTTGTGTCTCTCCGATCACTCGCTCTTGGAGCCCAGGAGTCTGCGAGCGCCTCCTGCGAAGAATCCTCTTTGGAGACCTTGCTCGAAAGGCACGTCCTCACGGAGTGGTATCTCAGTGCGCGTGCATCTGGGGGCCCGCCAAGCTGAGGTGGCGGGTTGGAGTGTCAGGGCAGGGGAGCGCACACTGGCGGAGCCGTCCCCAGGGCCTGGACCCTCGGGATTCCTGCTGGGTGTCTAAGAGCACCTCTGATTATTTGGGGCAGAGAAACCAGGAGCAGCTCTCTGGCTGCCACCTTGGGCTCTCTGTGGAACTCTTGAGAGTTTGACCCCATCCTAGGAGGGGCGCACTCCACCCGACACACAGGGACACACAGGGACAGCGGTGACTCAGCTGGAAGAGGCCCTCAGAGAGGGAAGGGGAGGGGTGGCCCAGCCCACACCACGGGTCTGGTCAATTGGAAGTCAAGATTGGTTTTGCCAGGCCTTGCCTTGCCTCTGCAACTTGAGACTCCCTCTCCTAATTTTGTCCTCGGCGCCTTGAGGTACAACCAAAACGTCATAAAATACTTGGCCCCAGGATGGCTCTGGCCGGGGCGTTCTTGGGCTGTAGTGAGGCAAACGCTGAGCACCACTTTGGTTATAAAGGGCGAAGATCGGTCCTGCCACTCGATTGCCTCTGGCCTGGCAGAGGGCAAAATTGCCCACTTCGGAGAAGCTTGTCCAGGTCTCCCTGCGGTCGAGGGACTTCAGTATTTCAAGATAGTCCATTTTTACTCAGTTTATTCACCCACCCAGTCATCCAGGAACTCCCCGAACCCACATTTATTGAACCTGTACTGTGGGGGTCCTTATTCCTGGGCATGAGTCAGAGGTGGACCCTCAACAGTGTCAGTCCCGGGTGAAAGTGGGGAGAACGCGTCCCCTAAAGAAGGTAGCGCAGGGAGGGCTGTGTGTTCAGAAGGGCACTCAAGGACGCCTTGGGGTTGGAAGCGATGGGATTAGGAGTGGGAGGGGAGACAGGACGTGGAAGTAGGGAGCTAAGGCATTTTGGACGGAAGGACCAGCATAAAGAGAACCCTGAGTGTGCCGTCCCAGGTGTTCAGGGCAGGGCCGAGGACATGCAGTTCGTTTAGAGACAGACTGAAGTACAAAACGCCAGTCACGTGCCTTGTGCTGCCGGAAGACAATGCTCATCCTGAGTGAATTGCAAAGGTCAAGCGAACGTAGTCTGCCCTGACTGCGTTTCCAAGTCAGCTGCTGGTCCCTGTGTGCCCTTTGACCTTGGCACACGTCACAGGTAGACGCCCTCTGGGAAAAGTGCTGCGCGCTCTCCCCCACCCGGTTACGCCTCTGCCTCTGTCTCTCAGGGGCATCAGCTCGGGGCGCTGAAGGTTAGTGGTTTTCAGACATGTCCACTTAAGAGAAGTGAGCACTCAAGAGTGCTATCAAATAAATTAGCATAATATTTGTCATATGTATGATGCCACTTCCCTAGAACAATTCCAGTGATGTGTCCATGGGTTCACTGGGACAGATTTCTTTCTTTTTTTTTTTACAGTTTACTGTACTGTGGGTGCGATAAGGCAAAAATAAGTGGCTTAGTCTAGATGCAGCTTCACTAACACTCCAGCGACTTTGAGTAAGTTGTCTCATTAAACCTTAAAACCACCCTGCGGGCTGATGGTTCTGTCCCCATACGGCACACGAGGAAATAAGTAACTCAGCCAAGGTCATAGATAGGAACCCGGGGCAGTCTGCGTCCAGCATATCGGAAGCCAGAACAGGAAGCCAAATAACGGGTAGAAACACACTGCCCAGCCATTCACAGGAGGGTGAAACCTGCCTCAGGTGGAAAAGCTCTATGGAAAAGGCCGCATTTGAGATCTGCCTTACGCCACGTGGACTGGAACACGAGGAGGAGCAGCCCATGGACAGGAAGCTCCTGGGTGGAAGGAAGCTGTTGCGCAGAGGTGTGGAGGCAGGAAGGCGGTGGCACGTTCAGGGGGTGGGGAGGAGCACAGAGAAATAGCAGGGTACACGGCTGGGAAAGCAGGAGACACCGAGCTTGAACAGCAGGGATTGGACAGGGGGGAGCCGGTGATGGTTCAGGGGGCAGAGGAGCGACATGGTGGATGTCACGCTGTGGGGAGATAAAGGTGCCTCGGCTAACCGCATGGAGACTGGAGACTGGACGGCTGCAGAGCCTTGGGCTCTGAAGCTCCAACCCGAGCTGCGTGGATCGCTGCGGGTGTCTGGGGGAGTTACTCCGTGCAGCAGGATTCTCCTGTCTGCTGAGGATGAGAATAAATCGTCCTGGACACAATCTTGCTGCTTCAGTGGGAGAGGGGGAGGCGATTCACTCTAGTGGGGAACGCCCTGAGTCCTTCTTCCAAATGGCTTTTATTTGGAATGGTATGTGTAGGTGTACACAGCATACATGCATAGCTCATCCATCAATGTCAAGAAGGCTACAGTCATACAGAAACAAGGTATTATCTATAGATAACAATCGAAGGAACACAGATTTGTCGTAGGTCAGGGTCTAAGTCATGCTGATGCCAGAGGTTCTTTAAGACGTGTTTCGTGAGAGAAAGAGTTCACTCCTTATGCCCTGAAATTAAACATCCAGTTTAAATTACCAGGACCATACAAAGCAAAGCAGAGCAGGCCTCAAAGGATACAATGTGTTTATCAGGCCTGATTCCCACGGGAACCCTCGGTGTTAGAGTCGGGTGTCCTGACTGCTGTCTGCGTCCCCTGGTTTTCCAGGGAGACTTACTGGCCCCTTTCAGAGCCTGCTGTGGGGGGGCTGCAGTATCCGAAACCACAGAGTGGTCCCCAACAGATGTCTGTCTGCTGGTGGGACGCGTCTGATCTGTCTCCCCCTCAGCATTCAGCAAGGAGCCGGGAGCAGTTTGTAGAAAAGCCCATTGAGGCAAAGAATGGACTTGAACATGGTATTCCGTTCTCCAGCGGACACACTGCAGAGAACCCTGAAGGAGCAGGTGGGTGTCCGCGGAATCATGACCGAACTCTCATTAGCTCGGGAATGCCAGTGTGATCGCAATCCATTTACTCGGCCAGTTTGTACTTTGTTAGGGGTTAAATGGGAGGGGGGGGGGGGGGGGAAGCAACACCAATCCACATCCCGTTGTCAGACTTGGAGGGGCAAGCTCTGAAACAGGCAACGAAGTCCCTTCTCCGGTGGTGATGTAGCCGCATCCCTTCCTCCTTCCCTCCCTCCCTCCCTCCCTCCCTCTGTCCCTCCTTCTTTCTTCTCTTTCATTGAATTAAAAAAATCCTTAGTGCCCCGTGAACGCCACATGCCGAATAGATGCTACCTAATGTGGTTATTAGGACATTCATTCTTTCACAGAACATGAATGCTTATTACATGCTAGGCGCTATTTTGTGTCCTTCTGCTCACGCCGCCTTATTTAAGCCTGGCCGCAGTCAGCCTGCCGGGGCGATGCTCTGTGCCGCAAATGCAGAACCTGAGGGTGTGTTCATGTTGGTGCTTTTTAGATCTCTGTGTGTTCACGAACCACTCGGGGGGTCTTGTTAACCTGTAGATCCTGCCTCAGCAGGTCTGGGGTCTGCATTTCTAACAAGCCTGCTGCTGCCGCTGCTGTGCCGCCGAGCGGTGGGGCTCCAGAACAGAGGCCCCACTGCTGAGTGGCAGAGCCGAGGGTCTGTCCCTGGGCCCTCTGCCCTCAGTTCAGGGCTCGGTTTCATTTTTTCGGTCCTTTCTACAAGTCCGCAGCAGGAAACCAAGTGCATGTACTACAGACACACAAACACACACGGAATTGACACAGACCCTTTGATTCATTCACCACCCGGGTACTGATCCCTGGGAAAGCACAGGGTACGGACGAGCTGGTCTGCGGTCAGGTCACGACAGGTGTCCTGGAGTCCTGGTCTCCAGTTCCGTTTTCATTCTGCCGGGCGGTCACACAGCTGCTGACCCCCAGGCCCTCGCCTCATGGAAACCCTACACCCATCAGCTCACCTGGAACATAACCTCGCTCCATCTCTCCTCAGTCTGCGCCTTCTTCCCAAGTTTCTCATTTATGCAGCAGCCCCACCACTCTCAGATGGTTGTAAGGACTTACTTGGTTATTTCTTAGCATGTTTATTATTGAAAATGCAAGCCGACTGATTTCACTCGCTCAGAAGCACACTTTGCTCCCATTTCTACGAAGGGAAACCGGGTTTAAAGCAGATCTAGGTTTCCTTTGAGGAGCCTGAATAAAATGGCCACCAGAGGGCGCCTCAGGACCACTTTTCCCAACAATTGTGGCTCTTCCCCGTGCAACCCATTTTTGCTTTAACGCCAACCTTCTGGTGGTTCTTTACTGAGCAAAGCAGGCCCACATGCCCCCTCCTTTTGCCAGCACAGAATGTAGTCACCTTTTAAAGTGTATGGCGACCATCCTTTGATTTCTTCACTCTGTGGCATGTCCACTGTGAGCGTTGCCCTGTGAAATGCCTTTCTGTATCCTTTATCTCGTGGAATAGACTCACCCGAATCCTGCAAGGCTTTATCAGCCTGTTATAGAGAGTGGAGGCCTCCTATCCACCTCCAGGGGCAGAATCTGCCAAAGCACGCTGCTTCCAGGACAGGCTGCCGGCTACCTGGGGAGAATCCTTCGAGGCACTGAATGCTTTATGCCTGCCGCCAGAGTCCGCCCTGCGATGTTCAAATCTTTTTTTCTTCCCTCTGTTTATCGGGAGCCTGGCATGGCCAGGGCACTCTGGTCTGTCCGAGAGGACAACCCGAGGGTCGCGTGTCAGTAGCTGATACCGACCCAGGAGGAACAGAAGGTGCACTGGCCTGGAAGTGAGGACCCCTCGGCCAGCACCTCCCCTCTCTGGCCTGTGGATGTCTGTCAAATTTCACTTACCCAAAAGTGAAGTTTGGGTAAGATGATTTGAGCGTTTCTTTGGACTCTTAGCCTGTCTGCTGATGGGAGGGACTTGGAGGAAGCCTGATGACAGACTGGGGACAGTATGTTCCATACTTCTACAACCTGCCACATGGCCAGAGGTTGCCACCATTGTCTTGGATAAGAAGGTAAGGAGGTAGAAAAAGGATCACAGAAACTTACTATAATGGGAAACCAAAAGGACAGGATGTTTGGAACTGCATGCGGGGCCACCCCTGTCGGATGTGTTCCTGCCCTCTCCGGGTGCTCAGCTCCACGATGGCACCTGGGAGGTGCTCCCTCAAAATGAATGAATGAATGAATGAGTGGATGAAACTGTATATTAATCAATGTTAGAATCAGAGAATATTAGAACGACGGGAAGCATTATTCATTTATTCCGAAGAGGGAACTGAGATTCCAGGGGTGGGGTACACAATCTCCTAGGCTGGAGGGGTCAGGGCGTGGCTCTCCCTAAGGGGAACATGGCCTGGGAGGCCCATGGTGGTCCAGGTCACAGTCTGGGCGTTCTCAGGGAGGGATGGGTTTGCAGGTCAGAAATTTTCCAGAAGGATGGTCTTGGTGCGAGTGTTCCCCAGGCCCGGGGCTACAGCAGCTGGAGGTGGAGGCCTCAGAAGGCCATGGGGAGGAGGTGGGGCCCAGCCTCAGCAGGGCGGGGTGGGCCCCGAGCACAGCTTGTTGGGGTAATGGGCGTATTTGCGGTTGTAGGTGCCCAGGTTTTGGCGAAAGCAGAGTGCAGCTGTCTTGTCACACTCGCAGGTCTGTCGCTGGCAGGCAGTTCTGCCTGCTGGTGGGACAAGGCCAGTCAGTTCCGCCTGCTGATGGGACCAGAGGCTCCGACTCCTGCACTCACACACATGGGCCTGATCGGGGCCACATGCTCGCCCCCACTGTTCTGCTGGAAGCGCTTCTCATTGGGGACGGGGGGGGGGGGGGGGGCAGGGGCTGGGTGTCTCGGGGATGGATAAGGACAGGGCGGAACACAGGAGGGCCTGTTGGGGCCCGGATGCTGGACAGCTGTAAGAGTGTCCCTCCTCCCCCCAACCCAAGCGCTGCTCTGTCCCTAGCTCTCTACACCTCCCTTCCCCTGCCCTGGGAAGTGGGGGCAGCAGCTCTCGACCCCTGTGAAGCATGGCTGACAGTGGACTGCAGCCATCTAGCAGAGACAAAAGTCACAATGTGACAGCGACTCGATCCCAGGTGGCCTGTGTGGGCCCAGAGCTGCCAGCGCCCACTGGAGACTGTTGGGACTGAAGCTGGGTCCCCCGTGCTCTCTCCAGGAGTGGATGGAGCCCATTGTTCTGGTATTTACCTTCACCATCCCCCCTCCACATGTGCGCCCACACCCAGCCAGGGGACCAGAACTGGCATCAGGCACCAGGGCCCAAAGCCCCCTCTTCCCTCACTGCCTGTCCGCCCAAGTGGCTCTGGCTCCTTTCTGTCCCCAGGAATACGCCTCGCAGCTCAGCAATGCCTGGGCTCTGTTCCCCGAGAAGGTCAGTCTCCATGTCCCATCTGGGTTCTGCCCTGGTTGCTATTTCAGCAAAACTCAGTGTTGGCAGAGGTGCCGACCTCTTCCAACCAGGCGCCAGTCCTTAGGGCAGCTCCTGCTCGGAGCTGGACAAAGGCTGGCAAGTGAGCGCGATTATCCGCTTGTTAATGGAGGAGGAGGCAGAGGTTCTTGAGGGGCTCCCTTGTGCCCCCAAAGCCACACAGCGCGTAGAAGGTGAAGCCCCGAGCCTGTGTCCATACCCACCTGACCCCTCCCAGCACTGTCCTGACAGGTGGCCATCCAGCCTTGCTTGAACCCCCAGTGAGGGGGGTTCACTCCTGACAAAGCGGCCCAGTAGTTGGCTGCAGGAGCAAGGAACTGGGCCAAATCTGTCTCCCCCGGTTCTGGTCCCAGCTCCGCTCTCCCCCAGGGCAGACCTTCGAGATCTGAGCTGAGTCTTCTCTGACTCCCCCAGCCCTTCCCTGTTCCCCCACTGGGCCTGCTCGCCCTCCAGATGCCCCTGGTTGTCTGGTCTGGGGTCCCGGGGGAACAGGGCTGCACGAAGCCCTGCTCGTTCTCACTTGGTTCTGGCTGCTTCCCAGGGCCAGGACCAGAGGAGAGCTAGTTGGTCCAAGTGGGCATCGGACCTGGCAAAGCTGAGCGAATGGGCCTAGCCCGACAGCCCCACGGAATGGGGGGGGGTCAGCCTTGGGAATGGGATTTGCCGTCCCAAATCAAAGCCCCAGCGTGCTCTGCCCTGGGGTTGCACTGGTAGCTGCCTCCCAGGCTCGGGGAGGGCGTGTGAGTGCAGGTCCTCCGGCACCTGGCCCGGCTCTGTCCTTGGCTCCTCTCCCCAGAGGCTGGAGCTGGGAGGCCTCTGGGGGAGAGACCAGGCGCCTGGGTCCCGGGGCTCTAGATGGACGGGGTGCGGGATGAACGTCTGGGTGATGGGCATGCCTGTCCCCAATTCCGTGATGATGGAAGACCCCACCCCTCCAGCCCAGGGTCTGGCTCCGGGGTCGCCCTCAGGAGGGGTTCCTGTCGGACACTGGGCCCTCTCCCCAGTGTCTGGGGCACCTGTTCACTCACCACNGGGGGGGGGGGGGTCAGCCTTGGGAATGGGATTTGCCGTCCCAAATCAAAGCCCCAGCGTGCTCTGCCCTGGGGTTGCACTGGTAGCTGCCTCCCAGGACCGGGGAGGGCGTGTGAGTGCAGGTCCTCCGGCACCTGGCTCGGCTCTGTCCCTTGGCTCCTCTCCCCAGAGGCTGAAGCTGGGAGGCCTCTGGGGGAGAGACCAGGCGCCTGGGTCCCGGGGCTCTCTAGATGGACGGGGTGCTGGGTGAACATCTGGGTGATGGGCATGCCTGTCCCCAATTCCGTGATGATGGAAGACCCCACCCCTCCAGCCCAGGGTCTGGCTCGGGGGTCGCCCTCAGGAGGGGTTCCTGTCGGACACTGGGCCCTCTCCCCAGTGTCTGGGGCACCTGTTCACTCACCACAGAGGATGCTGCGCCTGTTGGCAGAGAAGAGATACCTCTCCAGCTTGGGCTCGCAGCCCTGCTTCTCCAGACGCCCGTAGCAGCAGTCGTGGGCGTGGCAGCACCTGGAAGGGCCACCGGGGACTGTCTGGGGGCCCGGGCCCGCGGGGGTTCGGAGGGGAGGTGGCCCCCACATGGCATTTGGCCTCCGCTTTTCTACCCGCCAGGCAGGCCCCGCCCCCACCCCTGTGCTCACCAGTCTGTCTCGTCCACAGGCCAGTGGGAGCCGCCGATGCCGCAGTAGCAGCCATAGTCGGCGTACTGCAGCGCCGACTTCCCCGTCACCCTCTCAATCATCACCCCGAACTGGACCAGGTTCCCGCCAGCCAGGGCCACTGCAGGGAGGGAGGGTGGGCGGGTGCCATCAGATCCCCGAGGGCCCCCTGAGGTCCCCTCCAGTCCTAGTCCAGACACCTCTCTGCTTGTCAGTTAACCTCATGTCTCCACGCATCTCGCCCCAACACCAGTGACGCTGGTCAGGGGTGACGTCTCCCTGACACCCGCTGCGCCCGGATCCCCTCGTCCCCCCTCACGTCAGGGCACCCGATCCCCTCCTGCTCTCCTGCACCATCTCCCAGAACACCCCCACCCGTTCCCAAATGTCTCCCAGGGGTCCTGACCTTCTCCCCAGGTGTCAGCCCCACGCCCCAGAAGTACCCTCTTCCCACCATGTCTCCTAACCACCTGGACTCCCCCAGTTCCTCCAGATCTTCCCAAAAGGGAAGCTGGGCGGGGGGATGGAGTGTGGGTGGCTGGAAGCTGTGTGTGTTGCCTGGGGTCCCTGCCAGCCCGTCCCTCTGCCCCCCAGCCCCCCTGGGCTGCACCCACCCACCCACCGATGGTCTGTGAGTTCCAGCAGAACTGGGATCAGATGACCCACCACACCCTCCCCAAGGCCAGGCTCAGAGGCTCCCAGCTGGGTCAGCGGAGAGGTGAAGGTCGCAAAGGTCACTTACCCAGGAGGCAGAGGATGGTCAGAAGAGGGGGAGGCTTCATCGCAGGGGAGGGGAGGGGAGGGGAGCAGGGGCAGAGGAGCCAAGCTGCAGGGAAAGGACGTGAGTGGCCCCCCTCTGATCTCCGGTCACCTCCTCACCTCCCCGGTTACTTAAATACCCGGTCCTGTCCACTCCCCATGATTAACCCTCGAATACCCAATGGGACAAGGATATTTCCAGGTCTGACACTTCAGCCAAGCCCCCAGGGGAGGGGCCAGTAAAGGGTGTGAGCCCCGCTTCCAGGCAGTTGGGGGGTAGTCTGGTGCTGTCTTTGTTCTCAGGGCCCTTCCCAGTCCCTGCCCCTTCTCCCAAATCATCACTAGCTCTGCCCATGGAGCTCGGAGCAGGGGCTGGGCCAGGTGCTTTTCCTTCTCGGTATTTTCTTCTCACCCCCATTTCACTGAGACGGTGACTGAGGCCCAGAGCGGCGGAGAAGCCTAAGTTCACGTGGCCTGGGAGGGCTGAGTCTGTCCTGCTTCCCCGCAGCTGGCTCTGCCAGTGTGGACTCTGCTCCCGCCCCTCGCCTCCCGCCCAGCCTCCGTGTCACCCAGAGGGTGACCACCCTGCAGGACACCGGGGGCCTGGGAGGCCATTTCTCCAGGAGCCTACAAGCCAGCTGAGCTCAGGGACCTTCTTTATTGCTCTTTCCTGAGGAGGCTCCTGTCTGTCAGACAAGCAGTGAAAATGCCCCCAGATGTGAATTCTACCTCCCCAAATTCTCCAACAGTGGGGCAGTGGCCCCCCAGGCCAGCTTATCCCCCAGGGAAAGCTGATGTCCCTATGGTCAGAGAGATGGAGGAGAGGGTGGCTCCACTGTAGTCAGAAATTTCACAAGCCCCCTGGCCCTGGACCCCCAGTGACTCGTGTGCCGATGGCCGCCCCCTCCCTTCAGTCCACTCAGGCAGAATGGAGACAAGACACCCCTGTCCCCCGGCCTGAGTCTCCCTCCTGGCTCTGCCCTCCCTGTTCCTGGTCTGGGACTGGGATAACTCGACTATCCACTTCCACTGACGTCTGGGCCCTGGGAGCCGCCTGATCTACAGCCTCGGAGCCCCAGTTCTGCTGTTTATTACGTGGCCTTGGGCAGGTTCGTTTCCTGGCTCCGCACATGGGTTTTCCTGTGGTGGGGGTGGGAGGCGTCCCACCCTTGGCTCCTTAGTCTGAAGCTCAAGGGCAGCGAAGCAGGTGGACCGAACGGAGTACTTACTTTGTGCCGGGACTGAGATGAGACCCCCCAGGTGAAATCTCAAGGGGCCCTCCATGAGCCCCACGACATGGGTGCTACCGTCACCCCCCTTTATAGAGAAGTAAACTGAGGCCCATGCCTAAGTCCTTAGTGAGCCAGAATTTGGGGCAGGCAGTTCAAAGGGCCTAATTGCTGACAGTTGGCCCGGTGCCTAGCACCCACAACGCCTTTAGGTGCCTCAAGATGTTTTCTCTCAAACCGGAAGAGAAGAATAACTATAATCCAGCCTGGGCTATATTTGTCTCCATCCCGATGAGGCCTTGACATTGGCTTTTTACTTTTGTTTTGTTTTTTTCCCCCAAAGGCAGGAAAAGGCTCACGAAAGCACAAGTCACGCTGTGGCCCTGAGCTTAGGGGCCAGGAACGTCTCCCTGTAGGCCCCGATGTGGGGCCTGGCCTTGGCCTCCTTTCCAGTAGAGAGGCCGGGTTTCGCACTGTGGACAGGAAGCAGTCCCCACCCACCAGGGACGCAGTTCTTGGGAGGTGTCTCCTTGGATCGGGAGAGGACAGCTGGTGGCAGGGATCCCTGGCAACGATTTGGAATTAAAGGTTTCAGACACGAGCGGCAAGTTGGTGAACCCTGATGTCCATTAGGCAGCGGCTCTGCCTCCTGCCCCATTCCTTGCTAATAACTCCTCCTAGACATCATGCCGGGCTCTCTCACCCACACAGAGCAGACTTGGGGGGAGAGAGGCCAGGGAGGTGAGCACCCCCCGCCCCCCACCCCTCCCCGGCCAGGAGTGCTCAAGGCAGTGAGTTGTGGTCTCCAGGGAGGGGCTCCCCAATGCTCACCATCACCTTTTGATTTTAATGAGGGCACCTCCTGGCAGCCCCTGGCTCCTGGCCTGGGTCACAGGAGCCCAAACGGTGAGTCACTGAGGAGCTGCCTTCTAAACAACTGGGAATTCGCTTTGATTCCTGGGGAGGTCTGGCCCACAGCCCTTCCTGCAGCGGCGGCAGGGCGTTTCCCAACGAGGGCAGAGTTTCTGAGACAAGCCCTTGGCGAGCCATTTTGAAGCCTGGCCTGGCCAGGATGGGGCCCCTGCAAGTCCCCGCCAGTGGGTACCTGTGGCAGAAAACCGATGACTGAAGGGCCAGAGCCAGACACGGAAATCTGGGCAGGGAAATCCAGGAGGGCTTCCAGGCAGCGGCTGGCTGTGTCCCCAGCTGACGTTGGAAGCAGGGGCGTTGGGAGGACTTGGGCTTGGAGGAGAGGTTGGAGCACCAGGAAGCGTGGTTGGTTTATGGCTCCCTCTGCAGTGGCACCGTGTGGTTGAATCGTCTCTGCATCAGCAAGAATAGGACTTGGGTGTTAGTTAGCTCTGCCGCTCAGGAGCTGTGCGACCTTGGCCAATCCTGTGCCCTCTCTGAGCCCAGCTTCATCATCCATAGTCCTTGGATGATTAGACCTACCGGTCAGAATTTTGGACCAGATGGAAAGGAAAAGGAATGTGTAAATCCCTTTGCAAGGTGCCATGACTATAGGAGGGGCCTGGCAATGTTGGGTCTCTCTCTCCCTCCTTACCTGGCCACGGAGGCGGCAGCTGCGGTCCCAGCAGCTCACAGCACGAACCCCCTGCAGGCAGGGGGCACAGCCCACAGCTGGGCCATGGTCCCCAGCATTTCTGTGAAATGATTGTCCCTACTTGACTGGGCTGGTTGGAGTGGAGGTGAGTAAAGTTGCCCCTTGCAGTTTAGAAGTCATCGTCGTCATCACCATCCTAGCAATAAAAATGTCAAAACAACTACCACTGACTAAGCTCCTACAGTGTGCCAGGCACTGGGCTGGCGCTCCTAACCTGCCTGATCTTACCACTTCTGGTGCTTCCCCGAGGCATCCGGCAGACTCACAGAAAAGTGGGGTAACCCAAAGGATTCTTTGTCTGCTCAGTCATCACACTATGTTGAGGAATTACTATGTGCTGGGGATACATGGGAAAATCAAACCAGGTGTGATTTCTGCCCTTATGGGGCTGACGGTCCAGAAGAAGACAGACAGCAGTAGTTACCTATTTACTAGAAACTTACAAATAGAGGTCAACAGCTTGGCAGAATATTCCACAGGACTCTGAGAGCATTGAAAGGGACGTCTGTTGGGGCAGGGGATAGGCGAGGGCTTTGCTGGGGGAGAAGAGACTCAGCAGGGATCTCAAGATGTTCCCTGGGTAAAGATAGAAGTGGAGAGGGTTTAAATACAGAAAGAGCCTGTGCAAAGGCCCGGCGGTCAGAGGGACAGAGCACCCAGGAGAAGCTGAAAGGAGGCTGGGGTAGTTGGGCTGGTGATGACCAGCCTTGAAGGGCAGCTGATCTCGGGACCTTGACCTTCCATTCACCCCACAGGAAGCCTTTTGCTGGAGCCTGATAGGCAGGTGGCCGGAGTCTGCAAAGAACTGCATGACATTTTCATCCCAGTGGGGAGCTGCTGTGGGCACCTGAAGGCCAAGAAGGTGGGTACCTCCGATGGGAACAGGCTTCACACAGTGTGGTCCCACAGTTGGGTTCTCCATCTGTGATGGAGAGAAAAGAACAAGAATGCTTGAGGTGGGCCCGCTGGCGTTGTTCACAAGGTGGCCTTCGTCCCTGTAAAATGATACAGTCACTTGTTGGTGTCTGTCTAGGGAACAATGGAATGCCTGTGAGGCCCTGAAGCAGGATGCTTCCGGCTGCCAGGAATGTGAATAGGAGGGGCACCAGCAAGGACGAGAAGGCCAGTAAGCAGGCCACAGCACACTCCAGGATGGCATAGGCCTCATGCATCACGAGGCAGGGCGGGGCTTCATGGATTGGTCATTTGGGGAGGGAGAGGAAGCAGCAGACCCTGATCTTGCAAATGCTTCACTGCTGACCCCAGAGGGCAGAGGGAGGTGGGGCTCTGGGGAGCAGGGATGCCCCTGCAGGCCCAGGCAGGTGCCGTGGGCAGCACGAGGCCTGTGTGTTTTGCTGGGGTGCACGTGTCTGTATGTGCCTGTGGGGGTGGGGTGTGCCTAGGCCCCGCCCACTGTGAGGGGTCCTTTACGCTGAGGATTCCAGGGGTCAGGCCGCCTGGCTTTACCACCTGCTAGCTAGACACTTTGGGCAAAGGAACTCCCTTTCCACCGTCTCTATTTTCTCATCCATGCAGTGGGGCGGATTCTGACACTATCTGTCTCGTCGCATCGTCGGGACAGATTGGAACCGGAAGTTCGGTGGTTATGACTGGCATCCCCGCTGGTAGCAGCACTGTGACCCGGTAGCACAGATGTGGGGCCTCCCCTACAAAGCCCCTTCCTGCGGGTCCTCCTCTCCCTTCCCCGGAGACCTCAGGAACCTACCTGTTCTGGTCAGTGGTGGTCAGGCCCCCCCCAACCCTTTAACCTGTGTGGAGTCGGGGGTCCCCCTGCCGTGTGTTGAAATGTTCATCAGCCACGCCAACAGACTGGAAAATAAAGCGTGTTCAGCCCTTCAGCTCAAATATACTTTCCTAATGGCAAGTTAAAGAATACACGGAGAGCCAGTTTTCACACGACGGAAGATCAGAAATATGTCCAAACTGATTGAGCTGAATTGTAATTACGTGCATTTGGGTGTTCAGCTGGTGGACTGGCCATATTGGAATGACTTATAAAGTAGAGATGTGCATTCTTTACAAACTAGTACACATTCACTTCGTAAAATTTGTTTTTCATTTCAGCAAAATTTCCGATTATGTTGTAATCAAATTTTTATAATTTGTGCTCCTTTGACAGTAATGACCTAAAAGATGTTTTAAAATGTAGTTGTATTCAAAGTGTATACAATTTAATTATGTTTCGTAAGAAGCACGAATGAAGAGTAAATCTAGAGAAAAATAAAAATTGTTTAATATGTTTTCATAAAGATTTTTATTCTAAAATGCTCTAAATTCTCTATTAAATAAAAAGGCAAAGTAGCAATTATAGCTAATGAGTATAAAACATTTTAAATAAAATTACTTGAGTAAGGTTGGCTTTTGGAGAGTTTTTTTATTGAAATTCAGTTACATTTTGCCAAATGTTTCAATGAAAATAAAAGCGTTTGCAATTCTAGTGCTCGTGGCCCCGGCTGCCGGCGCGAACAGTTGCTTCCGTGAGGTGGGTTGTGTGTCGCCACGCAGGCGTGTGAGTCTCCGAGTGAGATGCACTCTGATGCCTCCAGGGGTTCCTTCTTGCCCCGTGACACGGGTGGATTGCCCACTGAGTCACGAGCATCCCCAGGCCCCTGAACTGGAAGTGAAGGGACACAGAGAATGGATGTCCAGAACTCATGGGATGTGAAGTTCCCTCTGCAAGACCTCGTGCGCTCAGGCCGCTGGGAGGAGGGAGGAGGAGGGGGCCCTCCCGGCGCCTCCTGCTCGCACCGCCTTCCTTTGAAGCAGTGGCTGGAGTCCATCGCGATGTGGCAACAGCACAGCCCACGGGCCTTCGTGAGCCTTTGATGCAGCTGCCTTTTGTCTCCCGGACACAGGGCCAGAAACACCAGGACCTGTCTCACCGGGGCCTGGAGGGTGCTGGTCCTGAATGTGGACGTTTGGGGTTGGGGACTGCGCTGCCCCGGTCAGTGTTGAGTGCCTGGCAAGGAGCAGGGCCACTCATAGGCCTCTCAGTAAATTCAGGGAGCATGTGCACAAGCCCCAAGGGGGGACACATCTGTATGTGTTGTGTGTCTCTCTCGGCATGTACATGTATGTGCCTATATGTGTGTGCATGCCTGTATGTGTGTCTGTGTATGTGGTGTGTCCATGCATGTATGTGTCTCTGTGTCTGTGTCTCTGTGTATATGTGCGTCTCTGTATGTATGTGTGTCTCTGTGTGTTCATGTCTATGTATGTGTGTGTGTGTGTCTGTGTGATATGTGGGGTTCTTTAGCGCAGGGGCTTGGGGCAGGGCCTCCTGTGGCCTTCATCTCGGGTCTGTGCTGCTGGTAGTGACCCTACCTCCTCGGGTGTCCGTCACACACTAGCTTCCACCACCACCCCGTGAGGAGAACGTTATTCTATTTTATAAATGATGACACTTAGGTTCAATGTCTTTCCAAGGAAGTGACCAACCAAGGGCCCAGGCCTGCCCAGTTCACAGGATGGGGCAGTCCGTGCTGCCTCCCAGTGGTGAGCGCAGGGACAGGCCTGACACCGCCTTCACACTCACGCCCTGAGGCCCAGCCAGGGTCCTACAAGTTGATGTCTAGTTCCATGGATGCACCGAGGCCACCCTGAGCTGCCTCTTCTGACCATTTGTGCTTTAATCTTCCAGAGCCTGCCGCTCTGCCCTCCCTGGAGGTAGCCAGGTGCCCTGGGAGTCTCTTTGTTTTGTAATCTGGATTCCCCCAAACTCTGCGAACTTCCTCTCCCCGGTGACAGCACCCATGCCCCAGGGCCCAGAGACGCTGCTCCTTCGGAACCGGGGGAGCCCAAGGCACAGGCTGGAGGGATGAATCCCAAACGGGGATGTGGGCCATCAGCCTTCGGACTCTGCCGCTGGCCAGCCTTGAGGCGGGCCTCTGCGTCCTCAGCCAAACTACGAGACGATGGTCTGGGAATCTGCAAGAGGCCTTGGAGCTCTACACTGGGCCTTGACCCTGGACCTGCTGGAATTCCTAGCGAGGGACTCCAGAGGCAAAAGAGCCTGGGTTCCAGCTGCCTTCTGTTGGCGACAAACCACACCAGGCACAATGGCCTGAGGAACAACCATGTGCTGTTCCTCACAATGCTGGGGGGTGGTGTGTGTTTGCTCTGCTGGTTTCACGCAGGCTCCCTTGCGGGGGCTGTCCTCAGCTGGAGGGCCTGCTGGGCTGGAAGGTCCAAGGTGGCCTCACCGCCGTGCCTGCTGGTTGGTGCTGGCTGTCAGCAAGGCGCCTCCACTCTGCTGCTCCATCAGGGTGAGAGGCGTGACAGCTCATCCTGCATTTGACTCGATCGGGCTTTCTTACACGGGGGGCTTGGCGTCTCAAAAGTCAGAGGCAGAAGCTACGCCATTTCTTGGTCCTCTGGCCCTGAAACCCACCCATGGCAGCCACATTCTACCGGTCCACACAAGTCACAAGCCAGTTCAGATGCAAGGAGGTGGAGGAACAGACCCTCCCTCCGAGGGCGTAAGCTCGTATTACAGAGGAACCTGTACACGGGTAGGGGAGGAATTTGTGGCATCAGACAATTCACTAGACTGATAGAAAGGGGCCGTCTTCAGGGACAGAGTCAAGTCAACCTACATCCGGGGAGGGGCGTGAACTTTTTCTACAAAGGAGAATATAGTACTTATTTTAAGCTTTATGTACCATATGGCCAGTCATACTACTTCATTCTGCCCTTGTAGCTCAAAAGCAGCCACAGGCAACATGCAGACAAAAGGACATGACAGTGTTCCAATAAAGCTTTATTCACAAAACCAGGCAGCCGACTGGATTTGGCCCACGAGTTGTATTTGCTAACGCATGACTTCCACGTCTGTTGGCGACTGCCCTGGAAGCATCTCAAGGGCAGGAGCAAAGTTTCATAGGAGTGGCCACTGCTCTTAGACACAGTGAGTTCCTAAAACTCACATCACTCCTGGTGTCAACCAAGTCACTTTCAGCTTATTTATTAATTCAGTAACTATCACTGAGTACCTACCATGTAACAGCACTGTCCTAGGCATTGTGTAAGCAACATAGTCCAATTGCTTTCTGGGAACTTACTTACATTCTACTGATTGTAAGGAACAGAAGAAGTGACTTAAACATTGCAAGAAATTTTGGCTCGAGTAGTGAAGAGTCCCCAGGTGGACTCCCTGCCAGGCAAGTCTTGGTCAGGACTCGGGTTCAGTTGTCTGTGATCACCTACTTGCGATGCATCCTCTTTATTCTTAGTCTTGTACTTATGGTTGTGATGTGAGCGTCAACCAGTGGCTCCCTGGGACCACCTGCTTCTTTGTTCTTATGAGAGAGAGAGAGAGAGAGAGAGAGAGAGAGAGAGAGACTTCTCCCTTAACTATCAACAACAGCACTGATTGGTTCATCTTAGATCCTGGGCTGACTGAGCAAATTCTTGTGCCTGGGAAAATGGCAAGTGATGATTGGCTTAGATCTGGGTTGCCTGGGCCAATTACAGTGGCCAAGAGGCCAGCCCCTGATGGCTTACACCAATCAGAACCCACTTCCGGGGGGCTGGATCTGGAAGCATCCCACCCTTTGCTGCTACACACTTGGGTGAGGGGGAGGGTGGATGCTAGAGAGGCCATCACACTGGAAAGGAATCATCACGAAGCAAGAGTCACAGTGTTTCTTCCTGTCCTTTTGTAGGAATCAGTGAATGAGGTGACAGAGCAGGAAGCAGTGAAGTACAGGGACTATTAGGCAGCACCAATGGAGCAGGGCAGCAAAACAATAAGGTCAAGTGGGAACTTGATTCTTATAGATCTTGGGTGCATCAGGCCAGGAGGAGTCTTGGAGATCATCTCATCTGCATCCCTCGAGGTTTATGAGGGGCAGCTGAGGCCTAGAGAGGAGCAACAAACAGTTTGCTGAAAGTCACTCGAAGTTAGTGACCATGTTGGAATAGAAACCGGGTCTCTCTCCTGCCTTTCTATGTCTTTGTTTCTCCCTCACGTGGTGCACAGAGCTTTACCATGCACAGGCATGTGGAAAATGTGTTGATTTGACCAGCTTCTAATTATGGTGAGTGGACATCTGGTGGGTATGTTCACAGGGACGAATCCTATGACCTTCATATAGCCCGACATTTGCCAACAGCCCATAGCAGGAAGTGATATGCCACATATTAACACACAATGATGATGTGCATGGGCTTTGGACAACAGACCTGACCTTAAGTTTCAGTTCTACCACTTAGAAGTTCTGTGATCTTGGGTAAGTGGCCTCGACCTCTTTGAGATTAATGTACATTCAGTGCCTGGCACATTGTATCCACAAAAGGTATAACTGAACATCGTAAGCAACCCCTCAGGCCCTGAAAGATAGTAAGTGCCTAGGTGAAAAGACCAGTTGACAAGGAAGTTATCGCGTTGCAGTAGAGATGCTGGGGACTGGCTCAGTGACGTGGCCAGCACAGGACGCGACAGGTGCTAAAGGCAGGCATCACACTGCTTCCTGTCCTGGGACCCTTACCTGGAATGCTGTGCGTCACGTTCTCCTCCTTACTCTGTGAGCTCCTTCCTATCTCAGCACTAATGTCACTTTGTCTAAGAGGTAATGTTAGTTAAGGTGATGCTAGTGGCTGTAACCCAAATCCCCAAATTTCAGTGACTCAATACACGTTTATTCCTCTCTCGTGTAACAGATCCATGCCAATTGGCTCTGCCTCACAAAGCCTTTGAGGAATCCAGGTTGTTGAAGACTTTTCCAGTTCCAACACGTGGCTTCCAAAGTCACCCTGAGCAAGGACATCAGCCAGCAGACAGAAGAAGAAAGAGGTGGGGAAGACGCACCATTTCTTTAGTGTTTTAGCCTGGAAGCAATACCCATCACTGCTGCTCACATGCCACTGGTCAGCAATAATCACGTGACCTCACTCCAAGGCAAAGAGTACCTGGGAGATGTAGTCCCTGACGGGGCTGCTGCCTCCATGCCAGTAATAATCTCCCCACAACCAAGGAAGCCTGACTCTTTGGTGTCTCTGCCACAGAAGTCTCATTCCATGCTTTTAAAGCATCGTATTCTTTTCCTTCAAAGCACTCATCACAGTTTATTAGCATTTTTAAAGATTTTGATGACTGTTTGATTATCTCTCTCCCTTTGCAGACTAAGCTCCATAAGGGTAGGAGAGTCATCACCGCTTAGCACAAAATGCGCTCAATAAATAGTGTGTTGAAAGAATAAAGAAAAGAAGATCTGTATCTGTACCATATACAGGGCCTGGCAGAAGTAATGCCTGCTTGAGTGCGGTTGGTGGAGCAAGAATATGGGTCTAATAATTTATAGTTTTTATTTGAATATTTCGCCTGAAATGTCATATGGTGTGCTTGAGTGTGATGTTGTAGTTACCGAATGGCATGCTTATGGGTTTGTAGTAAAAGATTTTGTAATACAAAGCGGCATTATGTGTGCAGGACCCCAGTATATTTTGCTACTTTTAATAGGACACCATATATTTATGTATTGACGCTTTTCATCGCCAGCGACAACGTAACCAGTTTTCCACGTGAAACAATGAAGCGGGTTACCGGCTCAAGTCCGCGAAGACTCGGGGGCGGGGGGGGGGGGCACGGGGACTGGCGGGCACGGTTGGATCGTGGCTCTTGCTCTGTTTCCTGTGCGGTTCTTCCTATGCTGCTCTCCCCCAGCGTCACCTTTGTTCTTAGATGGCCTCCCTAGTGACGCTAAGACAAGCACGCAAACGGGGCCTCACACGTCCGCATTCACACCGGGAGAGAGAGAAGAGGCACAGCTTCCCACAGCCACTGCACAGAAATCTTCAGGTTTGTTCTGGGAAGGCCAGTCTAGGACAACCTCTGTGGCAAAGGGGATAGTAGGGAAGCTGGCTGACCATCCCTTGGGCCCATCCTTGGATCTAGGAGACAGGAGTCCTTAAACAACTGCATGGTTGCTATGCAACAAGGAAGGCGTGGATCCCCAAAGGAAAACCGGGGTTCTGTTGGGATGGTGTCAAGAGGGCAAATGGATGTTGCAGAGACACAGAGTGTGTCCCTTTCACTGGTTTCTTGTAGATCCACTTCCAGCAAATACAGAAATGCCTATTAAATGAAAGGCGGGTGGGAAGAAGGACCCACTACTGGCTGGAAAGAAATACCAAATTCAAACTAAGTCTATAAGATTGTGCAGCTGAAACTACTCCCAGAGAAAAATCCAGAAGAACTCTGACTGGTCTGGGGGAATCCTGGAGAGGGCATCTGCCCCAAGCCTCCGTGTCAGGCCAGGACTATGAAACTCGCTGCGGTGAGTTGTTGGAAGATACAAAAGTGGTATCCGGAAGTCAGTGCGCTAAGACCCAACCAGGCCCCCTGCTGGTCAGCCAGAGCACAACACAGAGACACAGAACACAAGCCAAGCAACTGGGTTTCCTTAAACCAAGAAGCCAGCAAGATGAGATGCGAGAACTACAAGCTTGTCTCAAGAACAGAGCAAAGCAGCTCCGGTGCTCCCAGCAAGTCTTACAGCACCGACAGAGGAGCTGCCAGAAGGCTGAGAGAAAATGCCAGCAAGAGCAAACGCCTTGGTTTTGCCTGGAGGTACCCCAGATAGGTGCAAATTAAGGGCCACCAAGTCCTACAAAGAGAGAAAAGAATTTAACAATTCAATCGAGCAAACATTAGGGGTTCTAACACCATGTCGATTGCCAAGATGAAAACACCGTACTGTCTCCACGGACAGATTAGCAAATGTGTGAGCCTGAGTGAGCCCGGCAGAAATGTGTACAAAGCAGCAGTGTGTATAAGCATCAGCGTGTGCAAGCACATGACCCAAACCAGCCAATCAGCCGCTCTTCCGGGACTCAATGTCTTTGGCAGAAGGGTACGCCAGTTTAAGACAGAAGGAGCACAGCGTTCTGTCCCCAGTGTCCTGAAGAGGCCATTCCTGAGGTCTTGCTACTGAGACAGACTCCTTGCCTCTTGTCCCTCCTGAGTGCTGCGACATCAGCTCTTCTTTAGTTTTTATGAGTCACCCAACATCCTCTCACCAAGTTCGTTTTGGGCTTTGGTTAGATAGATTAAGCTTCTATAACTTGCAAATGAATATCTTTATTTTTTAAAAGATTTTATTTATTTATCTTCAGAGGGGAAGGGAAGGAGAGAAGGAGAGAAATATCAGTGTATGGTTGCCTCTCGTGAGTCCCCTGCTGAGAACTGGCTTGCAACCCAGGCATGTGCCCTGACTGGGAATCGAACCATGATCGTGTGGTTTGCAGGCCCACGCTCAATCCACTGAGCTACACCAGCCAGGGCACAAATGAATATCTTTAACTGATATGAAAATTGTACCAGGAAGAAGGTTGTAGACAACAGGCCCTGAGGCAAATAGGGGATCTGGGAGAGGTGACTAGGCAGAGGTGGAGCCATGATTCGACGCACCAGCTGCCATGGTACCCACGGTCACCAAACAGCCACCTGCTCGCCAAGGCCCCAGCTTGGCAGACTGGGTGGTTCCTGTCAGCGACAATTCAAAGGGGTTGAGGAATGAGGAGGCCTCATGGTGGGATGGTTGCTTTGACAGAATTAGGTTAATTCAAGGGGGAGATATTTAGGATGCCAGCACCACCCAGCATATTTTATGTTCCTTGTCTGTTTCTTTTCTTCTTTGCCAATAGAATGGGAACTCCTTGAGGGCAGGCATTGTCTGGTGCACTGCTCTCTCCCCAGTGCCTAGAACAACACCTGGCACACAATAGGCACTTAAGTATTCGATAAACAAATGTGAAAAAAACCCAGCAAGCTCAGGGTTAGAATTTCTAGAGTAAGAAACAGAAGGGTTATCGCAGAAAGAATAGAAGGAATCTACTAATTCCTATGATCAAAAATCTGGGGAGAAATTGTGAGAACAGACGTTGAGGTTCCTCCACCAAGAATAAGATGCTGGGTCAGGCTGGGTATGTGACTTGGGGCCCCAGCCCAAGGTTTTGCAATTCAAGGTGCTGACTCGGGCAGCTCTGTGGGTCTCGTGTAGCCTGGGTTGGCGAACTCAAACATCACAGGATGTGGAAAGTCAGGCTCATTGTCTGGACTTGGAAGGAGAAATGAGACGATGTGGAGGAGACACACACTCCTGAAGGCGTCTGCCCCGCGCACCCTGCCTCCCACGATTCCCGCAATGAGCTGTTTCTTCTGAGTCATCCTCCTCCCCCTTGTTCAATTATGTTGGCCTCCTTCATTTTGCAGTGTTCCTTCACCTTTTCCATGGTCCTTCATCGTTCATATTCACAAGCAAGACATTAAGCCTCTTCATATATGTGGATGGGGCTTGTCATTCAGTGGGTTCTGCTTTCAGATGAAGGGGTAGGGACCCAGCCTTTGGCCTGCAGCAAGAGTTCTTTTATCTTGGGCATTAAAGTCCCCACTAAGTGCTCTAATGACCCCCAGACACCTTGTTGAAATAGGGAAAAGCCTTCTGATTGTTCTGCTGGGGGGTGTAGCGGTGGTCACATGGCAGGGGGGAGAGAGATTGGACGTCCAGGTACTAGGCATTCTCTGTGTGAGTGTGTGTTTATGGGAGTGTGTGTTTATGTGAGTGTGCGCGTGTGTGTGGTACAGTGGGAAGGGCGTCAACACTTCCTCTCCGTTTTGTTGGTAATAACCATTTTTTACTCTGATAAACAAGACTGTCTCTCCCTCCTTCGCCCGTGATCTCCTGGAGTTAGCGGTCACGGCGCCCTGCACTTCCCACCACAAGGGTGGACTTACAGCCCACACTGTCTGAGCCCAGCTCTTTATTTCTCCCGGACACAGGCCTGGTTCCAGGAAGAGGCACATAAACCGGGCCCATCAGAATCTCTCATCAGATTTGATTTTGGGTCTTCTGTTTCCCTGGGGCCTTGATCTATAAAGCTGCCTGTGGACGGGAGCCAATATACTGAGGGAGGGGGAGAGAGGAATTCCTTGATCCAACATCGTTTGACTTCATTCTGAACCTTCAGATTATGTGAGGCAAGACATTCTCTTGGGCACTTATGTTACTTTGACTTGGGTTCTGTCATTGGAAACTGAGAAATTTCTAGACTCATGCAGGAGGTTCCCCGGGGTGTCGGAAATACGGTCCTGCCTACACCCAGGAGACTCCTGGCTGCAGATGTCTGGGGAGCATGAGGAGGGGAAGCTGAATACCAGGTGCTGCAGTTGGAAACCTCAACAAAGATCCATGGACTCCAGCCTCTCGAAGGGACCAGTGATCACTAGGGAGTACAGCCGGGGTGTACCGCGACTCTTTCTAGAATGTTCTGGGCTGGGCAGATCCTCAGGACCGCTGTACAACCCCAAGGGAGAGGAAGAGTTCCCCCGAGACTTGACTTACACGGCCCACCAACCTGGGTTAAATGAACCGAATGGGTTTTATTTGGTACACTAAAGCGATGTGACATTTCTTGTTCTTGAGGGTCGTGGCAGAAACCATGCTGGTGGCTGCCTCTTCCTCTTCCTTGGCACCACCTTTACTACCACATTCCCCAGTTCCAGGCTAGTCAGTGTTAAATCTCACCATCTGTAAGACATCCACAGCCAAGCTCGGGCCCACCCCTTTCTCATTTCTTCTCACCAAAGGTTAAAACAGCTTTGAGTGTTTTCCGAGGCAGAGTCGCCTTGTTCCACTTTGATGTTACACGGAGAACATTTCCAGATCGAGATCTGAAACGATTTGTCAATCAAGTCCTTAGCCGCGGAGATAATGGAACAAAGGTGATCCAAGATGAGAACAAAAAAGACAGGTAACTTCAAACGTTAACCGAAGGCTACACAAGGCAGAAATCCATCAGCCAATTAGAGAGTATGGCATAGACCTGCAAGATACTGTTTCAGAGTGCCGTTAGGAGAGAGGGGTCTGATGGGGTGGGCTAACCCTCAGAACCAGGCCCTGGGTCACACCCAGGAGTGGGGGAGGGGGTTACTCAGTTCATAATGAAATGGACCAAGGAGCATGGTATAAACAGTCATCAGCATTCATTAATACACATTTATTGAGCATCTCTTATGGGCAACGTTTTGTCTGCGTGCAAAAGCAAACCAGACCTGTAGCCTTGCCCTGTGGGTGGTCCCAGAGGCGGGGACAAGCTGGTGCAGAAATAGCTTCTAATTCTCAGTAGAGAGTGGTAAATGGCATAGAAGAGGTAAGGATAAACTCTACGGTGTTTGTGTTAAAATGTTTCAAACCATGAAAACAAAATTAGTCAGGGGAGGTAAGGCATCCTGGGCCTAACAAGCAGCAGAACTGAAAATTCTCTACGGAAGCTACTGACGTAGGAAGGGAACAAATCATATTTAATGGCCTAGCCTCCAACACTCAGATCTGATGTCAGCCGAGAACTTAGGAAACAGAGGAGGAGTCAAACTAGAAAAGCAAAATGCGAGTGGCGTTTGAGACAAGCTGCTGTTCCCACCCAGGTGGAGCTTCAGGTGATGATCTTAGCTGGTTGATGGGGCGGGACTTAGCATGAACCTGGGCCATGGAGTTCTTAGCACGCAGGCTACTTCAACTCGACCTTGAACTACAGAGGGCAGCACAGTGCAGGGGATAGCAGGGGTCTTTTGCAGGTGTCAGAGAGCCATAGGAGCTTCAGACAGCACAAGACAAGGATTCATTATGTGGGGAAGACGCTTCCCTAAGCAAGTCCTGCAGACACTGGGGCCAGAGCTGTGATTTGCTGCATTTCCTGTGTTTCTTCAGCCAAGTCTGCAGGCCAGGACTTCAACTTCAGCTAAATTCTAGTGTGTTCTTATAGGGCAGTGTTTCTCAAAATTTAATGTGCATATGAATGACCTGGAGATACGGTTAAAATACAGATTCTGACTCACTTAGTCCGGGTTGGACCTTTGAGGTTCAGGGAAGGTCCCGCCCCAGATCTCCTGAATCAGGATCTGTGTTGGAACAAGATTTTCTGGGTGGTTTTCGGGCGAGTTACTTTTAGAAAATTGCTGCTGTAAACGCGAGGGCATTAGCTTTCAGCAGTTAAGGCCTCTGCAGGTGCCATAAACGAACGGCCGAATTCCTTTCCGCTGACCTTGTTTTGAGTGGCCCCTGAGCAATGTCTGGAGACCATTTGGTTCTCACAGCTGGGAGGATGCTTGCAGGACCCAGTGGGTGCAGGCCAGGGGCGCTGCTAAACATCCTACCATGCCTAGGCCAGCTCCAGCGCAGAGAATTACCTGGCCCCAGATACCAAGAGCGCCGAGGCTGAAAAACCCTGCTGTAAAGGGATCGGCAGTCTTGAATTTAGACGGCTTGTCCAGTGTGGCTAGTCGGTCCTGAAGTCTCAAGTTAGCTTTGATTATTTATGATGCATTAATTACGGAAGTCACACTGTGGCTGAACAGTGGATTCACCGTGGAAAATAGTGGGTTTTATAACAGAGAAAAAAATAGAAAAGAGATGGGCACTTTTATTGTAATCGTGAACATGCTGCCTACCTGTAACAAGGTATAGAAATGACGCAATTAAGGGCTAGGCAGGCAATTAAAGGGAGCTGCATTTGTAACACTGTCTCTAGGGATGGAGATTGCTCAGGAAATTAAAAATAGGAGCCAGAGTAACTGGAGAAGGTGTTTTGTTTGTTTGTTTGTTTGTTTTTAATCTGAACAAGAACCATTAAAGAAGGAAGAGAAAAGAAAGAGAGATAGGCAGGTTGATGTAGGGAGAGGTTTCCTTAGAAGAATGGCAAATTCTCAGGTTCCACCCCAGATGGTCTGAACCAGAAACTCCAGGGGTAGTGTAATGGGGTGCAGAGCAGGATCCCCAGAATGTAGAGAAATTCCTCACAGCCCGTGGTTGGGGGAAGGAAGAGCAGATGACACAGAGGTTAAGATACTTTTTATAGCAATGGCAAGTTGATAGCCGTGTCTGACTTCCGTCCCAGGCAAAAATGTGTATGTGGCTGTCGGAGCACTCAGGGACTCGTGACACAGCCAGGGGAGCTTCTACAGCACCTGAGTGAGGGGCAGGAGCCAGATGCCCCTGTGTCCCGGGAGACTCTAGAGCTGACTAAGATGGCAGACAAAAGAAGGTAAAAGATTTGGGGGAACCAGCAAAAGTAGCACATTGTAGGGGGGGCTGGACATGAGGTCATGTAGGAAGTTCCAGGCCAAGTATTTTAAGCTAAGGGTGGGCTGAGAAAGGAGCTATGAAGTGGGGGGCTCGGCGATGCGGTCTGAGAGAGGAAGCAGCAAACAGGCAGCTCTGCAGTTTGTAGTGAAGCGACCGCCAGGAGGGCCAGTGTGGAAGGCCGAGTTTTGCTGGCTGGGAGTCAGGACCTCGCCATGCGGCCCGGGGTGGCGAGGAAGGCAGGCAGCCATGCGGGGCGGAGGGAAGGGTGAGGGGAGAGAGCTGATCGGGCTGTGCAGAACCTGCCGAATGAAGCCCGGATTCGAGGGAGGGGCTTTGGGACTGAGCGGGGACCAGGAATGTGGGTTTGCGCTTCTCGGAAGAACGTGTGGAGAGGCCACTCTGTTGGGACATGTGCCTCCCCGGACTCCACCGTGACTCAGTGAGACACAGCACACGTTTCCTGAACCACTACATGGAGGCTGAGGAGGCTGAGGCCCCAGATCTGAGGGGGAGAGCTGCTGCGAGGACGGCGACTCTGAACTCCACGCGTGTACCTTCCAGGGGGGAGGGAGAACTGTTTGCACAGCCGGCTGAAGAACAGGTGAGGACGTGGGGAACGTCGGGCACGCTTTCGGCCCAGAGCCTGGTGCAGAGCAAGGGGGGTGCTGGGGCTTGTCGCAGAACAGGGCTCTGAGCAGAAGCACGCCCAGCCCCTCTGAGGTTGGAACCCTGCAGATAAAAGCCTGTTTTCTTTGGCACTAATTGTTGGGTCGTGTATCAAGATGACCCAGGGACAGGCCCCACTTTGCTCGGTTGGAGGTTGACGCCAGAACTCATTTTTACAAGCCCCCCAGGTAATTCTGGTGCTGACTTCGGATGGAGAACCGCCGTCTTAGGAGAAAGGCTGAGATATTCGGCGACTACTTAGAAACATAAAAGGAAAAATGAGGTCTCGGAGCCTTTTAATGGAGGCTGAGCCAATGAGGAATTGAGGAGGGTCCATTTGAACTGTAATTCCCTGGGATTTTAGCTTGCAAACCAAAGCTGTATTCTCTTTAGTCTAATATGCCCTGATGCTGGTTCTTTGGTCAGCTTCTTTGAAGAGGTCAATGGGAGCTTTTTATATTCCTCCCTCAAGGATGCCACCAGTCCGGCCATTGTAAAATGACACCGATTTTAAGATGCATCTGGAGAACATTAAATCTGGATGCATCAAAACGAGAGGGTAAAAACTGTGCATTATTTGAGAATAAATGAATTGGGGTAATTTTTGAACCTGACAGTCAGCCCTCTGTATTCAACCAACTACGGATCAAAAATATGTGGAGAAAAGTTGCGTTGTTGCTGACGTGTGCTGTGTATTTAAGCTTACGATGGTGGCATCTGTACTGAACACGTACGGACTTTTCTTTGGTCATTGTTCCCTAAACAATGCAGTATAACAACTACTTATCTAGCATTTACATTGGAGTAAGTATTACAAGTGATCTGGAGATTATTTGAAGTATAGGGAGGATGTGTGTAGGTCATTTTATACAAGGGGTGTGAGCGTCACGGATTTGGGTGTCTTTGGGGGCTCCTGGAATGGATCCCCCTCAGATACCAAAGGACAACGACGCTTTCTCCCTGGGGATTTGAGTGAGGGAGGGTTCCTGTGCAAACGAGGGCACTTCATTGGTGGGACTTGTTAGGAGCATATCTTTCTCATGTCATTCGAACTCACTGTGGAGCCTCTAACAGGCTGCCCTGGACAATGGGGCTGAACATGAAAGGGGAGACAACGTGGAATGGGTTTTCAGCTTTGGGTTTGGGGCAGTTATGCTGGGGCCAGGTTTGCCGACTGGGAATGATATAAACCCAAAGTAATGGTGGCTTACACAAGGTGGAAATTTTTCTCTCTCTCACAGAGAAGATGCCTGGAAGTGGGCGGCCTTGAGTGTAAAAACAAGTCCACAATTACCAAGGACTGGGTGTCCTCCACCTGGCTACTCTGCTGCTCTAAGTGTACTACCTCATGGTTCAATACGGTTGTTGGAGCACCGGCCATTGCGTCTACAGTCCACTTGGGAAGAGGGCCCGGGGACCATCCCAGGTGAGCTCTGGTCAAGTAAAGGAAGAGGCCTACCATGGAGATGGAAAAGAAGTAGCGCAGTGAGCTGAGAGAGAAACCAAAAGGGTGTGGATCAAAAGGGAGGAGAGTTTGAGGAAGTAAAACCAGAAAAGCTGGTGTTCACGCTGCCTGTCGCCTACCAGACCCAATTCACAGAGACAGGGACTGAATCTTTACGGGCACTTTGTTCAGATGCCTGGTGGTCTGAGAAGATGGCAGGTTATGTACCCTAATAGACCATCTTAAATTCCATTTTAAACGGACCCCTTTCATAAGAAGAAAGTGTAGGAAAGAGGCTCGGAATTCAGGGGAAAAGTCAATCAGATAAAAGCTGCAACATTCTTTTCCTGGGCCCTGGGAGGTGGGCATCTCCCCCTGGAGCTCAGTGGCTCAGAAGCCGCCTTGACTGCTCACAGTCCTCTGGGGGCCCAAAGGTGGAGCTGCTGGTGGTCTCCTGGAGTCAAGGTGGTTCATGTCTCCAGTTCTTGGAATAATAGCTTTTATACGCACTGATTACTAAGCTTGTTACCTATTACCTAAGCTAAAATTTTCTAACTCTTGAGTCCCCCATCAGAGAGAGGACAAAGGCCTCTCTTTCTGGGTAGGGTCACGGCATTCTCTTTTTGCATGATTTGCTCTCTGCTTTTCAGAAACATTCTGTCAAAAGATTTGTAACATTTCTCATGACCCAGAGAGGCACAGGTGGCTAGCAGCTACCGTACTGGACAGCGCAGATAGAGAACGTGTCCACCCCACAGAAAGTTCTCCTGGGCTGTGGGGGTGTGGACTATTCCAAGAGGACTAACTCGATGGCAGGATTGGGTGGCTTGGGAGAGGGGCTGGCGAGAGCCATGGGGAGCCAGGGTTGGCCCAGAATGCAGTACTCACTGGACCTCTTTGCACAGGTGCTATTTCAAGCATAGCCACTGCTATGGCCGCCTGGAAGCAAGTAGGTGCCAGCCCCAGACCCTGAAACACCCCTTTTGCTACAATTCAAGCTCGGGCATATGTGGCAAGAGAGTCCATCCAACCCCTTCATTTATTTGGTGCCCTTCAGCCAAGCCCCTTACATACGTACTTGCTCTTTTGCTCACTCCTGGGTGGAAAGAGGTAAACTCAACACAGTCTGGTCCTCGAAAAACTCCAGCTAGTGCTAGGTTCTCCACTCACCAAAGATAAATTATAATGTTCTGGGGGAACATGGGGAAACCCCCATGATTCTGTGGGAGAAGAGAGAGGATCTTCAAACCATGTTTGCAGACATCTGGGGATGCTTTTAGGAGGAGGAGGTGGCTCCTGAAAACTGAGTCCGCAGGGTTAATAGCAGCAACCGAGGGGAGGAAGAGGAGGGTTGGGATTTCCAGGCAGAGGTGCCAGCATGAGCAACGGCAAGGAGGTTAGGATAAACAAGCCTCTTGGCTGGAGTGATAAGTATAAGGCAGAGGGTACATGGATGGACTCGAAGCTAAAGAGAGGGCCAAGATGCCCTGGCTGGTATGGCTCAGTGGATTAAGTGCTGGCCCTCACACTGATGGCTGCTTTGATTCCCAGTCGGGGCACATGCCTGGGTTGTGGACTGGATCCCCAGGTCAGGGTGTGTGTTTCTCTTCCTCTCTTTCTCCCTCCCTTCCCTGCTCCCTAAAAGTAAACAAACAAACAATAAAACCTTAAAAAGAGAGAGAACGCCAAGTCATGGACCTTGGATGTCCCAGGAAGAGGGTTAGCTTTCATCCTTGGGGTACTGGGGAGTCTCTAAAGGATTTTAAGCAAGGCATGGCCTGGAAGTGAGTCAGGAAGTAAGAGGATGCTCAGAGGAGGTAAAGGGATTAAGAAGCTAATGTGGACAGCTAAGGGAGAGATTAAAGGTGGGCCGGGCAAGGCAGTGGTGACTGGAACGGAAGGGGCTGGGTCTGGCAGGTACTTAGCAGGTAGAACGAGCAGCGCCCGTGACTGACTGGATGTGGAGAAGAGCGAGAAGGCTTGCCAAGGCGGTGAGCTCATTTTCAGCTTGGGTGCTTGGGTGGATGGTGGCTGAGATAAGGACCACGGGAGGAAGTCTTAGATGGAGCTGTGGGAAGAAGAGGCGTCCAGGTTGGGACACGTTGAACACAAGGCGCTCGTGGGACATGCACGGGCAGATGTCCAGGGACACCTGGAGGTGCGTGCTGGCAGCTCAGGGGAGGGTGTGAGCTGGGGACCTCGATTGGCGTTACCATTGTGAGTTGAAAGAAATTACCCATTCGATGTTTAAGGGCTCAGAGAGGAGCAGCGAAAAACAATTCGGGCAGCGGGAATAAAACAAGAGAGAGCAGTGTCGTGGAAGTCAACAGGCAGGAGATGCGAAGAAGCAGGAGGTGGCGACTGATGTTGGAGAACAATGTTAGCAGGCCGACCCAGGGGAGTAGTGGCTGAAGTTAGAGACCTGGAGGCTGGTGGGGGCCTCGGTGAGTGCAGTTTTCAGGGAGTCAGAAGGAGCTTTCTGGGAGACAGAAATGTTCTCCGCTGTGATGGGATGTGGGCTGTGTGGGTGTATCCCCTTGTCAAAGTTGTCCAGCTGAGATTTGTGCATTGCAACATAAGTACACTTTACCTCGAACCATAAATAATCCTACGATGATGATCGGTGAGTGCAGGTGCCGAGTGGGAGGAGCTACAGATGATAAAAGAAGGCAGAATGTTGATAAATGTAGACGTTGGGCGAGGAATACAGAGGAGTTTAGTGTATCATTTTTGCTATCAAAACCCCAAAGTTGAAAATACAAAGGTTAAGTGCTTGGGGGTGGCACGCTCTTCTCTCTCTTCCTGGCTGGTGGTAGACTTCCTGGTTTTCTGTCCTTCCACGCGAGTGGCTGGGGGTGTGGGAAGATTCTGAGATTCAGGCTTAGTGGAAGACCTGTTGCCATGGTTTCACAGAGGCGGTGTATCGCAGGAATTAGGTGCTCAGTCTTTGGAGTCCTAACTGCCATTAACTAAGAATTTGCATCAATCATTTGACTTTTTTCATTTTCTTTTTCTCATGTATGTAGTAGAATTAATATAGCTACTTTATTGGGGAAGCTGAAAAATACTAAACAGAAGAACATAAGCAAATCCTTTAGGATGTTTTAATGCAAATAAAAGAAAATACAACTCAAACTAGTTTAAGAAAATAAAAGAAATGTATTGACTTATGTAAAAAAAAGTAACTCAAAAGGCTTTCAGGTATGGTTTGATCCAGAGACAAAAGCTTCTACTTCTTATTCTTATTTCTTTTTCTTCTTCTTCTCCTTCTCTTCCTCCTCCTCCTTCTCCTTCCTATTATTATTATTATTTTCCAAAGCCACCACATAGCTGTATATGTCTTTCCATATCTTATTCCAGATACCTAGGACTTTTCTTTCTTTCTTACTGCCAATCTGCCTGAGAAGAGATTTCACACATAGATAAAATCGAGCAGGTTTCATTTCTTCTACTCTGCTGCCTGCTAACTGCACTTTCTCTTGGTCCTTTCTGTTTTTGTTGTACACCACACTTTCCTCCTTTCTGTCCTCCAATGCGCCAAGCTCGGTCTTGCCTCCATGCCTTTGCCTTAGCTGTTCCAAGTGATTTCCCCTTGACCTCCTTATGGCCCACACCTCCACGCCACTTCAATGCAACAACTTTCCTGGGCACTCTCTCAAATACATGTCCTGCCTTCCCCCTACCCTCTCCTACTCTCCTGTTTTATTTTCTTTGGATTACTTACTACTGTCTTCCCCCTGCCCTCGTAATGTGTTTCCTGGCTGCATCTGTCTCCTCCCAGAGGCTTATAAGTGCCAAGGGGAGGCAGGGTATGTATTTGCTGGTTCTATGCCCAGAACATTAAAAGTGTTCAATAAATGTCCTGGGGAATGAATGAATGGAAAATGGGAAAAACAGTATCATCTCCCTCCTGGGACTGGGAAGAGAACTGAATGAGAAAATGCATTTAAAAATGCTCGGCCTGGGACCTGCCACAGAAAGTGAGTGCGGAGTTGTTGAGACCCACTGTTTTTGTTCTTGTCACTGTCCTGGCTTCTGAGAGCCTCATGCTGTCATTGGGAAGGAAATGACTCTCGGGCCATGACCCAGTTGACAAGTGGGGAAGTCCCTTGGTCAGCCAGCTGGCCCTTTCATTGCAGGCAGTGGTCCATGTGATTTATTTGCCTTAGGGAATGGAACTCATCCGTGACTTTGCCCTTGAAAAGTCTCCTGGGTGAGGTTTGAATGAAATGTGAGGCACTCGGATGGTCTGGATCTGATTTTCAAGGTCTTCAGAGACCAGTAAAAGCCTCATCGCTTCGCTGGCCGAATAAAAACGCTGGAAATCAAAGCAAAGATGTGCTTTTGGGAAGATGATCAGCAAAAAGGCTGTCCCTTGCCCACCCCCCTGCTAAAAACCTAGTCTCTCCTGAAAGAGCCCTTTCTTTGGGAGAAATCCTTTTCTCCAAGGGTCCTTTCTCAGAGTTTCTTGAGCTAAGATGAATAACAGTACCATCCTTAGACCTGGTTCTCCAGGGTCCCGCCCTGGGGTGGGAGGACCCTACAGGCCAAGGGGGGTGCCTGCTCGGAGTCCAGGGTCCCCTTCCAGACCCTGGACTGTGTGCCTGGACTCTAATTTCTTTGTCCAAATGGCTCGGATTCACCTCCAGGACCTGTGTAGGTCACCTGCCCAGGTTTATCCTCTTGAGTGAAGGCGACATACGCCACATGAGCAAGAAACCAGCCCAGGCACTGGCTGAGAATGAAGGAGATCAGACACGTGTGCGAGAGGGAGGGGGTGATGAACAGCAGTTAAGAACGTGTGGCAGTGGAGAAGCAGCAGGGACTGTTCCATTCGTCCTCATGACTGAAGTCTTTTAGGAAGTCTGGACTGGATCTCGAAGAGGGCTCTGGGACCCACTGGCCTTGCCCCTCCCTCTCAGCGTAGCGGGTCAGGCATCTCCTTATCCGTCACAAAGTAACAGAGGCCCACGTTGCAGTGTGGAAGCTGAGCATCGCAGAGGGGGCGAGTCGATGTGAGTGGCCAAAGGGGTCAAGTGTTTATGCGTCTCCCCAGATTCTTGCTGCCTCACCGGTGTCCTAGACCCTCAGCATTTGCTGCCTCCCAGCCAGGCCCCAAGCTGACAGTGAACCAGGTGTGGTTTCCATCCTCAAAGAGTTCCCAGTCCACCATTCACTCATTTCCTTAATTAGTTACTATCCCATTCCATCACGTACAGAAGACTTTTAGGCTCAGGTGTTCCCCTTTCCGCCACTCAGCATAAACCTGACCTTCCTCTACTCACTCTCAGGCAGGATGCATCCATTTAACTCCCTCCTCAAACTGAGGACAAAAGCAGATTAGAAACGACTTTTAGAATACATATGATTTCTGTTTGCTAGTGCCCAGAGAGCAGTAATTGACGGATGGGCATTTCTGGGTTCACACGGACACCTCAGTCGAGCTTTCCAGCATCCTGGGCAGCAGAAACAAACAGACTTTGGATCAAGACAGCTCTGGGTGTGAATTCTCACTGTACCTGTCACACACTGCTCATTCATCATTGTGTGTGTGCACGTGAGTGCACATATTTATGGGGTATGTTTCCACACGCCAGGATGCTGAATCAAAGGGTAAGCGCCCTTGTAATTGGCTGTTTGCTTAGCCGATTGCACCACAGTCCCTGTTCATAACACACGGTCATCATAGGTTGTGCAAGACTCTGGTTTCATTTCACTTACTTCATTTTCCCTTTATCCTTGCCCTACACTGCCGTTCATCCTTCGTCTGTTTATTTAGATACATGGTTCCCTAAGAAATATTTCTTGTCTGTGCAATTGTGCTTCTAAATTATACACAAGATAATGGCGCTCTGCAGGCATGGGCAAAAATAGGTTTCCAGTCGTTCCTAGGAAAAAGAGTTCAGTAATTAATAAATAATAAGATAAGAATAAACTCTGTGTTTCATGTACTCACAACTGTAAACTTACTCTCGCCCACCCCCTGTATAATTTTCCTTTTACAAACCGGCATAGGCTGTGGGCTGCCTTCGTCAAAACGAATCAAGCAAAACTCCACATCTGAGAGAGAAGCTTGGATTGGAAGAACTAACCAAAGGACCCCTACAGAGTCCTGCCAGGAAAAATGAAGCTGATCTCGACTGCCGGGAGTGGGTGTCAGGGAGAAGGGGTGGCTGAGCAGGGGCGAGGGCTGGCGAGACTGGAACAGCTTCTGGCATTCTCTTCTTCCTGTTTGCCTCTCTACCCCGGAAGCCAGAGCTGAGAGGCTCAAGTTCTGGACGTCACAGTAGAGCCTTCCAGAAACCCTGCAGGTGGGGGCATTGTTAGAGACAACGCCGGCCACTCAGCTACCTGCAGGCATTCATTCCTTCTTCTGTCCCTCGTGACGTCCTCCTCCACCGCCGCACCCTAAAATCCAAGGGATGGCTGGTTGATTTCAGCCTCAGGAGGTGGCTTCCTCCCAGTGCGGCCGCTTCCCAGGTGATCGGGATGAAATCCTGACCAGAGCACCTGACTGCAGTGGCAGCACACAGCAGTCACCAAACCTAAGGCACATCCTCTCCCCTCCCTGCAAATCCACCTGCAGACGCAGAACTACACCCTCTACAGGAGAGGAAATGCCGTTTGCCACATGTACATTCCGAAACTGAATTGTCAGGATGGATGAGCAGGAAGTTTAAATAGGCATGTTAAACATGCACATTTGCAGATAAGGCAAGATATGAACACTCTAGGCCAAGGAAAAAAATCATGGACACAACCCTTAAGTGCACTTGTTAGTTATGAAGAATATAGTCATTGAAGTGGGATAGCCAGCTGATGGATGACACAGGAGTTAGAAGCTTAGCTTGAGAAATCTAAATATAAAGAGAAAATAGACAATAGAAAATCTAAGAGATATGGAGGATAAATGTGCCAAGATCCAGGTACTGCAGGTCCCAGGAGGAGAGAGGAAAAATGGAAGGGACCATTCGAAGAAATAATGAAGATTAAATCCCTATATTTGCAGAAAGGTGAAAGGACCTAAGAATGCACACAGGACAGGTAAAGAAAAACTGACAACGAGATGCGCTGTAGTGAAAGTTACGAATATCAGAGCCAGAGAGGAAAATTCCAAAGGCTTCTGAGGGAAAGCAGGAAACCAGCCTCTGATTGGGAGGGATTCATATAAGACTTCTCACAGTAGTGGGTATGAGAAGAAAACAAAGGAGTGTCTCTAAGGTATCGAAAAAAATTAATCCTAGAATATTATGTCCTTTCAAACTGTTATTCGGTGTGGAGCTGTAAAAGGAATGTTCTTAGAAACAGAAGGCCTTCAGATTTTGCACACAAAGACCCACCTTGAAGAAATTCTTGAAGGAATCCTCAGTGACAAAAGTGCAAACTCTCCCGTGTAGGGAGGGAGGTAACTGAGCAAAGAAGCCGTTGCCTTCGTTCCCTTCCCCTGGATCAAGGCAGAAGGAAAGAACGTGTCTGGCAGGCATTTAATTTTCCAAAGGGCATTTCAGAGCCTCTCTTTGGACTGAAAAGCGATTATGGAGGAGTTAATATGGTCCTACCCTCACTCCAGTGTATCCTGAAATGTAGTGCAAGGGAAATGGGACTCTACCTGATAGTAATAAGTGGTACTTCCTATAAGTCGAAGGACACTTATTGTTAATTATGAAATTGTGAAGGGTATTTGTGACTTCCAGTCAAGATGGAGGCATAGGGAAACACGGCCCGCCTCCTCACACAACCTCATCAGAATCACAACTGAACTACAGAACAACTGTCTCCCAGAACCATCAGAAGTAGAGCTGAATGGAAGTCCAGCAACTACAGAACTGAAGAAACCACATCTATCCAGACTCGTAGGAGGAGTGGAGATGCAGCAACACGGAGAATCAGAACAGGCTGGTCCCAGACCCACATGTGGTGGATAAAAATTCAGGAGGGATATCTTGGGAGTGAGGGGTCCCAACTCCACACCAGGCTCCCCAGCCCAGGATTCCAGCGCCAGGAAGATAAGCCACCATAGCTTCTGACGGTGAAAACTGGTGGAGATGGAGGTGGTAGAAGAAACCACTGGATCCCCAAGCAGTTCCTGATAAATGGTGCAGACACAGACTCACCCACACTCACTCCATCTGAGCTCCAGCACAGGGGTAGCAGCTTGAAAGGCACCAGTGACGTACGGGAAGGAACTGAAGTGTCTGGCATCACGGTGAGAGCTGGGGTCACCTTTCTGCCAGACAGCAAGAGGGGCAGAGGACATTGTTCCTTTTCTGAACCTTCCCCGACAGAGCAACAGAGCCATCCCGTCAGTGTTATATCTGAGACTCCATCAACCTGTCTCACCTGGTTAGCCCCACCCTGGAGATTCCCTGAGGCTCTGCCCCACCCAATTTTTGGGCCCACCCAAGCGGATAGTAGCGGTTTTTCCACTTAAATTGCTTGTCTTAGCTCATGCTTCATATCTTCCTAAATCCCCTCAAATAGCAAAAACCAGCCTACGTGAGTCCCCAACCCCTGTACCTCTAAGTGGCCACAGGCCCAGCCCTAGCAGCAGCCAGCCTTGGATCACAGTTTGACTTCACCTAGGAATCTCCAAGCTCAGCACAAGGAGCAGCCATCTCAGATGGTTTTGTAGTTCATGCAGGATGGCCCCCATCTTAACACAGGTGGTGGCTGACTTTGGACTGCACCGCCTGGGAAGCCCCAGAGCCTGCACCCGGTGGACAGCTATAGACCATGTCAGAGCACCACCACCCTGCCCCTGCACAGCTGATTCTCCACAGAGGGTGGAGGTGGGTGGCCAGTGGTCACAGCCAGTCCTTGCAGCTGACTGGCCTGGGAAAATCCCTCCCATTGACCTGCCAAAAACAATCAAGGCTCAACTACAAGAGGAGGGTTTACTCAGCTCACATGTACGGCACACCTTTAGTGCCCAGCTTGGGTGCCACTGGACTCTACACAGGACAACTACTACATTAGGCCATGCTACCAAGACAGGGAGTCATAGCAGTTCTACCCAATACAAACCCAGGGAAATTGCCAAAATGAGTAGACAAAGAAACCTGGCCCAAATGAAAGAACAGATCAAAACTCCAGAAAAAAAACTAAACAAAATGGAGATAAGCAATCTGTCAGATGCAGAGTTCAAAACACTGATTATGAGGAACTTAATGAGGACTTCAATAGCATAAAAGAGACCCAGAAAGAAATGAAGGATATATTAACTGAAATAACAATTTACAGGAAAATGATGGTATAGTGGATAAAGCCTAGAATCAAATCAATGATTTAGAACACAAGGAAGCAAAAACAACCAGTCAGAACAACAAGAAGAAAAAAGAATCCCCCACACTGAGTGTAGTGTTAGGAGTATAGTGTTAGGAACCTTTGAGACAACTTCAAACATACTGACATTTGCACCATGAAGATTGCAGGAGGAGAAAAGAAAGAGTAAGAAATTGGAAATCTATTTGAAAAAATAGTGAAAGAAAACTTCCTTAATTTGGTGAAGGTAATAGACATACAATTCCAGGAAGCACAGAGAGTCCCAAACAAGATGGATGTAAATAGGCCCCTACCAAGATACATTATAATTAAAATGCCAAAGATGAAAGATAAAGAGAGAATCTTAAAAGCAACAAGAGAAACGCAGTTAGTTACCTGCAGGGGAGTTCCCATAAGACTGTTGGCTGATTTCTCAAAAGGAACTTTGCAGGCAAGAAGAGATTGGCAAGGAATATTCAAAGTCATGAAAAGCAGGGACCTACAGCCAAGACTGCTCCACCAGCAAAGCCATTATTTAGAATTGAAGGGCAGATAACGAGCTTCCCAGACAAGAAAAAACAAAAGGAGTTCATCATCACCAAACCATTATTATATAAAATGTTAGAGGGACTTATTTAAGAAAAAGATGATCAAAACTATGAAAGATAAAATGGCAATAAACATATCTATCAACAACTGAGTCTAAAAAACAAACTCAGTAAACAAGAAGAACAGAGACAGAATCATGGATACAGAGAGCATTTTGTGGTTGCCATATGGGAGGCGGATTTACGGGAATGGGTGAGGAGGTGAGGGTATCAAGAAGTAACAATATGTAGTTAGAGAATAACCATGGGGTGTAAAGTACAGTATAGGACATGGAGTAGTCAAAGAACTTATGCGCATGACCCATGGACATGAGCAATGGTGTGGGGGATTGCCTGAGGGACAGGGGGGGCGGTGCTGAGTGGTGAGGGGCTAAGGAGGAAAATAGGGACAACTGTAATAGCATTATCAAAAAATGTAATTAAAACTTTTTCAAAGGGGTATTTGTTTTTCCTCAGTGTAGATTGGACCAGTGCCTCCCACAGAGAGGCCCAGAGGCCAGAGCAGGGTTTTCTGGCCGTGGTGAGGTGCACGCAGAGATTGAGAGGGAGTGTTTAGCAAGCTCAGAGCAGCTTGACGGAGTGATTTTATATTCATCAAACTGAATAACAAAACATTTGGATTCGTATTTGGTATGTCTTTTATTTTGCGAAAGTAGGAGGCTGAGACAGATGAGAGGGCAGGGACAGTTTGCGAAAGTGCTGACTAGACCAGGGGTCAGCCAGCTCTTCCCATGAGGGGACAGATGTCCGGGTTGTAACTATTCAGTTCTGCTGGCCTGGCCTGTGAGTGTGCGCAGGCAACACGCAAACCACAGATTACAATCAAACTTTATTTATTGCCACTAAAAGGTAAATTTTATACCCTTTTAAATGTGTGACAAATATTATCCTTCTTTGGATTTTTCCCAAATACTTAAGGATGTAGAGACCATTTAAAAATTATTTATTTATTTTTAGACAGAGGGGAAGGGAACGAGAAAGCGAGGGAGAGAAACATCAATGTGTGATTGTCTCTCACATGGCCCCACTGGGGACCTGGCCTGCAACCCAGACATGTGCCCTGACTGGGAATCAAACTGGCAACCCTTTGGATTGCAGGCCAGTGCTCAATCCACTGAGCCACACCAGCCAGGGCACAAAAACCATTCTTGTACAGCTTGTAAGCTGTACCAAACCAGGCAGCGGGTAGGTCTGGCCAACTGGCCATAGTCTGCCAGTCCCGGCACCACACTCCATTGTCTCCGACACTGAGTGTCTGTCTAGGGAGAGGAATGTGCTGCTCGTGGCCACCCTAGCGCTGCTCCCTCCAGGTGACCACTTTCATTAGCTTCTTGTGTGTTCTTTAAGGTTTCTGGTAACATCAGCAAATACCCTCCCCGACACCCGCCCCTACATAAATGTAGCACACTGTTCATACTGCCCTTCACCTTGCTCCTTTCACTCGCTGCCACGCTGGGGCCCTATTATCCTGCAACAGAGAAAGTTTCCCTCGTTAAATGGGTGCTTTCCCTGTCGAGGTTGTATCGTCATTTATTGAGCGAGTCCGCTCTACATGGACACTTGGGTTATTTCCAACCCAATTCAGAATAATGTAGCAATAAAAAAATTCTCATGAATCACTGTGCGTGTGCATGCGCCTTTGTGCCTTCGTAGACTAGATTTCTAGAAGAGGGGTCCCTGAGCCCAAAGATAAACACATTTATAATGTTGACAGACACTCTTGCTGGCCCTCTGTGGGCAGTCTGCCCTCCCACTGGCTACAGAGGAGCAAATTGCCTCCCCCACGCAGCCTTGCCCACAGAGCGGGTTGTCATACTTCGGGATTTATATCTATTTTAATAACATAAAAATGATATCTCAGTGGAGTTGTAATGTGCGTTTCTCTTATTACAAGTGACTGTGGACATGCTCAGGGCTATCGCCAGCAAGTGAAGCCTGTTTATGCAGAATTAGAAAAAGGCCCCCCTCTGGGAAGATGAATTAGAGAAAGGCAAGGCCTCTGGGTCAGTGCAGGCGATGGGACTGGGCACGGGTTAAAGCTCAGCTCCCACTTGTGTCCCCAAGCAGGGGGCCTTTGTGTGGGGATCCGAGCTCAGCAGCCCTGAGGGTGACAATTAAAGTAACGGGTCCCGGCGGTACCCTGGATGACGGGAGGGACAGCAGCATCCAGGTGAAGGTGGGACCAGCTGCATAATTTACGGGTCCCAGTGCAAAACAAAAGGCGGGATCCTATTTATTATGAACTTTGAGGTGGCTGGGGCACAGCGTTCAACTAGGTGTGGTGCCCTTTCGAGGATGGGCCTGACAGGACTCTGCCTGTGTCACAGCCCAGGAAGCCAGTCCTAGGTGAGGGGACGGTGCCCCAGGATCTAGCTGGTGGCCAGCATTACATAAACCCACCTTCCCCAGGCTGGCAACACAGGAGAACGTACCAGATGGAACATGTGAACTATAGCTCCCCAAACGTCAAGACCAACGGTCCTGTTTTCCCCCAGGAGGCCAGCAGGAGCTGCTGTTGCCCAGGGAAGGAGCTGTGGATGGCTGGGTTTCACCTGTGCCCGGCCCAGGGCTTAACATTTGGTATCTCATTTAATTCTCCAGCAAGCCCAAGCATTTCGTACCAAAGCTATCCCCATTTAGATGAGGGAAGACAGGCCCAGGGAGGTGGTGGTGCGGAATTTGACTCAGCAGGTTTGACTCCAGGGTATTTTTAACCCCCAACACTACTTGTCTCGTACCAGTCTGCACACACTTGTTGAACCGGGCAAGTGAAATGAAACGAGAGCACTGATGAAAAAGACCTTCATCAAAGAGCACTCTGCCAGGTGCTTTCACACACACACACACACACACACACACACACACACACACACACAGAGCCAATGAATCGCTTTATTCAGAAGAGCCCCTGGGAGTGTAGCTGCCACTGCTCAGCAGGAAGCAGGACTTGGAGAGGGAGGAGGGGGCCATCTCCTGCCACCCGAGGAAGAGGGGGACAAGGTGCAAGGCATGCCAGCCTCAGGGCTTCACACTCTGGGTGGAAGTCTTCTATCTGGGGGTCGAAGGGCTCCTCAGGATGGGAGAGGGGTGTTTCTGTTGTCGCTTCATTGCCGAGGGGACTAGCTAGGGTGCAGAAGGGGTGGGGGCCAGAGAAGGAAACCCGGCCTCGGTGGTGGGGGCTTCCAGGGCGAGGCAGCCCTCAGCACTTGGGGGCCTTGCCCCTGCACTTCGTATTGCGGTAGTACTGGTAGTTTCTGCTGTAGCTCTTCCGGGCTTTCGCAAAGCACATGGCGGCTGCTCTATCGCACTGACACAGTTGGCTCCTGCAGGAGTCCTGCTTTGCTGCAGTCACAGGAAAATAAACACCAGATGGGGCTTGTTAATTTTATAGCTCCTCGTGGGAACCCTGGGGGGAAAGACGCAGCCCCCGTCCTCCAGAAGCTTCTGGTCTGAGACGAGCACCTATGCCCCAGATTTCTGATGGATGGGAAGACAGAGTTCCTGCTCTTGGGAAGCTAGCACCCAGTCTGATGGGGACGCAACAGCACCCAGGCACTGGGGGACTCTTAGAGGCCTTCCCGACAGCCAACGGTTGTGTCCAGGTGCAAAGAAAACCCCAGCCTCTGGGGCCTGGGAATGGGTGGCGATTGGTGTAAGCCAGGCATACTCATCCCTTTTTCCTTTCAATGATTGGTCTCTCGGTGACACGTGACCTTGTTCTGGCCAATGAGCCACCAGGGGAAGGCTCCTGGGGGCTGTGGGAAGGATTGATTTATTCCCCCCAAAAGAGAGACCTCCGAGGGTAAGGCCTTGGTGCTGGGAGGGCACTGTGCGTCGTGGCAACACACTGCGACACAGTGGAGCAGAAGGTGGGGAAAGGCTGGGTCCCGGACAACGCAGTCGCAGTCGAGAAGCTGCCCCAGCCCTGGCACCGCCCTCTCCCAGCCTCTGTTTTGTCGGAGTCAGACTTCCCTGTTAGCCAGTCGGCTTTTAGTTGAGCATCTTGTTACTTGCAACCCAAAGCCTGCTAAACTACAGGACCCCATGGGGAGGTCATAATGGGGAGAACTAATTTCTGATCTTAAAGAGCTCAAGGTGAGCGGTGAGAGGTAGTGCTTTCTCAAAAGTCCACCTGTGGACCTGTGGTGGTGGTGGGGGGGCACTGGGCAAAACTTTTCAGGGACCACCCAGCTTTCTCCTCCCCTTCAGAGCCACACTTGCTCCACAATGTTGTCTATGCTTACCACCTTGGCTTCACTTTCTGCTTGCTTCCTGCCCACTGTAATCTGTCTCCGCCCTCGTGCTCCATGGCAACCGCACCCCCTGAGATCCTTAGTGGTCTTCCCGCCTCTTAAGGCCCAGGAGCCTGTCCGCCCTTATTCCGGAGGAGACTCTCCTTGCCCTTCTCTCTCAGCTCTCCTCCTCCTTCTCTGACTAACCCCTCCTCTGTCTTCCTTCTGGGCCTTTAAACACCGAGCAGGGGATGACTCCTGAATCTGGGGCCCCTGTCCAGACCTCTCTCCCTGGAGCCATACGTTCCTAATCCAGTTGCCTGCTTCACATCCCCTGGGGCGTGCTGGAAGCCTCTTCCCCTCACCCAGCCTCTGTGTACCCATGCAACAGCTCCCTCTGCCCCTACGCAGCCAATCGCCAGGATCGGCTTACTCTGCCTGAAATGCATCTTAATGTCACTCCCCATCCCTTCCATAAAGGCTTCCATTATTAACCTATGTCCGATGGCAATGATCTTCTCACTGCTCCCTGCCCCCTTCCCTTGATCTCTCCACCCGCCCAGCATCCAGGGTGAGTCCTCTCAAATGCAGTCATGTCACTCCTTTGTGCAACAGTACCCTACTGCTGCAGGACGGAATCTAAATACAGTATGACCTTGGGCTTGATCTAGCCCCTTCCCTCTCCTTCAGCCTCGTTCCCTCTGGGTCCCTCCGGCTCTGCTGAGTCCTCTGGTAGGAATTCCCCCAGACGCGCGCTCTCCTGGTGCCTGTACGGCCTCGAGGACTCAGCGTGGATGCCCTGTGTTCAGATTCCTGTCTGAACCTCAGCCTGTATTCAGGGCCCCACCCTTTCGCTTACTTCCTATTCGAGTCTCCCATGTTGTGTTTTCATGTTTTTGACTTCCCACTCACCTATGAGCTCCCTGAGGCAGGGCCACTGTCCCTTTGTATCTCTATCCCTGGGACCCAGCACAGTGCCCAGCACAGCAGACAGTCGGTAAGAGACACGGAGGGGCTGGGGTGAGGCTGTAGGACTCTCTTACCGCAGATGATTCGGCCCTTCCGGTAGGCAAACTTGTAGCTCAGAAGCTTGGTGCCACACCCTCGTTTCTGCAGACGGTAGTAGCAGCAGTCGTGTGTGGCGCAGCACCTGTGACGGGAATATGTTGTTGGGGCTGACTCCCCACAGCTCCAGCGAGCCTGGTGCCGTGGTCTCTCCCCCTTGACCCTGGGCAGAGACCCAGTGACTTTGCCATAGACTAGAGCAGCGTTTCCCAAACATGCTGGCTGCTTTCCCAGCAGGGACCTCCTGGGATTCTGTGATGATGGGAACCAGACCTGCAGGAGCCACAAATGGGTGGAGGGTGGGGAGGGCTGGGGTGGTCTCACCGATCCGTCGCATCCTTGGGGGACCCTTTGCCACCCACACCGCAGTGGCAACCATAGAAGGAGTAACTAGACACAGCTTCCTTTTTTGTGGCCAAATAGATCATTTTATGGAAATCCAGCAAACTCCCCTGGGTCTGCAGCGTGCCTGGAAGGAAAGCGCCTGGTGGTAGGGCCTGGGGCTCTGTGCCCTCCTTCTCTGCCCCTCGCTGCTGCTCTCCCTCCCACCGTGGCCTCTCTCCCACCCACTGAGAGAGGGCCTGCCCAAACGGGACAGAAAGCCGGGGCTCTGGGCACTTGCATCCTGGGCTGCCCCTTGTGGCCAGAGGTCAGGTTCGGCTCTTACCAAAGGCCATGGTCAAGGCCAACAACAGAAAGGTCTTCATGTCGACAATTCCCTGTGGGAGAAATGCAGGTGAGTTGGCCTAGACTCCTCTCCCAGGTGGTCCCAGGTGATCCCAGCTTCTGCCCTGGCCCCCTGCTCTCCGGTTCGCACTCAGCAGCCCTGGAGGAAGGAATCTTCAAGGGAACATGCAGACTAGAGCAGCGTTTCCCAAACATGCTGGCTGCTTTCCCAGCAGGGACCTCCTGGGATTCTGTGATGATGGGCACCAGACCTGCAGGAGCCACAGTCTAGATCCTTAATCCAGGATGACTGCCTTTGTCACCTACGGAACACACAAGGGATATGTGTACACAGGACCTCCTGACCCTTCCCAGCTCTGTCGAACATTTTCACACACACGCGTGGGCCTCAGACCCGATGAGAACCCCACATGGTACACAAGGTGAAGGACACTAAGGAGACCTCCAAGGTACCCATCAGACCGAGACTTCCTGGAGGTTGCAACCCAGCCACCCCAACCAGCTGGGAGGTGCCCAAGGCCATAGGTTGTGTGCCCCCGCGTTAGACGTGTCTTACTTGTTCCAGCTGATTTGGGGCTTGGGGATTCCATCCATGCAGTCTGGTCCCCAATAATTTTCTCCAAAACGGAAGCCACACTCACTCTTTGCAGGACTTTCCAGCTGTTTATACCCATATTCCTACACACGCACAAGTGCATATATACTCACATACATATGCACACATGCACACTCTTCAGCTCACCCTCCAGTGCAGACCTTGCATGCAATCTACTCCTATACCCACACAACACACTTGTGCACACAGACCCAAAGCACGCACATGCATGTTTATGTTCATGCATGCCCCACACAAACACATGTGCACACACATGTACAACACAGCAGGGACTCATGCTCCCAAAGGGCATGGGTTTCTGGGTGTTTACCTCTCAGAGGGAGCCAGGGTCGACAACTCCAAGTAACTGTTCTGATTACTTTGAACTCCAGGTGCCCTTAAAGAGCTACCCCACCCAGGGAGGTGGGGAGTTGGTGGATATGCAAAAGGGGGGGGGTGTGGCTGGCTGGTGGACTCAAAGTTTGGCATCCCCACACCCCCAGGGCAATCCCCTTGTTTTTCTTCTTCATTAGCTTGCAGGGCAGAGCTGAGGATGGAAAAGCCTTATGTACTGTTAGCTGATGCCAAAATTTTAGATTACTTTGTAATCTTTCCCCTGGGCCTCATTCCCGACTGAGTACATTCCCAGGGCTGGCTCTGGGAGTGAGCGCTGGTCACCTCCCTGGGACCATGTTTATGGAGCAGTAGCTCCTCCCGCTGCAGGCCGGGCACTCGTCTGCACGGCCACGGGACCGTGAACCTTCCCTCGGCTAAGTGTGGCATGTGGGTATAGAAAGGGGGGCGTTTATTGTTATTCATTCATGCCATCAATCAGTCATTCACAGAAAGTACATACTCAGCCTCTACACAGTGCCAGGACCCATGTGAGTCTCTAAAGCAGGAGGATGAGGCCTCATCCTGCCCCCCAGGCACCTCAGCTGGGAAAGGGGTGCAGTGAAGCAGATGGTCCCCTCCCACTGACTCGGGTCAGTGTCTCCAACTTCTCTGCTTGCTCCTCTTTCTTCTTCTTCTCCTCCTTCTCCTCCCCTTGTGGAAAAAGCCCGAAACTGCCGTGGAGTTTGCCCTAAAGTACTGTCTGTACCTTAGCCCAGTCCTTACCTGTTTGGAGACGGAACCAATTAGCTGTCTCTGCACTGACTGTTCCTTCTTCTTCAACTGTCAGGGACACAGTGGGTCTGGCTTTAACGTCTAAAGCAAATATTTTTCCCCTGCCTTCCAATACGCACTCAGAGTTGAGTTTCCACAGCCTTGAGTAAACACTCCCTGACACCCGTCCCCAAAAAGTCAGCGTGGCCAAGGCTATGGTGCCCATAAACATTCTACCTGCTCCCCACCTTCCCCAGGCTCCCCTCCAGGTACGCAGGCCCAGGACACCGGTTCTGGTTAGAACACACGAGCATTGGTGCTGAGGGTCACTGCAGCCTGAACCAAGGGACAGAACCACGCACGGCACCCTGGCCTTTCCCCGCCCCTCGTGGCGGAACCAGGAGAGAGAAGCAGCTTGGGTTCCTGAGTCAGGGCACGGAGAAAACCAGTGGTGGAGAGTCAGACCCCCAGTGGACCCCCAGTGGACCCCCAGTGGACCCCGAGAGAAAGAAACTTTGTCCTTTTATGTCACTGATCACTGAGACTGGTAGTGACTGCCGCATACCGTAGTCTACACCAGCGGCCTTCTAGGCTGCTTGCACCTTGGAGGTACAATTCACTTCAAATGCTAGACCTGTGCTAGGTGGAAGTGGGCGCCCTGCCAAATTCCCATGTGGAAGCCTCAACTTCCCGTATCTCAGAATGTAAACCTGTTTGAAAGTAGGGACTTTGAGGCTGTAATTATCAAAGATAAGGTCATTAAGGTGTGCCTAATCCAATACTACCAGTATCCTTGTCAAAACGGAAAATTTGGGCACGCGCGCACACACACACACACACACACACACACATACAGGGAGGACGCCACATAAAGATGTCGGCAGGGGTTGGGCGATGTTTCTGTATGCCGAGGAACACTGGAGGTTGCCAGGAAGCCACCAGGAGGTAGGGGAGAAGAATAGAATAGATCGTCCCTCAGGGGAACCCACCTCAGTGCCGGCCCCTGGATCTCAGACTTCCGGCCGCAAGGACTCTGAAATGATACCTCCTGTTGTTTAAACTGCTCGGTTTGTGGGACTTTGTACTTAGTACACAGCCCTAGCAAACTAATGCACCCTCCAGGGGGGCTGGAATTTCTGGTCTCAGAGCTGTTTGTTGTAGACCTAAGTCAAGACTAGGAGGTGATGGGCCAGACCACGGCTTTTTGTTAAGCATCTCAGCTTTTCACATGTCATTTCTCCAGCAGGTAAATGCCTCCTGCACACACGTCCTGATCCTGCTGAGCCCTGGGGTGGCGCCCTGGCCATAACACCCGAGGACTCTGTTGGCCTTCTCTCTTCCCACCTTTTCAGGATTTTCCCCAAGAATTCAAAGTCCATGATGGCCTCTTGTGCGCCTCCTTCACCCCAGGACTAATTTAGGCTCTAGAGTACATCAGGGAGCCGAATACACATCTCTGCTCGTGGGTCTCCATGTTATTGGAGAGAGACAAAGAATAAACAAAAGACAATAAATCATGTAGTATGTTAGGTGATGATAATACAAGGGAGAAAGGGAGAGGGTGAAAGGCTCACAGGGATGAGTAGGTGAGGGACGGACTGCGATTTTACGTAGGATGAACATTCCCAAATGCAACAGGCTTTGAGCACAGTCAGTGCTCAGAAAAGTTCCCTTAAATTATTCATACTTCTAAAGACTCAGCCTTTTGGCAGTGATTCTTCTCTCTCTCTTTTTTTAAAGACTCTATTTTTAGAGAGGGGGAAGGGAGGGAGAAAGAGAGGGAAAGAAACATCCATGTGTGGTTGCCTTTTGCACACCCCTTCCTGGAGACCTGGCCCACAACCTAGGCACGTGCCCTAACTGGGAATCGAACCAGTGGCCCATTGGTTTGCAGGCCAGTGTCAATTCACTGAGCTACACCAGCCAGGGCTGGCAGTAGTTATTTTCAATGTCAGGATATGGTTGAAATGTTCTCTGCTGCTTTCTGTTTCCTATTTTTGGTGTATGTGTATGAGGAAAACTTACTCAATACTCTTTTCTAGGGGGAAAAAGTGTCTGATTTTGAAATACATTTGCACTTATAGGAAAGTTGCAACGGTACGGTTGCTGTAACCTTGGGGAAGTTCAGCTTCCCCAAATGTTAGCATCCTACACAGAACCACGGTATGATGGTGGAAACAGGAAGTGAGCGTTGTTAGCTGATCTGCCGCACTCATTGGAATGCCCCCAGTTTTCCTACGAATGCCTTTCCTCCAGTCCAGGACCCCATCTGGGATTGCACATCACATGCTGTTTTCATGTCTCTTTGGTCTCCTCTAACCTGTGACAGCTCCGTACTCTTTCTTTGCTTCTCGTGACCTTGACGCTTTTGAAGAACACTGCTCAGGGTTTTGTGGAGTGTCCCTCAGTTGGGTTTATCTGATGTCTCCTGGAGACCAGGCCGAGGGTGTGCATCTTTGGCAAGACTGTCACCGAAGTGACATGGCCCCTTTCTCAGGGAAACGTGTCAATGGTCCGCGATATTGATGGGTCTCATGCTTGTCGATGTTCACCCTGGGCACTTGGGGAAGGTGGTGTCTGCTGGGCGTCACCCCGGGAAAGTTACCATTTTTCCTTCCGTGATTAGTAAGTATCTTGGGGAGAGTGACTTTGAAACCATCCAAGTATTCCATTGCTCCTCATCCTTCTACTCACTAATTTTAGCATTCATCCATGTTCTTGCCTACAACAATAATTACTGGCGTTTTTTTTATTTCTCTCGTCCTTTTAACATGAAGAATTTAAATGTTGCTTTTTGCAGTGTTGCTATAATTGCTTATCAGTTCCAGGTTTCCCTTTGTTGTTGTTGGTTTGGGAGGATTTTTTTACACAGACAACCATGCCACCTGTGAAAAAAAAGACAGTTGTATTTCCTGCTTCCCAGTCTGAACACTGCGTTTCCTTTTCTCTTCTACTGTATTAGCTAGGACTTGTGGTATAACGTTGAATGGGAGTGTTGAGAGGGGACAGCCCTGTGTTGTTCCTGATGCTGGCAAAAAAACATCTGCTTTTCTCACCGTTAAGTATGTGTTTTTAATATGTAGGTTTTTTAAATATGTTCTTTGTCAAGCTGAGGAAATTCCCTCTATTGCTAGTTGGCTGAGAGTTTTTATCCTGAATACGTATTAAATTTGCCAAATGCTTTTTCTGCACCTATTGTTACCATCATTATGGTTTTTCTTCTTTAACTTGTTGACAGGACAGAAGGCATTAACTGATTTTCAAATATCGAACCAACTTTGCTCATCTGGAATAAATCCTCCTTGGTTGTATAATTTTTAAATACATTATTAGATGCAATTGGCTAACATTTTTTGAAGATTTTTGTACCTGTGTTCATGAGAGGTATGTCTGTAGCTTTCCTTTCTTGTAATCTCTTTTTTGGTTTTGGTATTGGAATCGTGCTAGCCTCAGAGAATGAGTTAGGGAGAATTCCCTCTGCTTCTATTTTCTGGAAGAGATCGTAAAGATCGGGATAATTTTTTCTTATGTATTCGGTGGAATTTACTAATGAAATGATCTGGACCTGGTGGTTTCTCTTTTGGGAAGTTATTAATTATTGGTTTAATTTCTTTAATGACTACTGCCCTATTCCAGTGATCCACGTCCTCTTGGGTGAGCTCACTGCGTGGATGGGAGCCCCTGGTGATGGGAGCAGTGATGACGTCTTCGAGGTTCGAGGAGCAGCTTCCCGTGGTGGCAGAAGCAGCAGGTCCCCTGGCAGACCCGTTTTGGGACGTGACTCTGGGAGTGTTTTTTTGGAAACTCACCCTGTGTTTTCAGGACTCCCAGTGATTCTGCGGGATGCCTTGCCCTTCTGTACGTATTTTTATCCTGAAGAGCCAGACTGCCCTCTCTGAGCGGTCCCTAGGGGGCGCTTGCTGGGGGCATTCTAGAGGAAGGAGGCTGTGAGTGGCAGGAATGCTACAGGGGAAGTTCGCTGTTGGAGGCAGGGAGAAAAGGCGGCTGGGTGGACCACTGAGAATGAAATGGAGCGGGGAGGTCAGAAGGGGTCAGACAGCTGTGAGCCTCTGGCTTTCTTGGCTCAACCTATGACGCTGTGAAGCCATGTTGTAAAATGTGATTTGATCCAGGGACATGAATCAACCCACCTTTTCATCTCTTCTAGAGAGCATGCTTCGTTCTGTTTTCCACTGTAGAAAAAAACCTGGCACCCAGAGTGGCGACCACACGCTGGCTCCACCCTGGCCTGCCTGCTGCCCTCCCGCCATCCCTCCCTCTGCAGTGACGAACATGGGCTTCCCCGTCTTGCTCAAGGTGGGTGGGCCCCCCCCAATCCCTTTTTCCACATATCCTATGTCAAAGGGCCTCTCCTAGGGATAAGCCACCTCCCTTGCTTCCCTGGAGAACAAGCCGCCCCTACTGCTACTTTATAAGCCGCCACATGTCTTTGGATATTAGCGTTTGCGTACACAATCTGTCCACCCAGCAAGGGGCTGGTCAAAGTTGAGGGCCTCTCCCTGCAGACTGAGGACCCCGCAGGAATATGGAATGGTCTTTCCATCTGACGGGAAGGCCCTGCCTCTCGCACATCCTCATCACCCATGCCATGCTGCAGGAAGGCGTAGTAGGGAAGCGGTCCCTTGATTCCGACCACGGGGAGACTGCCAGGACCCCTGAGGTGGCACGGAAGTCCCCGACAGAGGAAAAGCTCTGTTAGTATTGAGGAGATCAAGTTCAGTCGCCCACCGACCCCTCAGCCCTCCCCCCATGCCCCCCCCCAGCTGAAAACCCCGAGGGGTCTGGCTCTGGGCTGAGAAGGCGAGATGGTTAGCTGCTATGAGTCTCCTCCCCTCAGCATACAGCATGGGGCCTGTAGAAGGGGAGGGCTCCGCAAGGGTGCAGTCTCCTCCCCTCAGCATACAGCATGGGGCCTGTAGAAGGGGAGGGCTCCGCAAGGGTGCGTTGAGTGGATGAATGAGCGAATGGATGAACAGTAAATATGTGGGGTTGGGGGCCCATCCCAGACACCCGGTAGCAGGGCATCAAGGTTAATTCAAGGGCCCCCTTTGGGAGGCTCTGAGCTGACTGGTAGCAAAGCTCCTTGTCTGAGGCTTGGTTTGCCTTCTGTATACCCTACTGGAGACAACTGTGGTCCAAAGTCTTCAGAGTCTCAGGACCTGCCGCTGAGAAGGTCCAGGGAAGGTTCTGGGAAAAGCCCGCTCATGGCTTCTAAAAGTTTGTGTTTGGTTTGCTCACAGCGAGCAGGTGCTCTGGTAGGTGCTGGCTGCCTGTTCAGTCATTTCCTTGGCTGATTCAATTGCAGCAAAATCTTCTTTGGCTACGACAGGATGGAGGCAGGAACTCCTCCAGCCAGATGTTCCCGAGGCCATCTGAGACCAGTGGAGACTGTGGTCAGAGGTGCCGGGAAGAACGTGCTCTATCTTTGCTTGTAGTCCCGGGCTACCCAGCCTTCCCAGGAGGGGCCACTGGGCCCGGAACTGGCTTTGAGACCGGACGCCAGGCAGCAGCAGGCTGGGAACCTGGTCTGAACACTCCTTAGAGGACTAATGGAGGGATGAGTGTGGGGGTGGAGGGAGGTGCATTTGGAAACTTGAAACCCCTGTCCTGCAAAAGGAAGAACGGGGCCCTGATTTGGAAGGAAAGTGCTTAGAATAAAAATAAAGAATGCAATGTGGGAAGGACTTTTAATGAGGTTGGAGCTCAGTCATCAAATTTACAGACCGGGAAGCGGAGGCTCGGGATTCACGGCAGAGCTGACAGCCCGCCCTCCTCTGCCCCTTTGCACCGGGTTGCGGTTATCTGGGAACAGGAAGTTTATCCAATCAATCACCTCCCGCTCATTGCGTGTGCCAGCTGGCTTAAGACTCTCAGGTCAGAAGCACGTCCTTACTAACTGCAAAGAAGCCATTGTCCGAGCAACCCCAGCAGTGACCATCACAGCTTTTAGGATGTAATATGCACTTGACTTGTTCAAACACAAATATTTGGTTGCCCTTTTGGCTGCCATGGGGTGTTACGCACCCTTTGTTGACTTTCGCTGAGACACATGATTTCCAATCTCAGACTTATTTCGTTGAGCAAGGAGTCCCGATGCCTTTGGAAACACCATGGATGTGATTCAGAGAGTAAGGGCAGTGAAAGCATAGATTTTAAAAAGATAGATGAAAAAATAAACACAAGGAGCATCGATTTGGCCCTGTCATGAAATTAGATATTCCTCCCCTTCTCTATTTAGATAACAGATGACAGAAGGTGGCAGGTAGGACTTCCGGTCTTCGTATGTCTCGCTACCCCTTGAGTCTAGACCCCATACCAGCAGTACTGGGATCACGAGGGAACTTGTTAGAAACAGTAGAAAAAAATCTTGAGACTCACACCTGACGTGTAGATTACAATCTGCACGTTGACAAGATCCCAGGGCGACTTGCAGGCACAGGAAGTTGTGGGAAGCGCTGCTCAGGAGCAGGAACGCCAGTCAGACACAAAACAGGCCCCCGAGGAAGAAAGAATAAAATCTTCACTGTACTTGCATCGTAGCCAACAGTGTATGTAATCACGTAAAAACATTTATTACAATATCGGTCCTTTTTAAATTAATAGGCTTTGGGTTTGGGGGGGATAGTTTTAGATTTACAGAAGAATTGTACAGAATTCCCGTATATTTCCCTCCCAATCAGGATACAGTTTCCCCTACTATAAACATCTTGCATTAGTGCGGTACTCCTGTTACAATGAATGAATTCCTATCGATGCATTATTTTTAATTGAAGTCCATAGCTCACGTTAAGATGGGTACTCTGTGCATGGGTTCTGACAAATGCATAATGTCACATATCTACTGTCACTGTTCCTTACAGACTAGTTTTCCACTGCCCTAAAATTCTCCTGTGGTGCACCTGTTCATTTGCTTTCCCATCCCGCACTCCTGGCAACCAGTGATCTTTTTACTCTCTCCATGGTATTACCTTTTTCCAAAATGACATGCGATTGGACTCGTGCAGTGTGTAGACTTTTCAGAGTGTTTTGTTTTCACTTAGTAATATGCCTTTAAGGTTCCTCAGTGTGTTTTTGTGGCTTGATTGTTCAGGTCTGCTAAAAAAATATTTTTAAATCCTTACTTGAGGACATGTTTTTTTCATTGCTTTTAGAGAGAGAGGAAGGGAGAGAAACAAGCATCAATGCAAGAGAGAAGCATCGACTGGTTGCCTTCTGTATACCCACAGACTGGGGATCGAACCCACAACCTAGGTATGTGCCATGATTGGGAACTGAACTTGCAACTTTCTGGTTACAGAACACTCCAACCAACGGAGCCACACTGGCCAGGGCAATAGTTCGTGTCTTTTTGTCGCTGAATAGTATCTCACCATATGGATCATACAGTTTGTTTATCCACTTACCTATTGAAGAACATGTTGGTTGCTACCAGTTTCTGGTGATTATGAAAAAAGCTGCTATAAACATTCAAGTGCAGGGTTTTTTGTACACATGACCTTCCAACTCAGGTGAGTTGAGAGAAGGAGTACAATTGCTGGACGGTGTGGTAAGATGATACTTAGTTTCATAAGATGCTGTTAGACCGTCTGCCAGAGTGGCTGTACCATTTTGCACTCCTGCTGGCAGTGTATGAAGGTTCCTGTTGCTCCACGTCTTTGTCAACATTTGATGTTGTCGGTGTTTTGGATTTTAGCCATCCTAATGGGTGCATGACTGTTGTTTTAATTTGCATTTCCCTGATGACATATGATGTGGAGAATCTTCTCACTGCTTTTTACCCTCCATATTTCTTCTTTGGTGAGGTGTCTGTGCAAATCTTTTGCCAGGGTTTCTTATTATTGAGTTTTTTGGGTATATTTTGGATACAGGTCCTTTGCCAAATATGTGTTTGGCAAACACTTGCTGAGAGTCTGTGGCTTGTGTCTTTCACCAGGCAGAAGTTTTCAATTATAATAAAGTCCAACTTAACAATTCTTCCCTTTTTCCACATTTGGCTGTTTCATGTGGGTGTTTGATACCAGCCACGTGGGAGTGCCTACACTTCAGAAGCTGACAAACTCTATAAATCAGAGCTTGTTTTTTCTCACAAAAGTCAGTTATGAAACATTCACCAGCACACCGCTGCCTCCTGTCAGCCTCCTACTGAATCACCTGTTGGTCTGATTCTGGCTTTCCTAATTATTCTGTTTTTATGCACCAGAGAAGTTTTTTGTTTTGAGTAAAGTGTTGGCATTTTATTTGCCTTTGATTTAATTACTCTTATTATTCACATTTCCCCGCACACAGAGGAGAGAGTGCTATCTATCATCATTTTTTATCTGGGTAAGAGTTCCTGAATAATATAAATGGGTAATTTTTCATAATTGTTACTGTGTTGTTTATTTATAAATGACTTTGATATTAATGATTAGACAAAGGTCTGGCTATTGATGTAATTTTGTCACAAATACACATGTAAAATTAATAATTACAAATGATTTGATGAAACTAAATTAATAAGGAAGAAGAGCTTTGTAACTTCAGAAATCTGATTTTTTGAAAATATCTAAAATCATTCAAAGTGTATATAGTAATTGTATTTTGTGAATTTTTTGAATTTAAGGAATTAAATGCAATTTGATATGATAATAACCTCCTGTTTTGCTTTATTGCATGCTTAATTAAAGTGCCTGTAATGTAGTAGGCACTTCATTATTTCAAAGTCAAGAGTAAGACACAGATGCTTGCTGTCCTACCTGGAATTTGATATTTTACTGTAAGTCTTAGGCAATGAAATAATACAACGAAAATGAATAGGTCTAAAATTTAGGCGGAAAAGGACAAAATTGTCTTTTAAAGACACCATGATTTTTTTTGTAGATATCCCAAGAGATTATTAACATAATACACTAAGAGAATTTGGCAAAGTTGCTAAATACAAGAACAACCTATAAAACCAAAAGTCATCCCCACGCGCTTCCAATAATAAGTGAGAAAGTGTAATTTGGGGGCTGGGGAAATGATTCCATTCATACTAAGAACAAAAAAATATAGAATTTCTAGAAAAAATTTATATGTGAAAAACCTTTATGAATGAAATCATAAAATGCTGCTGAAGACCACATCCGAAGCCCTAAACAAATAGAGACAAAGACCATGTCATGTTCAGAGTTGACAAGGCTAAATATTAAATATCATCCAAGTAACCTACAAAATTTCATTGAATCCAATAAAAATGAACTGGGTAAAAAACCCCGATGGGATTTGCCACGCTAACTCGAAAAACTGACCATAAGATCCGTATAGTGGAGTAAAGGTTGAAGAATGACCAAAGCATTTCCAAAGAAGGAGGAATAAGAACAGGGACGTCCTTCGGTGTACACAAAGATCTAAAAAGTCGTCACAAGTGGGTGGAGCCTAGACGAATGGATCAAAGTTAAGATGCAGAAGCCTCAGGAACAGGCCTAAGCATCGGAGGAAACTCTGGGGCCAGGGCAGGTGTCAAAATCAGAGGAGGAAGGTGGGGCTGTTCAAAACGCACTGAAAAAGCTGACCGTCCCTGTGGAGACAGGAACTCACACTCCTGCCCCCGACACTACACAAAAGCAAACTCCAAGTGGGTTAAAGAGTGAAAGTGTGGGTGTACAGAGTAGAATTCTAGAACCAACAGAAGAAAATACAGAACACTATTTTTTTTTACTCTAGAGACATGACTGACTTTTCAAATATGACACTAAAATCGATTGATAACTTTTACTACATAAAAATTGAAAAGCATCTATACTGTCCAAGATGCCTTAAACACATTGAGAGACACTGGGCATGCTTAGAGAATGTATCTGCAACATAGAAAGCAAAAGATCGACATCCTCCTGCCTCCTGGAAGCGGCTGGTACTGGGAGGAACAGACACCCCTCCCCTGTCACCTGCCCCCCAACGGAACTGGGAAAAGATGGGGGCGGAGCGGAGGACACTTGGGGCCGGGATGAGCCCAGAGCTGTCCGGACTGTTCATTAAAGAGGAGGTCCACATGACCACTAAGGGCCTGCAAAACTGCTCAGGCCAGGGGCTTAGAACAAGTTTGAGTGACAGTAATGTACCATTTCATACTCGTCACACCGGGGAAAACTGACAGATGTGACCTCCCCAACTGTTGGCTGTGGTCCCGCCAGGCGTGTGAACGGGCACAGCTGTTAGGGACAGTGTTTTGGAACAACTGGGGAGGTTGAAGATGTGCGTGCCCCCGACCTGACCTATGGAGTGTTTCGACCCCGGGTGTTTGACCTAATAACCACGGGGAAACAGAGAAATGGACACATCCTCTGTGACCACTGGCCTGGATTAAAAAATGTCAGTGTTTTGAAAGATTAAAAAAAAAGCATTGAGGAACTCTGTAGATTAAAGGAGAGCAAGAGACACAACAGAACACCACGCCTTATTCATCTTTGGATTCCGGACTGGAAAAACAAAGCAAACAGATTGGATAGAGAAGGCATCATTAGGACAAGAGGGGGAAATTGATGTCAGACAGTGTTAGTGGAGACTGGATGATAGCATTATTGTATCAATGTCAAATTCTGGTCATGATGGCGCTGGGTTATGTAAGAGACTGCCTTGTTCTTCGGGGGCAGGTGCTGAGTTATTCAAGACGAAGTGTCTGCGGTTTTCACATGTGTGAGGTTTGAAGTGAACCAGTTGTAGCAAAATGCTAACACTTGGTCACTTGGAGGGTTAATGGGTGTCAACGATAGGAATCTCACAACTTTTCTGTAGATTTTAAGTTTTTCAAAATAAAACTTTGTGAAAAAATGTGAATACTCAATGACCCAACATTGCTATCTTCAACACTGGGCTTAGAATAAATTGGGTCTATCGGGATCAGTATCCATAGAGTAGACATGAAAATAGGAAATACTGTTCTATATTGTTTACAGATACAAAGATGTAGCAGGGGTGTGAACTCTGGGCTGGACACATCCATTTCACGGTCTGGTTTCCCGTGGGCAGAGAAGGAAACACAAAGGGAGACGGGCCAATGAGGAATTTCAACCTAGTCCATAAATAAGGCTTTCATTCTTAAAGAAAAAATCTGAAACAAAATCAAATGTAGAAAAAAACAAATAGAAAAATGACAAAATTTTAAAGTATATTTTATTGTTTATGCTACTACAAGTTATCCCAATTTCCCCCCCACCTTCGCCCCCCTCCTCCTGGTACCCACTTCCCTCCAGCCACGCACCCCTGCTTAGTTCATGTCCATGGGTCGTGCATATAAGTTCTCTGGCTTCTCCATTCCCTGTACTATTCTTAACCTCCCCCTGTCTACTTTGTGCCTACCCATTATGCTTCTTATTCCCTGTACCTTTTCCTTCATCCTCCCCCACCCCCTCCCTGCTGATAACCCTCCCCGTGATTTCCATTTCTGTGAGTCTGTTCCTGTTCTGGGTCTTTGCGTAGCTTGTTTTTTAGATTCAGTTGTTAATAGTTGTGAGGTTGTTGTCATTTGAATGTTCATAGTTTTGATCTTCTTCTTTTCTTAAATAAGTTCCTTTAACACTGCATAGAGTAAAGACTTGGTGATGATGAACTCCTTTAACTTGACCTTGTCTGGGAAGCACTTTGTCTACCCATCCATTCTGAACGATAGCTTTGTGGGACAGAGTAGTCTAGATTGTTCATCTAGAGTAATCTCACTTTTCATCTCTTTGAATACTTCTTTCCAGCCCCTTCTTGCCTGCAAAGTTTCTTTTGAGAAATCAGCCGACAGTCTTATGGGAACATCTTTGTAGGTAACTTTCTGCTTTTCTCTTGCTGCTTTTAAGATGTTCTCTTTATCTTTAACCTTTGGCATTTTAATTATGATGTATCTTGGTGTGGTCCTCTTTGGGTTCGTCTTGTTTGGGATTCTCTGTGCTTCCTGAACTTGTATGTTCATTTCCTTCACCAAATCAGGGAAGTTTTCTTTCATTATTTTTTCAAATAAGTTTTTAACTTCTTGCTCTTCCTCTTCTCTGTCTGGCACCCCTATGACTCAGATGTTGGCATTTTTGGAGATGTCCCAGAGTCTTCTTATATATACTCTCCTCATTTAAAAAAATTCTTGTTTCTTCTTTCTGTTCTAGTTGAATGTTTATTTCTTCCTTTTGTTCAAAATCGTTGATTTGAACCTCAGATTCTTTCCCTTCACCGTTGGCTCCCTGTGGATTTTTCTTTATATCACTTAGTGTAAACTTCATTTCTTTCCTTATGTTTTTGCTCTACTCAACGAGTTCTCTGAGCATTCTGATCCCTGGTGATTTGAACTCTGCATCCGATAGGCTGGCCGTCTCTGTAGGTACACTTGCTTTACTTCATCATGCAACGACAAGAAGAATTGCAACGAACTTCAAAACCCCAAACACCCAGAACTGCCAGAAAATCCCACTGTATGGAAGTCTGACAACCAAGGAGTTAAAGAAGCCGTATTCATCCAGACGAGGAGGGAGGGGGGAGTCGTGGGGTTGGGGCAGAAAGGGTGCGGGGTGGTGCTGAGAGGCCGGAGCAGCCGTGGCAGAATGCGCGGTCCCACATTCACCCGTGGTGAATACAGGTCAGGAGGGATCCTCCGGAGCAAGGGATCCCAGCCCCAGGCCAAACCGCGCAGCCCAGGGTTCCAGCACAGGGAAGACAAAGCCCCACAGCTTCTGGCAGTAAAAGCCAGCGGGGGCTGGGACGGTGGAAGAAACCGTGGGTTTCTCAGGACTGTAGTCTAACGGGCCCACGTGGATTTAGAACATACACAAATCCACCCGCTTTGGGAACCAGCAGCAGGCAATAGCTGGAAGGGTGCTGGTCATATACAGGAAGTGGTTAGAGTGACTGGAAACGAGGCAAGTGCCCGGCAAGCCTCCAGAAACCAGGCAGCAGCACTGTCCCCTCCCTGAGCCCTCTCCCCACGCAGGGCCACGGAGCGGTGAAGCGGGTTGCCCTGCCCTGGCGAATTCCTAACTGAGGCTCTGCCCCATACAACTTGATGAGTGCCCCGAGACAGGGAGTCAAAGCAGCTCTACCTAACACACGGAGACAAACACAGGGGGGCTGCCAAATCGAGGAGACAAAGAAATATGGCCCAAATGAAAGGACAGAACAAAACCTTAGAAAAAGAACTAAACAAAAAAATAAAAATTCTTAACAGTAGTCATCTAGGATAGATTATGGGGAAGTTTCCCTTTTAACTTTATACGTTTCTGGTTTACTTTTTAATGATTTTTTTCTTCTCACTGGTTATGAGAAAAAAAAGATTTACTGTCTGTATTGGGTCAAGGGCTATACCAGTCCAACTAGGGGTTGGGAATCTGAAAAAAAAAAAGAGTCCCTCTAAGCTTACGCTTGTCTCTGGTTAGCTGTGTGACCTTGGCCAACTTCCGGGACCGCCTGTCTGAAGGGCCCTTTTCCCTGTAGCATTAATGTCTGTATTAAATGAGATAACTCAAGTGTTGTGTTTACCACAGTGCCTGTCACACAGGAAGCCCCCAAGAAATGTTAATACCACCGTTGTTATTGCTGCAGCTGCTGCTAATATTATCCCCAGCTGGCTCGGCTGGGCAGGGCGTCCCTTTCCACGACGCTGCTCCGGGCTTGTCCCTCTCCCATTTCTGCGATGGTGTTGGTGGCAGCTCATTCACGTACTGTCTCCACTATTAAACTCCAAGCAAGGCACAACCCCCTCCCCGCCCCCCCCCCCGGCTTCATCTCTATACCTGGTGCGCCACCCAGCAGGTACTCTGGAAGTTATTTCTGCAAGAATGACACCACTGAAGTTCTAGCCACTGTCCCCCACTCTCCGAACTCACTTCTGGGAGTTCATCTGGTTCCTCGATGGTTCCAATTCCTTCCACTCTGCCTGCCTTCCTCCCCACCTGCTTTCCTGAGCATCACACACCCCATGCCCGGGGTATGTGTCCGTGCTCCCGACTCAGCCAGGCAACCCACATAAGCAAGATTGTCAGGTTCTAAAGAAAGTGCTATGCTCAGGGCCCAGGTGGAGGTGATTATTCCAGTCGGAGGGGACTACCAAAGGCTGTGTGAAGCCAGATAAGGCTGTGACCTGGATAATTCAGGACTCAAGTCTAGCCCCCACTAGAATTTTCTGGGTGATGGCCAGGCCCCTTGGGCAGGAGCGCCAGCCGCATTCTCCGGGATTTTGCTGGACTTCCTGCATTAGTGAAGGCTGAGTGGGGGAGTGCCCACCTGGGTGCAGGCAGAAGTTTCTCCTTGCTATATCCAGGCCTGTCTTCACTGCTTGCTCCCATTCATGGCTTTGAGATTCTGGAGCCCATGAGTCAGTTGGGCTCCTGCCACCCGAGGCCCCCCAATGTTGGGGCAGGAGGTGGGGAGGCAGCAGGGCCAGGGGCTCCAGGCTCTGCCCCATGAGGCTGCTCCCGGGGACAGGCCACAAGAGCAGATGCTGAGGCCAGGCCAGAGAGGTCAGTTGCGGGCATGGGGGCCACACAGCCCAGGGAGGACAAGCCAGCTGGAGCTGGAGAAATTGGAGAAGGTGGGTCCAGGGAGCAAAGAGGGGTGGAAAGGGTGTAGACGCTGTAAGAGGAGACCCCTGGGTCTACGGGGGTCCTTTACCTGCAAGCTGTCAACCCTTGTGAGCTGTGTTTTTCCTAAGGAGGCAAGGCCACCCCTGAAGGGAAGATGGAGGTTAGCCAGAAGGTCAAAGCTGGGCAGGGTCACAATCAATTACAGTTGAGACTTATGTTTATGTTAATCCGAGGTTTTGCTGGAATTTCTTCTTAACTCAAACCACAGGAAAATATTTGTCATTGGGAACAGGAATAGTCAATGTCTCCAGGTCCTGGCAGAAGTAACGTCTGCTTGAGTGTGGTTGGTAGGGTAATAATCCGGGTGGGATAATGTACAGTTTGAATTTGAGCATTTCACCTAAAATGTCAAGTGGTGTGCCTGAGTGTGATACTGTTATGTTATAGAATTACATGCTTATGATTTTGCAATAAAATTTTTTGGAAGTAAAAAAGAGGCGTTATTTGTGTTGGGCCCTGTATTTAACATTTCTTAAGCTTTTCTGAGCATCCGTTGCATACCCAACTCTTTGGAACCCGCAGAAAGAAATGCGGAGATGGGCACGTTGCCACCACCAGCCCGCATGGGAAGACCGTTTGCCCTCCCTTCCTCCATCTCTCTCTAGCCCTCCTCTCCTTCCACCCCCAGGCCCCCACCCCTTCCCCCTAGAAGTCAGGGAGGCTTTGGGCTAAGGAAATGTGGCCTTGGGAGTAAAACTGATCAGGTTCAACTTAGGGCCTTGCCACCCGCCAGCTCGGTGGCGTGGGTGAGCAACTTCTTTTCCTTTGAGCCTGGGTGTCCTAATCTGCAAACTGCCTACGAGAGGTGTGCCTGCCTGCCTGATTGGATCCCTTAAAGGATAAAATGGGATAGACATGTGAGAACTTAACAGGGTATCTGTGCTAATAAGAATTAGCTAGTTTTATTAGTCATTCAACAAACACCGTTTGGGTTTTGTTGTTTTGTGGGGGAAATTGTGTTTGGGAAATTGAAAGACTTGCATGAGACTTCTTCCAGGAGTGCACTGTAGGGCGGGGTGATATACAAGACCAGAGAGGGGGTCAGGGGGCCCGATCGTGAGGGCCCATATGCCTGTGGGACAGACAGGTACCCCTGACTTGGGCAGCATGTGGTGTGTGCTGTCACGGAGAAGACTGATGGAAAAACAGGAAGGAAGCCACGAACTCTCTCTGGCAGGTATCAGGGAAGGCATCTAGAGGGAGACGGCACCTCTGCTTCGGCCCAGGGAAAGAGTCCGAATGTTGCTGTCAGTGTCACAGACATTCCAAAGGCCTATTCTCACCCCCCTGTTGACTTAAAAATAAACCAGCAGCTATTCTCCCAGCAACATGTGCTTATTGGGGAATAGCTGAGAACTGCCACTCAGAACAAGTGAGTGATGGAGAAGCATGGGCAAGACCTGAGAACAAAGGAGAGGGGCTTGCTTTTGTTAGGTTTGAGGAGGAAACTGCAGGGGTTGTTTTGAACAAAAAGCTCATTGGAGAAGTAGAATTGGAGGTTGTGGTGGTTTCTCATTGGCTGCCAGCGGTGGTTAGTGAGCTGTTGCCGGGCAGGGAGAGGTCTTCCTCTTTTTTCTTAAAGCAGAAAGTGAAATTGTCATGCGATAATTTCTCCCTTGTCAAAATAATTATCTTTCTTCTTCCTGCTGGCTGTGCAGGCTGGAACAAGTGCTGTGTGCGTGAGACGTTCCCCCTGCGAGACTTCCTGACTCCAATTCCAAAGAGGTTGCCTTTATTTATTTGAATGCCCCCCTCCCAACAGCCAGACACCGGAGTTTAAACTCTTGAGCTCAGCGGCTGACAGCTTTAGCTTTGCATTTGTTTCCTTGCTGCCTCACTGGAGCTCTGCCCACCGACATTGCTCGAGAAATGTTTGCTGGGTTGGAGTGGGATTGGAGCCAAGGGGAATGGCCTGCAGCCGTGAATGTCAGGCTCACGGGCCAAGAGCATCGGGCGCCATCTTGATTCCTGCCAGTCAGAGCAAGAGCCCGTTCTCGAGTTTCTCCTTCCTCCAAAAAAGAGGTGGCATTACGGCATGGGGAAACCAATAGGCTTTGACCAGGTAAAAAAGAGAATGAAGAACATTCCAGAAGCAAAGACAGAAAGATAATATCTGAACTAAGGTTCAGGGTAATTTTCTGGAGAGTGAACAATTTAATTGGTTTTTCAAAGATAAAACACAACGGGCACTTGCTACCAGGTAGGTGTTTAGATTTGCATTTTTAGCAAAAATTTTGGTGAAAGTTGGACCTGTGCCTGTTATTGAACAGTAGCTGTCACATATGTATGAACAAAGTGAGGCCAAGAGAGGACTCGCTGTGCGTGTCTTGAGAGCAAGCTGCCAACTTATAAGGTGGCTGACACCCAGTGGGCTACTGCTCCCCCTGCCTTAGTGGTCCATTCATCCAAGCATTCTTTCATTTCCAAAAGAAGTGCCGACCACCCAATATGCATTAGGCTCTGTGCTAGCTGCTGATAATATGATGGGCAAGACTGACAGGTTCCCTGCCTTCTAGTGGCAGGGGTGGGGGACATGAGTCATAAGTAAGGTAATAAAAAGAGTTGATGATGCTGGAAGGGGAAAAATCAGAGTGATATGGGATTAAATGGAGGAGGAGGAGTTACCCTGGGTAGGTAGGTGGTCAGGGGAGGCCTCCTGGAAGAGGGGGCTTTTAAGATGAGACCTGGAGCTAATACTAATGCTAAGTGTTCATACCCAGGCAGGGGGAGCAGCAAGTCCCAAAGCCCTCAGTAGAAAAGCGTGGCATGTTCAAGAACAGGTTAATGTGATAGTACGCACTGTCACCCAATGTCAGACCTGGCGGCCACCTGGAGTCCATCCCACTCAATCCATGTCACTCTTTGCAACATTCCTGAACAGACTCCGCACAAATCAGTGTTGGGGGGCTGGGACCCAGACGGCAGGGGCAGAGAATATTTGACGGCTCTCCATACTATAGAGCAATCAATGGGCTCCTGAGTTTTCTGTGCTTTTTTTTAAATCTTGGTAAATGTAATTTTTAAGACACTTTCACAGAGTAGAGCCTACGCTTCATAACTGACATGGCCGACTTCCCGTGTGTCTGATAGGTCTCTCCTGCTCCACACGCGTCAGGAAAGCCCCTTCGTCCTGAGAAGTTCCGTGGGGTGTGTCCCACCTCCTCATTCCCACTGCCCACGCTACATCCGGTTTCTAAACGCGGTAAATAAAAAGTGCCTCTGGGGACAGGACACTCACCACCCCCAAAACAGCTTACTCTTTTCCCAGCACTTGGGTTGCTAGAAAGCGCTTTCTAGGCTCCAGCCAGAATCTGACTGGGAAACGCGCCCACCCTGGTGCTGGTTCTGCAGACACGTGGAAAAGTGTGAGGTTGTTTACCCCAATAGGTCTTCAGAAATTTGGAGACAGAGGCTGGGTACTCTGAGCCCCCTTCCAGACACCAGTCAGCCCTCATAGCCTTCTCTGATAGGCATCCCGTGACCCAGACATGTTCCTGAGAGGGTCTATAGTTTTCTAGAAACCTGCCTTAGAGTCAGGGCTAGGACCAGGCCCATCCCTCCAGATGGGTTTGCTAGGGGCCCGGGGCCTTCGACTCCTGCCATCACCACGGTCTGACTGGTTCCACCCTTGGTCACACCTCTGATTACTGAGCCATGTTACCCTGCCCTGTCCTTGTGCCTTCAGATTTGGGGATCTCGGGATAGGACCTCTTCAGTCTCTTCTTATTAAACTGCCATCATCCGGAGACACCATCAGGAGAAAAGTCCAAACTCCTTAGCCTGACACCCGAGGTTCGTGTGACCTACCTCGCTCCCTCTCTGTGGCCAGCCCTTCCCGCCATCCCTAAATTCCCACTCAACGCTTGAAGGAGCTTCCCTTTTCTGAGAAGTCAAGTAGGGGCATGTCTCATCCTTCCAGTAAAAGTAGCAGACACTCACGGCGCCCTTGCTGCGTGCCAACACAACTCTGAACATCTGTTAGGGGGATGGGGCAGGTAACATGATTAACTTCCGTATTCGGGCTGCAAACTGAGGCGGAGGGCAGTTAAAAACCTTTCCCGAGGTCACATAGCTGATCACTGGTGGTTCCAGAACTTGGGCTCTTAACTACCTGCCTCCTGCCCCCGTCCGTAGGGGGCTCCGCCCGTCTCCCCCCAACTCTGATGCTACGTCAGCAGCATGACACTGCCCGTGGCCGGAGTATTTACATTACAGAAATTGGCAAATGTTAGAAATCGGGGCTTTTTCCCCCCCTGGACAGCCAGTGATGAGGTATTTACTAGGGTACCAGTACCACTGCCTGACACCCCCGGCCACCCCACGGGCCCTTAGGTGCTCTCCTAGGGGCCTTGCGCAGGCTGCTGCTTCTGCCTGGAATGCCCGTCCTCATGTTCTCGTCCGGGTCAGCTCCGGTCCACTCTGTTTTCATTGTGACAAAATACACATAAGCCAAACTCCATCATCTTAACCACTGCAAGTACACAGTGGGGTTAAATACACGTGCAATGCCACACAGCCGTCACCACCAATCCCTCTCCAAAGCTCTTCTCATCTTGTGAGACTGACCCTCTGAATCCACTAAACAATCCTTCTCCATTCTCCCTTCCCGTGGCCCCAGGTGGCCACCATTCTCCTTCGTGTCTCCATGATTGTGAGGACTCCTTATGTAAGTGGAATCATAGAGCATGTGTCATTTTTTGTGAATGGCTTAGCTCGGTTAGTGTAACGTTGTCAAGTTTAATCCATGTTGCAGTATATTGCAGAACTGCCTTCCTTTTTCAGGTGGAATGCTCTTCCATTATCCACAAACACCACATTTTTCTTACCCATTCACCTGCTGACAGACGCTTGGGTTGCTTCCATGTCTCGGCTATTGCAAGTAATACTGCTATCAACATGGACGAATGCCTCTGTGAGACTTCCTCCAACTCTTTCGGGCAGGTGCCCAGATGTGGAATTGCTGGGTCGTATAGAATTCCCCTCCCGCTTCTCTGAGAAGCTGCTGCACTGTTTTCCCAGCACTGTACCATTCTGCGCTCCCACCGAAGCTGCACGAGGGCTCCGTTCCTCTGGGCCCCCTCTTAAAGGTTCAGTGCAGGTGCCTCCTCTTCCAGAAACCCCTCATCCTGGGATGGGCATCTCTAATGGGCTTATGCAGTATATCTTTATTTATTTGCTTATCTATCTACCTATTGTTTTAAAATCCTTACCTGAGGATGTGTGCATTGATTTTCAAGAGAGAGGTTGAGAGAGAGAGAGAGAAACATTGATGATTGGCTGCCTCCTGCACGTGCCCTGACTGGGGATCGAACCCGCAACTTTTGGGCATATGGGACGAGGCTCCATCCAACTGATCCGCCCGGCTAGGACTACACAGTATTTATTGAGCATCTGCTCTGTACTAGACTCTGAGCTTGGGACCTGAAACAAAGAATTGGTTAAGAGATGACCTCTGCTCTCAGATACTCACTGCCCCATTAGTGATGAACTTGTTGAGAAGATAGGACCAGCAAGGCGGGTTGGGTGTAAGACAGTAAGGCATGGTGGAGACTAAAGCAAAGCTAAGCACATGTCCAGTCTATGGGTGCAGCTACTTCTCAGCTCTGGCCACTTGTTTACATGTAGAAACCCAGAGCCAGGATTACCAGATTTTTCAAAGAGAAGCCGGAAATTTGAATTTCCGGGAGATCTCCTAATATTTATACATTAGCACTGATCCCATTTTTTTAAAGCACCGTGTAGGATAAGCAAAGCAGTTTCTAGGGCTGCATATAGCCCTGGGCCAAAAGTTTATCCCTAAGGATCCAGTTCCACTCACCAAGCAATGAATTATAGGGAATTATGAGTAATAACAGTTAACTCAGCTTTCACTTCTCCATTTTGTCTGCGAAGAAATCATGTGTCCTGGCTGGTGTAGCTCAGTGGACTGAGTGCAGGCCTGTGAACCAAGGGATCACCGTTCGATTCCCAGTCAGGGCACATGCCTGGGTTGCAGGCCAGTTCCCAGCAGGGGATGAGTGAGAGGCAACCACACATTGATGCTTCTCTCCCTTTCTCCTTCCTCTTCCCCTCTATAAAAAGATGAACACATTTTTTTAAAAAAGAAATCATGTGACAGTTTGGTCAGATTTCTGGTGAAAATCCCGATCGTTATGTCTTTACTGTATCTCCACCCCTTTGTGTAGTGGAAAGACCATGGACTTGGGGGACAAATAGGTCAGGTGTAAGGTGCTGGGTCCACCTTTTACTGGCTGCGTGGCCTTGGGAAAACTACCTGACACCTGCCCCTCAGTTTCCTTACTTGCAGGGTAGGATCGTAATGCCCACAAGAGTTTGTGAAGGATAATGATCACAAATGCTGAACTTGACATGAACTTGTACACTTACTGAGTACTGAATTTCTCTTTGCTTCCTCTCTGAGCTATGAACTTCATAACCCCCTCCAAAGAAAGGGGGTTCTACTGCCAGAGTAGACTGTATGTGTGATAAGTTCTGTAACGTTCCAGAGCCAGGCAAGCTTCATGTGGAAGGAGCAATCAGGGAAGACTTCCTGGAGGAGGAGAAGTCAATGGAGACTTTCTGCCGGTGAGGCCCAGGCAATCCTGTTCTATGTGCCAGCCTCCTGGAAGTCATCGAAAAATTTGATGAGGCCAGTGGATGTTTCAGTAGCTTGGGTCCCAGGGCCAGAAATTGGCCAGGTGTCTGTGGTTGCCCTCAGTGGGGGTTGCAGCCCAGGGATGAGCCTACACAAGAGAGAACAAGCAAGTGCCAGAGAACAAGCATGTTTACGGGATCCTTACTTCATTCCACAGATAGTTCTAGGTGCTGGGATCAGAACTGAACCAGAGCAGACTCCTGCCCTCAACGGTCTTCCATTCTGGTTGGGGTATTTTAATTGATAATGTGTTAAGGACTGGATCCATTACTAGGGAGAGGGGAGCTGAGAGGTGCTGGATTGTGGGGGAGACAGTAAATTTAGTTCTGGGGTTCCTGTGGGCCACTGAGCTAGAATAGCAGGCAGGTATTTGAATTTTAATGATATTCATTTAAATATGTAATTAATATACCATTAGAGTATAATCATTACAATTTAAATACCTGCCTGATATTTAAACTTGATCATAATTCAACTTGTATTAGAAGTGTAGGCTGGGGCAACGGGGTAAGTATGAAAGCTAGACCGGAGAAGTCATGTATTCACTCAGCAAACCTAACTGAGCACCTGCTATGTGCCAAGAGCCGGGGTAAAGAAAGGAGGCAGTTACAGTACCTACCCTCAGTGGAAAGACAGTGGAAAGACAGTGGAAAGACATAACCACAGTAATATTTATAATTGTTATGGCTCACTGAGCACCTGCTGGGTGCCGGGCTCCTTGCTGTGACCCTCAGCCTGCCGCATCTCATTGGATTATCAAAACCGCCACACGACGCAGCTTTTATTATTGTCCTCCCTGGCAGGTGGTTAAACTGAGACCTGAAGAGGCCGGAGGGGACACAGGCAGCCAGAGGTGACACCTCAATTTGAATCCACTTCTGTCTGACCTAACGCTGTGCTTTCTCTCCCTTCGTTTATTCAATCACTCATTCACCTGGTGTTATCGAGTCAGAGCTAGTGCCAGATGCTGCTCAGCCAGTGAGAGCTCCTGGGCTCTGCATGGAAGTAAGACCCAAATGCCTGATCTCAGATGCGCTCAGCCCAGGAGAGACGAAGAGAGAGGGAGCAGACCCCCCTGAAAATGCCAGCTTTCGGGGGCCACCAGGGATGGGAGCTGAGGAACAGGAGGGCAGATGGCAGGTCACGGCAGCCTCTCGAAGGCCAGGGGAGAGAGAGTTTCGAGAAGGAGTTGATGGTCAGCAGGATGGAGTGCCCGAGAGACTGAGCGGGGTGAAGCCCAGGCCTTGGGCAACACCAGGATTTGGGGGACCCCTGAGAGCTGGTTTGGGGAGGCAGCCGAAACCAGGCAGCAAAGGATTTGGAAGGGAGCAGGCGATGAGCAAGTGGAAGCTTCTCTGCCCAGAGATCGGGCTGTTAGAGGAAAGAGAAAGCTGAAGAGAAGTCAGCAGAAGCAGGGGATGTTCTCCCCTGTTTGGCCTCCTTATGTTTGGTTTAGGATGGAGGGTGGTGCCCTCAGGCACAGGAAGAAGCCGGTGGTGGTAAAAGAGAAATAAAAATGCAGAACCGAGAAGTTTCCCACCACAGTTACTGCCCCGGACGTGCTGTGTATTTATTTGCTTGATACCTTTACTCTCCGTGTCTCCCAACCAGAAGGCGGCTTGTGGGGGCCGGGTCTCTCTTGTTCACCATGGGTCCCCAGCTGTGCCAGACATGTAGCAGACACTCAGTGGGGGCTTTTTGTATTCCACTGAATTCCCGGAGTTCTCGGGGCGCTTATGGTTGGGTCCCAGGATGCAGCAGTCTCAGGACAGCCTGAAGGAGGGGCTTTTAGGACAGGAAGGCTGGTGCACTCCTGTCTTCTCGGAAAAGTGTGTGTGAGAGGAGGTCAGGATGGGGACACGGGGGTTGACATGAGTGGAGAATGGAGAATGATAACAGCTCCGTGTGTCCTTGTGAGAACACTCCAGGGGGCTATTATCTGTGAGCATTATTTTGCCACTGCTCTGTTACAAATGCATTCAGTCATTTAATCCTAGTAACTATAGGCAAGAAAACTACCCACAGCCCTGAGTTGAATGAAACAGTTTGTAGTGGGGAGACCAGCATTTGCACCCAGAACTTGGAGCTGCGATGTTAATAACCGCTGAGCCTCACACTTCCCCACTTGGCCTCATTTTCTACAGGCCATTCCTCCCCCATGAACCTCTCTGGTGGCCAGGAGTCATTATTCTCATGTGTCACAGGGACAGAGAACAGCAGTGACTTGCGGGGGGTGGGGGGGCCCTGCAGCTACTTGCAGGGGTGGAGGTGGGCTCCAGCTTATGCCCTTTAACTGCAAAGTGGTGGTTTCTCCTCAGAGGGAGGAAATGCAGGGGTTTGGTAGGGAGTTTGGGGCAAAGAAAGGCGCCAGCTGGGTTTGGAGACAACATTTTGCTTTGACTCCAGGACAGAGAGAGTTGGGGTTGGCAGGTGGGGACCAACAGGAAGAGAACGGGGCAGAGGCTGGAGGGGGTGCCGCCTGGCTGTCCCTGGGATGAGGCCCAGCGAGACAGAGTGAAATCCGAGTGGGAGCGTGGGCTGGAGGCCTGGACAGAGACCCTGGTGTGGCCCGAGGTAGGGGAGCGGGCAGTGAGGAGGGCGCCTTCATTCAGGAGAGGGTTCTAGATCTCCAGCTCTGGATGGAGGAGGACTGTGGATGGGGCTGGGCTGGCCAGGCTGAGGTCACTATCCCTCCTAAAACCGACCCAGGCCCCACGGTGTCCTTGAGGAAACAGCTGCTTCTGAATGCAGAGGGGGGAAAAATCCTCAGGGGTCAAAAGAGGAGAAGTCCTACTTCCTATGTGAGTACCAGGAATCCTGGAGCTGGCCAGGGGGCGGGGAGAGGGGGAGGTGCGGGGCGGGCGGGGAAGCCCTTAAAACCAGGCAGGCCCAAGCCCTGCATCTTCTCCAGGCCCGAAGAAGACGATGGCGCAGAGCGGATCTCCCCGGTGAGGAGTCTCATTCTGGGGGCTGCCTTCCCTGAGGGGGTGGCGGGGGTGGGCACAGAGAGGGGCTGTCAGACAGAACACCTGACCCTTCAGTGCTGGCCCCACAAATGGCAGGGAGGTCTCCTGTGCCTCCTGTGAGTGGGGACTGGGACTGTTCATCTTTCCAGCTGGAGGACGTGAGCTGAGGGGGTCCTGGGCGCGGGGGGCACTGCTGCATGCGGACTGGGAGGGTCAGTTTGTCCAGGGACCCGCCACTCCCCGGCTCCCGCATTTCCATGCTCTGTCACCATCTGTCCCTGCTGTCCCCACCTCTCCTGACCGCAGCCACTGCTCCACTCCGAAATTATCTCCCGGCCACACTCATTGTCCCCTGTGGCCACTTGATGAAAATAGCCAGCCCCACACCCTTCCCCTGGGGGTCTGCTTTGGGCTTCATTGATGTCCACTCTCCCTGTCCCCAGAGCAGCTGGTCAATGGCTCTGCCCCCTCTGGGAAGCTTCTCTCAGACCCTTCGCACGGGGCCTCCACTCACATCCACAGCCTGTGTCCCACGGTGTTCTAAATCGCACCGGGGTTCGGTCTTATCCAGGGGTGATGAGGCCAACAGGAGATGCGCCATTTAAAAGGTAGTTTGTTACTCACAGTTTCCAAGAGACAGGAACACACCACACCAGGCAGGGCCGCTCGCAAGGCACCAGGGTCGATCAGGGGGCAAAAGAAATGAGTGAGAGTATGATCCAGAGTGCATGGAAGGGCAGTCTGGGGGTGAGGGTTGTTGTCGGTCTGAGACCCTGGGGTGATTTAGGGCAGAGGAAATGTTGGCTGGGAGCTGGAATGTTAAATGAAGGAGGTGGTTGGGCAAGGAAATTTTGGATTGGTTGGTTTGTCTCTGGCTATCTCTAGGAATGAGCTGGTCCTGGGAGGGGCTGTCTCTTCCCAGCCCAGCAAGGCCCCCAGCTTGTCAAAGCGCCCTGAGATACAGAAAAGAAGCGACATGGCTACTGCGCAGAGGCTGCCCCAGGGCAGCGGAGTCCGTCAGTCAAAGGAGCTGAGCCACACCCCTGGGCTGAATCCTTGGGCAGCTCACTTTCCCTTCTTGTGCCTCGATTTCCTGGTCTGTAAAATTGGCAAGTGGTACTCTCTCATTTAGCAAGCGGCTGCTGAAGGGACAGATGCTGTGCCAGCAGGTCTAACAGTTGGCTCCTGCCATGGTCATTGGCAGGTTTGAAGAGGCATTGGGTGGTGCCTGGCCCACTGTAGGTGCCTAGTACACGGTAGTTGGCATCTTCCTCCTGCTGTGAGAAAGATCGCTGTGGAAGGGTAGGGTCTATGGCCATTGCCTTGGATATTTAGAGCCCTCAGAGTGGAGGCCATGAGTAGACAGAACCCTCAGGAATATTCTTGCAACTCAGAGGAGCCACATGAAGAGGCCATCCCAGTAGCCAGGAGCCCTGGAGTTGGAGGTTGTGTGTTCGAAGCCAGGCCTTAGGAGGGGCCAGGGGCTCTGGGTAGAGAACGAGCAGAAGTGACCACCGAAGGGATCAGAGATGGCAGGGCACTGAAGCGGAAATGGTGGCAGACCATTGGCCAGCGGAGCAGCTGCAGATGAAAGAGGACTTTGAGATGAAGAGAGGGAAGGGAAGCAGGCAGCCACTAGTAAAGCACCCTGTGAGAGGCCAAGTTAGAATCAGGCACTGGCCCAAGACACATGGAATTTCCTCTGCATCTGGATGTGATGTTTTTGGACCACAGGCCAGTGATTCATGTGTCTGCTGGAGAGGGCAGCTGGGGCCTGTGAGTCCGTGGGATAAAGCTTCATGGCTCAAAGGAGAGCTCACCCCTGTGGGGAGGGGGGCTCGAGGCCTGGGTTTGAACCCTGCCTCCACTTCTTACTAGCTCTGTGACTTCTGGCAAGTTCCTTGAGCTCTCTAAGCCTGCATCTCTCCACTAGTAAAATGGCAACGATGATACCCGGCCTTCAGAGAACTCACGAGTGCCCAGGGTCAACTTACTCTGGCCCCCTGCCTGGGGCCCATGAAAATGTTTCCGTTTTAAATTCTTTTAACATTGAAGAAAAAAAAAGCATATGGCAATAGTGAATCCAGCTTGAATTGCATTTGTTTTTATACCAATGTAGTTGTAAAATATAAGGTAAAAAGAATTTGTGTGTGTGTGGAGAAAGAAGACTATGAAGGCAAAAGTGCTTGGGACCCACAAAAGCCCTAACCAGGCCCCGAAAGCCACGTCTCATACGGCGTGCCCTTGCTTCCTCCCTGAGCGCCTGCTTCGGGCTGGGTGCCGTCCTCAGTGCTGGGAGACAGGGATGAATCCTCCCAGCTCCTGCCCTTCGGGAGACCAGCAGAGCCCTGGCTGGTGTGCTCTGGGGACTGAGCGCCAGCCTGCGGACCAAAGGGTCACCGGTTACATTCCCAGTCAGGGTACATGCTTGGGTTGAGGACCGGGTCCCCAATAGGGGGCTCTTAAGAGGCAACCACACATGGATGTTCTGCTCCCCTTCTCTCCCTCCTTTCCTCTCTCTCCAAAAATAAAATCTTCAACAACAAAACCAAACCCCAGCAGAGGAGACAGTCCCAGACAGGCCCTCTGCACTGTGAGATAAAGGAAGACGAGACTTAGCACCACCCGTTTCCCTCGTGTCCTCCCAGCCCTGGCCCTTCCTCTCTCTTTGTCCGAGTTCTTTTCTCCCCGCCACCTCCTTCATCCATCACCCTGCCCAGCTGTGTCTACTCCTGCCCCTCACTTGTGCCATCAAATCTCTGCCCACTGAAGGACCCCTCCTGATCCTCTGGTCACTGTTAGCCACTTCCTGTGGAAGGGGCAGTTGTGTTGGGGGTGTTTGTGATCAGGTGCATTTGTGATGGGAGGGTTCTCTCCCGTCTCTATAGGGGACAATACCCCACAGATGTCCCTCTGCCCCCAGAGACCCACTGGGCCAAGGCCTTGAGGTGTTTGCCTTATCTTTTCTCACAGGAGTTGCCTATTTTTTGACCAACAGGAGAAGGTTGGATTTGGTGGGAAGCCAGGGGTAGGGTTGGAATGGGCCATGGGGACATCTCCTGATAAGTATGTCATGGGGTATGTGTTTTTTTCTAGAGTCTCAGAGATGAAGGGCCTCCTTGTGCTGGCTTGGTTCCTGGTTTGCGGTAAGTTCTGGCCTCATGGCCCTTGAACTTGTGACCTTCTACCCTCTAGGAACAACAGGGTAGTGGAAAGGAGACTAGTCTCTGAGTCAGTAGAACTTAAGTTTGAATCGGGGCCCCGCACTTGCTGTGTGGATATCGGCAGGGTCTTGGCCGCTCCCAGCCTGTTTTCTGGCCCATGACATCGCTGACAACCCACCGGCAGGGCTGTGGCGGGGTCCCGGGCGACATGTAGGGCTGTGTTACATGGAGAACATGTGGTACTGAGATCAAAGCAGGAGGCAGACAAAAACAAAATTAAAAACAATCACCTTATAGAAATATTCCACCCCAGGGTCCCTGGTCATTCTCTGCTCAGGCCTGTCCAGGTTTCTATTCACCCCTGTGCTGCCGCCTCCCAGCTGGTGGTGCCTGCACAGCACAGGGGTCTGCCTTCAGGCCTCCCCTGCACCCCTCGTCAGGCTGGCCTGCTCTTGGAGGCCTCCAGACCCGTGGGGACTCAGGGGGAGCAGGAGGCCTGGAGCCTCTGGCTCATGGTGTGCTGCGGGGTGAGCCACCTTTCCCCTCCAGGCTTCAGTTTCCCGGTCTGCAAGATGAGGGAGCTGGCTGGCTCCAGTGACCTCTCAGGGGTCCCTCTTGCTCACAGAGCCTCGTGCCCTGAATGGTGCTGCCAGTGGGAGGGGAGGGAGAGGCAGGTGGTGGGAGATGCAGGAGAGCCGGGCGGCTGGCCTCACGCAGATGCCATGTCCACTCTACCTCCTGTTTCTGGTCACCTGGTACGCACCTGCCACTGAGCTCCAAATTTGCAACACACCCTTTATCTCGTTTTAACCTCATCACAACTCTAAGAGCTGGGTGTACATCTTAGGAAACTGAGGAAATGAAGGCTCTGAGAGATAAGTGACCCACTCAACGTCACGTTGCAAATTACTGGCAGGGCTGCGATCTGGACCCGGGGTCATTCACTCTCCAAGTCCAAACTGGAAACGGCTTCCCTACGCAGCTTGCCCTCACCTTCCTTGTCCCAGTCCCACTAATGGGGAAGATAAAAGAAGGGACCTCTGCCCCCTCGCCAAGCCCCAGGGTGGGGGAAGGGCAGGGGCATGCTGGGAGGACGGGACTGCAGCAGGCTGGCCTGGGTTTCATCTGGGGACGGGCTGTCTTTCAGGTGCACCGGCTGTGCTGGGAGGCTTCCTGGAACTGAAGTCGATGATCGAGAAGGTGACGGGAAAGGATGCCCTGATGGATTATGGCTTCTATGGCTGTTACTGCGGCTTGGGCGGGCAGGGGACCCCCAAGGATGCTACCGACTGGTAAGCTGAGTATCACGACTACCTTTCTGCTCCCAGCTCTGCACCCACATTATCTCCTCCAACTCCATGAATATTAAAGCACCATTTCACAGATAAGAAAACAGAGTCTCGGAGAGGTTGACCAACTCTCCCAAGATACATCTAGTAACCCTCCGAATCCCAGCGGCCCAAGTATCAGATGGGCTATTGCTACATAACAAATCATCCTCACACGTGATGGCTTAAAGGGATGATGACCGCTGATTTTGCTAAGAATCTGCCATTTGGCTAGGGCTTGGTGAGCTGCCTTCCACCGGCTTCGGCTTGGGCACCTTGACTGAGGCTGGGAACTCAAAGGAGGCTGGGGACTGGGGGCCTCCGCTCCTGGAACTTGGGCCTCCCCTAGGTTGTTTGGACTGTCTCACGGCACGGTGACTCTAGAGTTCCAAGAGTGTCTCAAGGCTGCAAGGCAAGAGGGTATAGCATTTTTATGATTAGGCCTCAGAAGTGTCATGGCAGTCCTTCCAGTAAACTCTAGGTTAAGGCAGTCACCGTGGCTTTAAGAGGGAGGTTCTAGTTAGTTCTTGATTGGGAAGCGTCCATGTTCCAGAACTTGTGAGATGAGAGCGATTGTTCTTTGGAAAATGCAACCTGCCGGGTTAACAATCCTGACACTGAGAGACATGTAAAATGGAAGGGGGCCATTGAGCAGAGGGATGGCGGATGGTCGGAGACAGGTTTCTCATACTGGAGTGGCAGTTTGCGGACACGCAGGGACAGGACGCTGGAACCCTCTATGTAGCAGTGGATGAGAGGTGGAGACTTCGGTATGGACCCCGTCTAGCTTCATATAGATGCGGATGGTCACATATGGAAATATATATACGTATGTGTGTACATGGAGTTATTGATAATATAGACACACACATATATTTTAACTCTGTCAGCTGACAGGACCTAAAAGAAATAACCCCTCAGTTGCAATAAGCAATGGCTAGTGGCCAGAGCTGGTTTCTAATATCATTCTCCAAGGAGCCTTGGTTCCTTGGAGAAATGGCTGATGCCAGGACCAGGGCAGGAAACACGCAAGATGAGCCTGGAGCTTCTTACAACGCGGGCAGTAAGGATGGGCGCAAACGAGACCCGACGCACCCCAGACAGACCCCGCATTGACAGAGACACGTCCGAGAGGACAGGCGCCAGCAGAAAGGGCTCCCCCTGGCCAATGCTGCAACAATTTGAGCAAAAGATAAAAGCACGTAACCATAGTCTCAACGTGAGAAAGTCGTCTGAGAAGTCCCTGCAAGCAGGGCATCCTACAAACACATGACCAGCCCTGCTCCAAACTGTCACGGGCATTAAGAACATGGGACGTGTGAGGAGCCGCGACAGCCAAGAGGAGCCTAAAGAGCCCTGATGACCGAATGTCGTGTGTGGTCCTTTCTCTTCCATGGTGGGACCCTGGGAGAGAAAGGAGGCCAGTAGGTAAAAACCAAGGAGAGCTGAATAAGCTGTGAACTTTTTGCAATAATGAATCAGTCACCATCTATTATTATTTAGTAATTGGTTAAATTACTTAGTTAATATTGGTTTGTTCATTGTCCCACATGCATCATATTAGTATAAGGTGTTACTGATAGGAGAAACTGGATCTGGGGTAATGGGAACACTCTGTACAATGTTCTCCACTTCCCTGTAACTCAAATTTTTTTTTTTATGTAACCTGCTCCACCTAACACACTGGAAGTTTATTTTTTGGTCTTATAACAGCTCAACTAAACATGTTGATTCTGGGACCCAGGTTCCTTCCACCTTGTGGCTCTGCCCTTCCCTACAGCTTCCAAGTCCTTGGCTGGATCATCGTCCAGCTGAGAGATGGAGAAAGAGAGAGAGGGGAGGATAATGTGTGAGGTTTTTATGGGTAGGTCTGGAAGTGGTGTGTATCACTTCTGCCCACAGTCTCCGGGCTGGAACCTGGTCATGTGACCACATATACCTGCAAGAGATGCTGGGAGATGTAGTCCCATTGGGAGCTTAAGAAGACAAAGCACGTTTATGAGCTGCTAGCTGATGGTAGGCAGTCCGAGAGGAAGGGCATGTTACTATTAGGTTCTTTTTCTGCTAGACTGCACCCACTGATGTGGCCTCTGCCTAAGTGACATGCCCCTTCCACTTAGGACCCTGTGTCTCGCACTGACAGGTGCTGCCGGGTACACGACTACTGCTATGGGGTGCTGGAGAACAAAGGCTGCGACATCCGGATGCAGTATTACAAGTACAGATACTCACGGGGCCTGGTCTCCTGCGGTAAGGCTGGGGCTTCCCATTCAGGCCCCTGGAAGAGCCCGGGCCTCTGCTGGCTCTGAGTGCAGCTACCCCTAGATGTCAGTCAGCCTACATCTTGGGAGACAGAGCTGGAGGGCCAGTGGGGCAGAGATGTTGCCCCTGTGTCTGACCTCTTAGAGTGAGTATTCAGTAGCGCCAAATGCTTTGCATGCTTCCTTTCACTTGCTCCCTGAAAGTACCCCGTGAGTAGGTTTAGTTTCCCCATTCTACAGATGAAGAAACTGAAACTCAAAGGCTTGCCAGTACACACAGCTAGAGTTGGAATTCAAGTTCAGGTCCACCTGAGTTCAAAGCTAAGTCTGGGTAGGGTGTCTCTATGGGAACGGGGGTTCCTTCAGAGCAGGGGCAGTCCCCACCCTCAGACTAGGGGCTCCCTGAGGGCAGGAACTGTGACTCCCTGGGCTGCAACCTCACCCTGGGCAGCAGCTGGGTCCCTTGCATCAGATTACAAACCCCCCGCCCAGTGCAGACGCTGTGCCCCCCTCATCAGACTGAGTGCTCCCGCAGAGCAGGGAGCAGACTAAGAATCTGCTAAGCCCAGAAGCCAGTCCTGACTGAAGCAAGCCCCGGGGTCAAGGTCGGTAGAGTGGGCGTACCTTCTGTTCCTCATTCTGCATTTGGCATCCTGTTTGCAGAGCCTGGGCCCCGCTGCCAGGTGCAGCTCTGCGCCTGTGACCGGAGCTTGGCCTACTGCCTGAAGAAAAACCTAAGGAGTTACAACCCTGCCTACAAATACGTCTCCAAACTCTTCTGCACCTAGTGACCCTCAGTGAGCTCCTCCCAGATCATGACTTTTGTCCCCTCCTCCTACAACATGGAACTTACCAACTCTGGGCTCATGAGAGAGGTTCCCTGGTCTTGCTCCTCGTTTTTCCTTCACGGTCCACTGGCCTGGGAGGAGCCCCATGGCCACCTTTCATTCACCACAGAGTCCCCAGAGATTGACTCTGCTCACAGGACTCAACAAAGTCAAGGTCTCTGGCCTCTCCACTTGTGAGATCAGTCCTGGTGCTCAGAGTTTCCTCTTAACCCCAGGCCAGTCGTTGTCGACTCTGAAGACAGAGCCCAGTCTCCAGGAGGAAGACTTCCCTGGGATGCATGTACTTCTCAGTTTCTGCCACCCTCTAGGGAGTGTGACTCAACAAGAAGCAAAATTGACTCCATAAATCTGACATGTAGATATTAAAATCTCTCCTCAAGAGTAACACAAACCACACAGGTGTTCCTCTCTGTTGTGGGGGGTTTCCTGCGCCTTTCTCTGTCTCTGGGCCACTAACCCCAAAGTTAACCATGCCCTCTGAGATAGAAGGTTTTCTGAGATGAGCGTCAGGCTTTCTTTGAGGCTCATCTCCTTAAATCTTGGGGGTCCTCTGGAGCCAAGCATGGGGTCTCATTTTTCCTTGAGGGGGTGGGGAGAAGAAAATTCACAATTGTACCAGCAGGGGATTCCAAGGACAGAGAGGGCCACGTTCAAGTTCCGGCTTGGTTTCTCCAGCTGGGCCAGCCCAGCCCACTTCCGAACCTCTCTGACATTGTCTTTTACAAAAAGAAACTGTCATGTTTCACGCCACGTAACTGGGAAACCTGAAGCCGCCTGGAAGCTGGCTCAGGGATGCTGAGGTCCGGGGTTTCACAGAGCAGAACGTTTTTTAAAATAGGTTTCAGCTACGAGGTTTATTTTTACCAAGTAAGGACATTAAAACCCCCAGCTCATCTAGTAATTCATAAGAACACCCAGACAGCAGGAAGAACGGGCATATTTTAAAACAAAGGGGAGTCCTAGCCTAGAAGAGACCTTTGGCTCTCTTCCACGGACGAATCCCAAAATAGCCTCATGATGAATGGGGTCTATGTTTAAAACCTCCAATGTTAACTGTTTTCTAAATGAGGGTTGAGTTTTTGAATGCCCCGAACGCACTGGTGTTTTAGAAAAGTGTGTTGTGGATGCATGTCTGTATTCAATGACGTGACGCAGAACGGGGCTCAGGCGTCCACCTGGTTCACCACGTTTTTTTGAGCGGGGCCGTTTCCCAAGTCCACTTTTAACCAGGTATGTGGAGGAAAGGGGAGCTTCACTCCTAACGCCATTTCCCTCCCATTGCAGCGTTCTGGATACAGGAGAAGAGACCCAGCGCAGGCTTCTCCCTTTCCTTCTGGGTCACCCAGCAGGCGAGGTGGTGCCTTGCTGGTACTTTCTGCAGGAAGGAGCTGGGAACAGACCCCTCTCCCCGGGGCATCCCAGCTCAGAGACCCAGTATTCAGACCAGTGCTGACAGGCATTTGTGGACTAGGGGGGCTGTGAAGTTATGAAAGCAACACTACAAGCTGATGTGGGTTTGACATGGAAGGGTCCGTGGAGAACTTGCATTTACCTACCAGGACATGGAGGCCCAGAGAGGTTAGGAGACATTTCCAAAGCCACACAGCACACCGACAAACAGATGGCTGGTTCTGAACCCTGGGCTCCAACCACTTTCCCACTGTCTTCAACTCTAGCCTTCAGGGAGAGAAAATAGAATCTGGAATGGTTCAGGGACTCAGCCACACTGGGTGTTCTCAGAAGGATCCCCTGGATTCCACCTGAAAGCCAGCTCTATTTCTTCTCCGAACTAACTATCTCCTAGGATTCCAAAGTCTGTCCTCCGGTGGTTAGCCTGGCTGGGGCCCTGACCTTCATCTTCAGTGGAGGGGACCCCACTGGGTCATCTATGCCTGCTGTCTGGATCCACCCTCACAGCTGTGAACAGCTCTGGGGGGAATGATTGAAGTCACATGGTTGCTGAAACTTGGGAAGAGGGGTCTCCTTGACTCTTTCATTTGACTGTACCTGGCAAGAGAACCACTAGGAGGCTCATCTCTCCCCACATTGCCCAATGGCCACCCTTTCAGAGCAGATACTGAAATATACAGACCAGGTCGCAAATGCCTCCCTGGGTAGAGCTTTATATAAAAGTAGGCAGACAGGCCCTGGCTGGTGTAGTTCAGTGGACTGAGTGAGGGCTTGTGAACCAAAGAATCACGATTCAATTCCCAGTCAGGGAACATGCCTGGGTTGTAGGCCAGTTCCCAGCAGGGGATGCACAAGAGGCAACCATACATTGATATTTCTCTCCCTCTCTCCTTCCCTTCCCCTCTAACGATAAATAAATTAAAATTTTTTAAAAAGTAGGCAGACAGCACAGACATACAGACACTCAACAGACAGGAAGCCTTAGAGATACAGGCCGCTCACTGGTGTCTGAAACTCATCCTGCCCGATGGCCTCCTTAGCTTCTCTCGCCAGAGACTTGCCAGCAGTGAGGCTGAAGGGGGTCCCAGGCTGTCCCTGGGGCTTGCACAGGCCCCGTTCTCCTCCCACTTGGGCTGCAAGACNAAAGAATCACGATTCAATTCCCAGTCAGGGCACATGCCTGGGTTGCAGGCCAGTTCCCAGTAGGGGATGCACAAGAGGCAACCATACATTGATATTTCTCTCCCTCTCTCCTTCCCTTCCCTTCTAACGATAAATAAATTAAAATTTTTAAAAAAGTAGGCAGACAGCACAGACATACAGACACTCAACAGACAGGAAGCCTTAGAGATACGGGCCGCTCATTGGTGTCTGAAACTCATCCTGCCCGATGGCCTCCTTAGCTTCTCTCGTCAGAGACTTGCCAGCAGTGAGGCTGAAGGGGGTCCCAGGCTGTCCCTGGGGCTTGCACAGGCCCCGTTCTCCTCCCACTTGGGCTGCAAGACCTCAGCCAGCAGCAACAGCACAGAAAGAAAGAACCTGGCACGGTCTTTTACTGGCTCCCACACTCCCGGATGTCGCATCTCTGTAAAAAGGTCCCTTGTTTTATACATAGGCATCCCCTAGCACAGCAGTTTTCAACCCAGTCTGCTGCAGTGCACCGGGGGGCACAGTGGTTTTTAACACGTGCCACACCTGACCAAAAGGGGTCAGGGGCACGGACCCCACGTTGTCAAAGTAAAGAATGTCAACAGCCAACACAGCAATAGGTGTCTGTGTGAACGAATCAGAAGCATACCTAATTATTTGTTAGATCGGCCCAAACTAGAACCTGGTTTTTGGGTGTGCTGCAGAATTTTAGTCATGAGCTCATGCGTGCCACAAGGTGAAAAGGGTTGCCAACCATGGCCCTGGTCGTTCTGCTGCTCCGACCAAACCCTGGCGGAGGCAGCAGGCTCCCCGGTGCCCAGCAGCATGCTTGCCACCGAGCAGGTTCTCAACAAGCATTTGTTGAGTAAATGAGTGATCAAATGAACAAATGAAGTTCCTACCCTCAAAGAACTCGCTCACAGAGAAGTCTGGGAGTAGGAACTGAGGAGCTGAGCAGGCAAGACAGTAGTCGTGACGTTTTGACCTCTCTGGTGGGGCCATCTGGACAAGCTGGGCTCCCCCACTGGCCTCCCAGTTACTGATGTCTCCTTGGTCTGGTGTTATGATGGTGAGGGGCTGGGAGCTCTGTTAGATGGTCCTGCCAGGCAGTGTTCTCAGGAGGCCAGCAGAGATGTCCCGAAGGGGTGTGGACTTCCTATGTGACCTGTTCCTGGTAGTGAGGTCCTAGCCATGGCGTGTGTCCAGACGCTGCTGCAGGCACAAGGACAACCTGGTCACACTTGCAGACCTGCTTCAGGCACTTGTTCCTGGGACACGTACCAGCCTGGGAAGGAAACTGGAGCACTCGCCTCTGGTTTGCCAGAAAGACCCATTCCACTCACACACCGCCCAGGTAGCAAGAGCCTCACCCAGCAGCCTCAAAAATCCTGCCACTTCCCAGAAGTCTCCCTGGATGGTGACAGAATTCATTTTCCTGTGGAATTTAGAAAGCCCCCAACTATACAGTGAGTGAACCTCCGGCAGGGGTTTGCTATTATCACTCAAGAGCTTTCTACCCATCTTTTCTTTCATGCTCTCCAGTTGCATCACTCCCTCCCTTTAAAGCCTTCAGTGGTTCCCCATTGCCAAGTCCTTGGCAATGTTCTTCAATGCCAAGTTCTTCAGCCTGACATCCAGCATCTTCTCCTAGCGGCTGTACTGCCTTTCCAGTTTGATCTCCCAATTATTCCCTATGTCCCCAAACCCCACCCTGTGGATCTTGCCCTTTGATTTCAGCTCTGCCTCTGCTCACGTGGTGTCTCCCCCTCTGGAATGTTCACCCCTTATCTTTACCTGTGAATTGTATTTTTTCCTATCAATAATAACAATGATCGTAATAATTTAAAAAGTTAATACTGATTGCCTTTCATGTGCTAGAGATGTTCAAACAGGTTATCTCATTTAATTTTCCCTAAAACACAACGGATAGGGACAATGATCCCATTTAATGGGTGAGTAAGTTGAGCCTGGGAATATAGCCTTGGCCAAGCAACACAAGATAGGCAGAGTGGGGATTTGGACCTGGGACTGGGCAAATCCAGAGCCCGAGCTCCCCGGGGGCAGAGCCTGTGCTCTGAACACTCCCTACCTGCTTGTCTGGGCACCTGGCACAGAGGGAGCTCTCGGGAGATGCCCTCTGAGTCGGGCCCCACACGCCGCGGCCTCGTTTGCCTCCATCGGTGCTGCGGTAGATCCCAAATGCCCAGAGAGCAGGGGTCATGTCTCCTCTTCTTGGGCGCCACAGCTAGGAGTCAAAATCAGAAACTCAGTACAGAAAATGTGGTTTTAGGGGAGCCTGGCCATCGAGACCCCGCTAGCTCAGTGAAAACGGACGACCGTAGTCATGACCCTGAGGCCCTGCAGTGTTTTAGGTGCCCCTGAAGCCACGAGAAGCACAGACGAAATCCTCACTAGCTGAACAAATTTTGCACCCAAACCATCCAAACACCTCCGGGCACTCAGCTGGGTTCACGTTCTGTCACTCAGAATCGTGGGTAACTAGCACTGTGGACTGGGCACCGGGCTCTGGTCCCGCTTGGCACATGTCCTGAGTGACCTCGGGCAGGTCCCTGACCCTTCCTGACCTCAGCTTTCCCATTTGACAAGAACAAATTTGATAAATCATTTTAACTGCATCTCTGGTCCATTCGTGGATTACAAAATCAGTCGGGAGGGTTGTATCTGGTGTGTGCGGATGCATGTGTGTGCTTGTGTGCATGCGTGTGTGTGCACATGTTTACAAAGTGGTAAAGTACTGGTTCAGCAAGTTGTCATGAGTGTGTCTGTGCGGGTTGGCTGGGTCCGGTTCAAAACGATGTAAGAAAGCCTTGTTCACACGGCCTCTCAGGGCCTGCCTGGCACTGAAGTCGTGGGTCTCTCAGTGGCTTCTGTGTCTCAGCTTTCATTACACGAGTAAACCCCCAAAGACTGCCCTGGGTCAATGCCCCGGACTCCCTCAGCCTTCTTGTCGAACACCACTAGATTGGAACTGGGCTTCTGGCAGTGGCACTCCACGCCTGCGATGACGTCAGACCCTGGATGTTCGATCGCCACCCAGCACGGGACCTGGACATAAGCAAACACCTGTGTTTGGCTCCTCACTGGGAAACAGAGATCCAAGCCACTGGGTTGAATCACAGGGACCTAGTGTTTAAGGGCTTTGGACTCAGATAGGGGCGCATACTAGGACTCCGCGTATTTCCTTGCCACGGAGCTTCAGGGCCTGTGATTCCAATTCTCTCAGCTTCAGTTTTCTCAGCTGTCCAATGGGCTCTAGGTTGTTAAACATGTTTGATGATACGATGCACACAAATTACCCCCTGCAGTGCCTGGCATACAGTAAGCCATGGTAAATGGTATTTGCCATGGAAGAGAACCACCAAACCCAAGGCCAAGGGATTTGACTGCAAATGGTCAGCCCCAAACATAAGCCCTGAGGGCCAGGGTCAGTATCCAGGGCAGAAGGTGGGCCCCCCTTTGCCTAGTCTTCCCAAGCTGTCCCGTGAAGCACTTACCACACTGGGTGTGGCCATGAGGGACACCATGGTCCTATTTGGGGCACACTGGTGAGCTCTCGGCAGAGAGTAGCAGCAACTGTGGAGAGACTCACTCTGAGCCCAGGGCAAGCAGGTGCTGCAGCCTGGCCAGAGGCCATGCCTTTCTCGGCACCTCCAGCCTTTGTCTGCGCTGTGCCCTGAGCTGGGAAGTGCATCCAACCTCCCCACCAGCTCAGTCCCTCCCACCCACCAAGGCCTAGCGAGCTCAAATGCTACCTCCAGGTGGCACCTGTTCCAGGTGACATCTTCCCCAGCAGAGGTCATCCTTCCTCTTCTGGGCTCCCAGGGAACACCAATCATTTGTCCACTCACACACCCACCATTACTTCTTCAACACACTGATGGAGCCCCTATGGGTACCAGGCCTGGCTAGGCCCTGGGCACAGAAAGATTGAGCAATAACGATAGAACATAAGTTTCTCCCTCAGGAAGCTCAGTCAAGGGAAGGAGACAGATCCACAAGGACGAGCGATCCACAACATGGTGAGGATGGGATGTCTGATGAAGGAGTTTTGGGTTGAGCCGGAGGCTTCTGTCCAAGCAGGAAGGGCGTGGGCTGACGCTGCGGGGCTCCCCGCAGATTCTCCCAGGGTCTGTCGTGGACCACTGTGCTTCATCCCCATGACAGTGAGCAGAGTGTATGTGCTGCTCGTGAAGGACCCAACTGCACATCTCAGGCCTTGAAGGGGTCACCTGGCCCCATCTGACAATACAGGGGCAGCTCATGACTCTAGCTCAGAGACCACAGCTTCCCAGTGCTGTGCGCATTCTCCCCTGGGATGGGAAAGGTTAGGGATTTAGTCCCGGTACAGCCGGGAGAGCTCTGCATAGGCGGAAGCTGATACATGCTAAGGATGCCCTAGGGCCTGCCAGGTAGACAGGCTGCTTCAGAACTACCCGTTGTTAAACACAAATCCCCAGGCTGAATCAGAAGCTCTAGTCTGGGGACCGGAAATCTACATTTGTAAACAAGCTCCGTGGGCGACGCAGACAGCAGGGACGCTGGGAGGCTTTTGCGTCACCAAAGGTGAGCAGAGCTTGCGTGATATGCTCAAATCTATCCCCTGGTACAGCCCAGTGACATCCACAGAGACTGGGACAACCTCTGGTCCTGGTCCACATGTTACACATTTCTATATTGGGGATGGTGCCCTGGTGGAGGAGTGGAAGAGGTATGTCCTCTTAGCAAATACAGAATTATACCTTGCCACCCTCACCCATCTAGCATACGGGCCTTTTGTAACTTTCTTTTCTAATTAAAAATGTATTTCAAACAGTTTCCATATTTTATGATAGAACATTTTCTTAATATGTGTGACTCACCCATCTGCCTTTTAAACCGTGCGTAGCCCTTGTAACTGTGTTACTGACAAAATTTGTTTAACCAAAGTCAGTCAGTCTCCTCTAAGCGCTTTTTCAGACTGGGGCCATCCCTGGATCTTGTTCTTCGGAGCAAGAATCTTGCTAAGCGAGTTTACCACGGAGAATCCCCCACCCTGGGTATCTGAATTCCTCATCGCTCGCTGTCCCCAGGTGATGTCTGGTCACCCCCGTCTGCCTTCGGCAAAAATCCTGCTGAGTTGGTTTGGCCAGCACCCTCCTGCACCTGTGACATTTCTGCTTGGTGATTTTCCACCCTCTGACTCCCAGCCTGCTAAGTGGCTGTGAATCCCCACTCTCCTGCTATACTGGGAATCCAGCCCCTTTCCGTAACTGAGGTCTCTTTTCCCATGTTGCAAAAATCTGCTTTTCCTGCTTACGCTACTGTCCAGCTCTGGTTTCTTTAACTGTTACGGACTCAAGACCCAGATAGGATCCAGTTCATCCCTGGATCCCTGGACCTCTCACCCAGGACCCTAGGTGTGCGCCGTTGAAGGCTTTGTCTTCACTCCTGACTGACGGCTCAGGATCCACTGACGAGCCGAGATCCGAGCCTGCGCTGAAGTGTGGTGAGGTTCTGCGGGGTGTCCAACCTACAGCCCGTAGGCCACCTGCAGTCCAAAACAGCCGTGAATGTGGCCCAACACAAAATCATAAATTTACTTAGAAACATTATGAGATTTTTTTGTGATTATGGGTCTCAATGTATTTAATATGTGGCCTGAGACAACTCCTCTTCCTGTGTGGCGCAGAGGCGCCAAAAGGCTGGACGACCCTGCGGGAAGCTAGGTCAGAGCCCCAGACTTCCACGTTTGCGAGAGCCTGTCTCTGGAAGGAACGGCTGCCGGTCGGAGCCTGGCGTGCGTCTGCTCGCAGCATACAGGCACGCTAGGAAGACAGGAGCTCAGTGGACTGGAAACTCCCTTCTCAAACCCCTGATGACTCTATGCCCTGCCAGCTCTGTCTTCTTCCTTTCCTGGTGGCATGGCCTTACTAAGGATGGCGTGGAACTTCACTGGCCTGTTCAGGAAACTTGAGATGTCCCCAGACCGGCTCCTCTCAGAACTTTCCTTCTGGTCTCCCTGTCTTACCACTTTGGTCTTCCCTTCAGGCCCCTGAGTTCTTGATTTTACCCCCTGGGACCACGCACCTTCTCCATCCCTCCATCCACCTGTCAGACCTTTTCCCTGCCCACTCCATCCCCTTGGTCACTTGGATATTCAGATCCCGACGTGGGGCTCTCAAGGGGCGGGGGCACCCCCAAACCCTACTGAGGCTGCAAAGGAAGAAAGCTCGTTGGAAACAGACTGGCTATTTTGTCCATTTGGATGGGTTTGGAGGCATCCAAGCAGCTACTTGATGTCCTCTTGTCTCTCACCCAAAACGTAGTCCACAGCCTCCTTAAGATGACGCATGGGACAAATGCGAGCCTTAAAGGCCCCCTCTACAAACACTGTAAAAATCTTTGGCCCTCATGTTGAATAAGGAACCTCCACTTGTCTCACCTGCCAGAAACACAATTACAATAAAAAGTGTAAAAGCGAAGCCAAGGGGAGAGTTTAACACTGCATTTGCCTAACTCACGGCAGATGTCTTAGAGCGAAAGCCGTAAGCTTTCTATTTTGTGGGTGTTGGTGTGATTACGTACGTATGTTATGGATGTGTGATGTTTTTCTACTTCCAGATAGTACGACCAAGTTCATTTATAAAGCCCTTTAATGGAGTTCTATTCATATTGGCATGTAGATAAATAGGCGCTTATGTAGATTAAATTCCTGAGACTCCCAGAAATACAGAGGCTAACTCAAATGTTCCCAAATTCATGTGAGCTGAGTAAATCGTCGGTAAATACAATTAGTTACATATTTTTGGTGTAATAAAAACAGCCACGACTTCCGAATAATCCGCATTAAGTATGGAATGCGCATACATTCTCATTTTCTTTGGGTTTACTATTTCAATAAGCTAATATTATATCTACTATACAGTCAAGATTTTAAAATCATAAATTAAACCTAAAACCAAATATACAAGGAAAGATGCAATAAAAATAAATTGTTCAATATCCATTACTTCATGTTTATTGAACATAGCAATAAAACCAAAAAAAACCCCATGCATTTAACTGTTTTTAGGTTTTTCATGTTTTTTTTTTATTGTTGTTGTTTTCTGCTTTGCTGATGCTTTCTTAACACACACAGGTTGGAAAAAGAGTGAACAGGGAAATAACTTGAGATTAAATGTTGTGTAGTATTCTAACATTTCTGCTTTAGAAACTTTTCCAAGTCGTTTCAGTAACTTGAAACCTTAAACCTATGCTAAGTGAAATGAAGTCGCAGATATTTATTAGAAGTCTAGATCGTTCATAAGTAAGGTAAGCTACTGAAACCCTAATTAACAGACGTAACTTTGGGTTCACATATTTTTGGCTTCTTAATTTCATGTGGTATAGAGAAGCTAAGTATATTGAGTCTGTTAATAAATGTATTCTTTCTGAGACCTTGGACAGTTTCAGCAGGAGAAACATAGGTCTCTAGAAATCGTGAAGTGCTGTCAGAAGATGGGCTAGACTGCCCGGAACATGGGGGTACGACCGTTCACCACCCTCCACTTTCCGGTTTTCCCTGTAGGACAGACATGATTAGTTCTTAAACAGTATGATCAAAATATGAAAATAAAACTACTATAAATAACACATGAAAATGTAGCGAGGAAATTAGGATGTGTTTTTAATATGGAAAAGTATACAAGATATGAAGGCTGTGTTTTCACTAAGGAAAAAGAGAATAATTTTTCCCTAAAATGAGACGACAGGTCATTCCAGAAAGAGGAACAGAGAGGACAAAACCTAAATGGACATAAGAGGTTGTAAGTTTGCAGAACAAGAATTTAATGTGTGGTCAAGCTGACTGTGATTGAATTGACTTATTTATGTTTTTTTCAAGATTAACTTTGATATCAAAAATACACTGATGCAAAACTAGAATTTGGTTTTCTCTCTGTAAAAACAAGCACGTTTTCTCAGATTGTTTGCCTGCTATTAATAAGAGATTACAAAAAGTATTCAGCCTAGGGATCTAGATTTTGTGGTACCAGAATTACGTCCTGTACCTTAGGTTAACCTTTATCATGTCCTTGGTTGTTGAAGAAGAACCCAAACCAAGTTCTCATATTTAAAAGATCTAATGTTGTTTTTTAAAAATATTTTTGACAGTCTAGACTTCCCAAAAATCAAATCCTCAATGAAATCTTCTTGTGCTTGAACTGACCTTGAGATTGCTCAGAGGACCACCCCCCACCAAAAGAGAGATGTCGCAAATAATTTGGTTTATTTCATGAATAAAAGTTGCATGAAAAGCATTGTCGAATAAGAAGAGGTACTCAACCTGCCCTAGGTTACATTTCTATGTGTAAAATGTTATTTCAGAAATTGTGTAAATTCCCAGAAATGTGTCAACGTTTCTGCTGTCTGTGGCATGTCCTGATTTGATGGGATCAGTTGTATTTCCAGTTATTATTTTTAAATGTCGGGTGTCACAGAAATAGCCAGTTTTTCATTGTTGTTATTGAATGAACTTGCATCATATATTTCACCACAGCCACCTGAAGCTTTCTGTTGTTTCACTCCCATTCATCTCTGAAAACATTCACGGTCAGCTACAGGGCGGGTTACAGCACCATGGTGATGTGTTGCCTGAGGAGCTGAAGGCCCGCCCCCCTGCGCGGAGTGAGGCTTTTCCCCTTTCACCAGGGACTGATGGCTTCGTAAAACTGGCCCAAGATCCAGCAGGACAGGAAAGGACGACACGGGACAGTCTGAATTGACGAAGGGTGACTATGGTTTCTGTTTGCGGCGTGGCTGGTTCTTGAATACTCTACTTTCCAGGTCTCCTCCACATAGGGAACCCTTTCCCCTTGTCTCTTAAGGTAGCTGCGCTCCCAATAGTTTAGTAAACTCTACTTTTATAAACAGAAATAAAACCTTTATGTTGTCTCCTGTCCTGATGCCTTTGATATTCAGAAACTCTGAGTATTCTTATTCTCATGGTTATAACATGTGTTCTCCTTGCAACAGGAGGTCATTGGCGGCACTGGCTGCATTACCAAGGCTTTGGGTGGAATGTCGTATTCGGAATGGTGCGCATAGATTCAGGTATGACGAGACGGTTTTAAGGAACTTACGTTGACTTTTCTGGGGCTAGTGCTTACAAAGCCCTCTTGGAAAAACTGTCATGGTTTAGTTAGTACCTGGCTTCCAGGGTTTCCAGCTTTATGGGTGAGTAGGGAAGGTCACTTCCTGGAGGGCCCAGGAAACCGAGGACATCTCGGGGGCCTCAAGAAGAGAAGAATTCACTCAAAGCTGTACGTACTGAAGGCAAAGTCTGGTAATGAGTTCTTGGCTTAGCCTCTTCACTTTGGGAGGCTTTTAAAGTCTAGTCTGAGATTCCTATGAAAGGTTCCAGCAACACAAACTCTACAAGGCTTGTTCGCTCCGTTGCCACCCTTGCTGCCCTTCGGTGAGTCCATCACAGAGACCAGGCTCATTTTGTAAACAAGAATAACTCTACTTCCATTACATTTGATAGAAAGGAAGTAATTGTAGAGAGCAGTGTTGTGTTTCAATGGAAAACGATAGGGCATCCTTGTGCGTTCTCCAATATCTGACTACAAACAGCCAAACAACAGTTTCTAATCCCCCCCCCCCGCCCCCTGCCGACTTGGCATCACTGAGCACTAAAAACTACCCTTTCCAGACGTCCGGCAAGCAGAAGCTGGTTGACTTGATATATACTCTAGAGAAATCACGACCGAAGATCACGAATGGGCAACCTTCATGCCCGTCGTTACGTGGGCCCCTGAGACAGTTCACGGGAACCCCAGATGCTGTCACCGAAGTCATCTAAACTGCAAACCAGGAAATGCGTTTGATTGTCACTGCCTGTCTTCACTGGGCTTCCAACTACTCATCTCTCTTTCTCTTTCATCTTCACAGACATCTGCCCATTAAATGACTGACCGCTACACCATCTGGCAAGTGCCCTCCAGAACCAAGTCTCGACAGATGGCATAGCTGATCCTTAATGGACGACCAAGGAGAGATGGACTCCAGTTATCCAGAGGAAAGGATGTTTCTTCTTTCCTTGAACAGAGAAGGGTGGCCGACGCCTTTCCTTGATGGAGCTGTAGTCAGACTCCTCTAGACCTTTTTTTGATTGGGCCTCGTCCTCAAGAACAAGAATCCTGTCAAGTAGGTTTAGCCAGAACCCCCACCCTGGATATCTGATCACCCAGTTCTTCATTCCCCAGCATTTTCCAGGTGGTGGCCGATCACCGTGGCCTGCCTGCGGCAGGAATCCTGTTGAGTTGGTTTAGCCAGAGTCACCTCTGACCCCAGAGGCATCCTCTCAGTAATTTTCCATCTGCTGACCCCCCTGCCTGTTCCTTTGCTGTCGATCCCCACCAGCCTGTCCCTGCTGTATTCGGGATGGAGCCCAGTTCCATACGAGGTCCCTTGTCTTCTATTGTAATCATTCCCGGTTAGAATCTGTTTTTACAGCTTTAACTACTACCTGGCTCTAGTTTTCTTTCAACCTTATCCTTATCTGGAAGATTCCTGGTCATCGTGTCAATCCCTCTGCATGGACCATCCCAATACACTTCAGCCACCCCATTCCTATCCCAGCAAGGAGCTGGGGAGAAGGTGGAATAAATCGTATGGGAAGAAAAGTCACATCTCAAACTCACCAATCCATTCATTTCAAAATGATAGGTTCTGAGAATTGGCAAACAACTGATTTATCAAGCCCGAGAACCCCTTATTCAGAGAACCTAAAATTGTTTAGTTGCCACTTCTACAGCTCTGTGAGTCATCAATTCTAAACAGATGACTTCAAAAACCTGGAATGCTGTATAATTGCTGTTCTGAATCAAAGCGAGCCAGCTGCTGGACGCTGGGATTACGCAGGTTTCAAATAAACCTGTTGGTTATAAACCTTGAACCTGCTATTATCTTCTCTCAGGATCTCTCTATCTATGACAGCTGTGATATCACATTGAACAGCCAGCCAAAGTTTGAACACGTTTCAGCTCGCAGACTTCCTTCCTATGTAGAACACTCCAGATCTTTTCAACATGGTGTGCTTTTCAAAGTGTTTTTAGATCCCTGATCCAACATAGCCCCCAAACATTTCATGTTACAGAGTGGGAAAATGAGAGACAGAAAAGTGTCTTGCTTAAAGGTCACATGCAGGTTTGTGGTGCCGGGACCTGAACCAGGTTCTCAGACCCTAAAGTCTGGGGCCAGCTCCCCAGCCTGAGCTGGTTCCTCATTGGACTAGTAGCGTTGGAGTTTCTCGTGAGGACTGTGGCTGGGACCCCTTCATGACCCCCGCCGCTTGGCCGGGTGCCTGACGCCGTGGAGCAGTTCCCAGTGTAGACAGTGTCCAGAGTGTGCTCCAGCGTTGCTCGTTCCACAGATCCTCTTATTTTTTTTTAAAGATTTTATTTATTTACTTTGAGAGAGAGGGGAAGGAAGGGAGAAAGAAAGGGAGGGAAACATTGATGCGTGGTTGCCTCTCACTTGCCCCCCACTGGGGACCCAGCCTGCAACCCAGGCACGTGCCCTGACTGGGAATCGAACCGGCGACCCTTTGGTTCACAGGCCGGTGCTCAGTCCACTGGTGCTCAATCCACTGAACCACACTAGCCAGGGCCTGATCCTCTCATGGACCCACGAAGGCAGGACCATGAAGTCCCCATCCTGTGCGTGAAGAGACGGAGGCACAGAGGGGTCGAGGGGTTTGCCCCAGGAACCACAGCAGGGTGAAGGCGTCTGAACCCCAGAGCCCGCCCGAATCAGTGTGGCTGCCCCTGCTTCAGAGGGTGCCCAGGCAAGGTTTCAGTTCAGATCTTGGCTAGCCTGCCTGCTGTCCCAGTCAGTGGCATCCACAGGCCGTCCCTGGCCCTTCACGCCACAGTGATAACCACAGATGAGGTAGCTGAGGAAGGGTCCCTTCCCCGTGGCCTGCGCGATCATGCCAGAGAGCTGCAGCCAGCCAATGTGGGCATGGGGGCGGGCAAGTCCTGGGCGGGGGGGGGGGGGGGCAGGGAAGAAAGTGACACGGTGATGCCGGTGCCGTGGCAGCGACAGCAATCACTCAACAGCCACAACAGTCCCAACAGCAGCAGCCCCCCGTCCCACAGGTCGGTCTCTCCGTGCCAGGCTAAGTGCTCCCCAGAGGTCTGTCATTCACCCCTCCTGAGACCTTGTGAAGTCAGTGTCATAATCCCCGCTTTATAGGTAAAGGAGCCGGGCTCCGAGAGTTTTAATGACTCGTTCCTAAGACCCCCTCCCCAGGAGCTGGGACACCCCGGAGCTGGCAACCCTTGGGACGTGGAGCCCACAGTCTTGACCACTATGTCAGAGCATTTCCCTCACCAGCCCTGCATGTGACGCATTTTCCCCACCGAGTCCAGATGGCTGTGCTGTTCCTTCGTTTTCCATACAGCCCGCGGTTTTCACCTCGGGGGCGTCAGTATTAGCAGGGATCTGCGGGACGGTGTCGGTGAGGAAAAAATTTTCCTCCCCCTCTGAATGAGGGCCTGCGAAGGAAACGAACAAAGGACGCATGGACGAGACAAGAAGCACACTGTGTTCGTTAATATTTGTGTGCACCGGCGCGCACAGGAAAGAAGCGCAACTCGGTGCCCTGGTTGGACTCAGCGGCTTCTCGAACTCGTTAGCAAAGGAAAGGGGGTTTCGACTTTGCGGGACCATAAATTAGGGGGAAATGACTGGGAAATATGTGGGTGAACTAATGGACGATAAGGGCTATTTTTGTAGTCAGTGTATGCAAATTCACATTGGTGTTGATGCCCCTAAGAGATAAGAGCTGTTCTCTCCCTGGTACGAGGGCAGGGCCGGAGGGTGGGCACCACTCCAAAGGGAAATGTAGGCCCTGCTTTTGTAAGGGCAGATAAAGGGAGCCCAGAGAACTCTTCTCAGTTTCCTTCAGCTCAGAATAATTCTAATGCCACTGCGGCACGCTTTTGGGGGTGACACATCCTCGTCCCTTTTGAGGCCATGGAGCAAAGGAGAGACCAGCGGGCCTAGCGTGAGGCCTCTCGGCTCCTGGCGCCAGCTCCTCGGCTGCCCCGCCCGCTCACCTTGCCACTTTTGCGGATCCCACATTCTCATCCTCGTCTCCCTGGCACGGGGCTTTCCGGGGAGGAATTGAATGAACTGTTCGGACTCACAGGGAGCCCGTGGACAGTGTCGAGGCCAGGGTGGTGTCCGTGTGGAGCCCAGCTACCCTGAGCATCTCTCCGGAGCCTGCTGGTTCACCCAGGTGTTGACTGGGTACCTCTTCTGTCCCAAAAGAGTTTTATGTTTGTTGCATTTATTCTTATGGCCGTCTTCTCTTTAGGACGAGTGATCTTGGTTTTCCCTATACCAGAATGACATGTTTCCTTCTCGTTCCCCTTTCCCCCCACCAAAGATATATTTGTTGGTTGATTGAGAGAAAAACATCCATCAGCTGCCCCACTACCCTGCGTACACCCCAACCTGGGATCAAATCTGCAACCGAGGTATGTGCCCTGCCCGGGGGGGATCAAACCTGTAACATTTTTGGTGCAAAGAACGATGCTCCAACTAACTGAGCCACCCGGCCAAGGCAATGTTTCTTACCTCAATTTATTTAGAGTAAGAAAAGCTTTCCATAGAGTGAAATACTAAAGCAGACATCAGGACGGTGACGTGCGAAAGGCTGAGGTTTGGGGAGCACCGCCCTCGCCCCCTCCTTTCCGGCAGGTGAAGCAGAGGAGGCCCAGAGAGCCAGCTTGCGTGGAGTCTGATTTAGAATGTGGGTTGCCAGTCTTCCCGCCCTGGGAGCCGTTCCAGCGCAGAGGGAGCACGCCCCGGTGTTAATGAGCTGATCAGCCCTGGGGTTAGCCATGGGGACAGATCCCTCTTGCTCTAGATGCCAGGCATAGGGAAAGTGGGGTACCAGGGGCCCAGGGATAGAGGAGGGGGGACTGCTCTCTTTGGGGGGTGTGATTCCCATCCAGCATCACTTGTTAAAAAGGCAGGTACCTGGGCCCCATGCAGACCCAGAATCAGACTCTCTGGGTACGGGGCCCAAGAACCTGCATTTTAAACAAGGTCCCCTGAGGGATTCTTATGAAGTCTCAGAACCGTGGCCTCAGGGAGGCGCTGCCTAGGCTGGGGGTGCGGCACCCAGACGTGGGCTTGTTTACAGGGCTTAACCTCCGGAGCCTGCTGGCCCTGCCACTTCTCACCGAGGGAGTGACCTCCAGAGAGACATTTCTTATCGCAGCCTGATTCCTCATCTGCGAAATAATGAATGAGAAAAAAGTATGTAAGGTTCTCAGCATGAGAGAACCCAGAAAAACGCATCTTCCCATTTCCCCCTTAGGAAAGTAGACGAATCTCTTCCTCTTCCTTCCGCCCTGGGGTTCCCTGACCTGGGGTGTTCGGGATCAGGGAGGGGCGTCCACCGCAGGCTGTCATCAGAGCTGAGACCAGCGCAGACTCATCTCCGGTCTGGGTGCTTGAGTGGAGGGTCCTTGGGTCTCTGTGGAGGGCTGTCTGGGTCCTTGCCTTTGGCTCAGCTCAGCCCAACCTGGCTCCTGGAGGGAACTCCAGAGAAAGCAGCCCACCTGGAGAATGACCTTCAACCTCACTTCCAAGGCCTCTGGGGAGGAGGGAAGTGTTCTTGATTTGTGACAGTTGTGATGGAGGGGGCTGGGAGGTGATAAAACGTGTGTCCCCTTTCCAGTCTGTATACACCCACCTGTTCTACTCTTTCCCATGCTTCTCACCAACCGGAAGCACTGATCAAGAAAGAGTTGAGGGTTTAGCAAAAATTCCTGTTGGTGGGACTCACAAACAACCCCAAGGGGTAGGTGTGATCACCTTCATTCACGGATCACAAATCTAGAATCAGAGAAGTACAACCACTGGCTCAAGGTCATACAGCTGGGAAGTAGCTCCGTTGAGAGAAATAGGATGAGCTTTCCTATCAAGTTTCATTCATTCATTCATTCACCAGCTATTTTATATGCCTCCCGCTTTGTTCTGGATCCTGGGGATGTAGTGGTCCTCCCACTCCGAATGCATTCGGAGTGTTCGCCTTCTCGTTGAGTGCCGAAGTAAGACGCGCTAGTGGCTGAATGAGTAAGTGACTAAGAAAACCATCAGAAAGTGGAAAGCAGAGACTTAGAATAAGGCGGAGAGACTGGGAGTAAGTGAGGGGGTGGGCGGGTTGGTCTGGGCTGAGAGTGTAGGGATGGTTTCCCGAGGGAGGGACTGTCAGCTGAGCTCTGGATGACAGAGGCCAGTCTTGCAGAGAGCCCTGAAAGAATCTTCCTGGAGGGGCCCCGAGTGGGTAAGGTTTGGCCAGGACTCTAAGGCAGAGAGAGAATGGCGGGGGGCGGGGATCTCTCCCCCGGCCTTCTCAGCTTCAAGTTTTCACAAACTACTTTAAAATCTCTTCTTTGTTTTCAGTGAGAAAACTAAAGACAACCCCCCCGGAAGACCCTAAGCTAGAGAGAGATAGGCCCTGACTCTGGGTTGGCCAGGCTGCCCTGGGGTCAAAGGCTGGCATTCGGCCAACCTCCGTAGTGAGCATGGATGCAGGGCCCGCCAGTGTAGATGCCCCATTCCCCCTCTAGGGGCAGCGAGATGTGGTGGAAGCGACAGGAGCCCCAGCCCCACCTGCCATCGCCATGAGGAGAGGGTGTGTGAAGGGAGCCCGGGCATCTGGAAGTAAAATCCAGCTGGAAAAACAGGTAGACATGTGGAGAGGTCATCAGTTGATGAGGGCCCTGGGTGGGACCACCACACTCCAGAGGTGGAACCCTGGATCCAGGTGACCCGAGGACTGGGCCAGCGAATGGTGGGAAGGGGCTCTGTGGGGAGAGAGAGCTCCCAACGCGAGCACTATTATTACTGTTGGTAAATCACTCACTGGCCCTCTTACCCAGACTTGCTGCCTTGCCACACCCAACCTCACCTCCTCGCCCCTGGGTGTGGCTGTCCTCCCCCTAAGGGGCACCTGGGCTGAGTCACCAACTGTCCCAGTAAAGAGTGTGGGAGGTAGGGTGAGACGTGGCCCTGGAACCAGACAGACCTGGGTTCAAGTCCCAGCCTTGCCACTTATCAACAAGTGACTCATCCTGAAGTTTCAGTTTCTGCAGCGGAAAAATTCAGGTGGCAATGGCTCCGGGAAGTGGAGAGGAGTAGGTAAATGGGCACTGCAGGTATTCAGTCCCGTGTTCCTTCTGCCCCTTTCCCATCGGTGTCCTGGTGCAGAACCTGACCTCAAGGGAAGAGGAAGCTCAGTGACTGCATCCTTCTGTCTGCCTCTTACATCCAAGTGTGCCTTAGAGATGGGGACAGAGAACAGAGGTGCCTGGGAGTCCCTCCCTACTTTGCACCTCTTATCTGATTCCAGTGATCGGAAATGGGCCCAGAACAAGAACTCACAGGGTGGGAGGGCCTTGCTTTACTTCAGGGACTCAGTTCTGGCTACCCTGAGACCCTCTCTGCCCGTCCCTCCTCTTGGTCCGAAGTTCCATGTCTTTGCCAACCCGGGATTCATTCATTCATTCATTCATCCAGCAAGTACCTATTGACACCTACTATGCCACCACCAGGCCCTGTACCAAGTGCTTAGCTCACAGAGGGGAGGGAGCCCTACGGACACAGCCCTTCCCCTGGCCCAGCCCCAGGTTTGCCCACCCAATGCCAGTCCCATCCACGACTCCGACAGCCCCCATTCTAGCAGCTGTGCACTCCTCAGAGACGTTGATCCTGCCCCGTCTTAGAGGTAAATAAATCCGAGGCATTGAAACTGACCAGGGTACTCACTGGGGCCACCATGGTTTGGGTAGGCCGGTCCTGAGTGGGGAGATCTGCAGGTGGGGGAGGCGGGGCTGATTCAAGAGAGACACAAAAGTGACAGCATTTTCTCTGCTGGATGGTATCACGCCCTGGCTTGCGATCTGGGTCACGGCTGCCCTCTTGGAGCCAGGAGCAGCTATCCAGAAGGCTCTGGGGCCAGCCAGGGGCAGGAGAGAAACTGGGGACCGATGGCATCCTCAAGCCACTAAGGCGCCACCTCTCCCCCAGACTTATTGTCATGTAAGGCCCTCACTGTTGAAGCCCAGTGAGTCCCAGTTTTCAGCAGGAAGCTTCCTGATGAGTAGAAATGGGGTGGGGTGCCAGGGGGCAGACTGGGAAGAGTCCTAGGCGGGATCCTGGCTCTGCCTTGTGCTGTTTGCGGGACCTCAGGAGGTCCCCGGGCCCATTCTGAGCATCGGGTTGTTCAGTTTTAAAATGGGAACAAGTGCTCATACCCACCAACGCTGGTGTCCACGTCACAGCCTGGAACATGGAAGTTCTGACGGACAACTAGAGTCGCCAGCTCTTGACCTTGAATAAATTGGACATCGAGCTTCAGGATCTAACTGACACGGCTTACACAGTCAAATAGAAGGGAGGGAGGAACTGGGTAGACAGAGAGAAAGACGATTTTCTCCGGATTTATTGGGATGGTGACTAGATTTGGTTGCTCTGTAGCAACGATAGCAATCATAATAACACTACAGGTAACGTTTAAAGAGGGTTACCAATGGTCAGGCACTGTGTTAAGACTCCGGCATTAATTTTGTTCAACGAACTAACCTCACCTATTTTCTTCTTCATTTCACTTGTACTTCATACACAAGGAAACCAAGATCCCTCCTGGAAGGTCGCGTGGCTAGTGGGTGATATAACTAGAATTTGAACTTAGCATCCACAGTTTTTAATCCCTATTATGCTCCTTTGCACGGGGCGCTGAGCTTCACGTAGACAGAAAATTGCTGGGCCAGCTGTTTCACGTATGTGTGTGTCACAGGCTGGAGGTCCTGGGTGGCTTCAGGGACCCCATCTCTGTGGTTGGAGACACGGCTAATTACGTACGAGTGGCAGATGGTGGATCCTTATGTGAAAAGGCCACCCGTTCTTTCATCATCTGTACATCCATCATCCATCCCTCCATCCATCCAAAGTCAGTTTCCCTAGAAACCAATCCTGAGACGAGGATTGTTGTGCAAGTGAAGGTTTTATTGAGGGAGTACTCTCAGGAGAAACCTGTACGGGAACAAGGAAAACAGGATAGGCCGGGGGACAGGGCAAGCAAAGAGGTGGCCCCAGACGTCTGACCCCGGGAGGAGCTCTTGGACATGCAAAGGTACTGCCCGCGTGGTCCTGTGCAGACAGAGGGTGGGCAGTCATACTCTCCGTGGTGTTATATTCCACTCTCATCGGCTAGAGGTGGTGGGGGGAGGGTGGGCGGATAGACAAGGTAGCTCCCGGCAGACAAGGTCATTTCTTAAGAGAGTGAGGCAGATGTGAGCACTTCAGAGCCCACATCTGGCTTAGCTGGGGAACTGGGCCATGAGCAGCTCTGAGCGGGACACCAGCAACATCTGCCACCACCTCCACTTATGAGTTATGGGCTCATTCAACCAATAAGCATTAATCGAGCACCTATTAGGTGGAGGAGCGGAGGAAACAAAGCTGTAACAGACTTGGCCTCCATCCTCCGGGAGCTCCAGTCTAGTTGGGAGAGACCAGAGGAGTCCAGACAATGATCTAGCGCTCAAGGTGAAGTTTGCTAAACTACAGACCCAAAAAGTGCTATGGGAGCTCAAAGGAGGGAGTGAGTCCTTGGAGCTGAGCAGGAATCAGCCGTGGAGCCTTCTGAGGAGCCTGGGGAAGGCTTAGTCACCCGGAGAAGGCAAGCGGGGCATTTCCGCAGAAAGCCTGAGTGAAGGCTTGGGGGCAGGAAAGGAAAGAGCCTGGAGGACGGTGGGGCACAAGCTGTGGGCCTGGGGCAAGAGAGCAAAGCTGGGGCTTCCTCCAGCCCTCTACTCCAGAGACTTTTACTGAGCTTCTCCTTACACTGCGTTGGGCACCAGGGACGCAGATGAGCCCGAGACAGGCATGGGCCCCACCGACCAGGACCTTCAAGCCTGGTAGGGAGAGGAATATAGCGCAGGCAGTGCAGGTCCCAAACTCCTGCAAGAGGCCCTGTCCTCGGGTGATAGAAGGTCTTAGGGTTTTAAGAAGTAGAGTCATGAGGATGGAAAGATCGGTGTTGTCCTTCAGAGAGGCCACTGTGGCTGCAGCTCGAACAGTGTATTGGAGAAGTGAGATGGGACTGGGAGGCCTAGGTTGAGGGCAAGGGAGAACCTGCCACTCCTCGGACCCCAGGCCCTGCTGCTTCTGCTCAAACACCATCCCCCAGGGCTCCCTGGCTTCAGATTTCCCTAAGATTACAACCCACCCTCAAAGGGGAGAGCCGCTGCCTAGGTTGGGAAGGTTTAGAAGGTCCAAGAGGCAAGGTGGGTGGTGGGAAAGAAGCTGAGACCCTCCCTCTTCTAGGGATTGCGTTCAAGGAGCCAGGCTGGTTCAGGAGGTCAGCTACCCTTGGGGCAGGGGTGTCAACAATCCTGCCGGACTTCCGAGGGCCAAGGGCTGGGGTAGGGGACGTGGGGCAGCTGGGCAGGCTTCTCCTAGCACATGGGGGTTTCATCCTTGCAGCTGTACTTGGAGAACCGGGTGAAACGCAGCTTCTTGTTGTAGGTGCCCATGTTGCGATTCAGGCAGAAGGCCAACTCCTTGTCACAGTCGCATAGCTGCTGCTCACACCAGCTCCCTTTGTCAGCTGTGGGTTGGAGGAGGAGGGGGCTCAGCGTCCGCCCCGGCCTGAGACAGGGTCTGGGGTCCCTGGAGGGAACCTCAGAAGGCAGTGCCATCCTTGCTCAGATTTAGGGTGTCCTCCCAGCTACTTTGACTCCGGCTGCATGACCGTGGGCCGTACCATGACCGCCCCCCCTCCTTGCGGCATGGTGCCTTTACTTATTTATTCGCCCATGAAATGAACAGCTGAGCACCTATCCTGTGGCAAACCCTGAGGGGCACAGGACTGAACGCAGCGGATCTGTGAGGTTCACACTCCCATGGGGGCAGGAGATACTTGAGAAGCACAGAAAGGAACATCACAAACTGTGCTCCGTGGACGTGAGGAGCAACACCGGGGCTGCAGGACAGTCAAGCGGTGGGACAAGAGCCATCTGAGCTGAACTTGGAAGGGTCTGCTCTCCCCGTAGAAAGCCAGGGTGAAGGAGGGGGAGTGTTCCGGGCAGGCGGCAGAGCGTGTGCAAAGGCTCTGAGGCCGAAGGGACCGCTGTACTTCAGTTTCGTTTTCTGTGCGACGGGGATGATGACCACGTGCTGCCTCAGGGAGCTGGTGGGGGAGTTAAAGTGAGGGGACAAAGCACTCAGTGCCTGGTCAGTGCTCCAGCGTGGGCCCAGGGGCCAGGTTAGCTGGGATCCCACCCAGGCTCTGTTGTTTGTAGCTGTGTGACCCCGGGGCAAACACTTCTTCACTCAGTTTCCACAGAGGGGATCTGGGTGGGGCTGCCTCCTGGCTGGGCTGCTGTGAGAGTCGATAAGAATGACAGTGGTGACAGCGACATCAGCAGCCCGTGTCATCTCTGGAGCATGCACCCTGCAGCAGGCCTCTGTGAAGCTCATTCTGTCTGCCCTCGTTTGAGTTCTTAATAAACTACACGGGGCAGAACAGTATTATCGTCCTCAGTGTACAGATGAGGAGACTGAGGTTCAGAGAGGGTGAACAACGTGTTCAAGGTTACACAGCTGGTCAGCAGTGGGCCTGGGATCTTAGCTGAGGTTGACCCCTTCCAGATTCTGAAGGGGTCAAAGCCCCGATAGGACATCTCCCTGCTCCCGCCCCCATTGGACCTTTTTATATTCCTGCCCCCTTCCTGGCACTCCTCCATGGCCCAGCTATTACCACTTGACACCTAAGAAAAACAGAGAAGTTGAGTAGCTTGTGCCTCACTGCATAGCATGGAAAGGCAGTGAGTGACAGCCCGCCTTCCTCGGCGTCCAATCCCGAGGCAGGACAGGAAGAAATGCACACTCACAGCACTGGATGTCCCCCTGGTCAACCGTGTACTTGTAATGGTCTGTGTTGAAACGGCAGTTGTGGAGCCTCAGGTGCATATAGCAGCAGTCGTGAGTGTGGCAGCACCTGGAGGGAGAGGACAGGAGGTGGGACATTCCTCGCGGTCATGCCAATGAACCTTTACCGGGTGCTTCCTGGGTTCCAGGCCTTTCCAAGGAATGCTCTCTTAACCTTTGCCCCCACCCTCCGACACGGGCACTCATGTTACCTTCCCCTCACGGAGGAGGAAACAGAGACTTGGGGGAGTCCAGCCGCTTGCCCAGGGGCACACAGCCTGCGGGAGTGGATCAGGGAAGCGACCTGGGCCTGGGGAGGCTCGCATCTCTCCTCTGGTGGATTCCCAGGGTTGTGGTAAAGGTCAAAGGGGATAACGGCAAAGAGAGGGGGGGGCTTTTAAAAAACACTGCACGGTGGCAGTGGGCAGTGTGCGTGGGTATTCTAAACAGATTAGGGGTTGGGAGTGCAAGCGGGCATCTTCGGAGACTTTGGGGAACCCTTTAGAAGGCAAGCCCCAGGAGGGCAGGGGCTGTATTGGTCGGAGCTCGGCAGAGTTCCCAGCACATAGCACAGAACGAATTCACAGAATGAGTGAAGGCGTGGAAGAAGGTAAAGGGGGGATAAACCGCGGTGGAGGGAGATGACGCGGGCGGTAAACGCACAATACAACACCCAGGGGATGTGTGGCAGAACTGCATACCTGGAACCCGTAGGATTTTACTAACCAACGTTACCCAATAAACTCAATTAAAAAAATAAATGGGTAGAAAGAAAAGGAGAGAGTCCTGGGGTGCAGGCAGGACAGGACTACCCCTGTGGGCCTGCCTGGGAAAGGGGTTACCTATCCGTAGCATCTACAGGTGTGCCTTTGCCACCAGGTCCACAGTGGCAACCATAGGGCCAATAGGAGGTGATGGGTGTCTTCCCGGTCACTTGTTTGACCATCTTGTTCAGGTTCCAAATCCCGCCCTGGGTTGGAGTCACACCTGCCACAGAAGACCCAAGGCACGTCGGTTTTATTCTCTGTCCCAGGCATTGAGGTCAGATTCAACCTCAGGAAGACTCGCCCTGCTTCCTGAACACCCCTCCCCGCCACCCTCATCCCCGACGCCACATTTGGTAGAGGAATTCATAGAGTAAAAAGCATGTCTGGCTCTTCAGGGAGGCAGCATGATTTAAAAATCAATGATTTTCATGGATAGTTTTTATTTCAGTCATAATAGCCTCTGGTTGGAATTGATCATAAGGGAAATTTATTTTCTTGGGAGAGAGAAATGTGTTACGATGAGTTAGGAGAAATGAAATGTATGAAGTCAATGAATTCGAGGGAGAATTTGCAAGAAAGAGACAAAAAAAAATAAGAAGGGGACTAAAATGTACGCGTGTGCCACCTCGACAGAGGTTTCGAGAACACGGATGGAGCTGAGAATCTCAGGGAGACTTGGGGTGACCCCCAGGTAAACGATGCTGTGATGAAAGCTCCTCACACAAACCAATTAAACTGTACGCCCAGGTGTGAGCCCCGCGCCGGGGGAGGCCAGGGTGCGAAGGGGAGGTTGGGAGGGACTCATGCAGAGGACCAAGGGTAGGGTCACAAACAGGTGACCTTGGCCTACAGCTGAAAGTGACTGGTGGTGTCAGGTATTTGCAAGCCTGTTGTGTCTCCCCTCCCCGTGTCCCCTCTGTGAGGCTCCAGGTGTACGGATGTTAAAGAGAAATCTTGGAAGCATTGACTGTACGGATGAATGATCTCAGGCCCTCCGGAACCCCAGATTCGGCGCTAAAGGCACCCAAAGACAGAACATTCCAAAGAGAGTGGCCATCGGTCCAACATGGGGGCCAATCAGGGACCTGAATTCAGAATCTTGCCTTTATGGCACGCCTCCATCCTTCCTTCTGCCCTAAATCCTCCCTTTTTCATTTCAGCTTAGACAAGCATGCACATCCCTGGCTGGCGTGGCTCAGTGGATTGAGTGCTGGCCTGAGAACCAAAAGGTCACTGGTTTGATTCCTAGTCAGGGCACATGTCTGGGTTGCAGGCTGAGTCCCCAGTTGGGGGTGCACGAGAGGCAACTACACATTGATGTTTCTTTTCTGCTCTCTCACCTTCCCTTCTCCTCTCTTTAAAAAGAAACAAATAAAATGCTTTTTAAAAAAGAAAAAGATGCACAAACCAACTCACACCTGAACTGTGCAGCTCTTTCTCTGGACAAGGCAAGCCATTATTAATTCAGCCTTGAGTCGGGATGCCTTAGGATGGTCTTATTTCTCCCAGTTTTGCAGTGAGGTGCAGCTAGCCCTGAGAAACTGAGGACTTCAACCTGTGGCTATGAGGGCTTTGTCGAACTGGCTTCGCTTCTCAGCAAGCCCTGCCTGAGCCTCTTTCTCCATCCTTACCTGCCACTGAGAGAGATGAAGCCTCTTTTTCAAGGGCTCCCACGGGGGTGGGAAGCCACATTGCCACCACTCCGTGCATGCGCTGTGTGTTAAGCTATTGATTGCTTCCTTAATTGTACTTACAATTTTATTAAGTATTTTCTCAGTAAAGTTCTTCTAACAACCCCGTGAAGAAGGTGCTCTCATGCCCATTTTACAGATGAGGACAGAGAGAGATAGGGTGGCTTGGCCAAGGTCACGCTGCCCGGAGACAGTGAGGCCGGCGTCTGAGTCGGGTTTATCTGTGTATTTTACCTCTCTGCTGTCTTGCCTCTGTACATCTGAGAGGCGGATTTCTGCAGCTTCACTGCAGCCTCCCTAATGGTTTGCCCCATGACTCTGGAGATGCGCTCCTCTGGAGAGTTTGGGAGTCTCCAGGTAACTCACAACCACATTTAAAAATGCATCCTTTCTAAAATCACATATTTTTGAGATGGTTAGGGAACAGAATGCCAATTTGCCAGCAACCCCATTTTTACATCTGATCTGCTAAAGATCCAGGAGAAACTGCTCCATCTCCCACCCAGAGTCCCCAGAACCCTCTTCCCAGGTTCAAGGGTGATTCTGAGTGTGAGTGGGTTGTAAATATATCCAGTGCTGTGTCTACGGAAGTGTTATTATTTGGTCAAACAGGCAGGTGGGGGGATCCATTTCTGTCATTTTTGTCCAAAGTACCATCGGTGTCAGCTCAGCAGACCCTGGATCCTGAACCTTTACTTTCTGACCTTCACAGCAGCCCAGGGGCTTGCTACCCAGCTTGGCCACCCAGACCTCTCTGGCCAAAGCCAACGTTCTAGGGGACCAGAAGCTGCTGATGGCTGTTTGCAAGGGGCAGAGGGTTGGGGGCTTGAGGGGCCAGGGCAGTGGGGATCCCTGCCAGCCGAGGAGAGATACAGGGCCTACCCGCATCCCTCCTTCCCTTCCCAACCGGGGTTCTTGTCTCCACTCACAAGTCAGCACCGCCAGCGCACACAGCAGGGGAAGCTCCATGATTCGACACAAGAGTGTGGAAGAAGCTGCTAGAGTCTGCTTCACATAGGCGGCGCCTTATATAAGATGCACCCCCGCCCCGCGGAGCCTGACCCTGCTTCTCCCAGCTCCAGCTCTTGAGGAGGCCACGTGGGTGCCCCTCTGTGTCCTTCCTCTTTTCTGGCACTGGGGAATTTTATTTTATTTTATTTTTAACTTTTTGATTGCAAAAGAAACACATGTTCCATGTAGAAGATGTGGAAAACATAAACAATAAGAAATTACGCCCGTACCATGACCCTTCGGGTTCCACGGCTCTTCACACACCTCCACGCTTTCTCCTGACCAAATTAGGAAAATGGTATGGGTGGTACTTTGCAGCCTCCTTGTCATTTACCAACGTAACTTGAGCAAGTTTCTTTGTCGTTAAATATTCTGCAGTGACATTTTGGAAGGTAGCCTCATATTTTGTTTTCTGGCTATGCCACTCATGTAATGAATCCCCTATTGGTGGACACGTGGGTCAGTGTTGATGGCTCTAGACCAGACAGTGGTTCGGTGAAAGGGACCTTTACGGTGAAATCTCAGTTCACGTCCGGAACTGGTGCCGCGGGACCGATCCCAGAAGTGGACTTGCTGAGGCAAAGCACATGCGCCACTCGTAGGTGACTGGTGTGCGTTGACAACCTGCAGAAGCTCCGGCCCAGGTCACAAACGAGAATGCTAAGAATGAACACATGGCGAGAACCCAGCCTCACTAGGAGCAGGTGCTGATGGCAGGACACGCGGGGGCATCATGGAGAGAGGGTCCTGGGCTCCCCCAAAGGCTCCACGGATGCAACCTTTCCAGGTTTCGTGGGCAGTCCACAGGGAGAGGAAATCGGTTTCCTTCTGAGCCCCCTAGATGGCTGGTCAAGGACAGAGTGCCCAAGCTGACCTTTCTGTTGCCAACTAATCGGTCCACCCAAAGACGTGCCCCAGAGTCGCTGCTGGGAGTCGCTGCTGGGAGTTGCCCTCTCTCTCCTCTCTCTTCCTTCTCTCTTCTAAATCTACTTTTTCCTTTGTTCCTTGACCCCATCACCAGCCAGTCACCTCCTGTGCGAGAAAAAAATCTGCACTCAAAGTAATTAAACAGCAGGTGGAGCAGGTGTCTTCCTTGGCAACCCTCCCCCCGCCCCCTACGCTCAGTACTCACTCCCTGACACTCGCGCCAGAGTCGGACCTCACCCTGCGCGGGGTCTTCTAGATCTGGGCTCTCGATGGGGCACGTGGCTACCTCCCAGAGCGCCAGCTTCCCACCGTTTGGTATCACTGGGCAGGAGCAAAAGCAGCCTAGGCCGGAAGGTGTTGTTGATTCCAGAAAGCTTTCCCCAGAGGGAAAGAAGCCATGACATTGATGCCATAAAGGGACCTCAAAAAAAGTTGTCCTGGACACCGCCAAAGGCCCACCTGGAAGGCTGGGTCTGGGATCAGGAGGATGCCGTTCGAACTCTGGTTCCTTCTCTTATCCTCTGTGGGGCCCTGGGAAAATCCCTTCACTTGCAAGAGTCTCAGTTTCCACATTGGCGGGACAATATGGGGACAACAGTCCTTCCTTCCTTCCTGTGTTGCTGTGGGGCCTAAAGACCACACACAAACAGCACACCGCACCAAGCCTCACCCAGGGAGAGAATGCCGTTTCGACGACCACAACGTGGGTTACACAGTGTTACGTGGAGATGAGGAGGTGGGAGTCTAAACCAGACGGCCTGGATTCCAGCTGCTTCGCCAGGAGCAAGGTGCTCAGCAGTGTGCCTTCTGTTTCCTCCTGCGGATGCTAAGGGTGGTGATACCGTCTCCTTCGCTGCCTTCTTGTGGGACTCGACGAGACCATAGGTGAATAGGGCTTGGTCCGCAGCTGGAGATAAGTCTTATTTATGGTTACTCCCAACGCCTTCACCTTCGTCATCCACACCACCACCGCTTAAATAGATTGACCTTTTCTTCTGCTTCGTCTAATCTGCTGTTAGCCCCACCTACTGTATCCTTCAGCTCAGACAATGTATTTGTTTCTCTCGTAGTTTCATCTGGGTCTTTTCATATCTTCTCTGTTTCTACTTAACATGCACAAGCTTTCCTATCTTACACAAATAGAATATACTTATACCATCTCTATTTACTAATTGTACTATTTGGGTCATTTCTGGGTCTGTTTCTATTGATTGATTTTTTTTCTCACTATGGCTTTTAAGGTCACCACTGTTCATTGTATCAGAAAACACTGTGATGATAAAGCTTTGTCCATTTTTATTCTCCTATTCTGATCCTCACCTGAGAACCTGTCTATCAATTTTAGAGAGGGGGGAAGGGAGGGAGAGAGAGGGGGAGAGAAACATCACTATGAGAGAGAAACACTGATCGGTTGGCTCCTAATGCACCCTGACAGGGGACCCAACCTGCAACCCTGGCATGTGCCCTAACTGGGAATGTAACCTGCGACCCTTTGGTTTATGGAATGACACTCCAACCGACTGGGGCAAAGGGACCGGGGCTTTGTCTATTTTTAAACAGTCTTTCCTTTCAAGTAAATTTCCCCAAGTGAAATTGCTGGGTTAGATGATAGAAATGTTTTTGAGCCTCTTCCTTTGCCCGAAGTCTGTAGAAACCTAGAAACCCCCTGTTCTGCCCCCCTCAGCTGCTTCTGAGCACTCATTGGGCCTGGTGGTTTTTTAGGCTTGTCAGCAACTCTGTGGGTTTTTACTTCCCTGGTAACAGCGGGGAAAACACTCAATGATAGTGTGAGGCCACCGTGCATCAAGATCTCCGTGAGGCGGGTGGGAGGAGGGGGCGGGCTGAGATGCTGAAGTGCATATTCAATGAAGAAGAGTTCCCATCTGCTGAGCCTGTACCGCGTGTCAGGCACCGGTTGTTGACCTTTCACATGCACACCCCCGGGGAGATACTGCTGTGTCCATTGCACAGGTGAGGGCTCTGGAGCTCAGAGAGATCAGAGACTTACCCAGGTCACACAGCAGGCACGCAGCAGAGTCTGGGTTAGGACGCAGGTCTGTCTGCCCAGAGCTGCCCTGACCAGGCATGTCCTAAGTGGTCCCACGTAGGAAAGGGAAGTGGTTACCGCCCTGAGCTCGTTTCACAGACCCGTCACTGCACCCAGGGATCTGCTCTAATTGCCGTGGCCTCCCGATGGAGATGGAGGTGACATGAGGACAGCTGGCAGAGCCTGGCAGTCTGCAGTCCCCGGCCTCACTGCTGAAAAGGAAGAGGACGGACCCCCATCTCCTAAAAAATACCCCATGGGTGACCGCGCGTCCTTTCAGCCAGTGGCCAGGCCCTCCCCTCGACCCATCCCTCCCTGCAGAGCTCTACTTACTAAGGTGGTCCCTTACCTGGACTCAGTCTGTGATGAGGCTGCCACAGGGTGTCAGGAACACTGCCCAGAATTGCTGAAGTTTGCAGGATAGGAGGCAAGTGAAAGGAGCTGTCCCCACCCCCAGCTTCATCTCTGATAGGCCCTGGCAGGGGAAGAGGAGGGGGAGAGAGAGGCCTGAGAGTCCTTTTCGGGAGAATAGCTCACTGTTCTTCAGCGGCACCAACAGAACCAAAGCGAGGGGCTTAAACAACTGGAGACCCCCCAGTGTCTGCCTGCTGTAGAGCCAATGCGGGGTGGCAGAGCCCCTCCAGGATAACACGCCAACGAACCACAAGGACACACACACATGCGTGGAAAAACTTCACAGACATAGCGCGGAACCAAAAAAGCCGAGAGCGAAGAGTACAGGCTGTGAGAGACTCTGTTTGTATGAGCCCTCCAGCTCAGGCAAACTGCTTTTATTGTACAAGTCAGGCAAGCACGCACCCCCGAGGGGTGGGGACTGGACGGGGTGACTAAAGGTGGGCTTGGGGTGCCCCTGCCCCTCTTTCTTCAACTGGGCTTTGGTTACATTGTGTGCACTGGCTGTGAAAATTCATCCAGCTATTTTCATTTGTGCGTTTGCCCGTGTACATCATACTGCTACTCGTTGGAGTGATGATGTGAATGGCCGGTGGGGAGTACTGCAGAGAGCCTTCCCGAGTATGAGCTGAGGTGGTGGGGCGGAAAGGAAACCCAGCTTTGACATCACAGGGATCTGGCTTCCAATTCCAGCTCAACAGTGGCACCGCCTTGATCCCAGGGCACAGCCCCCTGAGCTTGTTTCCCAATCAAGATCCGGGGCCAGTGACGCATCCCTTGAAGGTTTATTGTCACGGCCACAGGTACAGTGTTTGGTGGTCAGTGATTGAGAGACACCTGGAGACCCCTCCTCCCAGGAGGAAAGAGTCAAAGTTCGGACCAAAGCAAGGGGCTGGGCAAGCTGGCCTCTGCCCACACCTCAAGCCCAGAGGCTTTGGTTTCTCACCGATACAGAGCTGGTCACCCATAGCAAAGGGCTCTCCCCTGTGACCTCTCACTTTAACCAGAGGGACCCAAGCTCAGACTAGTGGTTATGGAAAGCTCTTTCCAAATTGCTCCGCTATCCCCATGCCCAGCAGCTCTGACATGGTTATGGCTGGAAGGTTCTTGCTCAGTCCTTGGACCTGCCGCCACCCCTGCAGGCTCCCCCAAGGCCCCATCCTGCTGGGAGGCAGCAGCACCTGCCCAGTCATCGGAAGGAGGATGGAGCCACACAGATCTGACCTGCGTCCTGGCCCCGTGTTCTTGTCCGTTAAATGGGGTGGAGGAAAATGAGAAGGCCCAGTTAGCGGGGTTCTTGCAAGGACGCTGAGATGTGGGGCCTCCACCACGCTTGGCTTGTATACAGTAAGTGCTCAGTAGTGGTAGTGGGTGGGAGACAAAGACCACGTTTTCAAGAAATGCCACAGCAGCCCAGCACAGGGTGGGCTTTTCCTGAGCACCGAATGTGTACGAGCCCCTCAGGCAGACCCCCCACACTGGCCAGGGTGCAGAGAGTGGGGAGCAGGCCAAGTGCCTGCCCACCGGGGACTTCTGGTGTGCCTGAAGGGACCGGCCGCATTGCAGCTGATTGAAAATTGGGCCGTGCAGACAGACCTCCGGCGACCACCTGGCAGGTGTGGGTGGGGGCCTCGTGCTGATTTGCATAGGTGAGCTGACCTGCCTGAGCAGTCAGAATGGGGGGGGATGACTGTGGACCCCAAGACGTCTGTCTGGTTTTACATCTAGGTCTCTGGTCTGTTTTTGATATTTATTTTTTAGATTGTTTGGTAAAGTATACATACGTATGCATTTACCACAGTAACCCTCTCTGAGTGTGCAGTTTGGTGGAACTAAGCACAACTTCACACTGTTGTGTAACCACCACCACTGCCCATCCACAGAACTCTTCATCCTGCAAACTCTCATCCCCCTCGCCAGGCCCTGGGCGACCACCCCTCTGCTTTCCGTCTTCATGAACTTGGCGACTCTGAGCACCTCTCGTAGGTGGGGTCATGCAGCATTTGTCCTTTTGTGACTGGCTTATTTTGCTTAACGTGATGTCCTTAAGGTTCATCTATACGGCATGTCTCACAATTTTCTTTCTTTTAAAAGTTGGATAACATGATCCGTTTTAAGAAAGCTTTATTGAAATATAACTTATATACCGGACCATGTATTTATTTCAAGTGTATAATTAATGTGGTTTTGTATATGCACAGTTATAGAACCATCACCGCGATCTAATTTTAGAACACATTCAATAACGCCCCAAAGAAACCCTCCCCATCCGCCGTCGCCGGCTCCTCTGCTACCACAGCCTGGCCGGCTACTAGTCTACTTCCTGTCCCTATAGACTGGCCTGTCTATTTCCTATAAGCGAAATCCCATAATACGCTGCAGCCTTTTTGTAGAACTAAAATTACTCATACACCTTTCATAGAAACAAACTCATGTGACTATATGGCCAATGTGACTGGCTTCTTTCATTGAACGCGTTTTCAAGGTTCATCCAGGTTATAGCGTACAACATTGATGACTTCATTGTTGAATACTATTTCATTGTATAGATATACTATTCATCAGCTGGTAGGCAGTTGTTTTCCACCCCTCTCTTCTTTGACTATCATGAATCACGCCACTCTAAACGTTTGTGTGTGTGTTTTCGTTCCTCTTTGGTACATACCCGGCAGTGGAATCGCCAGGTCGTAGGGTGACTCCCTGCTTCCCACTCGGAAGAACTGCCCAGCGTTCTCCAAAGCGGCTGCACCTGTTTACGTTTTGCACCACAATGGATGAGGCTTCCAGCTTCTCCACATCATCACCCACGTTTGTTACCATTTATCTTTTTTTTCATTTTAGCCACTTATGTGAATGTGAAGTGGTGCCCCATTTTGGTATTGATTTGCATTTCTCTAATCACTAATGACATCGAGTGTCATTTTCATGGGTTTATTGGCCATGTGTTTATCTGCTTTGGAGAAACGTCTATTCAAATCCCTTGCCTATTTTTAAATTGGGCTGTTATTTTTATTATTGTTGAGTTGTAAGAGTTCTTTATATATTCTGGATACAGGTCCCTTGTCGGACATGATTTTCACATATTTTTCTCCCATTCTGTGGGTTGTCTTTCTACTTTCTTGGTGGTAAAGTGTGCAGGGAAAAAATTTTAATTTTTATGAAGTTGAATTTATCTTTTTGAGTGGGGGAGTCAGTGGTGCTTCTGTTGTGGTATCTAAGAAACCGTTGCCTAACCCAAGACCACAAAGATTTACCTCCTTGTTTTCTTCTAAGAGTTTTATAGTTTTAACCTTACATTCAGATCTGTCATTCATCTTGAATTATTCTCTGTGTACGGTGTGAGGAAGGGATCCAACGTCATTCTTTTGCATGCGTATATCCAGTGATTTCAGCACCGTTTGTTAAAGATTTCCTTCCCTATTGAATTGTATCGGCACTTTTGTTGAATTGTGTGTGACTCATTCTGATTAATTTCTGTGTATGGTAACAGGTATGGATCAAAATTCTTTTTTCTTCCTTCCTTTCCTTCCCTGCTCTCCTCTCCTCTCCTCCTCTTCCTCCCCTCCCCTCCCCCCCTGCCCTTCTCCTCCTCTTCTTCTTGTCTCTTTTCTTCATTTCTTTTCATATTCATAGCCAATTGTTCTAGCACCACTGTGGAAAAACTGTTCCTCCTCATTGGAATGGTATTTGTTCTTTTGTCAAAATAAAAATCTCTCTCTCTCTCTCTCTCTCTATATATATATACATATATATATATTTCTGTGTGTGTATATATATATATACACACACACATGTCTATACATATATATATATATATATATATATATGTATGTATATGTCTAATTCTGGATCATGCATTCTATTCCACTGATCTATTTGCCCGCCTTCACACCAAGCCATACTGTCTTAATTACAGTAACTTTATAGGTCTTAAAATCAGGTAATATAAATCCTTTTTCCTCTTTTTCAAGTTAACTTGACAGTCTAGGTCCTTTTCATTCCCATATAGTTTTGGATCAACTTGTGAATTTCTACAAGAGAAGCCCTATCAGTGACTGAGAGTGCATTGACTCTACAGAACAAACGGGGGGGTCAACATCTCAATATTCAATCTTCTGGTTTGTGAACATGGCACATCCCTGCATTTATTTTAGTCTTTTTTTAAATTTCTCTGAGCATCGCCTTATAGTTTTCACTGTACAAGTCTTCCATACATTTTGTCAGATTTGGCCCTAAATATTTCATGTTTTTAATATCATTATAAATGTATTTTTTCGATTTCCAGTTGTTTATCATCAGTAAGTGGAAGTATACTTAATTTTCTTGTATTCTCATCTTATCCCCTACAACCTTGCTATACTCAGTTATTAATTGTAATGGCTTTTTTTTTGATGTTCTACAGGATATTTTACATGGACTATTTTGTGTATGTGAGTAGAGATGATCTAACTTCTTCCTCTCTAATCTGAATGCCCTTTATTTCTTTTCTTGCCTTATTGCACTGGATAAAATGTTAAATAGGAGTAGTGAGAGTAGATATCTTTGTTTTATTCCTAATCCAAAGGGGGAAAGCAATCAGCCCTTTACTATTAAGTATGAAGTTAGCTGCAGGTTCTTTGGTAGATGCCCTGTTTCAAGTTGAGGACGTCCCCTTCTCTCTCAGTTTGCTGGCATTTTGTTTGTTTTGGTTTTTAATCAGAAATGGATGTCAGATTTTGTCAAATGGAGCTTTTGCACTTAATAAAATGATTACATGTCTTTCTTCTTTAGTTTATTAATACAGTACATTGTATTGATTGATTTTTCATATAAAGCCAACCTTTTATTCCCGGGACAGCCCAACTTGGTCATGGTATATTTTCCTTTTCCTATACAGGGGTGGGCAAAAGTAGGTTAATAATAATAATAAATAATACAATAGTTAATAAGTAAATATTAAAATAAGAATAAACTCTGAGTTTCATGTACTCACAACTGTAAACCTACTTTCACCCACCCCTGTATTATGAGATTTTTTATGTTAACATTTTTATTAAGAATTTTTGCATCTATGTTCATAGCGGGTATTAGCCTGCAGTTTCCTTGCAATATCTTTACCTGGCTTGGGTCTCAGTATCATTATGTCTTTATAGACTGAATTTGGAAGCACTTCCTCCACTTAAATAGTTGGGAAGAAATGGGTGCTATAAGCTGAACTGTGCCCTCTAGAAATTCATATGTTGAAGTGCCAGCCCCCAGTGGCTCCTGTATTTGGAGAAAGGGCTTTAAAGAAGTGAGCAAGTTAAAACTAAGCTGTACTGTGAGCCCTAATCTACTCCACTTGGCGTCCTTATAAGAGGAAATCTGGACTCACGAAGAGACGAGAAGCATGTTCCTGCCCAGAGGAAGAGTCCACGTGAGGGCAGCGAGAAGATGGCCATCGGCAAGCCAAGCAGAGAGGCCTCTAAATGAAGCCAAACCTCTCAGCACCTTGATCTTGGACTTCTAGCCTCCAGAACTGTGAGAAAATAGATGTCTGTTGTTGAAGCCACCCAGTCTGCGGTATATTTTTATGGCAGCCCTAGCAGTTCAATTCCGTTGGTATTAATTCTTCCCTGGCCACTGGGTTGAATTCACCAGGGAAGCCACCTGGACCAGGAGTGTATTTATGAGAAGGTTTCAACAACACGTTCAATTTCTTCAGTAGATACAGAGCTATTTCCAGTTGACTGAGTTTATGTCTTTAATGGAAATTGACCATTCCATCTTAGTTGTTGGTACTGTCTCATATTCATTTTAACACAGAAAATTACAAGTAATAAAATAAAACCACCAGTTATTCCACTGCCTAAAAATAACCATTATTAGCGTTTTGCTGTGGATCCTTCCAGATAATTTTTATACGCGTGTTCATCAACCCCTCCAAGCCCCCCTCCTTTTTGTTCTTACAAAATTGCTATGACCCTTCATATCCAGGGTTTTGTGTTTTGTATCATCAAAATTTTTAAAACATGATTATGAATGGGTGGTTAATCTCCTGCTTAAATAACCCCCAGCTGAAGTTTCTCCCGATGTTGGGGGCACATCTCATGAAACACCGCCCCAGTCAGTAACTTCTTCATCTGTCTCTGGGAATAACTCAGGTTGGCTTCTTGGTTTACAGTTCCCGAGTGGAATTACTGGGTCGACCAGTTTATTACTGACTTCTGGTGCTGAGCACTTTGTGCTTGGGAGGGGGAGGGGGGGAGATGGAAGAGCTGACCCCCCCGCCCCACCCCCGACCTCAGGGGCTTGCCTTCTGCAGGCCAGCCCAACCAGCCGGTGGGAATGCCAGAGGAGAACTTGACAATGGGGCTGTTGGGAGGCCCGCAGGGTCCCCCACTCCTTTTGTGGCCTCCTTGGCACAGATCTAAGTGGCTCTGGGTCACCTATAGGTTGGAGACCGTATCTTCCATGTGTGGACCATACTGGGCCCTCCTTCTTAGTTCTTCCTCCTTGGCAGTGTTGCGATATCATCACGAAGCATATGCAAAATCCAAGCAAAAAGCGAACCAAGTTTTGTGCAGACAAGTGAAGGCAGAGCCCAGCCTTCTCCTCCCACCATTTGCAGTCCTCAGGGAGCCCAGTCTGACAAGGCAGGTCCTGTCCCCCGGGAACCTCCTGGCCTTTGGAGGAAATAATGTCCTCTGTTTTCCAGGATGCCCAGTCTCCGTGAGTGTTCAAGATCCACACACCAAAACACAGCCACATACCTACCTACAAAGGAATAAGGAAGGGCGGATGAATGCCTTTCCAGGGAGGCGTGTGTGATTGGATGCAGGGGTTTTTCTAGAACTTCTGGGAAGAAGAAGAGCCTGGACCCCTGGAGAGGAAGTTGAGCAGAGGAAGGACGGGGACTAGGAAGAGGGGGAGTGACATGTGGCACCTGCTGGCCAATTGGTACCATAGAGCCCCAAGTAGGGAGAGAAGGCCCAGGGGGTCTCTTCAGTCTCTTGTCAGCAACTCTGGGGACATTAGGAGAAGGGACAGTGTGAAGGCAGGGGATTATTTAGAGTTTTGATTCTCCCCCGGACCTTGTTCCCCTCCCCACCACCCCAGCTCACCTCACTACTGGAGAAGGAGCCTTGGCCGGCAACATTTGGGTCCCTCCCTGGGCACCTACCCTGGGCCCACATGGCATGACACTGCCAGCTGCCCACACAGTCCTCTCTTAGTGAAGCCTGGTGACATCCAGTCTACAGTTGAGGACGCAGAGGTCGGGGTCTCAGAGCCACACTGTGGGGGTGCTGGGTTTGGAGCCCCATCAGTGGGACTGAGCCAGCCTCCAGGGGCTCCCCAAGCTCCAGGTCTCTCTGCTTCTCCTGGCCGTCTTTCCCCATACGTGCCACCCCCAACAAGAGACACGTGGCCCCAGCACCCAGGCCACTGGGCTCCCAACCAGAAGCACATCCATGATGTCTGGAGACATTGGTTGTCAGGCTTGGTGGGGAGGGGGCTCCTCCTGGATCTAGCGGGGAGGTCAGGGGTCTGCTCAGCTCGAGGGGTGTGGGGCCGCATGCCAGTGGTCAGGCAGGCCCACCCTGCACGTGCCAGTGAAGGGCTTCCTGCCAGAGGCATGTGTCTGTGCCCCTGCCGTCTGAGCCAGATGTGGGCACCCACGCGCTTGCGGATGCGGAGGGAACCCTTACGGACAGCGCCTAGCCACACGCAGACCCTCACGGAGATCCTCTCCTCCACGAAATTCCATGCGGGCTTCCCCTCCGACTAGACCTTGACTTTGGGCTTCTGTGCCTGTCCTTGTATTGCCCAGTTTCAGGAAGAACCCTGTTAAGTTAGTTCAGCCAGGATCCCCATCCTCAATACCCGATCACTTGCAGCGCCCACCTGGTGGGGTTCCCCCTCCCCCTTCTTCTCCTGTGATGTCCGATCACCCCAGCCCACCTTCAGCCAGCATCCTCCTAACCCCTGATGGTTCCTCTTAGTATTTTCCACCCACTGATCCCCCATCTCCTCCTCGGCTCTCAATTCCTCCTTCTCCTTGTTGTATTTGGAGTTGAGTTCAATCGCCCTTCCCCAAGGTGAGAACCCACTGCAGTTGTCCCTAAACCTATTGAGACGCTCCCCTTGAGTAGAGTCTGCCCCGCTGTCCTTTAGCGAGTGTTGTAGAATAATTTTAACGTCCTTTTCAGATGGGAGCAGAGAGGACTTTGGACTAACTTTCTTTCAGAGGCATGGGGAGGGGCCAACTCCCAGTCAGTGCATAAAGGCCAGAGCACCCCCAGGTGGGGACTTTACCAGCTGTGGCATCTGTGGGCGGGCCCAAGGCAGTGGTGGTGGGAGGGAGGGGGCGGAGCCTCCCTTTTCTAGGGCATGTGTCATTGGCCTCCTGCCCAGGGGCACTGCCCTGGCACTACCCTGCCAGTGTAGGTGGCAGCGAGAAGCTGGGGCCTACTCCCCAGAGCCTCTGGAGCAGATCGAAGACCTCTGGAGCCCTATGTCGCTGGCCCCCCAGAACCCAGGACATGGCAGATGGGGCGCAGGCCAACCCCAAAGGGTTCAGGAAGAAGGCGCTGGTTAGACGCCCTTCTGGATGGAGGGGTTCAGATCTCAGGGCCTCTTTTTCTTCGAGGACCTCCAGGTACGTGCCCATACCCCTGGGATGGAGCCCTTCGAGGAGAGGGGCAGGGACGGAGGCGGGGAACTGGCTCCTTGAACCCGTTTCTCTGGGAAGGAGACCTCTGAGTCTCTGAGTGATGGCTGAGGAATGTCACCACTCTGTCGGCACTACAAGGGACTTATAGATCATCTAGTCAATCTTCATGAGGCCACTGAGGCCCAGAGAGGTTAAGAAATCTATCCAAGGTCACACAGCATTTTAGAAGCAGAGTTGGGACTAGAACCCAGGGCTCCAGGTCTCTCGGCTTCAGCTCCGAGTGCAAGACCCAGTGTGCAGGTATGCAAGAGGGTTGGTTCTGATCTGCGACAGCGATCTGACCCCCACGAGGCAGTGAGCTGCCTGTCTTGAAAGCTGATTCCTGCTCAGGGCAGGCGGGGAGAAGGCTCCTGCTGCTGCTTCCTGGCTCTGCCGTTCTGGGGGCTGTGCCTGCAGGAGGCTCAGGGCAGGTAGGAGGTGCCCAAATCTTCCTGGAGCTGATAATCACAGGGATGGGGCAGCAGGAACCAGGGCATCGATGTCATCAAGGGACAGCACTGAGGCCACCTGTCCTGACAATGAGGCCCAGGAGGGAGCTGCGGGCCAGGAGTTGCAGGAGGGTGGCGTGGCCCCACTCAGGATCCGGGTTTTCTTCCTCTCCCAGGTCTAGCCTTGCTATGAAGCTCTTCGCCATCGCCATCCTGGCCGGCAGCAGTGAGTAAAGGCTCTGGGAGATGCCTCCTTCCCCCCAGCCCCACACTCTCTCCCTTGACATTGGGCTTCTTAGTTCTCCATCCGCTGTCCAGCAGCAGGACCTTGGGCCTGTCCTGTGTCTCTCTTGGCCTCCAATGCCCCACTCAGCCCATCAGGCTTCACCCTCTCTCTGGGGCTGTTAATTTCTCCACCTGTAAACACGCCACGAGCAGTTGGCATTTACAAGCCTCAAGAGGCAGGGCCCAGAGCTGAGCAAGCATCATAAAGTGCCAGTGTGTGCTGGGCGTCTGGGCACCCTGTCAAACCTAGGCGTTTGTGTACATAAGAGTATGTGTTTGTTTGTGTACATGTGTATGTGTGGACAAGCTGATAGTGTGTATGAGAATACACAGTCTGTGTGTGTGATGACCCTGTGCTTGGCACAAATCAGTAAAACAGGTGAGTGTATATGCATTGAGTTGTATGTGTCTAGAGGGTATGTATGAACACAGGGGTGTGTGTATATGTACGTGGTGTGTGCAGAGCAGAGGTGTCTGCGTGAGCTTATACAAGGATGCTGTGACAGGTCTGGGGACTTCTTACCCAGGGTGGTGACCCTGGCGTATAGATCGGGGACAGCTGAGGCTTCTGACACAAATCAACACCTCCCACATCCAGGTGTTCCAGTGGCAGGTGCCTGAGTCTGGGGGACAATGGACTGAGCCTGTTACTGGCTTTCCATCCAGCCTGTTACCCATCTCCTGGACACAGCCTGCTCTGAGGACAAGAAACAGCAGAGATAAAATAAGGCTAAAAGAGGCTGGACAAGAGAAACTGCTGGTTGCATTCAGGCAAAGTAACCTGTCATTTAGGAAATAAGCACTTGAGTTCAGCCTAAACCCCTGGCCAGGAACAGAGCCTTCAGCCTGAATGAAGACCTCACGTCTTCCACTTGGAGTGTGAATGCGGACGTGGCCTTGGCCATGGATTCCACTCTGGGTGCTGCCTAAGAATGTATTTGTTATGTGTGAGTGTGTGTATGAGTGTGAGATGTGTAAGTTGTGCCCGAGAATGTGAGGTGTTTACGGGCGACCCTGCACATGAGTGTGTGGGGTTGGTTACAATGAGAGGGTGTGTGAGACATGTACATGAAGTACACATGGGTGTGTCTGCATGTCGGGTGTGTGTAAATGTGCAGGGTGTCGGGTGTGTTTATGTCTGTGTTTGTACCCACATTTTGTGTGGGCAGGTGAGTTTCTCACTCTTCTCTTATGTGGTGCACCCTGGGGATGAAAGATGCCCCTCCCCCACCCCCACGGGGGTTAACAACTAGAGGTGGGTTGTGGGTAGGAGGCCAGGACCTCACGGGTCTCTCTGCAGGGCACCCTGCAGGAGAATGTCATCATCGGCTGTCATCAGATTTAGGAATTGAGGTCGAAGGGTTATGCAACCTGGCCAGAGTCTCACAGTGTTAATGAAGAAACCTGTTTGCAAACCCAGTCTGTCTGACTCCAAAGCTGCTCGGCACACACATTTTTCTCCTACACCAAGAAGCCAGCAGAGAGGAGGTGGGGAGAGGCAGGGAGAACTAATGTCCCCAGGCACCCCTCCCGGCCTTTCAGCAGCCACCTCCACCGAATCCCCGTGTGGCTCAGAAAATAGGCTCAGGTCCACAGGACACAGGGTCCTCTCTCTCCCTTCCCCGGGCCCCAGGGTAGACATTGACTCCTAACCATCCTCTTAAAGTCACCTTCTGTCACTTCTCCCCACTCCTCCCCATGTCCTCTCGTGTTTGCTCCTTATTCTCTGTAATGACAAAAATCACAGAGCCGATACACAGGGAGACCCAGGCGGAGCAGGATTCCCAACATCAGTTCTTTGAGGGGGAGGGCAGGTTCAGCCAGGAGCTGGCGGGTGCCGTTGGGGGAGTGAGTTCCCATTCTCCCGATGGGAACACGGAGCCCCCAGGGAGCTGTAGCTATGGGCCCCAGTCTGACTGATTGGCTAACTAAGGCACATTGAGGTGGTGAGTTCCCCAGGACTAGCTATGTGGGCCAACCACATCTCAAGAAGGAAGGAAGTGTGGCCTTTGGGATCCCATCCAACATCCAGTTTCTGATGTTCTTGACTCCTCCCTCTCCTGGTACATTTCCTATATCAGGCGGTACAGCAGGGTGGGGAATGTGGAGAGCACAGGGGCAGGGTGTGGAATGGGGCACCCAACCCTGGGCCCAGCTGGAGGAGCCAGGGTGGGGAAGGCGGGCAGGAGCTGCCCTTCTTGGTGGTGGCATCACAGCTCCGGGACACAAAAGCCCGGGGTCATGTCTGGGCTCCACCACTTCCAGGCTGTATGACCCACACTGTTCTGAGGCTTGGTTTGCTCATCGGTAAAATGGGGGTAGAGCAGCTCTCCTTCCCACGTGGGGAAGGGGGCAGCCACACCCAGGTGAGGACCTACAAGGCAGGCTTGGTGCTGACTCTGGGGTGAGCCAGGAGGAAGTGTGGAGGCAGCACCAGGCCGGAGCCCAGCAGACAGGGCAGCTGGGAGGGGTAGGCAGGCTGGTTGCCAGATGCCGGGGAGCTGATTTTGCTGGTACCGGAAGGGCCATTGCACTATTGCTTCCCGTGCGACTTTGACGGAGAGAAAGGAGTGTATGTGTGTGTGCATGTGTGTGTCACTCCTGAATGACCAGGGCACCCAGATGTCTCTGGATTTATCCTGAAATGCACCAGCCCCTGCGGCGGGCACAGGAGCCAGGCCAAGTCAGGAGGGCCCTGATACCCAGAAGAGCCCGGCCATGTGCTAAGCCCATTACAGTTTCCCAGGACTATTGAGCTTTGGGCTCTCATTGCCTGGGTTCCAGTTCTGATTCCACTGCTTTTCCATGTGCTCACTAAGTGCTCTGGACCTCAGTGTCCTCATCTGAAAAATGGGACAGCTACACTACAGTAGCCCTTCACAGGGCTGCAGAGGGCACTCGGTGAGTTAATGCCCAGGAAAGAGCCAAGGACAGCACCTGACACAGAGAAGTCCTCGGCACGATAGTAACTATTGTTTTCTCAGGGCCGTAGGGCTTAATGTAAGAAGGTGGGCAATGCACCACACTCAGTGCTTTGTGCGTTGCTCCTTTCCTCCTGCTCTGCCTGCCCACTGGCCCCCAGTCCCCTGGCCCTGGGTGTGGGGGGGGACAGCTGTCCCACAGGGCAGGCTGCTCACAGCATCCCCTCGGCTCTCTCGCAGTCTTGCCCACGGCGCACAGCAGCCTGTTCAACCTGAAGTCCATGGTGGAAGCCATCACCGGGAAAAGTGCCATCCTGTCCTTCGTGGGCTACGGCTGCTACTGTGGGCTGGGGGGTGGTGGCCAGCCCATGGATGAAGTGGACTGGTAGGTTCCAGCAGGCCTGGGCTGCCCTCAGAACTGGGTGGGTGCAGAGCAGGTCAGACCGATCCGAGTCTTCGAGAGATGGGAGAGGGCCCTTTCCCCAAGGCATGAGGCTTGTTTGATGAGCTGGTGACGATGAGCCTGACCTGTGACCCGTGTCCTCTCCAACTACCTCTATTGTCCATTTCCTGAGGCACCTGAGCTCCCACTCTTGCAGGGAAGAATCCTTTGATCTGCCCCAAACCCACGAGAGCAGTCATACAACTCCCACCTGACAGAGGCGAGGGCTGTGCCCCTGCCCCTTGGCCTGGAGGCTCTGGAGGACAGGGTTGTAGCAACTTCCTCCGTCAGACAGGGCTTCCCAGAGGCCCTAGCTTATCTTCTGCTCCTTTCTCCCCCAAGGCGGCCAGCACCAAGTCCGGTATCACCGGGAGCTAAATAAATACACATTGGCTAATTGTTTTTCCTCCACCAGAGGGGAAAGGAACAGCCACAGCATATATGCCTCCTGTCCTCCACCCACACCACCAACTCAGCCCTTCCGACCCTTGTCTTTCCTGGCCGACAGGCACAGCCAGGTATGGCTGCTGCACACACAGTCAGTCTGTAACCCTAGCCCTCCCTCCCACCCTGACCATGTGGCTGGACCACCTGACCCTTCCCACAACTGTAGCCAGGGCCCCAAAGAGGAATGCAGAAGCCCTGGGCACAGGACAAAGAGGCAGAAATGCGGACAAGAACCAAGGGCAACGACCAGCTCTGCCTGGCGTGTGACCTCAGACAAGTAACTACCCCTCTCTGGGCCTCAGTCTGAAGGTCTGACCAGTGAGGACACAGAGCAGATAGATGACCAGGGTCTCTGAGCGTGGGAGATGGGCCAAGCCTGGCTCTGCAGGCCTGCTCTCCTCTGCCTGCCCCTAGGTGCTGCCACGCCCACGACTGCTGCTACCAGAAGCTCTTTGACCAGGGCTGCCACACCTACGTGGACCACTATCAATACACCATCGAGAATAACACCACGATTGTCTGCAGTGAGTCCCCCCCCCTCCCGACGTCTGCCCCCAGCCTGGGCTGGGGGGCCCTATGCGGGGCTGCCAGATAAGTGCAGGACGTCAGTTACATTTCAATTTCAGATCAACCATGAAACATGTTTACACATAAGTATGTCCTAAATGTTGCATGGGTTCTAACTATACTAAACTTAAATATTACCATAAAGTCAATTAGTGTTAGTAGAGAACTAAGAATTAGTATATCCCATGCAATATTGGGGGTGTGCTTACGCTAAACATGCTTGTCTGAAATTCACATGAACCAGGCCTCTTGTTTTTGTTTGTTTGGTAAACCTAACAACCCTCATTATGGCTCTGGCACGTGTCCCTGGTATGTTCCCATCTCCAAGCCTGAACCTGCCCCTGGTAGAGAGGGATTCTGCTGCACCGGGCCGGGGTGGGGCCAGGAATCTCTGCCTTCAACCAGGACCTCAGGTGGCCGCGAGGCTTTGTGACACACTGGCCTGGGACTTGGGGGCCGTGGGTTAGCTTAGGTTCTGCCAGCACCTCCTTGTCATGGAGCCCTGGGCAGGGCCCTGCCCTACGGGGCTGCAGCCTCCCCGTGGGCACAGGAAGGCATGTGGACCAGAGCAGACAGGTTCCCTTCTAGTTCTGTCACTGGGACCCCATAAGAAGGTGGCCCCATCCCAGGACCCTCAGTTTTTCCAGAATTGAAGCTGTTGGAGCCAGGCCTGGTGGAGTCCCCGCCTTTGCATTGGACCTGCCCATGGCTTTGCCCCAGCGAGGGGCATGGCATCCAGGCTGGTGGCCCAGGTGTCCCCACCCTGCCTCCTCTTCATGCTTTTTCCTGGGGCAGCAGTTGCCCTTGATCCAGTGCTGTGGGCAGCCCCGGGCCTCCTTTGTCTTCTGTCTTAACCGCATTCTGCTCTTTGTCCCTCACTAACAGCTCACCAGCAACCCCAGCTTTGCAAAGAAACTCAAGTCTCCTGTTGTCTGGGAAAGAGTCTGGGGGAAACTGGGCCCATCTGGGGCCCTTGGGAGCCCAGGGCTCTGTGGCCCTCCTATTCAGCTGTTCAAACATTGGGGTGGGGGCGCTGGCTTGAAAGAGGGGGTGTCCCTCCATTAAAACCCGAGCAATGGTTTCTGCGATGGATTCTGGGATTCCTGGGGGCAGGAGGCAACTGCTGTGAGAGGGTCTGGTGGGGGAGGGGGATGGGCCCTGAGTGGTCCAGCTGCTCTTGTTATTACAGCTTAGGAGGCTCCTCTTTCAGCAATTGCTGTATTAGCCTCTGCAAAGACGTTCATTTGATTGAAGTATTTGCAAACCATTGGCTAGTGGGTGGTTCTCAAAGGGTGTTCCCCCCTGCTGCAGCCTCAGCACCACCCAGGCACTGGCTAGAAATGCAGACAATCAGGCCCCACCCTGACCTACTGAGTCTGAAGCTCCAGGGGTGGGGTTGGGTCGTCTGGTTAACAGGCCTCCCAGCTGATCCTAATGCACAGCTAAGGCTGGGAACTGTTGGGATCCATGGCTTCTGGAGGCCTAAGTGCACGAGGCGACAACAGCAGCAGCAGGTACCACGTGCTAAGCTTTTGCTCCATGGAAGGCACTACACTAAGCTCTTTACAGGTGTTTTCCTCACTGGATCCTTGCCAAGGACCCCCGCCAGGGTGGGTGTTCTGTGGTTCTGTGGCTGGAGAGAGGAGGCCCGGGTGGTAGAAAGTAACGGGCCTGGGTGTGGGGAGTTCCCGTCCCAGCTCTGCCTTGGGCTTGCTGGGTGACTCAGGGAGACCCCATCTCCTTCTAGGCCTCGGTTTCTCAACAGTGCAATGACGTGTTGGACCTGAGTGGGTCTCTGAGTCTAGCACACAGCAGAGCTCCAGGGGGCTGGCCCTGCCCAGAGATTCACGGTCTGCAGGCCTGGGGTGGGCCCACCGGTGGTGCTGGGGAGGCCAGGCCTCAGACCGCCGGACCCTCAGAGCGCATGCTCTCCCCTCCCCCTAGGAGACCTCAACCAGACGGACTGCGACAGGCAGACCTGTGAGTGTGACAAGAGCGTGACTCTGTGCTTCCAGAGGCATAAGTACAACGAGAAGCATCGCAACTACCTCAATATCTACTGTCAGGGCACCACCCCCAACTGTAGCATCTACGAGCAGCCCCGGGGGAGCCCCATCTTCTCAGCACCCCCTGCACCCCGCAGCCCCACCTCCCAGGCACCCCCTGCACCCTGCAGCCCCACCTCCCAGGCACCCCCTGCACCCTGCAGCCCCACCTCCCAGGCACCCCCTGTACCCTGCAGCCCCACCTCCTTGGCACCCCCTGCACCCCGCCACTCAACTTCTTCAGCACCTCCTGCACCCTGTGGCCCCACCCCCCCAGCACCCCCGGCACAGCCCTAGCATCCCCTGGGCTCTGACAGAGAAGAGGGGTGGCAGTTCCTGCTCCAGGAACATGGAGTAGGTACAGGTGGGGATGGATTCAGAGCCTATGGGCTACCCTGCCACCTCCTCCCTGGAGCCCTCCGGCAAGGCTGGCCCCCAGAGGACTCAGGAAGGCCTGGGCCCTGACTGTGGCTACCTGGCTCCTCCAGTCCAGACCTGGGTATGGCTGTGCCATGCTGTTGGTCCTGAACTTGGCAGGGAACGTGTAGCTAGTTGGGGTCACTTCTGAGTATGGAAGACAAGGTCTGAGAGAGAGGCCTCAGACCCCTCAGTCCCCGACAAACACAGGAGAAGACAGGGCCCAGCCTTCAGCCTCTTCCCCTGTGCCTCCCCTCAGGCAGCAGCTGGGCCAGTGGGTGGAAAAGCCTTAGACCCGGGCAAAGAAGGGCTGAAGGCTGGGACCCACCTGGGTGAACAGGGACACAAAGGCCCAGAAGGGAAGCTGTGCGGAAGATTCAGGAAGGCAGTAGGGAGGGAGCAGCTGGCGGGAGGGGGAGTGTGGAGAGAAGGTGAGAGAGAGCGGAGACAAGGTGCTGGTCAGAGGTCTGGACCTGGTGTGCGCGCTGGGTGGGGTGTCTGAAGTCCCTAAAGGGGGAGAGGAGAAGCAAGGGCCACGTTTTCGGAGGAAGGGGCTCCTTGCTCCTGTGCTATGGAGGTTCTCTCCTTCCTTAGGGCTCCTCCCACGTTAGTGGGGGCTGCAGGGCTCGGGCCTGAGCAAGGAAGGGGCTGTGCCTGCTTCACGTTGCTCTGGGGGCTGCCGCGGACCGAGGCCCTCCTTCACTGAACTTGAGTTGGGCTCCTTGAGACCTTTGATCAGCCACTGGGTTTGCAAGCCCATCTCGGCATCACCAGTCTTAGCAAGAACCCTGCCAGGTAACGGTAGTGAGAGCCCCTGGCCATCCTCAGTATCTGACCAGATTCCACATCCACCCCGCCCCCCAGGCAATGTCCCACGGCCCCAGCCTGCCTTCAGCAAGAACCCTAGTAGGTCAATTTAGCAACCAAATCTCTGTTCCTCTCAGCTATAAATCCCCACTTAAGAAAAATAAGGATCTGTAATTGCCGTATTAAAAATTGAGCCTGTTCTATACTGGCCCCTGTTGCCATGGTCTTGAATAAAATCTTTTTCTACCAACTAAACTACGGTCCAGCATCTGGCTTTCTAACGGTCATGGTGTCACGACTCAGATGTCTGGTTCATCTTCGGAGCCCGGACCTCTCACCCAGGACCCCAAGTGTGCGCCTCGGAAGCCTTTGTCTGATGGACGGGGCTCCAACTCCTCCCGAGCCAGCGCTGTGGCTTCCGGTGGGCTGAATCTCAGGAAGATGGGCTTTGATCCCTGCGGTTCTGAGTTCGCTCTCTGAGGCCGGGTTAGAGTTCCAGGCAGCTTTGTCTGCCAAGTGGCTGCTGGGCCAGGAGTCGTTCTTCCTTGCTCTTTCTTTCGAGTAGGGATTCACTCCCTGGCTCTCTAGGCTGAAAATGTTTCCTGGCTCTTTGGGAAGCTTCTCTATTTTCTCTACTTGATTCTGCTCCTCCTAAATGAACTTCCCAGTCACCTGAAACCCTGCTTCTCAAACCCCTGCTGACTTAGAAACTTCACTGACTTCTGTGGAGACTGGGAACCTCCAGGAACTGGCTCCTGTAAGCCACCCCCCTTCCCGTCTCCTCCTAAACTTTGGTCTTCCCACTGGCTCCCAGGAATCTGTTGGTAGGAGCCCCTTCCAATCTCTACTGCCTCATCCCTCTGTCCACCCTGCTAGATCATTTCTAAGATGAAAAACTACTGAAACATGCCCTGGTGGGCATAGCTCAGTGGATTGAGCTCAAGCCTGCTGAAGCAAAGGATCCTGGTTCGATTCCCAGTCAGGGCACATGCCTAGGTTTCAGGCCAGTCCCCAGCAGGGGACACATGAGAGACAACCATACATTGGTATTTCTCTCCCTCTTTCCTTCCCTTCCCCTCTAAAGATAAGTAAATAAAATCTTTTTAAAAAAACCCTACGGAAACATTAATTACTAAGCACAAGTTTAGGCTTATATACTTTTGGCTTTCTTTTTATAAAAGGTGGAAAAATAAATTTGGGTCTCTTCATAAGCATAAAAAGTTGTACTAGAGGAAGCATATGTTTTTAGAAATTGTGAGATGGTATATTTATAAAATCTGCTGATTCTCTGTAGAATGTTGCTATTTGGCAGTTTCCTGGCTTCCCCTGGAAAGTAAGATTACTAAGGGTTAGGAATTCTGTTAGATACATGTAAACAAAAATGCTAAGAATAACGAGAATGAAGAAAACCTTCTGTATGGGAAGAATGTAGAATACATTTTTGTTTTTTAAAAAAGGTGTGTGATTTTGTTGTGAAGTTGCCATTGAGAAGTTGCTTAAGAAATGTTACAGAATGAAAAAGAGAGAAAACATAGGACAAAGATAACTTTTACTGAATATAGAAAGTTGTAAAGGATTTGTAGAAAAAAATTCATGTGCAGTCAAGCTGTCTAAGAATGAACTGATTTATTTATAAGGTTTTTAAAAGTGAGCCCAACAGCATATCAATGCAAATGCAGATTTGGTTTTCTCTGTTGAAACCGCAAAGTTTTCTTGGATTATTGGCCTGCTCTTTACAAGAGGTTGCAAAGGATTTTGCTTTACCCCTTGAATGAACTGCCTGGGAAAGAGGAGATTCTCAGTTTCACCTGTGCTTACGTTCACCGCATCACCGACTTTTTAAGAAAGCCCAGAATTCTCATTTTTAAAAGAGCTAAGGATATTTTGGTTTTTGTTCTTACACTTTTGACAGTTTTGCTTTTCCCAAATGAAATCTTAAATTAAATCTTGATCTCAAACTGGCCCTTTCAGAGGGCCCTGGAAAATCTCAAAAGATTTGTTCTCTCGCCTTGTAAAAAGAGAGATGCTAAAAATAATTTGGTTTATTTGACATGTTAAATTGCATGACAGGTGTCAAATAAGAAGGGACAATTTCACCTTCCCTAAGTTATGTTTGTATGTGTAAGTATTTTAAAAATTATATGATGGCCTTGCTGTCCATGAAATGTCCTGCTTCAAAGTTACTGGTCATGATTCCAGTTATTATCTGAATATATTGTATTCTACAGGGACGACTACAGTTCCTTGTCAATTGCATTGGCTCAACAGATCTTTAAGCACGGCCAGTGTGTTTTGTCATTTACAGGTAGTTATTTCCTCTGATGATTTTCTGAAAGTAGCCAGACTACTTAGTCTTCATCAAAATAGACTATTTCCAAGACCCATGGAAAGAACAGGTTTCCGAAGACATTGAAAACTTTGAGATTGTGTCACTGGACTGAGTAAGGATTTCCAGAACTAATAGAGATGCGGATGGCTTCATAAAGCTGTTAACTCAAGATCAAGCAGAACAAGAATTAATTCCACAAGATTGCACTAACCAATGAAGGATGATTGCTTGGAACACTTTACCCGGAACATTTCTTGTTCTCGAACATTCTATTTTTTTTTTTTTGGATTTAAGGACCTCTTTTCCCTTTTATCTTACCTACAACTCATGACAATTTAGTAGATTATGTTTTCATAAACAAAAATGAAACATTTATCTTTTCTCCCTGCCTGATCCCTCCAGGATTTGGAAACTCTTCTTGCATATTCCTATTTTCACGACGACATAATTGTTTGCGTCAGTTCACTGGGAATCTGTTTCCTTATAACAGAACACAATGGGGGACACTGGTTACATAACCAAGGCCCGGCTGGAAGATCACATTCGAGAATGCTGCGCCCAGGGTACCATTTAAAGAACTGGAGATGACCGTGGGGCCGATGCCCACAAAGGCCTCCAGGAAACAGCAGCCTGGTCCCTGTAAAGATGAGTAAGGAAAGTCCGTACCTGGCAGACCCGGGGGATAGGGTGTCTCGACAGTCTCGAGAGGAGAGGACTTCACCCAAATCTATGGGTGTGGCAAGAGAAATCTGGTGGTGAGTTCTTGGCTTTGCTTTCCCACCTTGAGAAGCTTTTAAAAGTCTAGTCTGAGATTCCTCATGAAAGGTTCCAGCAAGGCAGACTCAGAAAGGCGCATGTGGTCAGTTACCATTATTGCTGCCCCCATGTAAATTACCTAATGAGATCTGACTTATTTTGTGAACACTAATCAAAAAGGGGGGTTACCTCTTTAAGATAAATGGCACACCCTCTCGGGCTATTAGAGTCACATGCATTGTCTTCAAGCTAATTTTTTGCCTCTGAGTGAAGCTACATTTTTCCTTCTACTCTGCCATTCACCTGTAAACCGCACGAGATCCTGCCATTTTGCACATTGTCAATTCTAGTGTCCTTCAAGATCTGGTTACAGTTCTCCAAACCAGCGTTTCCAATTTTCCTGCCGTCTTCCCAACGTGGAGTGGTGGAGAACGCAATCCCGACTGCCCAGGTCCTTACTGGGACCATCTAAAGGAGACCTAAAGTGGAATCTGGAGGCTTCCTGCCATGACCTTGACACTGGTGGCTGTGCCATCAACAGAGACATTCCAACAACAAACCAGGAGGTCAGCTGGGGTGCCACTGCTCACCTAGCTTCACCCATAAAGATGCTTCAAGGTCAAAGTCTAGAGAGCTCAAAGGGCTGCCCTCTGCACTCAGACACTGGCTCTGGTCTTATCCAACCACGATCTTTGTTTTTCTTTTGTTTCCAGAGAAATTCCCCTTGTTTAAATGGTGATAGGTCACACCCCGCAGCAAACACCCTCTATGACCCAATCTGGGCAGATGGCTCCACTGGTCACTAATGAACAAAGTGGCCAAACAGAAAGGGACTTAAGCTAAATGTTGTTCGGCAGGGGGCTCAATGAAGACTCTCTCCTTGACCACACCTTAATCGGCTTCTCTGAGATCCTTCTCAACAACCCCCACCGCTGGGCTAGTTTGTCTATCTTCGCATCCCCCGTTTCAGCAACAGCCCTGCTCTGTCAGTATAGCGAGAATCCCCACCCTCCCTCCATATCTGACCCTCCATGTCTTCCAGGAGCTGTCTGATCGCCCCGGCCTGCCTTCAGCAAGCATCCTGCTAGGTCGATCTAGCAAGAATTTCCCTAGCCTCGTAGGAGTTTTCTATCCACTGACCCCTGACCCTGCTCCTTAGCCATAGGTCTTCATTACTCTTCCTTCTTTTCAGAATTGAGCCCAGTTCATCCTCTTTTCCCACATCACAAAAGTTCTTGAATAAAACCTGTTTTTACCACTTTCACATCTGTGTGGCTCTGTTGGCTGTCATGCCGTCCCTGCCCCTGCCCAGACCTGGGTGGCTCTTGTCCATTCTCTGCATCACTGGCCCTCCCGGGGCAGTCAGACTGTCCCGGGAGGGGCTGGCAATGGTTCTCTAGACCTTGGGCGGCACCTAGTGGTCGTGATAGGTCACCAAGCTCACTGCTCCACACCTCCGCCCTTCTGCTTCTGGACCTGAAGCGAGAGACCCTGGCCCAGACTGGCGCGGGCCAGCACAGCAGGGGGAAAGGGTGAGCACTTCCAACCCCCACCATCTTCTCATGGCCACCAACACCGACCGCCTCTCACAAAGAGCAGGCCGGGTGCACCCTTGGCTCTGCCACTTAGGAGCCACGTGGCCCTAGGGTGTCACTTTACTCCCCTCACCCCTTCTTTAAACTGGACAATGATGAAGAGCACATCGTTGGGTTTGAGGCCATAGGTGGGCATGTCCCTAGCACTGGGCCTGGCCTGGAGGATGGATGCTGTTGGTGCTGGGCACTGGGGCCCTTAGCAGGCATATGGGACCGAAGGTCCCAGGACCGATCAGAAAACAGCACTAGGTAGGAGGAAGCATGAGCTGACGGAACATTCATGTGGACATTCTTCCCCAGATGGAAACCTGGCAGAAGGCGAATGGTGATTTAGCAAGAAAATCAGGGGGGAGGGGTGGAGGGAGAAAAGAAGAGGAGGGTGCTGTGGACACTTACTGTCCCCAGCCCACAGCCAGGCACCTGGAGCCTGCCCAGCCCTGGCCTCCACTGGGCCGGGGCCACTGCTCCCGCACACTCAGGACGGACTCTGACTGCAGACAGGACAGCGCTTCCCTCCCCAGAGCTGGCACGGCCGTGCTGGCTGTCAACTCCCCCAGCTGTGGCTTTCTAACAAGCAGTGACATCACCAAGGGTAACAGCAGCCAGAGCCGGGTATCGGGAGGCAGCGGTATCTGGTACAACAGGCACTGCGCCTGGCCCTGCCATCAAAACCCTGCCGGAACCCCCACGCCCCATCAGGGCGGATGGTCCAGGGTCTCAGGCTGCCGGGGCCCCGTGAGCAGAGTGGGATTTAGTGAGCACCTACTGCATGCCGAGCACTGTGCTCAGAGCTGTGTGTGTGCGCCATCTCACGAACCCTCTTGGCAGCCCGATGAGGTGGAGCCATGCGTAGCTTTGTTTATACAAGGAGGAAACTGAGGCCCAGAGAAGCTCGAGCTCCTGCAGGGGAAGTGGGGTTTGAACACTGACTCCCTAAACTTAGGCTCCGAGAGCACACCTCAGTCAGGCCCCTCACGTTGAGAAAGAAGACGGGAAATGAGATTTAACACCAGAAGACATGGGTCCCCACTCCAGTCCCACCTGCCCTCTCCGACCCTCCGTGTTTGCCTGTGAACTGGGGGTGTTTCTGGGGTCCTGCTGCCGGTCAAGGACAATGAATGAGAAAGAACCTGTGGAAGGGTTTCCATTGTGACGAGAAAACCAGGGCCCAGGAAGGGGGGCGCTGATGCAGTAGCCCTGAAGGTGGCGAGAAGTGGTCAGATTCTAGATTTCCCCCTCATTGTATATTTCTCGCTGTGTATATTTTACTCACGTAGTTTGTCAATGCAGGATCCAGATGTATTTGAAGATAGTGCCAACAGATTAGATGTGGGGTGTGGACACAGGATAAAGAACTTGACACGCGGGCTTTCGGCCTGGGTGTGGGGGGTGAGCAAAGATGGAGGAGGGCCCCCCAGCTGAGATGGGGACGGGCAGGTGGCAGAGGGGCTGGTGTGCCCACGTGTACGTGTGTTTGTCAAATTACCTCCCACCCCCACCCTGGGAGGCTCTGCACACCCCCTTGGCCATCCCAGCTCCTCCTCCTCTCTCAGCTCCCAGACGAGATGTGAGACCCCAGCATTCCTCTGGGAAGCCTCGCCCCACCCTCCCGGATGGTGGTCACTGCTCCTGAGCCGACCCCTCATTGCAGCATTTCCCAGCCCACTTTGTAATGGCTGGGTGACATGTGTTGCCCCCGGGTCTGAGAGCAGCTTGGAGACGGATGCATTTTACTTCCCCACCCTTCGCCCAGGGCCTCAGTGGGTAGTCACTGAAGGGACGGACTGAACTTCCTGGAGAGTGGGCCTCCCCAGTGGGAGTCAACGACACCCCTCTGTGGTCCCCCCTTGTTCCTCAGAGTCAGGGCAGTGACCCAGTGGGCCTTGGACACCATCGCAGGCCCGTTTCCTCTATTTCACAGATTGGAAGCCAAGGCCCAGGGAGTGGAAGACAAGGTGGGTCTCTCACCAGAACCTGGGTCCTCTATGCTGAGCGCCCCACCCCCCATCCCAGCCCCTTTCCCTTCTCTGTGGCAGAGGGCCAGGCCCCTGCAGTCCTGACCCGGACTCTGCTGTGGTCAGGAGCCCCCAAGGGGAGTGGTGCCTGGCTGGGCCTGGTCCCTGCTTCCACACCTGCCCTTTCCGCAACCCCCCCCCCCCCCAGAGCTTTAAGACCTTCTCTGATGCCCACAAACCTCAAGCTTCCCTCCTGCAGGTGCTCTGACTACAGCACATGAGGCCAGGACAAGTGGGAAGAACTTACCATCTGACTGTGACCCCATGAGCTGAGTCAGGCAGAGCAGAGGAGCCCTGGTTCCCAGACCCTCGGCAGACTGCCCGCTTCTGGCTTCCCTGTCTTCACACCGGTGACAGCATCACTCCATCCAGATTTTAAGTGTCTGAACTTGAACTTCTAATAGCTGCTATGGCTCCTAATGTTCTCCCCCAGGATACTCAGACCTGATTTCATTGGCTTGTTTTCTTTAAGTCTCTGACTCCCTACTGCCCAGCACTATGCGTGACACAGAGCAGGAGCTCAAAATGTTTGTCGGCTGACTGAGTGATCATATCCCCTTGGGTATTCTTCATTATTACATGACTATGGCCTTTTTTCTCCCAACCTAAGGGAGAAAGGTACCTCCCCAGAGCTGGTACGGCTGTGTGGCCATACCTCCCACAAGGTAAGGGACAGTGGCCATGTCCACAATGTGACCATGGCCTCCTAGTGCAGCACAGTGCTGGGAACCCAGGCATCCCGGTGAATGAAGACCAATTACACAGGACGTTATGCTGCATGACAAACCACACCAAAACTGAGTGACTTACAACAGCAGCCTTTATTTAGCTCACAGTCCCACAAGTTGGCAGTTCGGGCTGGGCTCAGCCGAGCGTCGTTCTGGTCTTAGCGAGGTTTTCTTGTGTGGCTGCGGTTGGCTACGAGTTGGCTTTGCTGATCTTCGCCGAGCATCCTTGCCTGCCTGAGTCTCAGCTGAGACAGCTGAGCGCACTCGCTCTGATCCAGAGAGGCGCCCGTCCTCCAGCACGCTGGCCCATGCCTCTTCTCGTGGTGGGGGCAGGTATCCTGAGAGGGAGCCAAACACACTAGCCCTCCTCGAGCCTAGACTGAGGAACTGATACTTCTACTACATCCTATTGAACAATGTGAGTTCAAGGCTGGTTCAGAGTTCAGATTCAGAGGGTGGGGAACATACTGCGGGGGGTCACACCATGAGAGGCAAGGACACAGAGAAGTAAGGGTAACTGTAGCCGTTTTTGAGATCCACCATACCAGTCAGGCATTCTAAAGATCAGGTCTCTTTAATATTTAATAGAATTTACGGCTAACGTAACTGGGAGCTTCTAAGTTTGGATGGAAATTTTGGATGCCGCTAATTGTCTCTGCCACCCTCTTCCTCCCTTTCCTGGACACCTTCTTGGCCACGACATCCACGTGGCCGTGGGTGATGTTCCCGCGCGCGCTGTCTCCTGAGAGGTGAGAATGGCATTGATTTTCTCCCACCCACGGTCTTCAGAAGGCAGAACTCGAGCAGAGGAGAAACAAACTCCACGTGCGCCCCTCGGGTCCATGGTGTGCATTCCAAGACCGCGTCTGTTCTCCAGGACGGCAGCGTTGCTCACAGCTAGGTCTGGGTTGGGGGCCCCCTCCCAAGTCCACCCTGCAGCCTGCTCTGGGGTCAGAGGTGGAGGGAGAGTTCAGGGAAGATCCTTGGGCCTCTTCATTCTGGAAACTTCCTGGGACGGGGGTTGGGGACATCCCTCTTCTGCTGTCTCCTTGTTTTGTTGCCTCCCCACACTTTCTACTATGGGAATGTATCCCAGATGTATGCCAATACTTAGGGCCTGTCTCCCTCTGTAAGAGGCCAGGAGTTGGTCTTTGGTCCCCAGCCCTCTGATGCTGAGTGATAAAGAGGTACCCCCGGCCAGACGCCAGAGTGTGAGCTGCAGGAACTGGAGCTGGTCGGGATGATGGGAGAGGGCTTCCCGGAAGTGATCCCGCAGCAGACGCTGGCCAACAAAAGGACCCCGTGGCCTCCCTAGCACGGCAGTTTTCGCCTGCCGCACCGGGGCCTGCTCAGGAAGAACTGCTTGAAGTTCTTCTCGTAGGTGGGCAGGCTCTCTCTGAAGCAGTACGCAGACTGTTTGTCACATTCGCAGGCCCCCAGCCCGCAGAGGCAGCCGACACTGGGCCCCAGGGCACGTCCACCTGCAGAGAGACAGAGGGTCACTGGGAGCTCCCAGCTCATTCCCGGGTTTGGGTCTGAGGCTTGGGAGAACAGAGAGCTTGTTGTAAGGGGCCAGATGTTGAAAACAGAAAAGGTCGGTCACTCGGGAGTCCTTTTCCTTTGTCCCCAAGGCCTGGTCACACCTGGACATGTCCTGAGTACTGGCGTGAGGAGCAGCCTAGGAGAAAACAGGAGAGGTTGGGGAATGTGGCGTGCATGGAGGGGTGCCCTGAGTTAGTGCCCCGGGGTAGTGGGCAGCGGTGGGGGATGCTGTGGGGCAGCTTCTCAGAACTCATCTCGATTTCCAACCACCTGCTTGGCATCTCACATGGATGCCTCAGTCGCCCACAACTTACGACGTCCGAAAGGGAATTCATGATGCAAGTGCTCCCCCTATAATCCCGGTCCCACACGTTAATTGGCTCCTCTGAGATACTTTCTCGGGCCCACCAAGCCTGTCCTGCAGCCACAGCCCTGGCTCGGTGAATGGCACCACCTCCTACTCAAGCCAGAAAATGAGCAGCCAACCCTGATCCCTCCCCGCTTTCCGCGCCCAGTCGACCTGCACATCCCTGTTCAAACTATTTCACGCTCTGCCCCCCGCTCTCCATCTTCTCAGCCACCACCCCAATCCCCGTCCTCGCCCGCTCTTCCTCCCTAATGGAAGGAAATACACAGGGGCCTCTTCCAAATGTAACCTGGACTAGGTTCACTCCCTCCTTAAATCCCTGCTGTGGGTCCCCACTATTTGGTGGGGACATCCCAAAGCCTCGCCACAGACTCTGAAGCAGGTTTGCCATGATCTGGCCCTTGCCAACCTCTGCCTCCTCATTGTCCCTCATCTGTCCACTTTTGCTCTTGTCCAGGCACGCCGGCCTCTTTAGGTCACATGTCTTGCTCTGTCTTGTCCCAAGGTCTTTGTGCAAAACAGTTCTCTCCAGGATGTTCAAGGAGCTGGATCCATCCTGCATTTTGGGTCTTGGTCAAATTCGCCCTGGTCCAAGAGGCTCTCCCTGACCCCCCGACCCAAGGCTCTCTCCAGCTGCTCTCTTGCCTCCCTGTTGATGTCATCTGCTGGACGGTCACAACTGGTTCTTCTCATTCATTTACTTGCTGGTGTCTGTCCCTTCTCAGCAGAGTGTGAGCTCTTTGAGGCTGTGACTTTGTCTGTCTGCCCATTGCCATATCCCCAGCATGCAGAATAAGTGCCAGCACACAGTAGGTGCTCAACAAACAGTCACTAAATAATGACGCCTCCACGGGCCTTTGGGATGAAGTGTCTGCCCTTTGGCCAGTGCCGCTAAATAGGCATCTTTTATTAGTGGTCAGAGCTGCAGTGCTGTGTGTGTGTGTGTGTGTGCAGGAGAGAGAGATCTAGGGCACAGAGGTTTAAGAGAGCTCCCTCTTTCTAGATAACTCCACCCAGTTCCGCTCTCTTTTGAGGGTCAGGGTGAGAAAGGGAGGCAGCCAGATGCCCTGGTTTGTTGGGTTGGGGCAAGTTAGCTTCATTATCCTAGTGTCTAAACTGGTGATAAAAAATAATAGTGTCAAAGTGAGTAAGTGTCCACTTCCTAGGGTTGAGAGGAGTCCCGTTGTTGCTGGCAGATGGAAAGGCTGGGTGCACCGGGCACACAGAGAGCCCTGTGTGAACGCCTACTATGAGGATGATGGCGAGCCCTTAGCTTCACAGGCAGGACAAAGAAGATTCCTCTTAAGTAGAAACAAGTGGGGGGCTACCATCGGTGCCTCGCTCCCTCTCTGAGGCCCACATTTCCTGCAGGAGCCGTCCTCCCCAACCTCCCTGGAGACGTGAGTTCTCAAGCGATGTGGACACCCACCCTACGCCTCAGCTCCACCTCCTCAGTCACCCCCACGACAGGCTGTGCCGGGGATGTGCCACCTCTGGTTCCCCGATCCCCCGTGCCCTCACATGCTCCTTCCCCACCTGTGAACATCCCTCAAGACCCAACAAGCCCCAGCACCCCCAGGCACTCCTTCAAGAACCCCCCGTTCACATCGACGTCTGGGCCTGTCACCTCAGCTGTACCCAGCGCGTCCTTTGCTTCCGCCCCTGGGCGGCCACCGCATTCTGAAGGGGCCCACATGGTCCACGGCTGGTCCTCTCAGCGGAGGGGGGCCACTTGAGCACAGGGCCCAGCCCATTCAACCCCACTCTCCCCGGAGAAGGGCCTGGTGTCACATGCTGTCACTCACTCACCCAGGTGCTGTGTCTCTGGAAACCTGAGTTGAGACACTGTCTCTCCACGCCTCGGCCCCCTCCCCTCCCTTTCCTCTCTTCTTTCCCATCGCTCCTTTCCTCCATCTTGGTTCTGCAAACCTCCCCTTCCTTTCTCTCATGCCCCTCCCCCATTCTTGCTTTGTCTTCCAGTCCTTTCCAAAGCCTGGAGTATAATCTCTCCTGGCACTCAGTTCTGCTTCTTGCCTAGCCCCTGGGCCGTCTGGAAGTGACCTTGAGTGGTCTGTGACTGTGGACTGCCATCTGGGCAGGCATCCCACAGCTGTGGGTGGGTGGGGGTCAGGCCTGTCGTGGCCTGGAGGAAGAGACAGCCCTCGGCCAAGAAAGGCCGTCTTCGGAAGCCAATCTTTCAAAACAAGCCTCAATCCAGATCCTGCATCTTCCAACTTACAGATGGGAAAACTGAGGCATGAAAAATGGAACCAACAATTTAGGATAGTTTTTCTCATTCCATGAAAACGCACTTCTGCCAATGAGACAAAGCCAGGTCTGCATTCCCGCTTTGGGGCTAAAACGGGCCTCCTGCCAGGCCTCCACTTGTCTGCGTGCCAGGCCTCCACGCTGCCTCCGAGTCCTCTCCTGTCTCAGAGTCCCCTCCCTGAGTGCTCCTGTTCGGTTGCATGGCCTTAAGGACCACCTGAGCACGGACGACTCTCCTGTTCCCACACCAGCCCCGACGGCTCCCTTGAGCCCTGGTCTCCAATGTGCTTGTGTTCACCTGACCTCCCTCTTGGCGTCTGACATGCATCTCAAACCCCACCTGGCTCACGACAAGGCCTCGCTGTATCTTCATAGACTGCTCTTCCCCCATCACCACGAGCCCAGGGGGTGCTGCCGTTACCCACCACTGCTCAGGTGGAGAGCCTTGGGCTCCGGCTCCCTGCCCTCCCCAGCCTGCATTGAATGCATCAGCAGGTCCTGACGATTCGCCTCCAGAACACACCCAGCACCTGACACCGCTCCCCACCTCCATGCCATTACCCTCATCCACACGTGGTGACTTCTCCTCACTCACGGTTCCCCCTTTTTCTTCCTTGCTCCCCAACTTCTCCGCAGTGGCCACAGCGAGCTCTCTAAAGCAAAATTAATGCAGATCACTCCCTGCTTCATAGGATCCAACCGCACCCCCTGCCACTGAAGCAGAAAGTGGGCTCCTCACCCCGGCCCCCCAGCCCCGTGGGACTTGTCCCTGTCCAAGATCTACCCTCATCTCCCCTCCCCTCCTCCCTGTCTCCTCTGTGCCCACCACACTGGCCAAATTCCTCAGCCACCTAAAGTAGCCATCCTCCCCTGCCCCTGTCTCCATCTTCCTTTACCCTGCTTTTAAATGCTTCATAGCACTTGTCACTACCTGAGTGTGTCTTTACTTCTGAATATTTTACGACCTGTCTCCCTCCTTACACGCAAGCTCCTTCTGGGAAACTTCCCAGAAGGTGCCAGACTAGGCTGGGAGATTGCCTTGTCCTCGAAGATCTACAGCCCCGTGCACGCAGTCAACGCGTCATCGCTGCCTGCTGCCTGCTCACCGGCTGGACCTCTGCCCACAGTGGGGCAGCGAAAGGAGCCCTGTCCCAGGAAGCAGGAAGCCAGGCTCTAGGTCCAGACCTGCTGCCTGCACCCTCTAGGATCTCAGGAGCTTCTCTCCAAGGCTGCTCCTCACCTTTCCAGTGGGGATAAGGACACCTGCATGGACCGTCTAATGGTCCGTCACTTATTCACTCATCAAACAAACACTGAGTTCCTATCCTGGGCCTGGTCTTGGGCTAGAACCTGGGGGTAGAGGTCTGAGTGAGCAGACCCCACACGGCCCGCTCCAGGGGCATCCTTCCCCATGGGCTCTGAGAATGAGAGCCCTGGAAAAAGACAGGCTTGTCCCCTGCTCTCCTGGAACGCACATTCTATTTGGGGGGGTGGCTGGGGGAGCTGGTGCAAAAGTAAAGGAGGTAATTTCAGGTGGAGGCAAACCCTAGGAGAGAAAATTGGCGATGTGTCAGCGAGTGCAAGTGCTGAGAGGAATAAATACAGTAGCAAAGGAGGAAGCTCTGGGCAAACAACAAACTCCACTGGTTGCCAAGTTCGCCCCGCGCCCTTTGGCAGAGGGAGAAGTCACTGTCGGCTGCAGCCTGGTCTCTGCCTCCCTCCCACAGCCAGGCTCCTCCCCACACAGCATAATCGGGCCTGTGTGGGTGGAGGGGACTGTCACCACTGGCTGATCTCACAGTCCTTTGCAAATGCCAAGTACTTATGTAAGCCCACTCACTAGAGAGATAACCACCGCCCTGATTGCCGGAGGGCAGCCTTCCTCACCTGGCAAATTGGCCAGAGGGCTCGGTTTACAGGCCTATCTCGGCACTGATCTCCCAGTGACATTTAGAGACCTGGACAGACCAAGTTGTTTTTCTCCTTCCCCCTCTTGCCCACCAACTGCATCCCAGAGCAGCCACTGGTTGCTAGGCAACCTGTGACTGGGCCTGGGTGCAGGATTTCAGAACCGGAGGCTGAGGAGGCGATTAACCCTTGCAGGGCAGCTCTTGAACTGCGGTGTAACTGGGGATGGGGGTGGGGAGGTCTTCTCCCATGAGGGGCTCATGACTTGAGCTCATGCAAGTGCACAGGAAATGCTTCAGAGAAATCTCTCAACGGTAATAAGGAAAAGCGCAGTGCTTCTGCCCAAAGCAAAGGGGAAAAGAAAACTTGGATATGAAAGGCAAGCTCGGCTTCTAAAAGAAAGGGCATTACCTATGCACCTGCTGTGGGCCAGGGCCTTTAGCTGGGTCACTCTAGCCAATCGTTACAGCAACCTCACGAAGTACGTACTATTTATCCCCATTTTACAGACTAGGAGCCTAAGGCCCAGGTGGTTTTGCAATTACCGGGCTAGAAGGGGTGACGCCAGGATTCGAACCCAGCTCCGCCCAACTCCAAAGCACTGCTCCCTCTGGGCCTCTTAGCAGGGTACCCAGGGCTAGGACAGAAGGATCTGGGGCACTTCAGAGGAGCAAACTCCCCCTGCCTTTCTTTGTCCCCCTGGGCTGGGGGTGAGCATCCTCGTGAATGTGCTTCAGGCACTAAGGTTTGCATTTGTGTGAGTCCTCGAACCAACTGCACCCCATTACCCTCCAAGGGCCCCCTGCCACTGTGGAGCGTGGCATGAGGTAGGAGCACTGGCCTTGGGGTCAGAGGACCAGGGTCTGAAGCCTAGCTTTTCTCTCCCTGGCTGTGTGACATTGGCATCTCACTTAACCCCTCTGAGCCTCAGGGTCCTCCTCAATAATGGGGAGAAGAATGTCTACCTCAGAGGCTTGTCACGGAGATTCCAGGTACTGGCACAGACGTTCACAACCCACAGCTGTTACTACAACGCCTATTTTGGGGATGAAGAGACCGAGGTGCAGGAGCCACCAGCCAGACAGTGCGTTCCAGAGCACTGGAAGGGCTCCTGACGCTCGTGGTCCTGTCTTGCCAGTTACTTGGGTCAAGCCTGTTCCCTCTCTGGGCCTCAGCCTCCCTGTTGTTACAAAGAAGGATTAGTCTGGGTGGTTGCTAAGGGCGCCTCAGATTCTGGAAAACACCAAGAGAGCAGGGCCCGAGGTTGCCTTGTTCAAGTGCCCCTGGTCCCTGGCACAGCGCTGGCCTTGGATGGGCACCCAGTGGGTGCTCAGGCATTACTGGGCAAGTGGATGAATGTGCCCGAGTCCCCCATAAGGTCTCAGCACCTACCAGCAGCAGACCGAGGATTAGAACCCAGATCACCCAGGTCTCAACCCTATTCCAGGGATCAGGGCCTTGGCAAGGTAGGGTGAGGATGACAGGGGTCTGCCTGAGACCCACTAGCTGGGTCAGCTGAGGAAGGGGAAGCTGATATCCTGGTGGTGGCAAGGAAGTGTCCCTGTGTGCTAATCCCCCAAGCAGGACTCTGGCCTCTGGGAGCCTCATCGAGTTGCAGAAGTGACTGACCACTGCCACTCAGCAGGGGCTCTCCAGCTCCCAGCCCCTGCACCTTCTGCCACCTCTCGGCACATGCCTAGCAGAGGACACGCCTCCACCTGGTGTTCCGGCCTCTGTTCCATGTCCCACTCCTCCATCTCCTGGGGTCCTGGGTGGTGGCTCCGACCCTCATTGGGAAGTGAAGAGGCTGACAATGGAGCCGCTCCAGGCACACACAGTGCCGAGGTCAGCCCTCTTGGGCACAGCCCACCCCCAGGAGCCGAGGGCGGAGACTCAGTCCAGGCCTGGGACTGACGTGTGTGAAGGTCTTTGCACCTCCAGAAGTTCCGCTTCCCCGCTCAGAGCACCTCGTCCCCCTGCCTCGGTCCCTGTGCTTGCCAGCAACGTTAGAGGAGAGAGCTCCTCGGGCATATTTTCTGTAAAACACCTGCCTTTCCGATCACTTAAGATGACACTCGACGGCAGATCTTGAGACCAAGGTGAAAAGAGGTGAGGGGAAACCAGTGAGAGGAAAGCAAGACCATGAGCCAGCTGAGAAAAGAGGCAGGGGTGCATCTTTGGGTCGTGCCCCCTCCCTCACCAACCAGCAGCCAGCTTGCCCCAAGTCTCAGAGGTGGGGCCTGGGGCAGGGGAGCAGACACTTGGTCTGGCCTCCAGAGGGCAACAGACACCAAGCAAACAATACGTTGGGGGTCACCTCCTCCAGCCACCCCCCACTCCATCTCAGTGTGTCCTGAGCCAGAACCCAGGGTGGGGACGCAGTGGGGACCTGGGTCTGAGCACTGAGCACCCCCTATAATGGGGGACATGAGGACAAGGAAGGCAGTGGTTTCCTGACCTCGGGAGGAGACATGAACTTCAAAGCACACTCACAGCTGTGAATAAACACATGTGGGGACGAAAGGGGCTCTGCTTCTCCAATGGCCGGGGGGGCGGGTAGGGGGGAGAGTCGCACACTCTCCAGGGAGGTCAAACCACCTTTGCTGGAATGAGCGACACTCACAAGGAGCCCAGGACTCTCAAGTGCACTGCTCTTTAGACTGAACTGGCCCTGGCCACACCCCCTCCCCACCCCCAAGGCAGCCCTAGAACACCTCCCCGGACATTGGGGCCACTCCCGAGCGCTGGGCATTCAGTACTTGCCTGCCTTTGTTCTTTGTCCTCTTCCTTGAATGCCCTTGATGACACATGAGTTCCCTTCCCCACTCCCTCCTATTTACTTTTGTGTCCCCCAGAGTCCCTGTCACAGTGCTTGGCACGCAATTACCCTTAACAAACATTTGTTCAACTGAAAGACAGCAGAGCCGCTTTGTCAACGCATGACAGACACAAGGAAGACTCTAGTTCTCAGCAGAACAGTTGCCAAGCGAAGCTGCAAATCCAGCATAATCTCAAGTCAACAGTAGTTTAATGAGCATGTACTGCGTGCACCGGCTCCACGATCCCACCGGGTGCTGGGCGCAGCTGCGGGCAGGAGCCACCGAAGAGAGACACGGCCAGGACTCCCAGGGAGCTCTGGTTCTCGGTATTGCCGCCACTTACCATCTCGAAGCACTTGCAAAAATCTCATTCCCTAAAGGTAGTGTGGATCCATGAGGAGGCAGATGTTAAGGGAAGGCTCAGGTTCAAAGACATTTCCCCACAGAGACTACTCACAGACCACGGTGCTGTTGATGATGTGGAACTGGTAGCTGTTCAGCAGGGGCTGGCAGCCGATCTGCTTCAGCTTCTCGTAGCAACAGTCATGCGCCAGGCAGCACCTGGGGGACAGACCAGAGAGGGAGAGGGGCTGTACCGTGGCCGGGCCCTGGGGGGTTGGCTGGAGGACCGGGGTGGAAAGGACTCGCCTGCCTCCTCCCCTGGACGAGAAGGCGTGGGAAGTAGGGAGGTAAATGAACGACGATACTAAAAACACTATTAATAACCACTCATATTTGGTGTGCCCTGTCCAGTACCTATGTCACTAGCCTCACAGTAACCCTATGAAGTGAGACCACTGTCCCCATTTCACAGGGGAGAAAATGAGACTCAGATGTGAATTTCCCAAAAATACACAGTGGGAAACTGACAGATTCAGGACTCCATTTTAGGGCTACGTACTCATTCATTCACTGAATGACTTTTTACTGAGCACCTACTACATGCCAAGCACTGTGACAGTCTCTGAGGAGACAGTTGTCAGCAAAAGCACATAGTGCTTCAGATCTTACTCTCCTGGTGCTCAGAGTGACAGGGTGGGGGCAGAGGCAGGAGGGGAGAACATTCGAGGGAAGGAAACAGCTGGGGAATGGCCTCAGCTCATTTCTTAAACCAGCAGGGAAGGGGCAGGGAAGCAGACACCTGGCACTGGACCCTAAGACACAGAAAGAAAAGGCTTTTGGCGGATGCCCTTGGCCAGATGCTTCAGGCCTCCCCCTCCCTGTCCCCGTGTGCAAGCAGGCTCTCTGCCATCTGTCATCTTTGGCTAACAGTGTTACATTTCTCATCTGCCTTTGAACTTGAACAGGGAAGGCGCAGAGTATCAAAGGGCCTTGACGTTAAAACAAGCAAATTCTTGTTCAGATCCTGACTCTGCCACACAGTCGCTGCATGTCTTCGGGCTTTGCCACTTGGGTTTCGTGGGTTCTCCCTGTTGTCGCCTGTACAACAGGGATAGAACACGGCCCCAGCCACTCATTTCGAGGACTGAATTTAATTATGCCCCACATGCAAATCACCAGTTCCTGTGCTCAGCACACGGGGGGCATCTCATCAGTGTCAGGTCCCCTCCAGGGCTCTCGGCCCTTCCAGCTGAAGCATTCCATGTCTCAGGAGCCCGACCCAGAGAAACCAAGCTCCAGAAGCGACACTTCAGGCCCCGTGGTGGGGACATATTTGTCCTGGCGAGGTTTAAAGTGGCAAGGAACATCTTGTTCCTTATTCCTTCCAATGAAGCTCCCACACGCCCCCGTTTCCAGCCTCCCGGGCCCTCCCTCACCAGATCACACCAAGCTCCATTTTTCCAGGAATTCACACTCCCTGACCCCCATCCTTGGAGTGGGCCTGGCAGCCAGACTTGTGCCACGTGACCTCACCCAGATGAGTGACTTTCCCAACTGGGCCACTCAGATCCTCTCTCCTGGGACAGGGAATTAGGCCTGGGAGACAGCGGGTCCTAACAATGCGGGTGCTGAGAGAAGACGACATTTGCCGTGAGAACTGAAAATGTTTCTAGAGCTCTGAGCAGGACCGACGGCATCATTCAAAAGTCCTGGCACCAAATGCAAACGTAAGGAGGTGCAGGGCCCAAGGATCGCTGGTCCCACGCAGCTGCACAGGCTGCAGGTTCGGAGACTCGGCCCTGGTCTTGGGTTCCTCCAGACCCCCCTCCAGCCCCCGTTCAATTTCTGCTCAGGTTCACCTGAATTGGTTTCTGTCACCTGCAATGCGAGAGTTCCGATACATGCCCTCCCTTCAAACACGGGTTTCAATGCAAAGTGCACGATAGGAGGCCTTGGAGCCTGGCGCTCACCTGTCGGTGTCATCCACGGGGGTCCCTTTGCCCCCGAGCCCGCAGTAACAGCCGTATCCGTAATAGGAGAAGAAGGCACTCCGCCCCGTGATGTGCTTGACCATCCTTTGAAACTGCCAGAAGCCGCTGTGCGTGAGGGCTACCACTGCCAACGGGGAAATCAGGGAGGGGACACAGTGCCGTGAGAGCCCTGCTGCTCTGGTGGCCTTCCCTGTCCGGCACGCCCTGCATTCCGGGACTCGGTAGCCCCTGAGCAAGATGCGCCACCAGGCTGGGATCCCCGGCCCCTCTCATGGGGAAGGAGCTCGGATCGGATCGGATCGGATCCACCGCGTCACACAGCTGGTTTCTCGCTAGCCCAGGATGAGAAGCCAGTCTCTGTGAGGTTCAGAACTATACCGTCAACTACAGTCTTCCCCAAAGTAGAAACCCTCCAGCCAGGCAGAAACTCCCTCAGGTCTGCTGTTCAGTGTGAATGGGGTAAGTTCAAAGCCAGAAATGCCAGGCCCCACAGATATCACAGGGCATTAACAGTCTCACAAGAGACACAAAATACTTCAGGGGCAGAAAAGATAACCTTAGTCCATTTTTTAATAGCAAAAACGCATGGATCCAGCAATTTTTACTTCTAAAAAATGCTTACAGGAGTTGGGGGGAGTGTGTGGGTGTGTGTTTGCTGCAGCGCTGTGATATCAAAAAACTGGGAACTACCCCCCTACCCACTGGCGGGGGATTGTAACTAAATGATGTCTTGAAAACACACCACTTTTAATAGCAATAGCCCAAGGCAATGGGATTGAGGAGGTAGGTGGGAAAAAAAGCAGGCAACATTTTTTTGTGTATGTTTATGCTGTCTTGATTTTTTTTACAATGAGTATGTATTACTTGTCCATTAAAATGTGTGTGTGTGTGTCTCTAAAGTCCTAGAGGATGTATACCTAACTTTTTTTAAGATTCTATTTATTTATTTTTAGAAAGGGGGAAGGGAGGGAGAGAGGGAAACATCAACATGTGGTTGCCTCTCACGCGCTCCCTTCTAGGGACCTGGCCTGCAACCCAGGCATGTGCCCTGACTGGGAATCGAACCTGTGACCCTTTGGTTCGCAGACCAGTGTTCAGTCCACTGAGTCACGCCAGCCAGGGCTGGGATGTATACCTAACTCTAATAAATGGTTACACCTGGGTGTGGGAGACGGCTCGGAGTCAGGGAGGACAACAAGGGACTTTGTTTTGTTACTCGATACTCACTTATTTTACTTTTTAATTTCAAGCATATGTTAATCTTGCCATACAAATAAAATAAAAACATGAACTCGAAGAACTAACAACAGAGACAGAAGGCTTGGGGAAATCTTCCCAGGAGCCTTCCCATCACGTACTGTGGTTTCGGATGTCTTGTCACAAAGCGCCCAACAGGGGGCTGAAGCCCGGGGGTGGTCCCTGCTGTGCAAGGGACCCCTAGAGAGAAGGTGGAATCTTCTGGGCGCACCACAGGGCGGGGGACGGCAGAAGTGGCATCCCTGAACATGGGTCCCCCACATTACGACCTTGAAAACTTACATTCCACCACTAAGAGAAAAGGAGAGCCTCATTTTTGACATTTTGACTGAGGGACCCAAAAGTTATTGCTCCACAGCGGAAACACAGAGAAGAATGGACTTAGACAAATCTCCACTCCACTAATCGAAGAGTCGAAGGATTTTCCAACAGAACTAACACTGTTTCCTACTACGTTCTTTTCACTTTGCGGAGGTATGTGATCTGATCGCCCAGTAGCAATGACTTTTGATTGCCCATTATTCCATAAGTCACCATAGGGGTGACTTTCTGATGGAAAAGAATTGTCCCTACATGAGCTGGGTAGGTGTCTAGGGTTGTGTTCTGGAACCCACGTGGCTTGACATCAAGGCAACTAGCATCCAGAGGAGAGACCCCTGAAGGGGCTGCGTGTGATGAAACAGAGTCAAACGCCCTCTTTCTTAGCAAGCGCCTGTGACCTTTGATTCCCCGGAAGTCTTGGGAGGCCCCAGCACTGGGATCAGCCCGTTTCGCAGAAGAGACAGAGCGGGAGGACATGCGTGGGAGCCTGCTCCGCTTCTGATTCCCTTTTGAGTGACACGGGATGTCCCCTCACCCAAAGCCCCCCCAGGAGGGACCACCCCCAGGACGCACACACAGGGGTAGGAGCACAGCACCTTGGAACTCCCGCAGCTGCGCTCTACTCACAGCAGGAGGCGAAGACCGTGAGAATGCAGAGGACCCTCATTCCTGAGAAGCCCAGGGGGTCCGAGGCCCCTAGATCTCAGCTCCCTCTGGTCCCCAGGGGCCGGTCGTTGAACTCCTGTGGGGGGAGGAAAGGACCAAAATGAGGCCCCAGCTGCAGGGCAGACCTTGGAAGGCCCTCAGTGGGGAGCTCAGAGCAAAGAGATCTTTTTCAAACCCGATTATCTCTAAAGATGATACTCTTTCTGGTATTTAGACCTAAATATGAAGATAAGAAAGCTTCAGTTGTTTTAAAAAGTGCAGATAGCTTTTTTCTTTTAATTTCTTTCTTTGGCAACATTATCTCTTCGTCTTGTTTATTTTTTCTTTTGAGGAGTCAGTATTCCTTCTGTTCCCAAGTTCAAGGGCGTATACGAGGTTCACGATGCAAACCCAGGGCAAGAACGTGGAGCCCTGTTGGCACGGTAGCTGCCCTCCACCCCACCCGTGTTTTCCTTCCTTATTCATCAACTTAGCCCTTAGGCTTCCTCTCCTTAAAGTGAGACTAAAAATGCCTATTATTCCTTCCCAACATTTATTAAGAAATGACTAAGTGTCAAGTGCCGTTTTCTTTAAAGGCTTCATGGGTATTACACTATTTAATCCTCAGAAAAATGGGAGAGAGTGTATCATTATTTTAGAGTTGGAGAAACTGAGGCCCCGGGACTTGATGAAGGGTGAGAGCACAGTAGGAGGTGTGGCGCGGCCTCCTATGCCAGCCTGTAGGGTGGCAGCCCCCAAGCTGGCGGGTGTCTGAGAGCTTCCCTCTCAGACCCATCAATTCATCTCAGACGGCGAGGAAACACCCACTGGCCTTCTTCCCCATGGAGAAGACAAGGAGGAAAGAGCTGAACGACCCACGAGTCAAGGCTCACTCCATCGCGTTCATCTCTTCATCCCTGGAGTCTCCGTAGCACAGCGCCCAGGACAAACTGGTGGTAATGGTAAGGGTGGGTAACATTCGCATCACACTTATTCTATACCTCACACAGTTTCTGAGCACTTCACATATACTTACGCATTAAGCGCTCACATCCCCCAGCTAGATCAGTACTAATATTACCCTCATTTTGCAGATAAGGAGACCAGGCATGGAGAGGTGAGCAGTATTAAGTGTTGGGGGAAGGAATGAATGGACGATCGGAGTACAATCATGCTGCAAGTTACAGAAATCAAAACAAAACACAACCTACTGAGGACCAGCACGGGGCTGACTAAGCACAGTCCGTGGATTATCTCCTTGAATCCTCTTGGAATACTCCCAAGGAGGCAGAGACCCTCAGCCCCAGTTTATTGAGGAGGGAATCGACACGGGCAGAAGTCAGGTACTCATCCCTGCAAACTGATAGAGCCAGGACTTAGCCCAAGTGGGTCTCACTCCAAAGGTGGCACCCCGAGCCCCTTAGCAGTTCCCCTGCCTACCTGTGGGTCACTGAGCAAAGAGCTGTCCTTATCCAAAACACAGCAGAGAAAACAGAACCAAACAACCCGGGCATTTAGGCAGATGCCACAACACTCTTATTTTAGACACAGTTCTGGCAACGCATGAGCGTCTTTTTCTCAGACCCAGAAGTTGAACGGGAATAAAGCTCGAATGGCTGCCCTTAGCAGGAAGGCAAAGGAGAGGGAGAAATGATTAAACCAGTAACTGACCAAGCTGTGAACCCGGGGCCATTGAGAGCAGGGCAGATGGCTCTAGCCACCTCAGCAGTGCTGTTCCAATGCACAGTTAGGCACTTCGTGTTGCCAAGAAAAGCTTTCATTTTGCCAGAGACTGCAAAGGTGAAAAGCAAATAAGCTCCTGCCCTCAGCCCAGCCCTGGGGGAGGTCATTTAGACTTGGAGCCAGATACCCTCAGCAGGGGAGTCGGGGAGCGGGGAGGGAAGGTACCAACTGGCAGCTTGCTGGATCTCTCAGTAGAAAAGCCGTGGAGTCAACATTCCCAGCATCATCACCATCAATTTAATTCTCATTTTCCAACCACCTACCATGAAGCAGGCTACTTTGTGTGGGCAAAGTAGGGGGCAGACATGGGTTCATGACCTCCTGAAGCAGGTGTGCAGTATAACATGAAAATATGATAATGAGCATTAACCCTGACTAAGCCCTTACCACATGCTACGCCCCTCACATGCACTCTCTCATTTCACTCTCACAGCAACCCTATTCTTATCATCCCCATTCCACAGATGTGGACACTGAGGTCCAGGGAAGTTACACCAGCTGCCCAAGCTTCTCAGCTAGCAGGCGGCGCAGCCGAGATTCCAACTGACTCCAGAGGCCATGCCTGCAGCACCCGTGGTGGGGCAATAGGTGGACAGGAAACAGACGAAGCGCCTGCAGGGGTACAGGGGGCAGGGGGCGGGGCGTGGCTGTGGGTCCAGGGCAGGCTTTGGAGTCAGCCGGACTGGGGTTTTAAAGGGGCCCTGCCGCCCAGCAGCAGGGGGGCCCCGAGGCTCAGTCGTTTTAGAAAGCCGTCTCGATGGAAGAAGAGGGGGGCTGACCTAGTGAGAGTGCGTGGTGCCTTCCTGGCTGGCATGTTCTACCGGGCCAACGGGGACCAGAAAAAGGATAAGAGGTTTGGAGAGAGAGAAGGTGTTTTGGAAAAGCCTTCGTGAAAAAGGTGACTTTTAAGATGGGCCTTGAAGGATCAGTGAATTTGGGTAAACTCCAAGGAAGGGAGCAGGCTGGGAGAGGAAGGAGCAGAGACCCCAGAAGTGAGAAGTCCGAGGGCCCATCTGGGAAACCAGTTGGCTGGAGCTCAGGAAGAGGCCTGGGGCATAGAGGGGACCGCGGCTGGGAAGGAGGGTCTCCGTGTGAGCAGGCATGACAGGGACCTCTGACCACGCTGCCGAGAACCCACACTGCATGTGTGCGTTATAAGGTTTGTCCTTGGCAGACACCTTTTTTAATTTTTTTTATCCTCACCCAACGACATTTTTTCATTGCTTTTAAAGAAAGAGGAAGGGAGAGAGAGAAAAACACTGACGCAAAAGAGAGGCATCGATGGGCTCCCTCCCGTACTCTCCTGGACTGGGTGGGGATCGATGCGGGATCAAACCTGCAACCTAGGTACGTGCCCTGATGGAGAATCAAACCCTCAACCTTTCATTACGGGACCCAGCTCCAAGTAACTAAGGCACGCTGGCCAGGGCTGCAGACACCTTCTTTAAAGCCAGATGGGAGACAAGGGCAGCAGAGTCAGCCTCTCTCTGAAGAGCAGGTGGGCACAGCAACTGACCAGCCAGCTGCCTTTCCTTCCCCCCAGCCCCCCTCTCCTTTCACACTGTGCATTACACAACACCTGGAGCAAAAGGCACACACTGCGAACCAAATGTTAAAGAGACCCTAGGCACAAGCACCATCCCACAGCCTGCCTGTGCACGCGCACGCACACACGCTCACACACACACAAAGGGGGTGAGAAGCCAATTTGATTTTCCCAAAGATTGCATAACTCTTAGGTGCTATTAAAATAGCTGATGAAGAAACCATTTTCATCTTTTTCCGGTGGGCGTTCAGGGCTGAAGAGCATCGCTTAGATACTCGGACAGAATCATTTACAGGAGATAAGCCACCAGCACAGAGTTGCAAACCCACCAGCTCCCCCAAACCGCCACCTCTGGCACCCTCTCGGGGCCTCAGATACCTCCCTGGGGGTCCGGGTGGGTGCGGGGGTGACCGGAGCGGGAGGCTTTCCCAGCCAGGCCTTCAGCAGCAGCTCCCACAGACGAGGCACTCCTTTACAGATGGGCAGAAACACCACCACTGGAATGACCGCCTCCTTCGCAGACCTCAGCACCCTCTGTGTCGGTGCCAATCACTTCGCACATTATCACATCCGGCCTGTGCCTGCTCTTCCACCCTTGGCTCAGACGGAATCGAAAATAATCTGATCTATAACTCCCTGGGTGTGCAATGTGTCTTCTCAACCGAGTGGGAACGTCCTGAGGAGGGCGGGCATCGTGCTCACATTGTACTCGAGTTGCATGTGTCTCGGGCAGGCAAGACAGCAAATATTTCGCCACAATGCCAAGACATGAGTCCTAATTCTTTCCTCTGGCAATAGGGTTCTTGTGTGCCCAGTAACATTATCTTCTAATATTACGGTCACTAAATTATTGACCTGCGTATTCCCAGAGTCTAGAACAATGCCCGGAAGACAACAGTCCAGTTAGGACCCCTTCTGAAGGCATCTTAATTCCAGCGTGAGCTCTGAAGGGTAAGCGGGCACTAGGAAAAGGACGGGGAGGAGGGGTTGGGGAGGTTAGAGAAGAATGTTCTGGGCAAAAGGGACAGCAGGAGCAAAGGCCTGGGCGACGGGGAGCGTGTGCATACATGTGGCCCCGTGACAGAGAACAGGCTTCCGCGCAGATGTGGAGGAGCCGTCTGACTAGGGCAGAATCAGAGGCCACGTCCCCTGGCGTCAGAACAGGAGGGAGAGGGGAAAGCATAGAGACAGGGGCAGACACGTTTGTGGGTCCTGGTGGCAGAAAGCTGAGAACGGTTCCACGTGATGGCTTCTATTTTCTCTCTGAAGAGAGCAGTTTACCTTCTGAACAGAAGAAGTAAGGGGAGAGGTGGGAGGGAGGCTTGAGAGAGAGAACAAGGTTTGAAACAGCCTCTGGGGAGAAGCGAGACAGAACTCCGCTGGGGAGAGCGGAAGGATTTCCGTGCAGGGTTAAGGGCTCAGCTGAGGTTGGAGACGGCACGTTTCCATCCCCCTCCTGTGGCCGGTCCAGATTTCTCCAGGGCCTGGCTGTCAGTGGCCCCACGGGGGTTTCATCATGTGGGAGGAACACAGAGCAGCAGCCAGGGCGTTCAGCATTCTTGCAAGAAGTGAGGGAGGTGACAGTCCAGGGAAGACCAGGCCGAGAGGCGGGGAGAAAGCAGAGAGGGCGGAGGGGAGTGAAGCCTCCGAGGTGCTGAGAGACGAATGCGGTAGAAGTGACTGGAGTTGCTGCAAGTGCAAGAAGTCCTGGTCTGGAAGGTCCAAGCGGGTGGAAATGTAGTTGAAAACAAGGTCCCGGATGGGATGTGGCCCGGAAGTAGGAGGCAGACGGGGAAATGAGGACAGGTAAGGCAGAAAAGTGGTCCCCAATGTCCTCAAAGCAGCCACTCAGTCTCTAGGGTCACCAGGAATCAGTTAGTCCTCCAGCTTCATCTAGAAACTGGGAACACTGTAAGGGTCAGGGTCACAAAACAAGCTTGGCAGGCAGATGGCTCCTCGCCCCCAGCCCCCCCGTCCCAGGCCAGAGCTCCAGGCTCCCTCCCCAGGAGACAGGAAACCAGAGAGCGAAGCCCAGAAGCCTTGCCAGGATCCGGGTCGCCTACCCCACCTCCACTCGGGTGCCTGGCCCCTGCCCTATCTCAGCCGGGCCAAGCCAGTTCTGGCCAGACCGGAAGCACGTGGCCCCCCCACCGGCGTGGTTGCCCCGGCGACCGGAGCTGTTTACCAGGGGGGACTGAACCCGGTGGCTGCCGCGGATGGAGCGGAGAGGCGAGGTGAGCAAGCCCAGGCCTCTGGCTCCCAGTCTTGCTCTCGCCCCCAAGGCCTGGAAGGGATGGAGAGAGGCCAGACCCGACCCCCCATCCCATCGTCGGGTGGGCCTCCCCACACCTGAATGGGGAGCCCTGGGAGACAGGACAGGGGTCCCGAGAGGGGTGCCTATGCCCCAGTGGCAAAGCCAGCCCTGTCGGCGGAGCTCACTGTGGCCGGAACAGGATGACTCCAGGGCTCTGCAGAAGCCCGGGGGCCTGGGAATCTGTGGGGCCGTGCTTTCCTGGCTGGGCAGTAGAGATGGGACACAGACCCAGAGGGACAAAAGGACATCCCATCAGGAACATGGAGTGACCGGAACCAGATCTGAGCCTCCCCCACACCCGTGCTCCTTCACCCAAGTCAACTAGCACTTTCCAGACTCCCGTTCTTGCCCCTCCCCCACCCCCTCCCGCTACTGCTTGGGCTTCTTCCCTTCTGGAGCTTCCAGTACTTGGAAATAACTGACTATGCCCCTCCACCAATCCCCCTTGGAATCATGCCCACTTCCTTTTCCAAACCTCTGATCACTTGGTGGACTGTGCTCCGATTTTTCCACTCCCCCTTGAACGTAGCGCTCTGCGGAGGTCACTGCATTCTCGTCATTAGTCCTGGTTCAAACCAGGAATGGTCGCGGAGCTTTCTCACCCTCAGGCCCACTACCATCTCCTGTTGGTTCTTCTGAGCATTTTTCATCCCGGAAACTTCACAAGGAGGGGAGGGGAGGGGCAGGGGATCGCATTAACTGATACATATTTTTAAAAGACCAATTCAGATGTGTGCATCCTGGGCACATACCGGCAGATGGTTTGTGGGTGGCTGTATTTGATTGCATGTGCTGTAGGCTTAGATGTGCGTTGCGGATGAAATGGGGTGGTCTGACCCCGTGGTGGGAGGTGGGCCCTAGCAAAGCAGGAATGTGACTTTGGCCTCTCCTATCACATGTTCCTTCTTTCCAGCGGATATGGTGATTAATCTTAAGGAATGAGCACCTGCCCTTTGGCAGCTCCTTGGAAACAGTCCCCCGTGTTTGTTTCCTGACTCCTAGCAGGCCTGTTGGGTGCAGCTTTTCTATTTGAGTAAACTGGCCACTTGCCTATTCAGCCGGGGGCTTAATGGGTGCCTGCACCCAGATCTTGTCAGATGGCTCTGTGGTTGCATCTGCCGGGCGGAGAGGTGGTGAGATGAGCCGAGCTGGGATCGTGTGGCTGCAGAACCCTCTCTGCACTGACTGCGGCGAGGTGGGCAGGGCGCGGGGCGCAAGGTGTGAATATAAAGGCACAAAGTCGGCCTGGGTCCCCAAACACCTGTTGGCCCCACTTCTCCTGTCCCTGTTCTAGGTGCCAGGGAGCGCTGGTGTTCCCGCCGCATAACAGATGGTCCCTGCGCCAGAGGGAGGCAGAGGGTTATGAAAGCAGGTTCGATGGCGCGGTTTTACCTGAAGGAGGTGTGAGTCTCTAAATAACCATGAGTGGGCTTATGAGAATGAGTCATCACCGAGGTTTTTCTCTGAGATAGTTCACAGTCATGTTATCTTATGACCATTGTGTCTTGAATATGACACCCCCTGAACATGGATAATTATACAGTTACCAAAAGGTATAGAGAGAGCGCCTGCACATACTCAAGTTTGACTGTTAAAAATAAGCCAGCAGAGCGCCTGGGAGAACACATGACTTTCCTTCTCGAAGTTGTTAAAGAAGAGGTTTCTAAGTTACCAAACTTACTGACAGTGAAACCTTCCTGACGCATGTGTGGGAGTGAGAAGCCAAGTCTGTGATAACTCTGTGGAAGCTGTGGCAAATTAATAGCCATTCCGCAGGGGAGGGGTGGGCAGAGAGGGGGAGTGGTGTGCTGGGGGGGGGGGGTGCTTATCTTTGGCCGAACAGTTGGACAGCCGTGCCCTCCTTGTGCTGTGCAGACAGAAAGTGCAGAATCGCTTCATTACGCGTGAAAGACTTTAGAACCAAACCGAAAGGGAAAAAAAACCCAACACATTCTTCACAGTTGATCAGAAAATAGACTCAATTAGCGAGGAGATGGGCAGGCTTTGGGGATGCCGAGGAGGAAGCCCCCGGACCCCCAGCCACCAGATCGGGTGTGAGAGATCGGGGAGAAGAGGGAGCTGTGAGCGTGGGAAGGCTCTGTGAGCAGAGAGGAGAAAACACAGAGGCCGCTGGGTTCACAAGGAGAGGGGAGCTCTGTTCAGATTTTGCCCTGAGTGGGACTTCAGGGAGACACAGGAACGTTGTGTTTTGCTAGGTTGTGGTTTGAGTGGAGAGGAAGAGGATACTTCCTGCAACTAGGCAACAGTGGTGACGTGCACAGGATAGCAACGTTTGAGTGCAGAGCTAAGGGTGCTCAGAATCGTGTGCTGAAGGCAGCTTGGAGTCAGTGAATTTGCGGTATTAGATGAAAGTGTGGCTTAGAAGGGATTCCTTAGAAAGCGGGTCTCTCATCTTTCTGAGGCAATGTCCACAGGCCGGAGCTCACTGAAATCCCCCGGCCAGCACTTCCGTGCAGTGGGTGGGGCAGGCGTGAGTCCCACGATGCACCGGGCTGGGTAGCGTTGACTGCACCCCGAGGAAAAGCTCTGAAGTGACAGAGCTTTTGGACAGAGCTTTCGGTAAGGCATTTGGACCTAAAATGATAAAAGCACTAAGCAAACAGGAGACCAAAAACAAAAGCAAAAAAAAAAACCCTTACCATTTAATTGTCTTTACTATGCATTGAGCCCGGTGGTCACGGCCTGAGCTACATTGCTTCAAGTTACTATCCTCATGTGACAAATGAAAAGACTGATGTGCAGAGTTGTGTAAATAATGTCTTCAAGGTCGTAGAGCTAATTCTATAGATGAGGAAAGCGACGGACCAGAAAGACGGAGTGACTGCCCTGCGGTTGCCTAGCCAGCTCCAGACAGCCTGAACTAGAACCCAGGTCTTAGGACTCCAAGGCCTGTGTTCCTTGCACCCCAATACACTGCTTCTTCAGGGGCCACGAGGCACTGGGCGTTACCAGAAGGTGTTTAGAGGGATGGTCAGCCTGTGGATGGAAAGAACAGCAGTCCTGGTGGTGGCTGGCCTTCAGAGGGAGGCAGGAACCCCAAGTCCCTGCCATGTCCTGGGAAGATGTAACTGGGGACTGGGAGGAGGAGGTGGCTGTAGCAGTGTCAGCGAAAGGGCCTGCACGGTGGCCAGAAAAGAGGAAAAGGCCTGCTTTGGCAATGGCAGGCCAGCACAGAGAAATGCGCACGCCTCCCACCCAGCTTGAGGACACTGCCTCCGTGTGATTTCATGAGCGCTCCTGAGCACCCCAGGTGCCAGAGACAAATCTGAAGGCCCTCGCGGTGTTTCCAAGGCAGAAACATAAACAGTGAGACAAAAACATAAACAGTAGGAGACAGGCTGTGGTGCGTGCCAGGGGAGACGCCCAGCCTGGTCCTCAAGAACAGGACTGGTGTCACAGACCTGGGCTCTGTTTCAGGCTCTGCCACTAGCTGGCTGTGTGACTGCAGAGAAGTCACTCTGCCTCTCTGGCTCACATGTCTATAGTATTTGCATGTGCCTCGAGACCCCTTTGTGGTCAGTCTAGGACAGCATTTGTCAGCGATGGCCCACAGGCCAGATCCGGCTTCCCACCAGTTTCTGTGTGGCTCCTGGGCTGAGAGTAGCTTTTATACTTTTAAATGGTTGGAAAGAATCAAAAGAAGAATAATATTCTGTGTCACATGACAACTCAATGAAATTCAAATTTCCGTGTCCATAAACGAAGGTTCATTGGAACACAGCCACACCCGTTCACTTGCATAGTGTCTGTGACGGCCTTCACCCCAAAAGAGCAGAGGTGAGTACTTGCGACAGACCGTATGGCCCGCAAAGCTGAAAATATTTACTCCCTGACCATGTGCAGAAAGGTTTGACAACCCCTGGTCTAGAGCCCGAGGACATCCCCAAAAGTTCTGGCCAATGGGTGGATCAGGAAGGAAACCTACCCCCCCACCCTCCACCCCCGGTGGCAAAGTCAGGGCAGTGGAGGGACAGTGCACTAAGTGATTAGTGCAGAGCCACCTCAGTGACAGCAGGAAGGACAAGGAAGAAAGAGCAAGCTAGGGGTAGATTGGTAAAGAAGAAAAGGGTTTAGGGAGAGAGGGGAAACGGGGTCAGAGAGCCCTTGAATGCAGTGAATACTGGAGCAGAGCTCACCGCCGTCCCCTGGTTCGGACGGACAATCTCTCACCAGGGAGCGAAGAGAAGTCGGTTGGTCTGGCCCTCGGCTCCGGAGTGAAGCTGAGCCTGGCTTTCCTGCTTGGTGACCTAACAGCGCTGCTTCGGCTCTTTGGGGCCAAAGCAGCCCTAGTAACACGGCTTTACGTAACTGTGTGTGGCTGGCCTCGTGCTGCAGTGTCGGGGTCGAGTAGCGGGAACCGAGATCATGTGGCTCCCAAAGCCAAAAACATGGACAGAAAAGGTTAGCCGGACCCTGGTCTAGGTTGTAGTATGTTCCTTCTCATCATTCTAGTCTCAGCTTAAAGCTTCCCCCACCCCAACTAAGAATAAGAGATAGTCCACCCTAGTCACTCTCTAATGCAATATTTTATTTTCCTCATTACAGTTATTACTATTTACGTGGAGTTTTAACACTTGCCTTTCCTTGCTATGATAATTTGAGTTGCAAGGATTTTGGTTCACTGATACATTCCAATACCTGGAATGAATGAATGAATGAATTAATGAATGAATTGCAGCTGGTGCCCCTCTCCGTTGTGGCCCGTTGGCTTATTCCAGGACCTGGCTGAGATCCAGAAGTCCCAGGAAGGTGAATCCATGGCCTCCTTTCTTTTTTCCTGCCTCCTTAGGGGTCTTGAGAAGCAATGGCCACGGAAGCCACCGTGAACGTCGCCCCCACTGAGTGCAACCCCATTGTCAGCACAGCCACCGACGGCTTCGTTTGGCAGCCAAACTCACTGAACATGCATGTCATACGGCCCAAGTCCGCCAAGGGGCGTAGGCGGCCGAGCCTGCACAAGCCCCAGGGCGTAGGGCTGTGCTCGCACGACACGCCAACTTCTCCACCTCCAGCCATTCCCTGCGAGTCGCCAGGCAGCCGGAAACCAGGAGCCTGTGCGCCCAGATCGCCAAATCAGGGAGCTCCCCACGAGGTCCCCGAGCTGCTGCAGCAGGTACCCGTAGGGGCTTCCTCATCCCTCAATAAGTACCCGGTCCTTCCTTCCATCAATAGGAAGAGCCCAGAGGAAAGGGCCTCGGAAACGGTCGCTAAAAAGGCTGGCTCCCTGCAGCTGAGCAACATCCAGGCTTTGCACCAAGAGGAGGCCTGCTCCATGAAGACACGCCAAGAAGGGTCCAGAGCTCCCGTGCGTTCCCCAGAGAAGAAACGCTTCGCCCAAACCAGGAGGCAGAGCCCTTCCGGGGCTGGCGTCCTGGAGGAGCCATCAGATCAAGAGCCAAGGCTGCTGCTTGCCGTGAGGTCACCGTCGGGCCGGAGGTTCGTTCGCCACTTCCGGCCAACCGACAACTTGCAGACCCTCGTGGCCGTGGCTGAGCACAAGAACAAGGCCACCTACCACCACTGCTGCATCGAAACGATGGAGGTGCCCAGGAGACGCTTCTCTGACCTCACCAAGTCTCTGCAAGAGTGCAGGATCCCCCACAAGTCGGTGCTGGGCATCTCCCGGGAAGACAGGGAAGAGCGGATCTGAGTCCACAGCCTCCCCGGCTGGGGTCCTGGGCCTCCGAGCAGGAAGCGCACTCGGGTGCCATGGCCTCCGGGGCAGAGGGTTCCGAGTGCCCTGGGAGCCCGGTACAGCTCTGATTCTTGGGATTCTGGTCTTCACAGTGTCTCCTTTGAAGCAGTGAAATGTGCACCTGCACCAAGTGCACTAAGAAGATTCTCTTCCGGTTATTAAATTCTCTCCACCCCTAGAGTGAACTGGTCGGTTACCAGGGTTGCTCCCTGAACAGCTGTGGGCATACCTCCTTCTTCCTAGAGTTTGGGACCTTCATGGAGAGCCTGCTCGCCTTTACAATGATATCCATCCATCTATCTATCTATCTATCTGTCTATCTAATCTATCTCCTTCTCTCTCTCCCCCTCTCTCTCTCTCAGCCAATGGTTTGCCTTTCTGTATTTGACACAGGATTAAACACTCCCCAGAGAGGATTCTAGTCTGGTAAATAACCAGGGTTCAAAAAATGTCAAGCTGGCATTTGTATTTCTTGCAAGCATCTTTAAGAAACAGGTGGTGACCCTGTTTTGGAAGCAGCCCCCATGCTGGGCTCATGTGGCTAGAGTTTCCTGCGGGTTTTCTGTTTAGGCCAATGGCCGCAGAGGAAAGAGCAGGTCTTTTGCTCATACAAATCTCCCACTACATCAGCATGTCGAAAACAGCCCGAAGGCTGGGAAGCACATCGCTTCCACAGCCATAGCTACGTTGAAGTAGAGCCTGACCAGGTTTGCAACTTTTGGTAGCCAATCTCTGAGTGTAAAAATCTTCCAAAAATTCAGAAAAGCCGGTATAATGTGATTTCCTTCGCTTGGGTTAGCAGTGGAATCTTTTGTTTTGGAATCGCGTAAAACCTACAGGTCTGTACAGGTTTATGCTACAGGCCCTGCGGGCTTATCTGGGCGTGGAGACATTGTTTCATCCCCCAGTTTCAGTGCGTCCTCAGCTTTAAACACTGAGGCTCCAGGGGCACCCCTTTTTTCTGATTTAGAAATCCCCGCTGGGGGAGGGCACCGGGGTGTGGTGTCACATGCTGTGCCTGTGCTGAGAGAGCATGTGACCATGCGTCTGGCTGACTGGCACGAAGCCCTTCTGACCGCCTTAGCCTGTAGCTATATGGGAGGCCACAGTCTTGTTTCTCCGACTCTGGTGACATGAACAGTTTGCCAAAGTTCTCTTGTATCGCTAGCTTAGCAAGACTCCCACGTCTCATCTGGATCCCCTTTCCGGCCAAATCGCTACTCGGAGCAGGGAAACTTGGCCCCCTGCCCCCCGCTCAGCCGTGGCGAAGCCCTGAGAACAGATGTGCACTCAGAGAAGGCAGGAGCTCTAGAAGCCTCTCATTGCTGCTGCCTCCACCGCAAGTGCATCCTGGCCACAGAGAAGGGATGTGTTTGGGAACGTGACTTCCAGAAAATCGAAACTTAGCCGCGGAGATTAGTGCCACCATCGTTTCTGCTGACGGAGGCTTGCCCCGTCCGGTCGGCTTCCCACACCACCCAGCTCAACCTAGAACAGGTGGCGACACTTCTGAAGACCGGCAGGGTTTGGTCAGCAGCTCCTGTGACTGCGAAGGTCGGCCCAGGCAGCGCGTGCAACTGGCCCGGTCTCTCGATGACGGACCACGAAGGAAGGGACGGCGTCTCGAGACTGGTACTCACAGTACAGAGCTGCACCTCCCACCCAGGACTCGAGTACCTAATTCTGCCTTTGATCTGGGGGGGGGGCGGGGAGAGCCTCCCACGAAATCACACCTACACAGCGGTAAGAATAAAATGCCACCCACCTGGGGCTCGTTAACTTCTCCAGGCAGGAAATCTTCCGAAGGCTTCAGTGGAGTGGGGCGTGCTCACACGGGTTAGAGCCGCTGCCGTGCAGCTTCGACTGGGGGGGGGGGGGCGATGAAAACGAGGGAAGGCAGGAAGCCTAGAAATGTCTTAGGCTCTGAGAACAAAACTAGACTTGAACCAGCTTAACACATTTTTTTTTGTATTTTGGACAAGAGATGATGATTCTAGCCGTAAAACAGATCTGCGGGAAACTGAGTCGATGGAGAAGCGCATCTTCTATCTGAGCCCGAGACTTGGGCTGCCACACTAGCGGACGGAGAGGTTTGGTAACCTGAGCTTCGGTTTTCTCCTCGGCCAGCACCCGGCTCCGCTGTCCGCTCCACGGCCTCTTCCCCTGGTGCTCCAGATGCCCGCCCCTCCAGTAGCTCTCCTTGTCAGCTTCTGTCAGAGCATGAGGCTTGTCTCTGTGGAAAGAGGCTCCTGAATTGCTCCTAAAAATCATTCCCCGGACTCTCCCCTTGAGGTTGGCAAGGGGAGGCTACATCGGAATTTGCAGAGTTCCCCATGGCTCTGCGCTCGGGCCTCCTGGGCGAAGCTGGGCCCAGCGCACTCCTCTTGGTGGCCCCAGGTGGGTCCGCTTTACCCACTGTGTGATCACAGACCTCAGTCATTCATTTACCCGGCAGTCACGGAGGGCCCGCCCTGCGCCACGTTTGGGGATGGGCGCTGTCACCCTAGCAAGACAGCATCGGCGAGAAAACATGAAACCACCTCCTCTGGACTCTCGCCTCCAACCCAGCTGAGGCTGGGGCTGCAGCTTCATCCGTGAAGGGCGGTGCAGTGAGGATCAGGCTCGACCTCCGCTGTGTCGTCTTCCTACCTCATGGAAATGGCAACCCTGCCACCGACTCTGCTGATGGCACTGGGGAGGCGCTCACTAGGGGTGCGGTAGGGTCTCCCAGTGTGCCCCCCATTAGAGTCCAGCAGGGAAGTCGGCTCTGGCAGCAGAAGGAACAGCAGGGGAAACCAGTGACTCATCACTTAGAATCCAAAACATTGTCACCAACAGATGGCAGGTGGTTTTAACGCAACAGTCCTTGCCCTGAAAGGACCGGGGGATGCAGCCAACAGCCATCAAGCCGAGAGAGCCCTGCTGAAGGGATGGCCTGTGAACATGACCATGGGCCAGCAGTCGCCCCCGTCAGATTGCCCAGCAGTCACCGTGGGCGGTCCTGCACAAATGGAAAGTAGTCGAAGCGGCCCGGTGACAGAGCACGGTCATGCGTGACAAAAGCAGGCAATCCCCACGCTGAGCTCTGCTCTCTTCTGCCCTTTTAAATGGGTTTCAATGTCAAAGCCCTGTCCAGGAGGCAAAAAAGTTCCTCTTTCCAGCCTGTTGTGTTAAGATCTTCGTAGTAAGTTGGGATAAGTGGGTGCACAGTTTCCTGCGGCCTGGGTTATGTTTTAGATGGTCCTTTTCTATGATAAGAGGATGTACTGTGCTACCTTTGGACAGAATTGCAGAGAACGCTAGACTGTTTTACGCCAGCATTAGTTTGGACATCGCTCCGAGAGGTACGCAGGATCATCGGTTTTCTTCGTCTGCTAAGGCGACACCCCGCACCACAATGGAAAGTTTGCCAACTCTTTCCCCTTGCCCCCAAACCAGAACCAGCCCAATGCCGCCCTGGGAGCAGAGGAGATCAGAGGCCACCGCGGAGGAGTCAGCCATCCAAGTGCAGCAGGCCTCTGGTGACTCACAGCGTACAAGACAGCCGCTCACATTACAAAAATAAAACGGGGTGTTTTATTTTGTCTCCACCGGTGATGTGACATTTTCCTTTCCTGACTAGGGCAGTCTCTACCAGCCCTCGCTGGCGTCCCTCTGTGCTCCTCCACCTTCCAGCAGCCGAGGAAGCAGCGGCGCCTCACAACAGCCGATGTGCGGGAACAGACCTCTGCAGGTATTTTTGGATCCACTTAACTCCCATCCAAAGAGGCTGAACCACCGATGTGACAACTGGCAACGGGTTCAACTAAGCAAGCCTCGCTCTGACGGTCCTGCCGCTGTGCTGAGAGTGGACTGTGGGGGTCACCGTGGGAGATGGGAGGCCAACTCCTGCATGTGGCCAGTAACCAGGGGAGGGGACAGTGGTGTGGGCCAGGCTGGTAGCCACAGGTGTCAGGAGAGGTGGTCAGCTTCTGAACATACGATCTATTTTTTTACGGGGAAAAAGAACAAGAGAGTTGGGCCAGGTGGGGTTTACTCCAGTGGACGTAGCTGACCAGGTCACCAGTGGGGACTGTCTCTGCAGAAACAAACAAACAAACGAACAAACATGGCAATAGCGAGACACACACGTGGTGATGGGAGAGACACTTCCCAGCAGTTTCCCTTCACAGAAAGGAGATGTGTGAGTGAGCTTGGACGAGGGGTACAAAGAATCCCAAAGCCTTCATTGCTTTATTAAGAAGAGATGCAGCTACAAAGGTGCCTATTTCACTTAATGTGCACGTTAAACAAAATCAATGATCAGGCAGCTCTGGGGGTATGATCCTTGACCAAGGTCGCTTAGAAAGAAATCCTTGTTCCAGTGAAATAACACATTGTTTCTCGCTCCCCTTCTCCCCTGCCTCCCCCGCTGCCCTTCTTTCCAGCCGTTCAAACCCGGCAGCTGATTCCGGACGGTTTTTTTGTGGGAGGACAAACAAAACCACTGTCCTTTGGCCTCGTTAACAAAGCTCCTTGTTTTGTGTTTTTGATGCCCAACTATTCTGTACAGTCAGGACATCTGGGCAGTTGGTCCTTTTTGTCACCAGCGGAGAACCACCTCTGACGTCCATCCTCTGATAGAGAGGTAGGGACCAGGGGTCCACTTTTGTTGGAGCACCACCGACAGGCAGCCCGGGTCTGCTCTGGCCCTGGCCCAGTCGACAAGAGCGGCCAGCCACCTGTGGACAAACCGTGGGGATGTGGCGGCACCTCTCACCCTCCCAACTGGGAAACACAGTCTAGAAATGGCCTGCTGTCCCCACGCCAGCCCTGCGTTCAGCCCTGGGATACTGCAGTGTCAACGCAGACCAGACTTAAATAGCTCCAGACTCTGTAGGGGGGTTGCGAGTTTCCCAAACCCAGGCCTGGGCCTCAGCTCACTCTTGTCCTTCTTTGTGGAGTTCCCAGCAGCCCTCATCTTCTCCAAAACATCTGTAACAAATGCACTCGACACATACCTATTAAGCACCTGTATTTTAGGTACATGTGAGGTCTGTCAGTGAACAGCGCTGGCCCCAAGTCCCTGCCTTTTGGAGGTTACCTTCTGATGCTGGGAAACAGAAAGGAAACAATACAGGTAACAAATGATCATAGTGTGATAGAGAAGGTTACATGAAATGGAAAACAAAGGCAGAGCAGGGTCAGGGGATCCGGCGAGTCTGGGGCAGGTGGTGGTAGAGGGTGAGCTCTCTTTTTTGCCGATTTTAGATTTTTTTTTAAATCCTCACTCACTGGGCATCGAACCTGTAACTCTTCGGTGTATGGGATGCTGCTCCACCCAACTGAGCCACCCCAGCCAGGACGAGGCTGAGATCTAACATGGGTGGTCAGAGCAGACCTCATTGACAAAGTGACATCTGAGTAGAGAACTCGAAGCAGGTGAGAGGCAGCTGTGTGGTTAAGGGCGAGGGGACAGGTTTCTGGCAGAGGGGACACAAAGGTCCTAAGGAGGGAGCACATCTGGCCTGTCAGAGAGAAGGTGGGTGACCAGAGTGTCTGGAGCCAGGGAGGGGTGGAGGTGAGGAGTGGGGGTGGGGAGACGGGTTACGTGGGCCTTTCAGCACCAATGGGGAGCCACTGCACGGCGCGGAGCAGCGGAGTCTTATCCGACGGTTGCCTTAGAAGCAGCACGCTGGCTGCTGTGCTGAGAATGGGCAAGGGTATGGGATGGAAGACCAGGTAGAAGCTGTGACTTCCAGAATCCAAGAAAGATATGAAGAAGACCAGAGTGGCAGCCACAGGTGTCACGAGAAGCGGTCAGCTTCTGGGTGTATAATTCATATAAAAGTAATACCTAATTTTATACTAGAAGAGTATCAAAGTGAAGTCTAGTTTATAATATGCACCATCATCATGGATTATTTCTCCAGGCAGAGGAGGCTCGTTCTCACAGAATCCATTTCACTCTGTCCTGTAAACAAAACACAATCTCTTTGTTTGTTCCTGGGAAACTTGGAAAATGGAGAGAAGATTGAAGAGGAAAATGAAAATCGCCCATATTCCTCTCAGTCAGAGATAACCGTTGTTCATATTCTGGCATTCGTTATTTCATTCTTAAAGATTGAGTTTATTTAGCACATTCTTCTTTTATTAAAGATTTTATTTATTCTTAGCGAGAGGGGGAGGGAGGAAGAAAGAGAAGGAGAGGAACATGGACGTGCAAGAGAAACATCGATGGGTTGCCCCGGCAGAAGGCCCAACCAAGGACTTGGCCCGCACCCCAAGCACGTGCCCTCACGGGGAATTGAACCCAGGACCTTTCCCTTTACAGGACGACGCCCAACCCAATGAGCCACACCAGTCAGGGCTGCACACCGCTTGCCCGCCAGGAGGCACACACACGTATATTTAACATTTGTAATCCCAGTGAGCACAGCAATTTTGTATTCTTTCAAATACCTACAGTCTTCGTAATTAAGACTGAGTAATATTTCAACGTGTTGTACTGTAATTTATTAAACTATTTCCTTTTCCAGGGCACATTTACACATTTCTGGGTTTTTGCTAGAGAAGTCGATGCCAAATCTTCATTTATATAACTTTTTTGCATCTTCTGAATTATTTCTTTTGGACAGATTTGTAAGGGTGGGATAGGTAGGTCAAATCATATAAAAGACGTTATGAATTTTGCTTCGCTATTCGAAGGATTGTGTCACAAGCCCCTAAGTTTTATTGCTGCATCTTCAGTTTTGCGGTTACTGCTATTTATAATTTTCCTTACTTCTGTTGGTGAAAAATAGAAACCAAAAGGTTTTTTTTTTACATGTCTTTCATTGCTATTAAATATCAACATTTTACATGTCTCCGAATATATTTTAAATATTAAAATTAAAAACTCAAGGTGCATTTCATTTGTTGTCATAATCTGGGACACTATTCCAATTAAAGCCAAGGAAAGTGGGGACGGAGGGGGTTGCTGAGAGATTAATTGCTTTGTCTTGGGATTCATAGTTGTTGATACATGCGTCGTACTTGATATAGACATTACATTTCTCAAAACACATATATTCAAGAACTGAACTGGATGCATGTTGGATTTTTATGAATCAAGTCTCATTTAAACATCTATCACTTTATACTTTATTGAGCCAACAAACTGAACAAGTACATGCACCAGAAATGGGACAGAAAGATGAATCAGGCAGGCCTTTGCTTGCAAGGACTTTCCAATCCAGAGGGAAGAGGCATGTAAATAAAAACACCATATGCGGTAAGTAGTATGCTTGTCTTCCGTCTTATGTGATAAAAGTCTGAAACCAGCTAAGCACAGTAGTAGCTGAAAATCTCTCTATTGATCTGCAACAAATAGTTTTGGAAGGGTGTCTGAATGCTCAGCTTCGCAAGAGCTCTGTCAAAGCCATGGGCATTCGGTCTGAACACATGGGCGACCTAGTGCCTTTTCCTTGGGGTTTAAAAAGAGGGCGGAGGAGGTACGGGAGTCAGACTGAGGCAAAGGCCAGCCTGAGAGCCCAGAAAATTAGGCCACTCTACAGAGAGCATTTGCCACCAGTGCCACTCATACCAGAAAGGGGCCATTGAGGAGACACCCCTAGGGCTCACTGAAATGCTCTTGGACTTGGTCCTGGCTCTCCAGCTGTGCCACACGGCTCAGACCATTCCCCACGAGGCTGGGCCAGACAAGGCACCTGGTGCCAACCAATCTAGGTTCCCCAGTCCAGTCCTCCAGGAAGTCCGCGGTGTGAGCCATCTGTCCAAAAGGGGACAAGTCAACATACATGGGCAGTCAGCCCCAGAGGCCGTCTCTTGGTCATCGGGCAGAGGACAGGAAGACCAGAGTGCAAAAACACAGGCCTTCCTTTCCTCCTCTTTGTCCACCAGGCAGTGGGGGTTCAGAAAGGAAGAGTGACTTTGCCCAGCAGACCAGTGTCCCCAGAGTCTGTGATGCTGACACCCTGCTCAGCACCTGGGGGTGGAACCAGCGGCGACCGGATAACAAAGGGGTCCACAGACTCTGGGGGAGGGGCATCAGCACCCACTCTGTGCAGGGAAGCCCTGTGAGCCTGCAGTACCTCCCCTTGTACCCCCTGTGGAGACCCCACTGGAGTTCAGAGAGTGTTTTAAGGTTTCTCTGTTTTGTTACCACCTAATGATGAGACAAGTAAACAAGTTCATTGTTTCCTAATCATTGATTACACAGTTCTCATTTTGTGCACAGTTTCTGGTATAAATGTTTACGCCATGAGGAGAGTGAAATGGAAGTGTGGGGCAAGTCCAGGGGAGGGTTTGCCAAGACCTGGCTGGCCCAGGCACGGAGCCGGTGGCCACGGGGCAGGGCCAGCTCTTGAACAGCAGGCACTGCATTGCCCTTCAGGCAGGAGGGTCCTGCTCTGAAAGTCAGGAAAGGCCACACACACATCATTCCCGCTAAGCCTGGAATGGTGCAGAGGGAGTTTGCGGGCAGAGGGCGGGCGGGGAGCAGCCCTCCAGGCCACGAGAGGGGCATGCGCTTTCCCCAGCACTGGGGAAAGTCCTGCCCTGCCTCAAATGAGAGCGCACTGACCCGAGTGAGCAAGCCCTCCTGGAGGAGTGTCAGGTGGGTGATTGTGAAGGGCCCTGCAGCCCCACAGAGGATGGTGGACTTGACCCCGCAGGCTAAGGGGAGCCAGTAGACCTTTTAAAGCGGGAGTGTGTCCTGACCCAAATCAGAAGCTGGTTCCGGGGAAGACCTCTTGGTAGCTGAACAAAGAGGCAAGGAGGATGGCAAGGCGGCCTGGAAGCAGGGAGATCAGTTTGCAGGGCCTAAGCTAAGCTGGTGGCAGCAGAAAGTATGGCCACACACCAAGCCATCAGGCAATGGATAAGGTTCTTTATAAGGGACAGTGTGTAGATTTTGTATTTATAACCGTGCTGGTGGGTCAGCGTTGCTATCTCAGCACCATGCAGATCACCAATGTGCCTGGGAAGAGGGCTGGGGCCGCAGCAGAACACGACCCTGACCCTGACCAGCAGCCCACTGACCTGCAGGCTGGGCTTACCCCAGCACTGTCACTCTGGCCAGGCTGGCCTGCGCAGGTCGCCCTGGCAGCAGCCGAGACCCTCTACAGGAGCCGTGGGCAGCAACCCTCCCTGACCTCTGCCTCTGGTTCCCCAGTCACGAGAAGGGCCACGTCCTCGCCCTAATGATGACGATGTGAATAATGCAGGCAACAGACACCCCAACCACTTGCTGTGTGCCAGGCACCAAAGCACAAGCTTTCTGGGGAAAACCTCATAGACTGTAACCTCTTCAACCGCATAGCAACCCTGGGGCGGCCTCCGGAAAGTCATCGAAAGCCAGAAAAGCAGAAGCGTCCTTGGAGAGACGGGAGAAACAGTACAGAATCCTCTGAACCCCCAAATCCCAAACGAGCCGCTCTTCAACGATGGAGACTGCATCCTGGAGAGAAGTGACTTTCTCTCCACCTTCTCATCCTTTCTCACCCCCACCAACGTATCGTCGGAAATCAGGGGCTTGTTTTTGGAGGTGTGTGGTAAATGCTCTTTGTCTATCAAATGTCTCCTGAATATTTATCACACCTTTTTCTGTTTTTGTTTTTTATTATTTTATTTTATTTATTTTTAATATATTTTACCAATGATGCCATTACAGTTGTCCCATTCCTCCCCTTCATTCCCCTCCACCCTGTACACCCCTTCCCCCACCATTCCCCCCCTTTAGTTCATGTCCGTGTGTCATAAATTCTGGAGTCTCACCTGCTTCTACATTTCCCATACTATTTTTGCCCTCCCCTTGTCTATTTTCTACCTACCGTCTATGCTACTTATTCTCTGTACCTTCTCCCCACTTTCCCCCTCCCACTCCCCTGTTGCTAACCCTCCATGTGATCTCCATTTCTGTGGCTCCGCTCCTGTTTAAGGAGTTCGCTTAGTTTGCTTTTGTTTTAGGTGTGGTTGTTAATAACTATGAGTTTGCCATCCATTCACTGTTCATATTTTTTATCTTCTTTTCCTTAGATAAGGGTCTTTAACATTTCATATCATAAGGGCTTGGTGATGATGAACTCCTTGAACTTGACCTTATCTGAGAAGCGCTTTGTCTGCCCTTCCATTCTAAATGAAAGCTTTGCTGCATAGAGCAATCTTGGCTGTAGGTCTTTGGATTTCATGACTTGGAATACTTCTTTCCAGCCCCTTCTTGCCTGGAAGGTCTCTTTGGAGAAATCAGCTGACAGTCTGATGGGCACTCCTTTGTAGGTGACTGTCCCCTTATCTCTTGCTGCTTCTAGGATTCTCTCCTTCATTTTAGTCTTGGCTAATGTAATTATGATGTGCCTTGGTGTGTTCCTCTTTGGGTCCACCTTCTCTGGGACCCTCTGAGGTTCCTGGACTTCCTGAAAGTCTATTTCCTTTGCCAGATTGGGGAAGTTCTCCTTTATTATTTGTTCAAATAAGTTTTCAACTTGTTTGTCTTCCTCTTCCCCTTCTGGTACCCCTATAATTCGGATGTTGGAATATTTAAAGATGTCCTGGAGGTTCCTAAGCCTCTCCTCATTTTTTTTGAATTCTTATTTCTTCATTCTTTTCTGTTTGTTTGTTTCTTTCTTCCTTCTGGTCCCCTCCATTGATTTGAGTCCCAGTTTTCTTTCCATCACTATTGGTTTCCTGTGCATTTTCCTTCGTTTCACTTAGTATAGCCTTCACTTGTTCATCTAATTTGCAACTAAAATCAACCAGTTCTGTGAGCATCCTGATCACCAGTGCTTTGAACTGTGCATCTGATAGGTTGGCTATCTCTTGGTTGCTTAAAAGTATTGGCTCTGGGGCTTTGAGCTGTTGTTCTTCTTGAGCCATAATGTTTTGATCTGTTTGCACCTGTTACATATGAGGGGCAGAGCCTTAGGTGTTCACCAGAGCAGGGCAACCTAGTCACTGGGTTGTGACGCTGTATGTGGGGGCGGAGTCAGAGAGAGAGCAATGGTGTATGTTCCACCCTCTCTTGAATTTTGGTCCCCTCTGCCGCTTCCCACAAGCAAATTGGGCCCTTCTGGTGCTGATTCCCAGGTGTGTGGGCTTGTGTATGTTCTAGGACCCTGTGGCTCTCCCCAACGAACTCTCCTGTGAGGCTGGGAGTCTCTCCTGGCACCTCAACCCCCACAAGTTTTTTTAATCAGTGCTTTTAGGCTTTATTTCTAGTCTCTGGGGTCCTAGGTTGTGCGATTTGTCTCACTGCCCATTTTTTGCCTGGTTTATCTGTGTGCAAATGTGTGCCTGCAGTCAGCCAAACACCTTGCGCGTCTCACTGGGTTTGCTGGTTTCATCCCCGCGCCCAGGTCGCCAGCCACCACCTCTTCCTGCTGGGGACCCCTCTCCACTGGCCGCTGACTCCTCCCTCTTACTGGTCTGGATGAATGGTTCGTTGTTGTTGGACTTCAGTACAGTTCAATTTTCTGTCGGTTCTGGTTATGTTTTTGTTTCTAAATCTTTGTTGTCCTTAAATTTGGTTCTGTGAGGAGGTACAGTATTTCCACCTACGCCTCCATCTTGGCCGGCCTTTTTGTTTGTTTGTTTTTTAAGTGCCTCATTAACTGATGGCGTAGCCTTTCTTTGGGGATTTTCATTTCCGGCCAACCTGGGAAACAGCTCCAACATTTAATGAAGTGGTCGGTGGCTTAGGCAGTGTGCTCATTAGTTACACTTCTCAGTTCCTGGTTCACAAAAGACATTAAACTCCTACAGGTGCATGATGAATTCCTTCATTCCTAACATTGACCCCCTCGCCCCCGCCACCCCTGGAGAACAAGGCCCTGGAGAGCGCCTTGGAAGTGAACAGTTTCACGCCCAGCATTACCCTGTGTGGGGCTATGTCTGGGGCCAGCGTGAGCCACAGGAAGTCCAGGCAGGACATTCTGGCTGGAGAAGAGTGTAAGCGGAATTCAACTGGCATTGGTTTAGGGAGACACCTCGGCTGGCAACAGTGATGAAGACAGCGATTCTGGACAACTGCCTTTGCACACTTTCTCATGGGCCATTTTAGGAAATGCAACACAAGTAGCTGTTAGCAGGCGTTTTTCATGCAAGGAGGCTGATGTTGCTAAGTCAAGGATGACAGTTCTTTGTTCTTCCAAGGAAAGACCAGCAGAAAGTCCAGTCATCGCTAGGACCCAAGGCCGGACGCTCTGCACGAAAGCTCCCCACTCAGTGCCGAAAAGGAGGGGACCTCGGGGCAGGGTCCACGCTTCCACATAATTCAGAGGCCACCGTGTGTCACGGAGGAAAAGAGCCTCAGGGCAAGCCCGCGCCAGAGTGGGGACCAGAGAGCAGAGCCCCTGGGAGCCCTGATATCAAAGAGAGGTGGTTTCCTCCCTGGTCTTGTTTTAGCAGAGTCAGGAACTACCTAGAGAAAAATGCCTGTCAGGGTCCTGGGGCCCTGGCCTCTGCGGGAATGTGGTACCCAGTGGGCTAAGCCACCGTATCAAGCCAGATGTCAGGACCAGCCTCCATGAGTTACTAGCAAACCCAGAAGGAGGTTGGCAAGAGATACCGGAAACGTGCTTTCATGAGTACCACCGCCCTGTCTGAGCCAGGACCTCAGAAGATATCCCCTGGCCCCCCACCCCCCACTCCAGCACATCACAGTCAGGGGGTGGGGGACAGGCTCCTGGCCTCAGTGCTGGGACACAGCCCTCCAGCCTGGACTGATAAACACGCACCCAGAGCCTTTTGGGCCCCAGTCTCCTTCTCTACAGAGCAGAGATGTTAGCACGGGGCCCAATTACTTTGCAAGCCTGTACTAGGAACCAAAGAGAACAACTGCAGACATGCATGTACTCTGCAAATGCCCATGACTGTGACGGGTTGCTAGGAGGCTTAATGTCTCCATGGCTCTGACACACCTGTGCCTCTGGATCTGAGCACTGAAGGGCCGGTGGGACTGTTTCACCCCCTGCCAGATCCGAACCCCAGACTCTTCTGTTTCCACCTGACCACGTTCCTGCCAGAAGAGCGCTTAAAGCTTGGACAACCATCATAATTCAGGGGGCCCAGAGACTCCTCCAAAACTGGTAAATCTTTACAAGCACCACGGAGTACGCTCTCAGCAAAGAACAGAGAGTCTACCATACCTGTGCCAGAGAACACCCAGTGTCCTCCAAATGTGGGAGCACAGTACCAGCACTCTGTCTGGGCCCGGTTCATAAAGCAGAACCTAGCCCGTTCTCTCACACACATCACCCACAAGGTCAAGGTTAGAAGGCCCCTGAGCTGCTTTCTTTGGGAGGGGAGGTGGATGCCAAGACCAGCTGTCTCAGAAACCGAGGGGAGGTACAGGGCACCAGGTGGTCATCTACCCAAATATAGAAAGAAAACCTTGCCTAGATTCAGCTTCCAGAAAGGAGTCGCAATTTTGCACTTGTGAAACTATTTCCTGGCTGAGAGCTGCCCTACATTGCCGTCCCTGCCCACACTGGTAATTGTTTACCACGGGGTGCCTGTTCTCTGGCCACCGTCCTGTCTCTGGTGTTCAGCCTGTTAATTGGTTTCCAGTGGTTCAGCTGCACCAACTGTACTGAATTCCTCCCTGTGATCTGTCTGCTGGCTTTCTTGAGCATGTCCAGGGCACAGGTGCCCTCAAAGACATCGCAGGGTCCCCGAAGAGTCTGCCACTCATGACAGCCATCTTTGAGGAAGGGGTTACTTGGAAAACGTTTGTGACCACGTGGAAACGAGGAGGGGAGGAGACAGGGAACAAGAGGGGAAGGCAGGCAGGTTAGCCCGATGGAGAGGTGTTCTCGCTGCTTCGTGAAGACCAAAGGATATCAAAGCAGAAAAGAGTTGTGAGGGCCAAGAGGGGATCTGGCCTGAATGCCCCACTTAAGGAGAGGCAGGGGAGCGCTCCTCGCTTGGCTGGGAAGCCGAAGGCTCTGTAGCATAAGGAGAGTAACCAGTCAAAGCACCTTCAGATGGTGACAAGTGGGGGGCAAGGGAGAGACCGGATGTGAGAGGGAGAAGTGACTTAGCTGGTTAGTGGGAGCTTCTCCACCAGCTCCCCAGGCTTCCTGCCTCCCGAGCCCATGGGCTCTCTACTCGGGAGACAAATGCCGCTGTGTCCTCCCCGCCACGTGGGTTTTTATCTGTTGGAATCACAGCGATGTACCGAGGGCCTGGGAAAGCGTCTAGCCCGTAGAAGGAAATCAACCAATGTATTTGGTATAAATGAACGCCCTGTGTAGTGACCTGTTCTCCCTGAGCCAGAGTGGATTGGAGATCTTTACAGGCTGTTTCGGGGCTTGGACGTGTAAGTACATTATATACGGGTTTCCTTTACTTGCTAATAACAGGTCTGGGTCAATAATGGGGGAGGGATGCTGTTAGGACGACCTGGGGAGCTGCTCGTCACACCAGGGATGATGTCCATGTGGAGACTGGAGGGAGGGGGACATCTGAAAATGTGCGAAGGTCGTTTAGTTAAAGGAATTCAGTGGGAAAAGGAGAAGAGCCAGCTAGAACGGAGCTACTAGGACAGGGCTCACAGCCCCAAGGTCAAGGTGAGGAGAGGACACCCAGGGGCTCCAGTGTGTGTGTCTGGGGCAGGACAGCCCGGTCCAGGGACACTGAGGGGTGAGCAGAGGGCCCTGCCAGGATCAAGAGAAAAAGGCTTGTTAGAGATGCTCCTCGGGTAGATGGTTACAGAGGTCTGGGGACCTGTGGGCTCTGCTGAAGAGTCACTGGATGTCACTGGGAGTCATTTGGTGCCAGGCCGCCGGTGAGAAATGCAACCCAGTTATAACAGTGCTCTGGGGGAAAATGTGGCCTATGTCATGAAGATACTCTTTCTAGCCCTTTTTCTGAGGACAGGCCGTGCCGAAAGGCAGGACCATCTATGCCGCTCCATCTCAACAGCCTCCCGACGCAGTGACAAAGCCCAGTTTTCACCCAGCATTTGGAAGGAGAAACAATTTTGGAGAGCAAGCCAGTGATGATGGAGAGGCCCCAGGAGCAGAAGAAGCAGGAGATGGGTTTCGGGTGGGCTTTCTCTTAGCCCCGCCCCCGCCCCGCCCCCACCCAGGCCTCAGTAGGCTGTTCGGTCAGCAGAGAACTCGGGAGTTTTGCCTGCAGTAAACCAGCCCACGTGACGCTGCCCTGTGACTCAGCCAGGGCCCTGGGCACAGAAGGTTCCGTCCCATCTTAAGCCAGTTCAGGACATTCCAGTCCACAGAAGTCCCTGAGTCAGATTCCGAGGCTTGGAAAAACAGATGGTGCTGAAAGGGCCCCTTCCTCCAATCAGCGCTGAAGCAATCAAATGAAGGGAGAAAGTTTGAAGGGTAACAGCACACCCATCACAGTCGCAGTTACGCCCGCCCGAGTCTGCCTGCAGGCTTCCGTTCAGGCAGGATGGGCTCGCCCTTCCCCTTGGCAGGAGGGTCTAGGAGTCAAGGGGAGGCCCCGGCGTTGAAGGAAGAGAGAGCAGCCAAGGCGACCTGTAGGCAACCTGTAGGCGACCCAGGAGAAACGAGACCTAGGCGGACCCCAAAGCCCCGGCATATGTTTCAAGGCAACAATTAGAATTGTATTTTAAGGGGATCAAGTCTGGCTCTGGCTTCCACGCCACGCCCCCCCAAACAGACACCAACAGGAACCTCGCAGCCAGTGGCCAGCGTGCTCTCCCCCTTCACAGCCGCAGGTGACAGTCTGCTCAGCCAAAGGCCTTGCAGCTGCAGAATGGCTGCGAAGCCTAAGGCGCAGGTCTGCTTCAACCAAGGTCCAGGCAGGCTCTAGAATGCAGCAAATGAGGGTGCTGCTCCCCCTACCCCCCCCCCACCCCCGCCACTGCACCCTTGTGGGATCTGGGTAGCCTGGGGACCTGGAAGGACCAGGAAGTGCCTGGGGACCAGGAATGTGCAAAAAAGTAGGGGAAAGGGATGGGAAGGCTGAGGCTAGCAGCCCACTTGCCCTCTTCCCTGCCCTCAGGGCACAGGCGGCCTCACCCTCTCCTGCTTGCAACCCAGTGTCCTGTGCCTGGTGGGCCCATTTGCAGGGGGAGGAGGCGTAAGGTGCACACTGGAATCGCTCTGGCCTGGCAGCAATCCACGAGGGTCCCGCTAAAGCGTCCTAAGGGCAATAAATAACCGAGGACGCCTTCTCTCCAGACTCTGGCCGCGCACGTGTTTCCCTCCACCTCAGCAGAGGTCTGAAATGTCACTCAGCAGAAACTGGAAGCTCTTTTGCCTACTGGTTGCTTTACTGTGGTGTAGCAAAGAACACAGACTGAGGCTCAGATGATGAGGTTCTGCCTTGTCGAGGCTGCCACTAGCTGTCTGTGTGACACTCTGGAAATTCATTTCCCTCTCTGGTTCTCAAGCTCCTTTGGTGTCAAAGAGGACAGTTGGTTCTTTGGTGTAGTTCAATGATTCTCCACTAATTAAAAAAAAAAAAAAGCAATGGGGGCTTTTTCCTTTTCTCCACTAGATGGCACTGTGCCTCCAACTGCAGGGCCAGGGCCCGCAGCAATCCTGTGGATATTTGTTCATTGGTTCCACTTGGCCTAGCACAGTCAAGGCCAGGCAGGATGGCTGCTGCCCTTGCAGCAGGAGGCTGAGATTGTGCAATCCGGTTCTGCAGGTTGAATCTGGACAGAACAGGAATCAGTCGGGAGCTTGCAGCTTCAAACGTCCATTTGGTTTTAAAAGGGTAAAGCTCTATCTAGTTAAGGCGGGACAGGCCAGGCAGGTTCCTAGAGGCAGGGCCTGAACTTGAACCCCGCAGCATCGCCCCACATATGAATACCCTCTTTTCACGAGGACGCATCGTCGCCAGAGCATTCTGGCAGAGGCGCTGTGTTACACCTCCATTTTCAGCTCAGCTTTCTAGAATGCCAGCCCCACCCATCAAAGGCTCTGAAGCACTGGAAAGCAGCTCGGGGCCGACACCCGCTGCGCCGATGCCTGCGGCCAGCAGAGGGAGCCCACATCACCTGTGACCGGCACCTGTCCTCGTGTCTGTCCAAGTCAGAGATGAAAACGCTGACATCTCTCTCCTTGCAGCTCATCATCTCAATATTATTTCGTTTAGAGAAGGTCAAATAGTTCAGGTCAACAAATGTTCCAGAATGAGCATGTTTTAGAGTGCAGTCGGTAAACTCTTTTTTGAATATTTAAAACAATACGGTGTTGGGTAAAAATACGTGAAGTCTTTTGTGGGGGAAGCTGCTCTAACTGTCTCTGAAAATGTGTTACATTTTGGGAGCAAATATTTGAGTATAAGGAACAAATGAAAGAAAGTTTGGTTTGTGGCTTTTGTGTGGCTATGGGGGAGTTTTTCTTTCTTAAATTTAAACATTTTTTTTTAGTTTGGCTCTCACATTTGAAAATATCAATAGCAAATTCCTAATGACTGGGGGTGACAGGGGGGAGCTTCCTCTATTTCCCTAAATGTGTGTTTCCGTTTTAAATCCCTTTCAAGTTCTCCGCCCAAGGGTCAGAATTTCCCTCACGTGTGACTCTGCCTGAGTTATTTTTAGCAATTCCCTTTCTAGAGCTCACCATTGATGGTTTTTTCCCACTGATTTTTTTAAAAGATAAAATGTTTGAGAGATCACAGAATAATTATTTGCTCTTCTCTCTTTCAGTGGAAGGCAATACAACATTGAAAAGGAATTCACAAACAGTGAATTCGGAATCTCCCCACTGCCTTCACGGGTTGCGTTCTCACTTGGGCCACATACGAAGGTATTTTTGTTTGGTCGTAAGCACAGAATACACACTATTTTGCAGAATACTTCTTTTTAAACGCCTGCCCAAATTCCAACGTCCAGTGACGTGGTTTCCAATGACAAAAGCGTCAGTACTCAATCCGGAGATCCTTCAGAATGATACCCAGTCGGAGCTAACGCGGTACTGGGGAGTACGTTACCTCTCCCGGCCTGTTCAGCTCCCAGACACAGTAATACCTGTGGGCTCTGACCAGCGTGAAAGGACTATGCGGCATCCACACACCTGACTCAGCGACTCTCAGCCGCGCCCTCCGATTTATTTGCCCTTCTGCACTTCCCCGGGGACATTCTGTTTCACACTTTCGAAGGGCTACCTCCCTTCGTTCTGTTTACTACTTGGGTCCGGTGGAGCTGGGCCGCGTCCCCTCGCCTTTCCATCCTGGCCCTGGTGCAAGCGCTGCACCTCGGACACGGGAGAGTTTAAGGAATGAGAGGCTCCTAGGGGGCGCATCTTGTTTTGTCAGAGACAATGGGCTGCAATCTATGGCAGGAATGGGGCTTCTGAAAGAAGGTAAGAAATGAAACGGAGCCGTGCCCCGGCTCCCCGGGGTTGGGGAGAGTTAGAAATATTTCTCGAGTATAAGAGTCTGCCTTCCATCTCCCACCTGGCCGGGAGAAGTGGCCCCGACTGCCACAGCACACGGGTTTGTGTGCACAATGGGGCACCCCCGTCCTCTGCAACGCGGTGGTAACCTTCCCTGGTCTGTGCGAATGGAGAGAATCCACAACAGCCGGTTTTCTCAGGGTTGCCTGCTCCCTGCTCACCCACAGGACGTCAGGTCGGGCTGCCTCCAGCTGCCCAGGCTTCCTGAGACCGGGCAGGGGCCCCATCAAGCAGCTCATGGCAGGAAAAACACAGGGAAGTCATTTCAACACCAAATACATTCCTGGCTATGCAAAGAGGTTCCACAGTCACTCTACAGAACGGGAATTTTGCTTGAACCACCAACAGAACGAGCCGAGATTGGGTGCTAATGTTTAATTACAACAAATACAAAATAAACGACTGTCGTGTCCTTAAATTTTGCTCAGAGCAGCAGCCTTACAAACAGACACCAGTAATGAGACGTGGCAGGCCGGTAATTAAAATGTAGACTTTGACTTCATGCTATTCCCGGGTAAGAATGGGCATGACTTGCTGAAACACTTTCATACGATGGTAATTACTTGGCAGTTCTCTGCAAGGTTCTAGGAAGGCATTCCTTGCAACCCCCAATGCCAGGACAAAAGAGGCCCCCTCTTAATGAAGCTCCACCACCCAGTCATCTGTGTGTACCCGGCGTTGACTCAGGAAGGATTTGAGGAAGCCGACAACAGCAGCCATGGAGACGGCTGCGGTTTGTGAGTAACGGTCAAATGCCAGACACTGCCCGCACGGTCTTTCATTTACATCGCCTCCGATTTTACAGAAAACCCTCCAAGAGAGAGATTGTGAGGCAGGCCCTGGAGGCAGACTGTTTGGTTTTCAATCCTGGCTCCACCACTAGCCAGATGCGAGGCTGTGGTGCGTTGCTCTGCCTCCCTGTGGCTCAGTTTCTCCTCTGTGTCCTGGAGGTGTTAGCATCTGTGTCATAGGGTTTGGAGTGAGCAGGATCGGCATCCAAAGTGCCTGATGCATGGGAGAGACTCAGTGAAGGTCAGGAGCGAGGCAGAGAGGTTCGGAGCGCACCCTGTAGCCCAGGTGTTCTCCTGAGTGCCCACTCCCCCTGTGGTTAAGCAAAGCCACGTGGCTAGTTGGAGTCAATGAAATGTGAGTGGAAGTGACCTGTGTCATTTCTGAGCACAATATTGAAGAGCCAGTGCATGACTCTTTAGCTCCCTCTTCCCTGACTCAGTGACCCTAGAAACCACATGTTGCGATGATGGCCACTCTGGAAGGAAGACACCTGCATCCCAGAGCCACCAGATGGAGTAGGGCCCAGAGGAGGCCCATCAGATTTGGCAACAGCAAAACAAATCAGCTTTTGCTGGACTAAGCTTCTGACATCTTCAGACGTACTTGTTACTGCAGCATAGCATGCCCCATCCTGACCAACATAGCCACTACTATGTTATTCTTACCTTCTTTTTACATTTGAAGAAGCTGAGGTTCAACTAGCCAAAGCGAGAAACTCCATTCAAACCCAGGTGTCTACAGAACTCCCAAAGTAGCCTCATTAATGAACATTTGCCTCTTTCTGGGATCTGTGCAAACTCTTGGGTGCTATGAAAAGCATTCTTCCTCAGTCAGGCACTGATAAGAGCGTCAGAGGGGGTAACTGTTGCAGAGGAGGTGTATTTGCGTATCTGGACCGTGACCACCTTTAAAGACCCCATCAAAATGCTGGGAGGGAGAGAAGTTCCAAATTCTTTTATGGCTCAGAGGGGAGAGGACTCTGAATCCTAAATTTGAAAGTTATCGTAGATGAATTGTGGTACTGGAGACAGCAGTAGGAAGTCTGGGAGACTGAAGGGCCACAGAGGAGGAGCTCAGGGAGTCTGCCTGTTCCGTGGGGGCCAGGAGGGCCCCGGGTACCCTGGTTCAGGGGAACTCAGCCCGCAGGGGTTTCGGCCTATTTTCTCCAGATGCCAACGGCCTTCCTGCCCACCCCATCTCAATCTAATGCATGCTAATTCAGCATCCCTCCTTTTTCTTTTGTAAAGGCCTCAGCAGGAACGATGCTACATGACAGAGGGAAGAGCTCTGGAATATCTTCTGTGCTACACAACAGGGGGCGTGAATTATCTTCCCAAACACTGGGCTAACCTGCGGCCTCACGTTGGTTTCCTCTTTGCCAGGCAGTGGGCTACATGCCATTTCCAAGGTCCCTGCCAGCCTCAGCACCTCTGCATCTGTGGGTGGGGACGGTGGCCATGTGTCCTCCTGTGGGCTCTAGGTTCACAGCTTAAAAATATCAGTAGAAGTAAAATGCATCGTTCCCTCTTCTTTTATTCCTCACAGAGTCATTACAATTCCTACTGTCTGCCACACAGGGACGGCATGCCAATGAGCTCGGTTTCTATAAAACACCTTAAAAGTCTCCCAGGAAATGTTATGTAAGTGCTAAACATTAAACTCTGAAAGCTGCCATTTAAAAATCTTGCCACTGTCCCCTCTGTGAGCCTGTGAGATTCTGCCCTGACTTTAGCTAAATAACACTTTTACTTAAATTGAAGTTCTTAATGTGTCCTGTGAGAAGTTAGAAAATATGGAAAAACATAAAGAGTAAAATTAAAAGTCACTTAGAGTCCTGCCCTGGCTGGAGAGGCTCAGCTGACTGGAGCATCGTCCTTAACGGAAAGTTCCCAGGTTCGATTCCCAGCTGGGGCACACACCTAGGTTGCGGGTTTGATCCCGACAATCCAGGCGGGTGTGGGAGGCAACCCATCGATGTTTCTCTCTCACATCGATGTTGTTCTTCCTCCCTCTCTCCCTTCCTCTCTCTCTGAAAAGCAATGAAAAAATGTTCTCGAGGAAGGATAGAAAAAATTGTTTTTAATCACTGATAGCCGCACTCCCAAGTACCAACTTTGGTACAATGGTCAGCTTGGTAGACTTCCTTTCTGTCTCCATCTATGTATTGTTTTGAACTTGAGTCAAGATCCAGTTCAACATGCAATTTTGTATCCTACTTTAACGTGAAGTCACAAGCATTTTCCCGAGTCTTCCATGGAAATTTTCCCATAAATGCAACTTTGACTAACTATATAAAACTTCCTCTTACGGTGTTTTCTCATCCTCTTAACCTCCTCCTCCCTGCTGGACTTTCCAGGGCTTTCCCATGCTGTCCTACTGTGTGTGTGCTGAGATGAATTTCTTAAGCTTTGTGTGTGTGTGTGTGTGTGTGTGTGTACCCAATTATTTTCTTGTGTTATAGTCCCATGTACAGCTAGAACTAAACTGTTTCCAGCAAATTCTCTGTGCCGCAAGGAAAAGGTATAGGATCCTGTCATTGTGTTTGCTGTGACAAGTGGCCTCCTCAAGGAGCAGAGCTTCTTCAGGGGAAAATGACGGCTTCCAGAACAAAGAGGTGCAGACAGAGCAATGCTGCAGGTTGCTCTTCAACGGGGGTTAAGACACTGTTATATGGAACCTTTATACAGAGAGCTATTAAATCAAAATCAGACATTAGCTTAAAAGTACAATGCGCCTTTCTATTCAAGGCAGAGAACCTGGCCACCCACGTCTCCCTTGTAATTCAGCGTATTGCCTATAGACACCAGCCGACCAACACAAGAGCTTTGCAAGTGTCACCTCTACATGTCCTTTCTCTGAGAGCAGAGCTCTGGGAGGCTCGGCTCCGGCTCCGGCTCCGGCTCCGGCCTAAACCGTTGCCAAGGATACCCCGACGAGCTGCAGAATCCAGACTCAATTAGTCCAAATGGCCCCATTGGTTAAACACTTTTTATTTTGACAGATTAATTCATATTTTTCAAACATAAAATGGGCGAAATACATAACGCGATCCGGGTGTCATTCCTTTGTGTGCCTTCAGCGACAAAGAACCACTTATTGCCTGAGGATTTGTCTGGACGGGAGACGCCCCATCAATAAACGTCACAACAGCGATGGCGAGGACAACAGTAATTAGAGCTGCAAACCATTCATTGCACCAGCATCGCCTCTGCAGGAACAGTTTTGGATGTGCGAGCAGGATTGAAGCAAGTGAAAACTAATGATTTCACCTTTAAAAATTGGCTTGTGAACGATTAGGTGACTAATTAGGCAACCACCTGTGCCAAGCGCTCTGCCGGGGGCTTTATGTACGTTTGTGCCCATCCTCACAACTACCCGGCGAGGGGGGTCCTCTTAGTCCCATTCTGCAGAGGAGGAAACTGAGGCTCATGGCTCGAGAGGCAGTTTGCACACTGGTGAGTGGTAGGCCTGGGGTTTGAACTCAGAGAACGGCCAGGTTCTCAGACCGTCCGCTGGTTCCTTCTTGATTGGAAGGTCCCGGCACGGCCACCACTCATGGTGGAAAAGAAGAATTTGCAGGTTTTACGCTCAAGGGTGCCTCTTGAGTTGCCCCTCTTCCACTGGTCTTCCAAAAAAAGCACCGTTACTCTCTCTCCAAGGAAGAGAAATCCACTTCCCTTTCCTCCCCGAGGACTTTCCTAACCCTCATCCCTTCGGAGAAAGCCCCGGAACCCTGACTGGAACCGATCCTGGGCCAAATCCTGCAGGAGGAGATTGGAAACACACAAACAAAGCATTTTCACTAGGAAATGTGAGAAGTGGCTCATTTTTGAAGGTAAAAATTGAAAGTGACAAGGCATCTGTGAAGGAGCCAGAACCATGACAGGTGGTGAGGGCAAGTAGGAGAGGCAGTCACACTTCTCCTCATGAAAAAGGACTCTAAAGAAAGTCACTTTGTGCCGTGGGCCTGGTGGGTGTCACTGAGACAGCAACATCTAAACCAGCGAGAGCCACCTACGGCTTGCACACTGGGGAGCTTTCTTCCCTCCAACATGTACATATACAAATCCAGTGCCGTTAACTCCTGAGCACTGAAGAACAGAGCCTCAGGAAACTGGACTGGCAACCCAATTTCTGGATTGCGGAACCAGTTCTGCCAGCAAGGAGCCAGAGCTTCTCCTCGCCTTTACAGACAGGGAGAAAGGACTGGAGGCTGTCTCAGGGCCCTTTCAAGTGTAGTTCAATGAAATTCAACCCCACTGGGCAAACATTTATTCAGCACCCACCCAGTGCCTGGCACTGTCCTGGCTTTGAGGTGGAAAGACCTGGCCTCTGTCCTAGAGAAACTCAGCATCTGGTAGAGAAAGGGGTGTGTGAATACACGCAATCCTAGGAGTTGGGAGACGAGTGTAGTAAATAGGAGCATGGGGTGGCATGACCTGTTCTGAACTGGGGGCCTGAGGGAGGTTCTTGACGTAAAGGGCGTCTAAGCTGGGTTTGGAGAGATCGGGAGGCATTTTGGGGGAAGGAGGAAGTGTGGTGTCTGGTGACCACCCCCGCCCCTGCACCGCCCCCACATACTTTCTAACCTGGATCAATGCAGGGGTCAGATTTCTGTGAGCTCCCAGGTGCCCAGGCTCAGGTCTTTGGTTGGTTCGCAGGACAGTGCAGTGCCGTGCCCGGCCTTGGAGAAGGATCCCAGGTGACTCTACTGGATGCATAGCTCTAAACGCAGTGGCTATTCTCTAGGGCAGGACTGCTCCAATGGCCTTCCTCCGAGCCCTGGGGTTCAGAGGTGGGAGGTGGCGATGATAAGGGAAAGGCTGAGCGAGCCCAGCCTCACCTTTCCAGGTGTCTTCTTTGTGAGATTTTACTTTCAGGCGGGTTGTGCTGCTTTAAGCGTCTTTGAAAGCCAGTGCTCTCGGGCCTGGAATGGTCATCAGTTCCCAGCGACCCCCTCATAGAAAGTCCTGAACGTGAAAACAATCGCAGCAAAGGTCCTCTCGGGTTTCTCCTCCTGTCTCTGGCAACTCCTTCTTAGTTGCCTTGGCCGACTCCAGGGCCCTCCTCTGCCGAGAGACCGTTCAGGGCTGGGATTCCTCAGGGTTCTGCCCTGGATTTGAGCCTCCTCTTGGAGGGGGCAATTTCCTCCCCTGCAAGGGAGCTTCGTGGGGCACCTCGGATTTCTGGTTCTCTTTTGGCCGAGGGATCCACACGTCCAGCTCGTTCAGCTCCATTCCTGCCAACCCCACTGCCTTCTTGACCTCATTACCATCTGATGCTTCCAACCAAATATGGTCGAATTATAATTGCCCCACCCTCTCCCCAGCTTCTACCCTCCCCCAGCACCCTAATGTCGGTAAATTAGTTCCCACTGGAAACCCATTGCTCAAGCTATACCTCTGGGAATGCTTCTTGGCTACTCCCTCTTCCTCGCTTCCAGCGTTCCCTTAACCAGCAATTCCTGGTCATCGGTCTTCTCCCAAAAGACTCTCAGGCCTCCCCACCTCTCCCACCCCCACTGCCAGCATCCTGGTTCAGGCCAGCACTCACTCGTCCTTGACCCTCGGTAAAAACCTCCGGGATGACCCCCCAGCCCACATCCCATCTGGACCCTTTCCGACCTGCTCCCCATGCAGCTGCTGGGGTATTTCGGGAACACAGTCTGATGGTAAGAATCCCCTACTCAAGGCCTTTCACTGCCTCCGTACAATCCCTTGCTGTCCCAGATCCTTCCTGTGGCTTAAAAGGCTCTGCATGATTGGCCTCTGCTCCTGCTCAGACTCCTTCCCTTCTCTCAGCTCTGGCGAGTCAGACCTTTCTTAGCTCCCAGAGCAAAACCTGCGCTCGCCCTCCCACTTCCACAGGCTATTCCTGCAGGGGGAACTCCGTTCTAGCCCCTCTGCCCAGCCACCTCCTCCTTGACCTTCACCTCTCAGCTTCAGTGTCATTCCTCAGGGAAGCCTGCAGGGCCCACAGAGGACATGCCTACTACACTGCACAGCATTTATCTTCCGCAGCACTTTGCGCATTTTATGTGCAATCATTTGGTTAGTGTCTGTCTTCCAAAGGATCGGGTTTTGTTCATTGCTCCATAACTCATGCCCAGCATAGTGCCTGCCCACAACCGGTGCTCAGTGTGTGTTTTTAAAAGTGCTCAGTTAAACCCCTGGCGTATCTCTTCTCTCCTTCCACATAGGCCCACACTGCCCACAGGTCCCCGCCTCCCTCGTGGCACGCTCTGCTTCCGGCCACCCGGCCCTTCTGTGCCCTCGTCAGGCCCGGCTTCACAACAGCCCTCACCCACGGTGTGGGAGGACTGCAGCGAGAAAGCAACGTCATTTTCTCCCGAGTGTTCCTGTCCTGTCTCTGTTCACCCGGTAGTGTTATTTCTGCCAAAAATATTCGTCAAAACTCTGTTCGAGTTCGGCGTCTAGAGTCCAGCACCCAGGTCAGCAGGTGCACACACACACACACACACACACACACACGAAGAAAAGTTAATGAAAACATTTGTCTTGTTTCCATGCTCACTGCTACTTTTTCAGGTAGATGCAATTATATACTATGGGGGATGTGCCAGTTAGACAATCATTCGGCTTAGCAGAAACTCAGAGCTAATATCGGAGGGTGTGGAAGGTCAGGGGGTAGGACAGGTGGGCAGAGCAAGCCGGTTAGGTTCGTGGGATGTCTAAAGCAGCGTGGGCGGAGGAGAGAGAAACCTTGCTTTTTTGAATCTGAAGGCCCCCCTCCTGCTGCAGTGCGGGCTCTTGCTGGCCCCGGCCACGTGACCAGGAGGCCAGCGTCAGTGACAGAGGCGGATTGTTCAGCAAAGCCTGTTTCAAAGCAATTAAAGAGAGACTGTCATCCTGTCGAGGCCGCAAACAAAAGGCCAGGGATGCTTTTCCCCTTTTTAATTGATCTGGGCTGTCAACGACTTCATTAGCAACTAGATAAGCTTCTAATTAGCACCCTAATTAAGTGCTTTTAAGTCAGAACCTGAGAGGGGTGTGAACTGGCAAGCGAAGGCGACAGGACCACTGGCAGGAAGTGGAAACGGGTTTCCTGACCAGAGGCAGTGGATTCCTCCCCCCCCCCACCCCCCCAGGGTGCCCCATGCAGATTTTATTCCTGTGGCAAAGGGTTCGAACCCTTCCTCTGAACACCTAAGTCTGCAAAGCCCAGAGAACCGCTGGCTTACACACAGCACGGGAAAGGAGCTGGAACATATTTCACGGGCAGGAATAAAGGGAGAAGGCAAAACCGGTGCTGTTGCTGCACACTAGGCTCTAGGCTGTCTCCGGCGTGACTGTCTGACCCGATGAAACCCTGCAGCCCTAGGCCACCAAGAAGAATCTCTCCAACCTGAAATTCGCGAAGACTCAGCGTCACGCCTTGCAAGGCCACAATGGTGGCAAGCGTGGATCTGACACACGCCCCGTGTTAAAAGTGCTTCGCTTNCCAGGAGGCCAGCGTCAGTGACAGAGGCGGATTGTTCAGCAAAGCCTGTTTCAAAGCAATTAAAGAGAGACTGTCATCCTGTCGAGGCCGCAAACAAAAGGCCAGGGATGCTTTTCCCCTTTTTAATTGATCTGGGCTGTCAACGACTTCATTAGCAACTAGATAAGCTTCTAATTAGCACCCTAATTAAGTGCTTTTAAGTCAGAACCTGAGAGGGGTGTGAACTGGCAAGCGAAGGCGACAGGACCACTGGCAGGAAGTGGAAACGGGTTTCCTGACCAGAGGCAGTGGATTCCTCCCCCCCCCCCCAGGGTGCCCCGTGCAGATTTTATTCCTGTGGCAAAGGGTTCGAACCCTTCCTTTGAACACCTAAGGCTGCAAAGCCCAGAGAACCGCTGGCTTACACACGGCACGGGAAAGGAACTGGAACATATTTCACGGGCAGGAATAAAGGGAGAAGGCAAAACCGGTGCTGTTGCTCCACACTAGGCTCTAGGCTGTCTCCGGCGTGACTGTCTGACCCGATGAAACCCTGCAGCCCTAGGCAACCAAGAAGAATCTCTCCAACCTGAAATTCGCGAAGACTCAGCGTCACGCCTTGCAAGGCCACAATGGCGGCAAGCGTGGATCTGACACACGCCCTGTGTTAAAAGTGCTTCGCTTTGAGATGTAGGTTCTGAGGTGGAGGCCGCTGTGTGCCAGCTATATGGGACTTTTAACTGCCAATACCAGACCCCCCCTCCCCGCCACCCCAGCCATGCTCAGCTGACAGCTGTGGGGTGGGTGGCAGCCAGGGCTGAGACCATGAACATCCAGCATGAAAGCTTGGGAATTTTATTCTTCAACACAAGTACAAATTTCAACTGCTGAGGCTTGTTCGTTTGTTTGTTTGTTTAAACCAAGCACAGAGGAAAGGAAACATCTTTATTTCTTCCTGAAACTCTCTCCTTCCAAATAACATGTCCTCCTTTTCCTGTCTTTGCCAGAATTATAAGAGGGCATCAGATTAAGGAATCATTTGGTAGGCCTCCTCATAGAAGCAAGAACTTTTCCCACGTGCGACGGAAGGGCCTCACTGGCCCTTCAGCACCGAGTGCTCTCACAGCCCTCCGGTGGCCCAGCCCCACCCTGCCTCTGGGATTTCCTGCTGCTGATGCCCGGCATCCTTTCGTAGGTCTGGGGGCCTCTGTGCATCCTCCTGGAAGAAGCGTCTACTCAGGTCCTTCGCCGATTTTTTGACTGGATTGCTTTTCTTCTTGGTGTTGAGTCAGATGAACCCTTTACACGTTTTGGAGATTAAACCCTTATCCGACGTATCATCGGCAAACACGTTTGCCCATATAGTCGGTTCCCTTTCTATTTTGATGATGGTTTCTTTAGCTATGCAGAAGCTTTTTAGTTTGATGTAGTCCCATTTGTTTATTTTTTTCCTTTATTTCCCTTGCCTTAGGAGATATATTGGCAAAAATATCGCTACAAGAGATATCTGAAATTTTACCGCCTGTGTTTTCTGCTAGGACGTTTATGGTATCACGACTTATATAACCACAATGAGATGTCACTGCACACTTGTCAGAATGGCTACCATTAGTAAACCAACAAACAGCAAGTGCTGGCGAGGATGTGGAGAAAAGGGAACCCTAATGCACTGTTGGTGGGAATGCAGACTGGTGCAGCCATTATGGAAAACAGTAGGAAATTTCCTCAAAAAACTAAAAATGAAACTGCCTTTTGACCCAGAGATTCCAGTGCTGGGAATATACCCTAAGAATTCCACAACACCGATTCAAAAGAACTAATGTACCCCTATGTTCACACTATGTACAACAGCCAAGTGTTGGAAACAGCCCAAGTACCCATCATTAGATGAGCGGATTAAAAGACTGTGGTATATTTTTACCAATGGAATACTATGCCACAGAAAGAAAGAAGGAACTCCTACCCTCTGTGACAGTAGAGATAGAGCTGGAGACTATTAGGGTAAGTGAAATAAGCCATTTGGTGAAAGACAAATACTCCATGGTTTCACTTGAGATCATGTAAGAGGAATCTAATGAACAAACTAAACTAACTAGCAAAACAGAACCAGAGACATGGAAACATGGAGCAGACTGACAGCTACCAGAGGAAAGGGGTGAGGGGAGCAATGGTGGAAAGAAGGGGAAGAAATTAGTCAAAGTACATGTGCCAATGACTCATAGACATGGACAATACAGTGGGGATTGACTGTGGGAGCAGGGGATGGGCTGGGCAGAGGAGGGCAAAGTGGCCGGGGTGGGGGAATTGGGACAACTGTAGTAGAATAAACAAGAATAAAAGATAAATTAAGTAAATAAATCCAATTTTTTTCTGCATCTGGAATTTTTGAAGCTCAGAAAGTAGATGGAAAGCAGGTCTGATCCTTTTGGCTACAGTGGATTGAACTATAGGTAGTATAATAATAAACAAAACCGAACCTCTCCAAAAGGCATTTCTGAATTAAGGGGATTGTGTGGACTGTGTGGATTGTGTGGGTGGGCGGCATGGGGCGTATGATAGTATTGGGTATCCAAACTTTTATTATCTCTGGGCCACACTGGAAGAAGAAGGGTTGCCTTGGGCCACACATAAAATACACAAACACTAACAAAAACTGATGAGCAAAAAACAGGTTTTAAGTAAATGTATGATTTTGTGTTTGGCCACTTTCATAGCCATCTTGGGCCACATGCAGACCATGGGCCACAGGTTGGACATCCCTGGGAGGAGGGATGGGAGGTGTGAATTCATCATAAAACTAGCATTAGTTTGTGTTATAAACAAGCCAAGGTCACTTCTGAGCAATATCTTGTTTAGTCACGGCCTTGTAGCACAGTCCCGACCATCGGAAGTGTAACAACAGAAAGCAAAGTTGACTAAGTCAGGACATCGAAGTTAGGACATCCTACACCAGTTAACCCTTCCCATGGTGGTGGGGGGGGGGGTGATGTTCAGCACAGGAACTTTGGGGTCAGACCATCCCGAGTGTGGCCTTAGGAAGGGTGTTTATCTGTTCTGAGTCCCCATTTTCTTATCTGTGAAATGGAGCAGACAGACTCTGTCCTTGTAGAAGTTGTTTGAATATTAAATGAGAAAATGCCCATCGAGTGCTGAGCACACGGAAAGGACTAATAAATGTTAGTTCCCTTCTCCTTCTCTCCCATCTTTTTTTCCAGTTGTCTTTTCCTTTCTCGGGCCCCCTCCACCCTTCTTTCCCCTGGGACCATATATTTTAAGTCAGAAAATATTTTCCCACTGATTTACCTGTAGATCAACCGAATCCAAATCGCAGGCCCTCAGTAGAATTTCCTGCATATAATTTTCATGGGTTTTCTGCGTTCTTAGAAGTCTCGTACTCCATATTCAAACAACTGAGATTTAAGGGGAGGATCAAAACCGTATAAACATGAAGCCCTGAGAATAATGGCTCATTGCCCTCACTATTCTGGGCCTTTCCCTGGAATCTCTTTACCTGGTCTCTTGCATTGAACTTCAAATGGTAGTCACCTTTCTCTCCGCCTCCTCTTGCCTCCTCTGCGTTATCAGCCTTGACAATAGCACCTATTAAAAGACAGGCAGTGCCCTTACTCAAGGGCGTGAGTTGCAAACAATTTGCTAACACAATTCAAAAGCTCTGACAGGCTGACTTTTGGAGCAGCCATAGGGGAAATGCTCTGGTTATTCATGCAAACGACAGATCTGCTCATTGTCCTTAAAACTGCATCCCTTAAAGATGACATGCAGCCCTGCTCAAAAGCCAGGAGGACACTTTCTGGCAGGGCGGACGGCCGTGAAGAGCAAGAACAGGGAGAAGACAGAAAGCAGAGATGGGAAAAGGGCACGACCTGGAGAACACCCTCATTAGAAGATAGCAGAAGGGAGAAGAGCCAGCAAGGCAAACAGAGGACAACGGGTGACCAAAGTAGGTAAACCAGGAGAACGTGATTTCAAGGAAACGGAGGAAGGTGGGGGTGGGGGGAGGTGTTCTCAGAGCATCTGCTACGACCGATGCCCAACGCTTTGTGCTCATCGCTGCGTGCCAGGCTCCACTCAGACGCATGCCTGAAGTTATCTTGGTTGCCGCAGCTGATGAGATATGTACTATTATTATTATACTCATACTATAAGTAACAAAGCCGAGGTTCTGAGAAGGTTCATCAACCTAAAAGTTCGCACTGCGGCAGTTGTTAGAGTTGCAATTCTAATCCAGGCCATGTGGCTCCCAAGCTATTCTCTGCCTCCTGTTAGGAGGATACAGGCTTATGTACCAGGTGCTGGGTCACTAGGGCATGGGCATTCCCGCCAACAGACTTCCACTCAAGGCTGGATTCCCTGAGCAGCAGACCCTGAGACAGAGAGCTGTACAGGGAAGCTTACTGGAGAGTACGCTCAGATCACAGCTGTGGGAGAGCAAAGGCCACGGAAATGGGCGGAAGGAGAAACAGAACTGAGACGCAGTCACAGCTAAAGCCTCAGCCGATGCCACCGGGTGGCCCTGCAGAGTTGGGCTGCCCTGGGGCCCGCCGGCCAAAGGAGGGGACTCCATTGAGAGCTGACAGCCACCAACACTCCCAGCAGCTGGAGAAACGAGGGCTTCAGCCTGAGGGGGTGAAGAGAACCCCCAGGCAGGCCACCGCAGAATCTCAGAAGGAAGGCGTGGTTTCCTGACCTGGCGTTACAGGGGCTTGGCGGTGCCGGGATTCCTCCCAGCTCAGCCATTCATTCGTCGATGTATAATCTCAGTAACTTGCTGAACTTCCCCGCATCTCCATGCCTTCATCTATTTTTTTTAAAAAAGATGATAGAGCCTTTTTCATAGAATTGTTTAAGAAGTAGATGAGATAGTATATATAAGTCCATGCTGCTAAAGAAACGTTTTCTCCCCAGTTTTGTAGAAACCCACTATTCCACAGAGAAGGAACAAGGTGAAGGTGAAGGTGAAGGTGAAGCTCAAGGGGCTGCTGTAAATCACACAGGGCAGACTTGCGGATAGGCCAGGAAGGGACACGCCAGGTTTGGGCTGAACAGCCTTGAGGTTTGTGTCAGGAAAAACCACTGTGTCCTCTTAGTCAGGGTCCCTGCCTGCATTGTCAGGCAGAACACAGAATGGGACGGTGGGGACGGGCAGGGAGGGTGACCCCAGCAATTCCTGGAGTCACAGGAACCTGCTCCCACAGTACAAAGCACAGGAAAGCTGGTCTGAGAAACACAGCCAGAAAGAGACAGAAAATGCCACAGGAGACAGAGCAGTGGCCCTGGCAAATGTCAGATGCTCTGGTGTTTTCTCTTGTTGGAACAGCAACAGGCAGAAAGCCCAAAGGTTTCTTAAAGAAAAAAAATCTCACCCGGCTATGAACGACAGTTTGTTGCAGAATATGCGCAACTACAACTGATTAAGGCACTTCTAATACATGAAAGATACTACATTCACACCACTTAGTTTTCAGCAGGGTGGGGCTGTGGGGAGAGGATTTAAGGTACAATACCAAGGTCTGTCTGGAAAAAGCCCAGCCTTGGTTAAAAGAACGAGAACGATTTGCACAACATTGATGGAACCTGGTAGCCAAGGAGAGTGGATTGACTGGAATGTGCATGCTTAAACAATGGCAACTTCACTGTACTAGTCAGCAGGGAGGTAGACGCATGTTGAGTGAGCATGTGTACTGTGTGGATGTTGCATTGAAAATGACTAAGCAAGTGGAGCAATGAGTCTACAACAAATTTTGAATTAAACTTGAACATTCTTCTGTGGAAACTATTCGGATCATTCAGAAGGCTGTAGCTCTGGGCAACTGGTGATTGGCAGCTTCATCACAACAATGTGTCTGCTCATGTATCATGTCTTGTGCAGAATTTTTTGGTGAAACATCAAGTTACCCAGGTGACTCAGCCCTCCTACAGCCTGGATTTGGTACCCTGAGACTTCTGGCTTTTCCCAAAACTTATTTTTTTTTATTGATTATACCATTACAGTTGTTCTATTCCCCCCCTTCATTCCCCTCCACCCGCACACTCCCTCCCCCACTATTCTCCCCCCCCTTAGTTTATAACCACGTGTCTCAATTTCTTTAGATTCTCTATTTCCCCCACTATTCTCACCCTCCCCCTATCTATTTTCTACCTACCATCTATGCTATTTTCTGTGCCTTCTCCCTCCTTCTCCTCTTCCCACCCCCCTGTTTCTAACCCTCCATGTGTTCTTCATTTCTATGGTTCCACTCCTAATCTAGCTGTCCTTTTGGTTTGCTTTTGTTTTAGGTGTGGTTGTTAATAACTGTGTGTTTGCTGTTCTTTCACTGTTAATATTTTTCATCATCTTTTTCTTATATAAGTCCCTTTAGCATTTCATATAATAAGGGCTTGGTGATGATGAACTCCTTGAACTTGACCTTATCTGAGAAGCACTTTATCTGTCCTTCCATTCTAAATGAAAGTTTTGCTGGATAAAGCAATCTTGGCTGTAGGTCTTTGGATTTCATGACTTGGAATACTTCTTTCCAGCCCCTTCTTGCCTGTAAGGTCTCTTTTGAGAAATCCGCTGACAGTCTGATGGGTACTCCTTTGTAGGTGACTGTCCCCTTATCCCTTGCTGCTTCTAGGATTCTCTCCTTCATTTTAGTCTTGGCTAATGTAATTATGATGTGCCTTGGTGTGTTCCTTCTTGGGTCCAACTTCTTTGGGACTCTCTGAGCTTCCTGGATTTCCTGGAAGTCTATTTCCTTTGCCAGACTGGGGAAGTTCTCCTTTATTATTTGTTCAAATAAGTTTTCCACTCGTGGCTGTTTCTTTCCCCCTTCTGGTACCCCTATAATCCGGATGTTGGAACGTTTAAAGATGTCCTGGAGGTTCCTAAGCCTCTCCTCATTTTTTTGAATTCTCATTTCTTCATTCCTTTCTGGTTGGATGTTTTGTTCTTCCTTCTGGTCCATTCCATTGATTTGAGTCCCAGTTTCCTTTCCATCGCTATTGGTTTCCTGGACATCTCCCTTCATTTCAATTAGTTTAGCCTTCACATGTTCCTCTAATTTGTGACTGTAATCTACCAATTCTGTGAGCATCCTGATAAATAGTGTCTTAAATTGGGCTTCTGAGGGGCTGGCAATCTGTTGATCGCTTAGATTTATTGGCTCTGGGACTTTGAGTTCTTCTTGCGCCATCTTTTGGGCTGTTCGTGCCTGTTAAGTAGCAGGATCGGAGCCCTAGGTTTTCACCAGAGCAGGGCAACTCAGTCGCTGGGTCGTGACGTTGTATGTGGGGGCGGGGTCAAAGAGGGACAATGGCTTCCCTCTGCCGCCTGCTGCCTCAACCCCCACCGGCACCGCAGCCACCACCGTCACCAGGCCCAGGCATTTTGTTCCACTGCACGCGAGTGTGCCACCGCCGTCAGCCCTCCACCACTGGGTTCGCCCCCTGGGGCCTGCATGGTCCGTCTCACTGTGTGCAAATGTGCGACCTTGGTCAGTCTGCCCCGCACCCCGACTGGTTCCCGGCTGCCTGCATGCCTAGGTCTGTCCTGCCCGACCCAGCTCCGCTGCTGGCTCCGCCTCTCTTACCGTCCCCGTTGAATGGTTTGTAGCTGTCGGACTTCTGTATAATTCCGTTTTCTGGTCTTTGGGTGTGTCCTAGTTCTCCAAAACTTTTGTTGTATTCAAACTTGGTTGTGGGAGAAGGCACGGTGTTTCCACCTATGCCTCCATCTTGGTGGAAGTTCCCAAAACTTATATCACCTTTGAAAGGGAAGAGATTTCAGACTGTCAGTGAGATTCAGGAAAATACAACAGGGCAGCTGATGGTGACTGGGAGAGCTGTGTGAGGTTCCAAGGTGCCTACTTTGAAGGGGACTGATGCATTTTTGTCCTATGTACAGTGTTTCTTATATCTTGTATCTTCTTCAATAAATGTTGCTATTTTTCATAGTACATGGCTGGATACCTTCTGGACAGACCTCATATATGCGCCAGATTGGGGAGGAGAGAAAAGAGAAAATTATCATTTAGTGAGCAGTCAGCATGTTGCTAGACACTAAAGCTTTAGCTCATTTCATCTTCAAAAGCCTGTGAGCAGGTATTGGCATCATCTTTATTTCTCAGATGGAAAAAAAATCCCCTGAGGCACAAAAGGTATTTTCCTAATCAATGGGCTTCTCCTCTTTCCACTGTTCCAGTCAATGACCTCAGCATGCCCGGGACTGCCTCAGGTCCCGACACGTTCCTCCCACCCTGCTCCCCACAGCAGGCCCGGCACAGCCACAGCTCCATGTCAAATGGGGCAAGCAACGGTGGGTACATGGTTGCCAACCACAAGACCCCCTCCTGCCTGATTCCAGGCCCCTGGACCACCCTCATCCCCAAGGGTGGATGACAGCATCCACGGTCAGGGTTTCTCAGGCATGTTGAAGATATCTGTACTCAGTGAGCTTGATGACCATGATCTTGGAACCAAAAGCACAAGCAAACCCTTTGGGGGTCCTGGGCCAACCCCATCATCAAGCCTGTTGAAGATGGATTCATTTCCCATGTTGCCTTGAGAAAGACCTTGGTTCTCACCCTATCTTTGACCACTTGTGGGATGTCTGACCTTGGGGAAAGAATGTGAGCCCTCTGAGCTCCAGCCGCCATCCGTACAATGGGGTAGCAACCCCTGTCCAGCTTGTCACGTGGCAGCGTTTTCCGCAGCAGGAAATGGAGACACACGAAATGATTAGGGGGTCTACTGAAGGGCATTAAAGAGCATGGAATCACAGGGGAGAACGTTACTCCTTCCTTCGTTCTCTTAGTTGTGCCAGTTAAGGCCAGAAGCAACACCTGTTCAGTTCTAGTTACACAGATGGGAAAAGCAAGCTCAGAGAGGTCACCCAAGATACTTCAGGTCACACAGCTGGTGAATGGCAGCCCCAGCATTCAAACCCAGCTATGTCTGACTCCATACCTACCTTGCAGAGTTGATATGGGGATTATAAGATAGAGTAGAGAGGATATGCCTTCTTCGTGGTAGGCATAAATGGCTGCACCTCAGTACATCCAGAACATTCCTGGCCAAAGCACCAAAGGAATGTTATTTTCCCTAACTGGGTCTCAGAGATGCACAGAAGAGAGAGGCAGAACCACGGCCAGGAGTTAAGTCGGTGAGTATCGGCTTCCGGCATTTGCAGCAGGACTAGCTCTGACACTCCCCGGTCGACGGGCTTGAAGAAAGATGGCAAATGAGGACGAGTGGGCGTGGGGATAGCAGCACATCTGCTCCTGCCAGGCACGTTTGCACTTGACGTGCTCAGGGCTGACAAAGAGAGCGCGTGGTGGGGAACAAGCACCCACATCCCACCCAAAACAGGGGCCGATGACATGCGAAGCGCTGCACAGCGCTGGGGGGCGGGCGAGGCCGAGAGGCGCGACGGAGGCCAGGAGAGGATGCAGTCAGAGTCCCCCCCCACCAAGGAGCAATGACAATGGGAACACAGTGTGATTGGAGGAAGAACCAAGGGTGGCGCCGTGCACTGCTGTCTGCACGTGACAGACAGGTGCAGACCACTGGTCCCGCATGTCAGGCACCTGAACTGCAGTCGGTGATCACCATTATTAGGGGGTTAAATGGGTGTGTTTTTAAAAATCATTGTAGAAAGAGTGCCTTAAAACTTCCACACGCTGGTGGCGAGTCTCCAAATGTCCCTGAACACCAAGCTCCGAAAGGCAGAAAGCACATGCTTGGCTGGAGGGAACCCCCGTTGGCAGTGGACACTGACTAGGAGTGGGAAGGCCAGGAGGTCTGGGGCAGCCAGCACGGCGTTTCCTTCCACTTAGCGAGAGAGGAAAGATCGGGGTATCTTCATGGGAACGGGAGAGACAGGAAAAAAGGAAATTCCACGCAAGCGTTTGTGAAACGGCTCCATGAATGTTGAAGGCCATGAGCTCGGAAATGCCGACTGTACTAGCTTGAGCGAGCATTATGCAAATGAACTCAAAGGGGAGAGAGAATGCTTCTGGTTACCTCCTATCTCTTCTGGCGCCTTGCATTTTGAAAAGGGTTGAGAATAGCCGACTTGGTCCTTAAAATACCTGAGTGGGAGTCAAGAGTTTTGAACACCGTTCTTTCAGATCTGACTCACTGTGGGCAACATTAATTTCCTATTTATAGAAACCACTTTCTAACACATCAAAGACCCTATTTATTCAATTTACCACCCGCACAGCTGCCAAGCGCTACTGAAGCCCAGAGACTCTGCAGATTAACTAGTCTCCTCCACACATTGGGAAAAGATACGCTCTTTCCATTGTGGTCTTAAAACGGTAGCATTCGATGTTTGTTTCACTCACATTAAATTGATAGATGAGCCATGAATTGTTAAAAGACTTAAAAGTGCAGGAGGAGGGGGAAAACCTGAATCAAAGTAGGTCAGTTCATCAAATAAAAATCTTACCACGATATCGCCCCACACCGGCCAATCCCCCTCACTGTCCAGGTCACAACAAAATGATTCATCACCCTTGTTCGCAAATAGGTATTTAATGCTCTCTTGGTTCCATGGAGTTTTCAGAAAGTTGAGAACTCAGTGACCCAGCTACCTCTCCGGGGATTAAACTAGAAGGCCGGAAATGATTTAGAAGCTGCATATCCTTCCCATGTAAGACTATGCAGTAGAAGAAATGACTACAGGCAAAAGGTAGATCAACAGCAACCAGATTCAATAGTCCCACTATTCTCAAACTTCCTCATCTTCAATTGGGTGAATACGTATTGTCTAGCTAATACATATTAAAGTATTCAACAGAGCTATGTTGCACTTTGCATTAATGTACCTCTTGCTGCCGTGACAGAATGAGGTTGTTTTTTTGCTTTGACAAGCCCACATTTAGAGGATACCAGATAAATTGAAGATAATATTTACACACCTGCTAAAGGCTGCCTGTCTCCTTCAGATGACATTTACAGTAGCCCCTTTCCCTTCCTTTAAGTTTGTTGTGGTGTTATTTGTGCAATCAATAAAAGCCACGAGGAAACTAAAAAAGAACCTGATCTTTTTAAACCCATTTTTGATGACAACAAGTTCAGAAAGAATGATAGCGCCATAAATCCAGACAGATGAACAGCCCTGCCAGGCCAGCAGCCTTTCCTCTCAAACACACCGCTGCGACAGCCACTAAAATGAAGCAATAAGGGTCTTCTTAAATGGCAGAATGTGACCGATTTATGGCCATGGAATAGGTATGGCCTCTGAGGCACCTCGTATCCATCTTCATTCCTTCTTCCCCTTCTGAGTTATCTCCACGGAGACGATCAGTGCATCTTTGAGGACCTGGGCAGGCAGGCCTCGTAGGAGGTGCCTAGGTGGTTGCGAAGAATTGAGTGGCAGAGTTCGGTGCTCTCAGGACACTGCAGGAAAGAGAAGAATGAGCGACCTCAGCAGCGGTTTCCCTTTGCTTCAGTCTGTTCTCTACACTGCCATGCTGACCCTCTTTCCTGTTATAAACATTTATTGGTATGGGGCCCAGTCTCCAAGTAACAGCAACAATCCTGTTTTCATTTGGAAATTCACTCCCATCCCTGCTCTCAATGTGGTTTGGTCAGGGCTGACCCCCACCCCTGAGCTGAAGGAGGGCTGTGAATCTGAACTAGGCCTAAGCCACTCGGCACAGTGAATTCTTCTTGTAACAAATACTGGTCCTGAGAGGCACACACAAACCAAAGTAGACTGTCCCGCCATCTATACTCAATTCTAAGATTTTTGTGTGTGTGTCTCTAGGAAAGTGATCTCTTTTTCCTAGACTTTAACTTTGAAAAACGTGATTCTGGAGCTGTTGCAACCATCCTATCACCATGAGGGAAAGCCTGCCAGAGAAAGGTGCCTACTCAAAGACTGCAGAGTAGAGGGATTCAGGGAGAAACCAGGTACATCATTTGAGCTGATGGATCAAGCTATGCTTAAAGTAAGGTCTCTCCCTAGACTTTCTAGTTACGGTAGCCAATAAATGCCCTTTTGCTTAAGCCCATTTGGGATGGGTTCCTCTTGCTGGCAGCTGAGAGTGTCAGGAGATATCATTTTCATGGTGCGGATTTGCAGACGTTACCCCTCATGCTCAGAAAATACCCACGGCTTCCTACCGTCTATAGAATGAAGATTAAGTTCCTTAGCCTGACACCCAAGGCCTCCTACAAGATGACCTCCACTTACTTCCCCAACTTTATCCTGAATGCAAACTGGTACACTCCTTGTCCCCTGAATATTAATCACCCACAGCCACCTTTGAAAAGCCTTGTTTTTCTCTAAGAAATAACTCATCTCACCCACCCACAACCCCATCACCTCTCCCTTCTCTGAATTCTTAACACATTCACTATTTTCAGCTTTACTTTGGTACTTGACATAAGCTATTCTACGGCTCTCATTCTCTCAATCACTCTTTAAAGGCATCTAAGTATACTAGGCTCAGTGCTGGGTGCTGAGGAGACCTGGTATCTACTCCTAAGGAGCTTGACGACTGATGGGCAGGTTAACAACCAAACACTTATGCAGAGTACCATATAGTTACAATTAAGGTAGATAGTAGCAAAAAAGGTCACGTTTTCATAAGAAGGCATAAAATAAGGGAACTCATCTAAACCATGGGGTGGGGCAGGGAGGACTTCCCTGGAAAAGCGACCATCAGTGTGCAGAAAGTTCCGTGTGTCTGGAAGGAGGTAACTGGGAGGGGAGTGGTAGGAGCTGGAGTTCCAGAAGTCAGCAGGGGCAACTTCTGTGGACTCTCCAAAAGCTGGACGTTTTGAATGACTCAATCTTAATCTTCAGCAGGGAAGTACTGGTTGAGCTCAATACTTGAAAGGATCACTCTTGTTGCCACATGGGAAATGGAGCAGAGGAGAGTGGAGAGGCAGCTGTTACAGTTACAAGGGACAGATGATGGTGGCTTGAACTTTGGCGAGGTGAATGGAGATGGAGAGAATTAAGCAGATTCCATTATATGTTGAAGGTGGAAGCTGTATGATTGAGTGCCCGGGTTGTGGGCCAGGGGGTATGAGAGCTGGTGGACTACGAGGATAACTCCTGGGTCCCTGGCTTTAGCCACTCAATAACGATAGGAAACATGGGAGGTAGTGAAGGTTTGGAGGAGAAGGAGGCTTGGTTTAGATCAATTTAATTTGAAGTAGCTGTGGAATATATGCATTTGTTAAGTAGACAGCTGGATACATGTGTTTGGAGTTGAGAAGTCTAAACTTTAGATATAAATTTGGGAGTTCCTGGCATGTGGCAGGTAGCCATGGAGGTGGATGAGTTCACCCGAGGAGAGTGTACAGCTAAAAGATGGCCTGGCCCACAGCCCAGAGAATTCCACACTTTAGAGGTTTAGTGGTTGGAATAGAGGTCACACAGGTAAGAGACCTAGCTTCCTAGACAGACTGAAACATCTTGAGAACAGGACTTCTGCCGCGTCTGTTTCTTTGAAGAGATGGTGCTTTGGACTTAATATGCTCAATGTGCCCTAAAGAAATACTCATTGTGGATTCCACCATATAGTGGACAGAATATTGGGCTGAAAAATCAGAAGATGTATATTCTAATATTTTGTGATTCTGGGTGAGAGGAAACCTTTAATCCACACTCATAATTTACCTGCATGTAATGGTCCTCACTCATACAACTAGCATTAAGTAGAACCTATAGACACAGTGTATAGGGCTGGAATCCAAAAATATAAAGTGAAGGAGAGAAAGAAAGGAAGGCGCTTCCCATATGATTTAATTCTCACTCCGTGCCCGAGTAACAATCCCGCAGAACATGTGCTATTTGAAAAAACTGAGGTTCACAAAATCTCAGTCACACAGCCTATAAACAGTGGGACAAGAATTTAAACTCAGATCGGTTACTCTCCCAAACCTGTGCTTTTTCGTCTGCTGTCCATTCGCCCCAAATCCCTGCCCAACAGCAATTTAGAATGAAAGTTAATGAACAGTACAACATGGTCTGTGATTAAATGTCAGGATAAAGGCAGTGGACTGTGAATGCTGCATACAGTTTAAAGAAAGGAAAGATCAATATTGATACAGATGGTCGGGAAAGTGTGGGTAGACCAGCTGTACCTTGAAATACGGATAAGAGAGATTAAGAGTCAAGAATGCATGTTTGTGGGACAGAGCAGCAAATCCCAAAGCCACAACAGTAACAAGAGAAGCGAAATTAGGCCTCAGAAATTCTCCTTTCATGTGCCTGACACGGGCTCTTTGAGAATATGTTCCCAGAGTCAGGGCCATGTCTGGGAAAATGTATAGTGGGGCCAGGAACAGGTCAAGACCTTAAACTCATTTTCACGACAAATAAGGGAAGCGTGTAACTTTGGCTCTAAATAGCATTCACTGAAAAACATAATGCCAATTATGAATAAAATAAAATAACATGCGGCTTTCATAAGATAATGAAGGCTGTTTGTGAAATCCCCATTTAGTCCTAATTTAACTCTGTTTGTATGAGACCCCACACTGCATTCTTTCCCTTCAATACTGCAAGCCCCTGAGAGCAGGGACCAGACACAGTCATTTTCTCATGTCTTGAGGGGTTGGCACAATATGTTGTCCATATTAGTTACTGTATAAACATGTTTTATTTATTTCTTAAGGTTTTATTTATTTATTATTAGAGAGAGGGGAAGGGAAGGAGAAAGAGAGGGAGAGAAACATGAGTGTGTGGTTGCCTCTCATGTGCCTTCTACTGGGGACCTGGCCTACAACCCAGGCCTGTGCCCTGACTGGGAATTGAACTGGTGACCATTTGGTTCATAGGCCCCCATTCACTCCACTACACCAGCCAGGGCTGTACAAACGTGTTTATACACTCACTCCACTGAGCTACACCAGCCTGGGCTGTATAAACATGTTTTAATCTACCAACAAGTAAATATTATTATGTATACTGTATTATACAAACGGAACACTGAGTCTTGTGAATGAAATGAGGAAGCAATGAGAATGCCAACAGCGTTTTTCCTGTTACTGGGTTTTTATCCACCAAAGAGGGAAGGAAGGGAAGCAGGAGCCAAATGTTCCATTTCGACATCAACAATTTTCCACCTCCCAAATTAATTAAGAGATTGAAACATATTCCAGACTTGCCAAAAATTACACTTGGTAGTTCCAAATGACCAGCTCACTCAGGGCCCTGGAAGGAGGAGTAAAGATTCGAGGCAGACGAGGCAGCGCCAGGAGCCGTTTATCTGCCCTGAGCCAGTCATCCTTCTCGGCCCTTTGGGTGACTAATTGGATCCATCGACAAGAAATCTGTCCAGGGAGAGTGGGGCGACCGGAGGCCATGAAACAGCAATGCTTGACCTGTGTCTTAATTAAAAAAAAAAAACAAGCTACAAACATAAATGTGAATTCCTAAGAACGCTCCCATTTATAACATGCTTAAAAGCACGCCAAATGCTTTCACTTCCATCTCATTTATTTTTCCCTCAATAATCTTGTGAGTGAGTAGCACTGAGCCCAGTGCCTGGTAAGACCTTAATCAGTGTTCCGTGAACGGACAAGGCCAGGCAGAAACTGTTTGTTCCATTTCACAGATGTGAAACGCAGGCTCAGAAAAAAGTGGTAAAAGCTACATTCTCTTCCAGGGCTCCCAGAGGGGCCAGTGCTCAGTTTGCCCAGATGTACAATGCGGGCAGGTGCTGAGATGATTTTCTCAGAGGTCTGGTCCATCCCACTATGACTGGGAAGTCCCACACAGCCACCTGCTGGTCCCAGAGCGGCAGCCATGCCTGCACTAAGGGCCCTTCTGGGTTGTGTGTTTTCCAGGCCAGCTGGCCCTGCAGACCCTCTCGGAGGCCGCCTACCCTTACCCACCTCCACAACCACGTCCATGGTGGGTGGGAGATACACGGAGGCGGACTCTGGGACTGTGGGGCTTCCGAGCTACTCTAGGATGGTGCAGACCCAAGCTGTGATACAGACTAAACCACTGTGCCTGTGCAAGAGGCTCCTCCATTACCGTCCGGGTGGAAACAAAAACCTTGGGCTTCTGTTCCAGGGCTAAACTCCCTAGGCTGCCCTCTCTCTCTAACCCTAAAGAGAAAGAGCAACCTCCATAACAGATAGACCTGCAGATTACTATTCCCCAGCACTAGTTAGAAAAAGGAAGTTAACCTCTCAGCAAAACAGTAGCTCCTGGAAAGGACTGGTAAGAGCCAGGCTGCCTGCACTGAAATCCCAACTCCACCACTTACCACCTTGATGACCACGGGCCTCAGTTTCCTCATCCATGAATGTGACTTTTAAACGTGCTAATTGATGTAAATCACCTACACTAGGACAACATCTGGAACACAGTAAGCATTACTATAGAAGTACAAGGTTTATTATCCCAGATATGTTACCAGACAGGCAAGTTATCAATACTACTCTTGAAATAGGCTTTTTGGTATTGTTAACGTTGGATTACAAGATTTGCCCTCCCCTCTCTTAACTACCAAGAAGTCTTCTCTTCTTTGCCTGATTATTTCACCATCCCTCCTAACTTGCACTGTTCCCAAGGAGGGGTGTCTTAGGTTGTACTCACCTATAAAAGAAAGCCTATACTTTTGACATATAAGACACTGAAGTGCCATTGTCACTCAACATTCGGCTAGTGATGGCTCTCTCAATATCTCTTTGTAGATTTTTCAATAAACAAAAAAGCTTCCTTTGACTTATGAGTCTTACTTTCCACAATGCTTATAGTACACTGTAAAAATCCTCCCATCCCTGTATGCATTCCCTTTGCAATATGTGCCTGCTGCCTTTGTCATCGAGATACGGAGTCAATTTCTCTACCCTTCTGAATCGGGGCTGGTCTTGTGCCAACACGCTTTGATAACTAGAATGCAATAGAAGTCTCACTGTGCAAGCTGTGAACTTAGACCTTAGAAGCCTTGTAACTGCCACTCTCCTTCTTTCTTGTTGCTAGGGTGACCAACCACCCTGATTTTCCCAGGCCTGCAGAGTCTCCTATGATATGAGACTTTCATTGCTAAAAACCAAGATAGACCCAGGCGAAGCAGTATGGCTGGTCACCCTCCTTGCTTCCCTGAGGCTACCCTTGTCCTTGAAGATGAGGGATCCTGTAGACTGAGTGGCCTAGTCAACATCCATCACCACCCGCCTTTGGCTCCTCCATCTTGGTCTAGTTGCTGTGGGATAGCAGCCACATGAGTTAATTCAAGTGAGACCAAAAGAACCACCCAGCAAAACTTACCCCATGTTTCTGTCCTACAGAATTGTGAGCAACTGCAGTGGTGGTTGTTTTAAGCCACTTAGTTTTGGTTTGCTACACAGCAACAGGTAATAGATACAATACTGTAACCCCTTAACTACAGGGTCATATGGTAAAACCCTAAGGCCCTCCCTGTCCCAGTAAGAATCATAGAGTCATAGATGACTTCACCAGTCCTTTGCTCTGCCCATGGATTCTCCCCATCCCATATGAGAAAGTTTGGTCCCACTTTCTTATTGAACCAACAAGTAATGAGCTCACTAACTTCTGGGTTGTACTTCTTTGAGAGTTCTTCAGCACTATTTCAGCATCTCATCACACGTATATCAACAAATACGGTTTTTGCATCTACACCCGTGTCAGGCACAGTCCTAGGCACTGAGGATACGGCCATGAAGAAGACAAAGTCCCTAGTGGAAGAGACATACCAAAGCAATAATCCTGTAAATCTAGCATCAGATAATACTAAGTTTCATGAGGAGACAGAAAGCGCAATATGAAAATAAGGAGTGATGGGTAAAGGAGAGGAGCCTTCACCAAAGGACTAATTACCAAAATAGAGAAACTGTAGGCACGTCTGAAGTTTGGGAGACGCTGGGGAGCTGTTCTTTCAGCACCACCCTCATCAGCCGAACCCTTCATTCACCTGCGACATTGGGCCTTCGCAGTAACGGAGGATATTGCTCCGAAAGAGTGAGAAGAGACAAAGACAAATACATCCTGGGCCCTTCTGCCAAGGGAAGTGTAGCTGGAAACACCACAAAAATGCACAACACAGCAGCACATTAGTTTTGCTTAGTGCCGTGACACAGCAGGGAAGCATACAGGTGTCTGCTCCCTCGCCGGCACTCCTCCACCACACCTGGTCCCCTATGTACTCCTAGGAAATCCTCATTTCTGTCAGCTTACCCAATGTTCAGGTCCTTCCTGCCCCAGCTTCCTCCTGCCTCGGGGCCTTTGCTCATCCCTCAGCCCAGAAAATGCCTCTCCTTCTCACTCATCCGCTTAGCTTTCACTGAGCTGCCATTGCTCCAGGGCATCCTGCCATAGCCTATTCAGACAAAGTCGGTGTATCAGGTAACTGCGAACAATAACTCTGCATTAAAAATACCTTCAACAATCTTAGCAACTTACATCAGTAAGCATTTCTTGAACTCATAAGGGTACAAGTTAGCTAGAGTTCAGCTGGCCTGGGTTGGGATTGGCCTGACAGCTCTGCTGATCTCATCTGGGCTCTTTCACTCATATTCGGGGCTCAGAGGTCAGCTAATCTAGACTCTACTTAATCTGGGGTGACTCTGCCTCTTCATGGGATCAGCGGGCTAATTGAGTCCTATTCTCAAGGCAACGGCAGAGGTGTAAGAGAACAAGGGGAAACACACCAAGACCTGCCAAGACCTGCACTTGGAATTGGCTCACTGTCACCTCCACTTTATCTTATTGGCCAAAGCAAGTCACATGGCCAAGTTGAAAGTCAATGGGGTATGGAAATATACTCTGCTGTTATGGACGAAGCTACAGAGTCACACGACAAGGTTGAAACAATAAGGAGAAGTAAGGAACCGGAACCAATGATGCAATCTGCCGTAGTCAGCTTCCCCATCACATCCTCTCCAAGCACCCTGAACCTCCTGGGCTCACCACATGTAAAATCGTGCTATAATACATGCATTTGTGTGCGTGATGTTTCATTCTCTCACTAGACAATAAACTTCACAAGGGCAAAGAACACGCTGGGATTGTTTATTTCTGCATCTCACATTGTGCTTGGCCCATGACAACGGCTCAATAAGTATGAGCTGCACTAGGCTTGACATTAGGCTTTTTGTTCAGTTAGAGGGACAGACATTAAATGTGTGTGTGATAATTTCACAACTAAGCCGTGCACTACCATGTTGATGGGCAATGAGAGTAATGACTGTAGGAGTGTAGGTGCTGTGAAAACATTAGCTTGGACAAATTAAACTGCACGAAGATGGTAGAACTAGACACATGGTAGGCATTGATTTCTACAGTTTTTAAGCACATACATGTGTACTCATATATTCATACAAAACTTATGGAAAGATATACAGAAAATCTGTAGAGAATCCTGGGGAGGGGCAAAGAAAAGAAAAACTTTTTACTCTCTGTATTTGAAACTATTGACATGCTTAGGTGATATTTAGAAATAAAAGGCTAGTTTCTTAATTTAAGAAATAAATTCTATAAACAATAAAAAAACTGCATGAGGGGTGGTGTGATAGGCAGAATAAGGGACTTCTAAAGTTGTCCGAATTTTAATCCTCAGAACCTGTGAATATGTTGCTGTATGTGACAAAGGGACTTTGCAGTGTGATTAAATTCAGGGTTTGAGATGGGGGGCGGGGGAGTTGTTCTGGGTTACCCAGGCAGGCCCAGTGGACTCGCAAGAGTCCTTGTAAGTGAAGGAGGGAGGAAGGAGCGGCAGAGCAGGAGTGATGCTGCACAGAAAGACTTGACTGCTCCTTGCTGGCTTTGGAGATGGAAAAAGGGGCCGCAAGTCAAGGACAGCAGGTAGCTTCTAGAAGCTGGAAAAGGCAAAGAAACGGATTCTCCCCTGGAGCCTCCGGAAGGAACGCAGCCCTGCCGACAGCTTGATTCCACCCCAGTGAGTCCTGTTTCGGACTCTGACCTCCAAAACCAAAGATGATACATGTGTGTTGTTTTAAGCCACTGAGTCTGTGGTTATTTGTTATAGCAGCCACTGGAAACTCATACAGGTGGTCCATTTACATTTTGAGAAGAAAAGGAAGAAGGGAGAGAGGGAGGGAGGATGGAAAGGGAGAGTTCACACTGAGAGGCTGAACCAGCTAGAGGAGATGATCTCCAGGGTCTGGTTCAGCCTGGCAGCCTCTGATGTTCTTCAAGGGAAGGAAAGCCTCGGAAGCCAGTATTTACTAAGGGGGCATCTTAGCCGCTGTGCTATTACTTGCATGCTTTAGTCCCAGTCATATTTAGCCTTCATTTCAAACACTCAAAACCAAACACACTGCTGGCCTCAGAGCTCTCACAAACATATGGAACAGAATCCCCATGGACACAATGGACACATTTAAAATGTAGATTAATATTTTAATATGAGCCCAGCTCCTACACAGTAATCCTCCGTGGTATGTAGCAGACCACAGAGAAGCTGGTGGGATCAGTTTGGTGGGATTGCCTGGTCGTCCCTGTACACAGAGGAGGCATGCGGTGTCCTGCCCTGCCTGAAGCTGGTTAAGACCAGACGGAGCCAGGCTGAACTTTGCTCCTGGGCAGGCCAGCAAAGGAGGGGAGAACTAAAGTCCAAGGACAGGGACAGTGTGGCAGGCTGTCCTGGAAAATGGCCCACCCTAATGAGGCTTGTTTAATCTGGCTTTTAAAATTTCTCTCCAATGAAAACAAACATGCCTCCCAAATTCTCTCTCTCTCTCTCTCTCTCTTCCCCCCGCAGAGCAGAAGTCACTCTCTGGATGAAAGCACCTGATTGCTTACTGTTCGCCCATGTTTTGTCTGCCAGGAGTCCTCCACCCCAAACAAGGTAGTCAGCTGGCTGACTCCTCTGTCCCTTTCAGGCATCAGCTTTCAAATCGCCTCCTCAGAGAAGCCATCCCCAGCCCATCTGACTCGGGCAGCGTGTGGGGCCACAGGGAGGATGCACTATGTCAGGGGGAGCAACCGTGGGCGGCCGTTACTCCCCTGGGCTGCCAGAGAGAGAGAGCAGGGGGCAGTTAGCAGGAACCCAGGAAAAGAGAACTTCCAGAGGAGAGAGAGTCACCTGAATAAACAGTGGTGGCCTTTGAAGAGTAGCCGGCCGGCAGGGAAATGAATACCCTCATCTACTCTCTTTCCTTCTCCACCAGGCAAGACTCAAAAATGGCAGAAGTCACGTCTGTGGTCCATGTGGTCAGCCTTCTGGAGCAGAGAGCAGCATGGAGAATGGATCTAAAGGGTGTCTTTCCTCTGTCATGGAAGTGTTTCTTTTCTGTCTGCTAATCCTGCAGAGAAATGAAGCAAAGCCACTCTCATCCTCAGCCCCTGCAGCCTGGGAGCATCATTTCTAAACAATGCTCTCAACACTGAATTCCATCGCAGACCCCTAAGTGAGTCCATGTACGGAGTCTCCCCTGTGCCTTCCCAAATGCTAATTTATCAATGTCCAGGAAGACTCAGAAATAGAAAGAGTAGGTGGAAAACATTTACTGAACGCCTATTAAGCGTCAGGCTGTTAAGCAGCTTAATCCTTACAAGAACTATGAATAGTATTATGATCTCAGCTTTACAGATGAGAAGATGAGACACAGAGAAGAGACTCATCCAAGATCTCAGGGCCAGCGAGTTAGCAGCTCTGGGATTGGAACCCTGGGATATCTCAGCCCAGAGTCTGCTGGCTTCACACTATACTGGATGCTTTTCAAAGAAACAGAAGGACTCAAAGAGAGAGAGAGAGCGAGACAGAGACAGAGAGAGAGACAGAGAGAGAGAGTGAGAGAGAGCGAGAGAGCGAGAGCGCTAGTAGATGAGGTAAGAAGCTCAGAGCAACGATAATGCCAGATACGTGCTGAGTATTTACCATCTGCCTGGGCACTTTGATTCGAGTGAATTATCCCATTAAATTCTCAAAACCACCCTAACACGATCTGTGCTGTTGTTATCTCCATTTTAAAGGTGGACCTTGAGTCTTCGAGGAGTTAAACGCTTGTCCCAGGGGAGCCAGGGCCTCCCAGTCCGAACCCCAGGAGGCCTGACTCCGGAGGCCAGGCTCTTCGTGGGAACTACAACCACAAAGAATGGAACTGAGATGAACAAAACTTTACACAGTGGGCAGAGGTGGAAAACACAACCAGCACAAGGTTGTCTCACTGCTTTGCCCTGAGTCAAGACAGGGAGAGGGAAAGGCATCGAGAACTACTCAGGGAACCTTCCAGAAAGAACCTGCTTTCTGAGTGTTAAGAAGACCAAAGACTAACTCGAATGCAGGTTTCTCATCCCAGCAATACTGACATTTGGGTGGGATAATTTTTTTGGTTGAGGGGTGGGCGCTGTCCTGGGTCCTGTAGGAAAGCTCAGCAGCATCCTTGGCCTCTCCCCCTCCCTCTACTGGCCGAGAGCAACCCACCTGCTCACCTGCGACAACCAAAAATGTCTCCAGACTTTTCTGATGCCACCTGGGGAGTGAAATCACCTCCGCTCCCCCTCTGACCTGCCCCAGATGAGAACCACTGCTGTAACTCAGAATGAGGGTGAAGAGTAGAAGGGAAACTCAAGGTAGACGCTCACCTTCTGGAATACCCAGAAGTCAACCCTCTAGATGGAAGGGTTGGCCTCCAGAAATAAGGAAGAAGCCAGGAAAAGGAAAGCCACCGAAAGAAACTCGTGGTTCGATGGAAGGAGTGTGGGCCCTGACATCAGACAGGCAGGATTCAAATCTATTAATTCCTACACAATAGTGGACAAATTGCTTCACCTCGCAGCGTTCCGGTTTCCCAGACTATAAGAGGTAGATAACAATATCTACCATATAAGGTTGTTTGGGGGGTCAGGGGGATGTACCCAGTGTTCCCTCATGTGATCCGAGTGGAGGGGTGGAGGGGTGTTCACCAAATGTTTGTCTCCCCTTTCCCCTCACTCCAAAGACCAGCAAAGCCAAGTTCTGCAGCTGGGCCGTGCGACTGCAGTCCATCTTCCTGCATACACCTCCCTCTGATGAAGTCCTTTCTCGCCCTCCAAACAGCCTGCTCAGAGGAATAATGAGCCATGGAATATGTGGGAATGGCAGGTTGTCTGAGGGACTCTAAAGCCAGCGGAGTGCAGCAATGCCAAGGGCTGAGGCTGAAAGAGAGGCTGGAACCGGGTTTTGAATGACCAGGCTCTCACTGTTCACCTGCTGGACTCCTACTCATGCTTCAAGACCTGCCCCAAAGTAGAACACAATAGAGCTAGTTCCCCGGGGATACAAAGCACTCAGAATGGAGCAATCCCAAGAACTGGGGCTGACGGGCAGTTTGAGAGCAGGGAGGTCAGGCCCTCGCTCTGCTGACCTGGCAAATCATCTCATTTCCTCTGTCCCAAATGTCAAAATGTTTTCTTCTTCGTGATATTCACTCCGGCTCCTCCAGGTAATCTGCTGACTCCTTCCCTCCTTTTCTGTGCACCCGCCACTCTGCTAGCAGGGCCACAGAAAAGCAGGGGACACGTGTTGCCCTATAAAAGGGTGATTCTGACTCCTCCACCAGGCAGTTTGTCCCACGGTGGGAGGGGCCGTGTGTTGCTCATCTTTATGTTCCCCATGCCTAGCACAGAACCTGCTCGGTAGGTGTTGGCGGTGGCCTGCTCCGTGCTCAGCCTTCCTTTCTATAGAATCCCATTGGGCAACGTGCTCAGTTGGAAACATTCACCCCTGCAGACTCTCTTGAAGCTCAGGTGCCATGTGACGCGGTTCGGACAAACAAGATGCAACTTCAGTTTTTTAGGGGGAGCTCCTAGTAAAGACATTGCTTTCCTGATAGAGGGTCCGACCCAGCTGGCTCTTTGCCTAGGGCCCTTTATTTTTCACTTACCCCACCTTCCCACCTGGAACCTGGGACTCCACACCTGGAGGTGAAGCAGCCATCTTGTGACCAGGAGGGTGAAAGGTCACCCTGGGGACAGCAGAGCAGCAGGCGGACTTGCCTGAGCATCTGTGACCACCTGGCACTTCCCACTTCTGTCAGGTATAAAAATCAAACCCCAGTTTGGTTAATCTGTTGGATGGGCTTCTGCTGCCTGCAGCTAAATGCAATCATAAAAGCTACAGCCTGTCACAGAAGTAATGCTTAGTGAGTTTTGATGACCCGGTTGAATGGCCAGGTCTCTCCCTACTCAGCACAGGCCCTTGGCCTCCGCTGAGCCAATGAAGACACATGTAGGATGCACAACTGTGATGGAATCTAAGATTTTTCTTCTTAGGTTAAACATTCCCAGGGATTCCTCAAAACCTTGACATAACAAGGACCAAGGGCTTTCCCTTCCTGGACCACCCTGCTCCCTTAGAAGAAGCTAATTCTGGAGACCATTTCCAACCAGTTGACGTAAATTTGGGGAAAGTGTGTCAAACTGTACATGGGTATAAACACTGAATTTGGAATCAGTTGGACCACTTGTCTTTTCTTTCTTTCGACACTGATTGAGTGGCTGGTCTGCCACATGGTAGATACTGGGCTGAGGCCTGGGGCTATGGGGGGGGGCATTGAATGAAAACAGCCCCCCTTAAGGCGCTTACAGTCTAGTGGGAGAGATAGAGCCTCATTAAATAGCAGTACTGCTGATTACTTAATTATAAAGGGAGATAAGTAACAACATAGAGGGTGCTGGAGCATATAAGAGGATCTGTTCTGGCCTATCTGGTATTCAAGGAAGGCTTCCTGGAGGGGGTAACACTCCATTCTGTCACTAGTTGGTGTACCCACCCTGGGCAAATCACTTAACCCTTCTATGTCTTTGTTTCTGTAATTGAGATGTAGGGTTTATAATACTTTCCACTTATATTTGTGAGGCACAAATGAAATAACGTTCCCAGTGTCTGGCCCATGGGAAGTACACCTTAGGCAGTTGCCCTAAAGTCTTGGTTTCAGTCCAAGGCCCCAGTCTGTTCCCGCCCTGGGTCAGTGTGCTCAGCCCCTGTCCTCAGGGTGGATCAGACGCTGCTGATTCCACGGGATCAAACGGTTGAGGGCTCGTCTCAGGATGTCATGTGCTGGGAGAGGATGCAAGAACAAAGCCTCAAGCTGAGGGATAATTAAGTCCCCAGGGCTGACCCCAGCAAGGTTTCCATCTCCTGTTGCAGCCCCTCCTTGGGGTCTCAAGTTACCTCAAGGCTTGATTGATGCCAAGAGGGATGGGGGGACCCGGAGACCACCCCCAGTGATGCAGGGAGGGGGATTCAGAGATACTGGGCGGAGAGGAGGCCCCAGAGAGCAGGGCCGGCTCCTTGAGGTCCCGGCATCACTTCCTGTACTCCTACCCGGAGGGCTGCAGGGCGGGGCCAGATGTGATGGAGAGGCTCCGGCAGACCCAATCTCCTTCTTTGTGACTCAGTTCCCTCATCCGCAAAACAGGTAATCGCATGAAATTTGTGCTTCTCAAAGTTTGCTGCGTGTTAGAATCGTCTGAGGGGTGTCTCAAAAACCCAGATACCCAGTGACACCCTAAACCAACTCAGAACCTCTGAGTGGCACCCGGGTAACAGTGTGTTTCAAGCTCCCCGGGTGACTCCAGTGCGTGGGCTGGGATGAGGCTCTGAAGGCTGGACGGGCTCTAGGGTCCTTTCATCTCGAGGGTCAGCGGCTACTCCCAGTTGTGTGACCTCCAGAAGTGAGTTAAAAGTCTCATGCCTCCCTGTCCCCCAATAGTAAAGAAAGGGTAACAACAGCATGTCCCTCATCAAGGTTTTATGAGGATTAAAAGGATTAGTTTTTATAATTAAGTGACTGGGAGGGCGGAGACGGAAGAAGGGACTCTGTATCAGGCCCTTCCCTCTGTCCCTCCTCCCCACCACGCCTGTGCTCTCACAGCAACAGAAGGAGAACACGTTCGGCTCTCACATCCCAAAGAACCCAGGAGGCAGGAAGCAGTGGCATCGGCAGGAGAGATGGATGAATACAGGTAGCCAATCAGCTGGGGCCTTGGTGTTGCACATCCTTGGAGAACTGACAGCGGGGATCATAGGTGTTACTTAGTCCTAACTTCCCATTTAGTTGGTGAAGACCCCGTGGCACAGAAAGGTTAGGTGTTCATCCAAGGTCACACAGCCTTGGGCCTAGCCAGGTCTCACACCCAGGGTGGTTTTTCTTCTTTTAAACTCCAGGCTGGAAGTCATTAAAAAGAAAATAACACAGCGCCGCCTCCTCCCCCAGGACAAAATCCGTCAGCATTAATCAGTCTTTTTACTCTGGCAGGAATGCCTTATCTCTTCCTTGTAAGTAGACACAGCGCCTACAGCCGAAAGAGCAATCGTGATAATTAATACTAATATTTTGCATTTGGAATCTTCCCCTGGCAGCAGCTGCTCCGAAAGCATCTACTCATTCAGCCACAGGGTGTCAGCCAACCCATCAGTCGGCAGGAGCTCACGGAGCATCTGCTGCAGCCCCTCGGCCTGGGCTCGGTGCCTGGAGGGACCCTGCGGCCCAGGAAACACTTCCAGCACTTGGGGGGTTAAAAAAGAACCCCAGTGAGAGGCCGTCGTTGACGTTGATGGAGGCCTCTGCCCCACCCATCTCCACGCCATGCCAACAAAAGCCAGATACCGTTATGGGAGCTTCCTCTTCGATTTACCATTCTGTTCCCTTCGTCTGGAACCGTGCCTGAAGTGCATTGGCCAAAGGTAACTCATTCATTCAAGAAGAATGCCAGCTAAGGCCCTGGCTGGTGTAGCTCAGTGGATTGAGCGCGGGCCTGCGAACCAGACGATAGCGGTTCGATTCCCAGTCAGGGCACATGCTTGGGTTGCAGGCCAGTTTCCAGCAGGGGCCAGTTCCCTGCAGGGGATGCACCAGAAGCAACCATACATTGATGTTTCCTTCCTCTCTCCTTACCTTCCCCTCTAAAGATAAATAAATAAAATATTTTAAAAATTAAAAAAAAAAAGAAGAAGAATGCCAGCTAGCACCGACTACACAGGGAGGGTTAAATGAGTCAGAGCGTGTACAGCTCTCAGAGCAAGGCCACACCTGTGGTCGGCGCCCCATCCGTGCTGGCCATCGCTGGTGTGGCTGTCTGCATCTGCAGTGGTCCCAGTCAGGAAACACAAGAGATGCTCCAGAGGCCTACTAGGAAGAGAGCATGATAAAGAGATTATTTATGAGGTGCGGGCAGGGTTAGGGAAAGCTACAAAGGATGGTGAAGCGTCCGAGGGGCCAGCGGGGGCCAAAAGCCATTACCAGTCCAGACCTCGAGGGACGAGGGAAGGGGCTGGCAGCTGATGAGAGCTGGGGCCAAGGAAGAAGGAGCTCCACAGAGACTGTGGCCACGGGGAAAAGTGGCCAGGGCGAGACCTACTGTAGCCGTGCAGGAGGGTGTGGGGAGAATGGAGACCCCATCTCTCTGTCCCCCTGCCTTCCAATCTCCTTTCGGTACCAGCCGCTGGAAACCAGAGGCCGACGGCAGCGGACTGATGGGGTGCGCTCTGGTCGGCCTCTGGGGACACAGAGTCAAGCAGAGGATAGCGGATTGATCATCCCAGCAGGGAGAAGGCAAACAGAGATTAACCGGAGTTAACACCACCAATAACTCAACGTGGCAGCGCTGCTTTGGCGTGATGATGCCTTTGTGCATTATTAGTCCTGAAAGTGGCAATTGTTCCCCACAAGGCACTTCTCCCTTGAACGTGTTGGCTTTTCGGGAGAGCAAAGAACAGGGGACTTGTTCCTCACTCTAAAATTCTGGCAATGATCTCTAGCCAACAGCCTTAAAGATCTGAAAATGTGGATCCTTTAAATAGGAAGTAGGTGTGGAACTGTGGAAAAACCCCCACATCTAAGCAACCAGGGAGGGGGTCCTGAAAACACTCCCCCCGCATCCTGTCTCATAGCTCCGGTCCCTCTTCTCCCGGAAAGGGCTTGCTCCCCACTTGGTCGGCAGAACAGAGGTTTTCCTCTCCTGGGCCCCAGGGTTGGACACAGCTGTGTGTGGCTCTTGGTGGTCCACACTCAGTGGCCACGTGAATAATTGGCCTGGTTGCTCATCCTTTTCTGAGGGAAAAAGGCATAATCACGGTTCCTACCTTACAGGGGTGTTTTGAGAACTAAATGAGACAGTACACATAAAGCACCCATCACAGTGTCTGGCGCACAGCAGGTACTCAATAAATATTGGCTCTTGTTACAACCCACTGACTGCTAGCGCCTTGAGGTCAGAAGTCATAACTGTCCAACCCTAGACTTCATTATCAAGAATGGTGCCCAGCATATACCTAATAACTATCATCATATAAGATAGGACAACACTCCCATTTTCTGCAGAAGTTATCTGAGTTGCTAAGGCCCCAGAGTTATTAAGAACCAGAGCCAGGATTAAATCCAGGTGATCTGACTCCAAAACCCCATCTTTGACATCAGAGCTTCTCATACTTTAGGAAGTATCAGGGTCAGCTGGAGGGCGTGGTAAAACATCCCCCAAGTTTTATTCAAGAGACCTGGGGTGGGACCCACAAATTCATCTTTCTAATCAGTTGCCAGGGGACGTGGATGCTGCTGGCATGGGGACCAGTCTCTGAGCAGCACTGCCCTGCACTCTCTGCCTCCCACCCAGGGTCCCTCCCCTCCGTGAGCCCTCCTCTGACGTCTTCAATCTCTCCTGAACCTTCAGCATGATTCAGTTCCAGCCCGAAACCATTTGCCACGTGGGACCCTAGGTCGTCTGAGCCTCTGCATAGGACCAGCAGCTCCTAGTGGGCAAGAACCTTGCACCTCCTTGCCTCGACTCCCTCGAACATCACTTGTCATCTTCCCCTCCCTGGTCTACCCTCACCCCTTGGGGTGACCTTGGGGTGACCTTGGGGCCTACTCTCCCATTCTGGTCTGTGCTCATGCAAACATATACAATGTGAGGGCTTTATCCCCATTTTTAAACAAAAATAAGTTTATACTATACAATGACTATGTTTGCATGCTCTCTCTCTCATTCCCTACCCACACCTCAACCCAGCCCCCTTTTTCTCTCTTTCAGTTTTACCCTTCCGGAAGAAAATTTTATCCCCACTCTGGGTGCATCCCCCCAGAAGCAGCCCTCTCTAGACTCTGAGCAGGCTGGCTCACTGGGGAGTCTGAGAAAAGGATCTTGGGGACGGCAGCCCCGAGCCTCCCTCCCCACTCTCTCTTGGGAGGGAGCTGCCCACAGGTTCTGCTTGGTCCCTCCAGTCCCTGCTATGGCCCGGAGCTGCCTACACCTGGGTGGGCGAGTTTGCCTATTCTGGGTGCAACATAAGGCAGCCCACTTCCCAGCAGATAGAGCCACTTTCTCTAATAGCAAATTTATCTTTAGGAAAAGTGATGTCTGGGGGGCTCCATCTGCCCTTCTCTTGTTCTTATTTCTCAGTTGGTTCAGAATGTGAGAGGGGAAACCAGGGTATGGTTTGCTTGTTCCTGTTGACACCCGTGTATCTCAGACCTAAAGACCTGGCTCATTTGAAACGGCTGCTTCTGTTTGGATGCTTTTGCAAACAACAGATGGCAACAACTAAAAGTAGCTTGAACAATAAGAGGGCTGTTATCTCACATGGTAAGAATTCTGCAGGCGGATCTCTTCGCCAACCTCCTGATCTGGGACTCTTTCCCTTTCTCAAGGTGTGGTGGGCTCTGGGTCACCTTTCTCATCAAGACGCATTCTATAATGGTGGGAGGGTTGGGAGACCTCGGGCCGTTGGGCCCCAATGACTGTTGTGCTATTTCCTATCTATGGATTCCTCGGCAAGTGATCTAAACTCCCTGACCCTCGGTCTCATCTTCTGGGCAATGAGCTTAACAGGATTGTCCTTCTAAGAGTGCACCGTGGATGACGTTAAGGCGTGGAGCGTGCCGAGCACAGTCTAGGACACAGTGCAGGACCTGATACCTGGTAGTTCTTGCCCCATGTCTGCCACCATGACTTTCTCAGGTAAGGAGAAGAACTCCAGTCTGCACTTAGAAACACTTCTCGGGAAGAAGAGAGAATTTTTCACCCTGGAGGCCATCTGCCATCATGCCCGTAACAGGCACCCAACAGACGCGCTGCATTCATTGTCACAACGGTGGGACTGCTGTGACAAAGCACCATGTGCTGAGTGGTTTAAATGACAGAAATATCTCGCCGTTCTGGAGCTGAGAAGCCCAAGATCAAGGTGTCGGTGGGGCCACGCTCCCTCTGAAGGTTTCCAGGCCCCTTCCAGTGTCTGGTGGTTCCTTGGCTTGCGGAAGCATAACTTCAGTCTTCACATGGCGTTCTCCCTGGGTGTGGGTCTCAGTATCCAAAGGTCCCCTTCTTATAAGGACACGGGTGATACTGGCTTACAGGCCCACCCTACTCCAGTGTGACCTGATCATAGCCAATGATACCCGCAACACCCCTATTTCCACACAAAGTACATTCTGAAGTACGTGGCTTAGGACTTCCGCATACGAATTGAGAGGGGCACACAGCTCAGCCCAAAACACACTGTGCCTCAGCAGCAGTGCCCCCAAACACACCCCAGTCTTCCTTCTCTTTGTTCTTGCCCATGACCTGAGGTGCACTCTCCCTCCCATTTCTGACGAACTCCTGCCCATCCTTGAAGGCCCTTCTCAAACCACCTCCTCCATACCGTCTGCCTTCTACGCTCTGGTCAGAAACAGTCTCTCCCTCCTCTGTCGTCCCAAACGCTCCCTTTCTGACTGCATTATGGTGCTTTTCCAAGTCGGCCCCACATTTGTGTCAGCTGTGCTACAGTGTGGGTTCAGACCCCAGATGGACCACTGTCCAGCAGGGTGACTCAGGACCTCCCTAGTCCGGTGTGGTCCACGGGCCAGCAGCATCCGCATCACCTGTAAGAAATGCAGAATCTCAGACCCCCCGCGCCAGACCTGCTGGATCTGAACAACCTGGAATGGAACAAGACCTCAGCTATTTTATATGCACGCTGAGGTGAGAGACGCACTGACCTAGTACAATTTGAGCCTCCGTTTCCTCACTGTAAAATAGGGATGGTAATGGGTACCTGCCTCCTAGGGTTGCCAGGGCAGTAGCTGAGAAAATGTGTGGGCACAATACGCTCCACACGGTGCCTGGAGTAGGGTAAGTATTAAATCACAGTAATTACAATCANTCCTCTGTTGTCCCAAACGCTCCCTTTCTGACTGCATTATGGTGCTTTTCCAAGTCGGCCCCACATTTGTGTCAGCTGTGCTACAGTGTGGGTTCAGACCCCAGATGGACCACTGTCCAGCAGGGTGACTCAGGACCTCCCTAGTCCGGTGTGGTCCACGGGCCAGCAGCATCCGCATCACTTGTAAGAAATGCAGAATCTCAGACCCCCCGCCCCAGACCTGCTGGATCTGAACAACCTGGAATGGAACAAGACCTCAGCTATTTTATATGCACGCTGAGGTGAGAGATGCACTGACCTAGTACAATTTGAGCATTCTATAAGACGCATTCTATAATGGTGGGAGGTTTGGGAGACGTCGGGCCGTTGGGCCTCAGTGTCTGTTGTGCTATTTCCTATCTATGGATCCCTCGGCAAGTGATCTAAACTCCCTGACCCGTTTCCTCACTGTAAAATAGGGATAGTAATGGGTACCTGCCTCCTAGGGTTGCCAGGGCAGTAGCTGAGAAAATGTGTGGGCACAATACGCTCCACACGGTGCCTGGAGCAGGGTAAGTATTAAATCACAGTAATTACAATCACTGTTATTAGTATCAACTCTTAAAGAGCGAAGATCAATATTAAATAAAGCAATACACATAAAACTCAGAATACCCATGCAAAGAGCTCAGCTCATGATGGCTGCTGTTATTGCTGCTAATCTTTAGGACCCACCACTGCTTTTCCCACCCACCTCCCTTGGGCTGGGCTCCGGATCAGACACTGCCCACCAGCGCTATGGAGAGACATGCAATGGCCGAGTTAACAGGCCCATAGGGAGAGGGAACCCTGGGTCTCATCAGCGCTAATTGCGTTCACTCACCAATGCCAAGGCCCTCCTTCCAGGCTGTCACTTAGCCAGCTGCCCCTGGCCCCAGTTCCGCTCCCAGCCAAGAGTTCTGGACTCACACACGCAGTAGTTTTCTGTCTCCAGTCACCTCCTGCCGGACGCACAGCAGAGAGAGGGAGAGAGAGAACCGACATTGCTGTTGAGGGTGAAGGGAGGTTGCGGGATGTAATTTTGGCACACGGGACACTGAGTTCCTGCTGGGAAGGACGGGGACAAGAGTGTCAGGCCACTTGCTGTGTCGCCGTGTGCTGGGAACCCTCTTGGACCCTTTTCTATTCCTCATCTCATTTCCTCCTCGTGACCCCCCGTGAGAACTTGTTATTGTTATTCCCATTTTGTAGATGAGGAAATCGAGGCACATAGATATTAAGGAGCTTATGTGAGGCCACTAGGCTGCTTAGTGACAGAGCTGAGATTCCAGTACAAATTTCTCTGATTCCAAGCCCACTGCCCTGAGACAGGCAGAAGAAAAAGAGGAAGTGGGAGAAGACAAGAACCCCATCCTGCCTCCCAGGTTTGTCCAGAGCAGGACAAAGCTTAGCACAGGCAAGGGGGATGTGTTCCGGCTGAGAGGAATCTTTGAGAGGGCCCCACACAGCCTTCCCACGGACGCTCCCTCCCACAGACAGACAAGCTGAGGCCCCGGGGTTTGATGGTGCCTTGGATGAACAGGTTATGGGCATGCGTAGTTAGGGAGCTCTGGGCTGGTGCTCTCAGAATGCACCTCATCTGTCCCCCAGCAGCTGGGGCCACGAAGACCCAGCTGCCATTCCAAGTTCTTTGGGAATTAGATGGGGACACAGTTTTTTAAAATGTTCATCAACCTCATATCACAGATGAGGAACCTGAGGCTCAGAGCAGAGGGGACTTACCTGAGGTCTCGGAGCCATCAAATGGCAGAGCCGGGATCGAAACCCAGCCCTACCTGATCCCCAAGCCTGTGACTCCTGCCCATGCCCCACTTGAGAGAGGGACTTGCAAGGAACCACCAGCTCAGAGGCAGAGGGACAGCAGATGGAGGCCACCCTCCTCTGTGACTGCTGCCACAGCACAGCTTGTCCCCTGGGGGAGGGTGACAAGAACTCCTCTTCCCAAGGCACAGCAGGGACCACCCATATGGCAGCAGGAAGTGGACAGATGTCCAGTACAGAAGGCTCTGCTCACAGGGAGCTTCAGACACCTCCTCACCATTGCCGGAGGCAGAATATTCCACGGGGCTCTCTGCCTCTGACCCCACAGCGCTCAGACCCAGCCAGGCCAAGTTCCAGTGCCCCGCCCACCCTCACCAGCCACACCCACCTGTCTGATACTCGCTCTGTAAGCACCAGGTCCAAAGCTGCATCTGTTTGATGATCGCCACATTCTTGGACCATCCGCCCTATCACTCATTGAATTTTTTTCTTTAAAGTGACTAACTTTTAACTTGGGCTCATCTTGAAGTCTAATATCCACAAAATTACAGCCCCAGGGGGCTCATCATTCATGTTGCTCTCTGTAGAGATAAACACGGTTGATAAAGTAAAATCTGCTTATTGGTGTAACAATTCAAATTGTCTAACATGACACCAGTGGTATGTGTATCAAATTCCACAAAACTCTGACTTACACGTACTTACACAGACACACAGGGAACATATGACCCCAGCACCTAACATGGTGTTTGGCACATAGTAGGTGCTCAATAAATTATGTGTATGCACAAACTGGGAGCAAACTGAAGCCAGAGCAACCTGGGTCCAAGTCCGCTTACCAGCTACGGGGACTTGGGCTTGAGACTTCATCTCTCTGTGCTCAGTTAACCTCATCTGCAAAACAGGAATATCAATGCCTGATGTGAAGGCCAACTTGAGTAATGGGCATAAAGAATGTGGAACGGTGGTTGGTATATAATGAAACAGACTATGAGCAAAAAAAAAGATGTGTATGAATGAATGAGTGAGCCTCATCTCAGGTGGCGAAGCCAGGGGGGAGAAGGCAGTCAGACGGGGTGCAGATCCGCCCTGCGACTCCCCTGCTACATCGACTCCTTCCTGATGCCTAACTACCCTCCGCACACAGAACGGTTCCACTTGGAGACTTGCAATTTGATTTACACCCGAGTGACGTCATAGCCATCACCATGGCAACACCCAGCGATGCCTGTCTGCCAGACAATGTCTCTTCCATTATGAAAGGGCAAATGGACACCCAGGACAGGAAGGAGCCATCCGGTGAGGCACAAGCATCAGCCCTCTCGGCCCTGCATCAGGAGCCGGGGCCTCCAGGGGCTGCTGCTGATGTGTAACAGTCTATGAGTCCCCACGGAGGGTGGGCAGACCGCCGTCCCTGCTTATGGAAGAAATCTTTATCTTTGAGTCAGGCCAGCCAGCGGAAGCAACATTGCGTGGGCGGAGGCCAAGGGTAGCACAGGTTTGTCTGGCTGGCTTGCCTGCGGGCGTCTGCCCCGCAAAACACCTGATCAGTGATCAAAGCTATCGCCTTCCTGTCTGTCCACCTCTCTTTCCCTTCCTGATTTCTTACTTCCCTTCCTGTCTACGGTTCCCTCGCCCCTCACTCTCTCTTGTTCTGAGAGAACAAGCAGTGTGTCAAGCACTGTGGTAGACAGAGTAGGAGAGTTCCTGGGGTCCAGACGGGTCTCTCCCTTAGAGATAAGGAGGTAAGCCCCCCTCCTTACCCTCTGGGAGGAGCCCTGAGACTGTGGCTCAGGGCTGGGGGGCATTGAAGATCAGAGACCTTCCTGGTATCATGAAGACACCTCAGAATAGGTTTCTTGTACCAGCAGGATTATAAGTGACAGTTGGCTAGAGTGGAAATACTACTGCTAATCCTCCAGGTATTTAAGGGTCAAATGGGATTTTGCGGCCGGTCTGGAAATCAAGCACTGTCTTACCTGGGCAAACAGACTCCAGATTCCAAACCTTCTGACACTCACTGCATAGCAGCTGAGAGCCAAAGCTGGCAGCCTCCCATTTCCTCCCCCTCGCTGAGCCTCTCTGAGGCACTCAGACTGCCTTAATCCCACCAGCAAAGGGATCAGCAACTTCGAAGACATCACAGTTTTGCATGGGACTTGCTGTGCAGGCAGCAGGCTGCCTGGCTGTGAAACAATACGGTGTGGTACGTGGTATACAACAGTCGGCACAGGCTGGCCTCGGAGGGACCAGCCAGCTTTGATCTTGCCCCAGCGCTCCGCTGCCTGGCTGTCTGATCTCGGGCAAATTGCCCTTCAATGAGCGTCAGTGTTTTCATCTGTAAAACTGGGATAATGCCCCCGAAACTCCAGGACCACTGTGGGAAATGGTGATGTTGACAACACAGAGCCTAGCCTGCAGAAGGCACGGAAGAAACGCCAGCTGTTACAGTGACTTCCTCAGGAATTCAGAGCTGGCCTTCCAGCCACCCGGCTGGCAGGCGTGTCAACAGTAAGAGAGAGATGTTGAAAGATGCCTCCTGAGCTGACCCTGACAGAGGAGCGGTGACAATCAGCCTCTTGAAAAATCTCAGCAAGCTGCCAGGGCCAGGGGAAATCTAACCGTAACGACTCTGCCCAGACTCTGCAAGATGTTTCCTAATAATTAATGTTCACGAAGGGCAGGCAGCAGCTGAGCTAATTCCTCTTCCTCTCCTTTTCCACATCAGCCCCAACCCTTACTGAACATGGGAAAAATAAGGACTTTGTGGGCATGGCTACAGGCTCCCAAACTCTGGCACGTCACCAGGCCCTTCCAGAAATCAGCTTTTCTAGCTAGTCCCTGAATTGTCACTGACAGCTCTGGTGGGCAGGGAGTAGCACTGGCCTAGGGGTTCCCTGAGGGTCAGGCCTTTATGGTCTGCCGTAGTCCCAGCACATAGTAGGGCATAGCACACAGTAGGTACTGAGCAGTGTTTGTTGGAGGGATGAATGGATGAATATATGAAGGACAGTGAACTGACAGAAAGTGCCTCCTTCCTGACAGGGAATCCCATTAGCATGTCAGGGGAACAGTAGGGCTCAGGCTCTGGGAAAATCTGGGAGGACCACAAAAGGGGGTGAGCCCCTAATGACCTTGAAACCCAGGGCAAACTATTTCTTGTACATACACAAACACATTTCAGAGAGGTATGAACTCTGGGCTCGGGGACCAGGCCAGCTTCTCTTGTTGCAGACGAGAGCTTTAGTCTCAGTTTTGTCTTCAGCGGAGAGGTCATGGCACCTCCCTTGCTGGGTTCTTGCAAAGTTTCTGTTGAGATAATGCTAGCTAAGCAGTCTGCAGAGAGCCTGACTGCACATATGCATGTGCGATAAACATGCATGTTAGTGTTATTTATAACATGTAAATAGTATATGACATAAGAGTGCTTATGACATATGAACACCCAGTATTCATATCATTGAAACAGCGGGGCCACGAGCAAGGTGAAGACACAGAGGGAGCAAGAGCTTTGCCTTTATTAGTTGACTTGTTTTCTCATTCTTTTCTCTGCCAGTTGCAATAAACCCCAGGAGGCCAAAAGACATCCCCTCATCCCAGCCCTGCTCAGGGACAGGCAGCTGCCGAGGTGCAGAGAGAGTGGCTTTTCAGGGCAGACAGACCCCAGTTCTGCCACTTACGTGCAGTATCACCTTGGGCAAGTTGGGTTTTTTCCTCTAAAGCTTGATTTTCTCATCTTTAAAATGTAAATAACAATATTTTCTTTACATGGCCATTGTTACCAGAGTTAAGTGGATTTATGTGTACCTTTAAGAGCCTGGTCTGGGTTGATGCTCCAGAAGACATCAATTCTCTCACCTAAAGAGGCAGCGGGGAAAGAAATCAGGATCTGGACCGCTGTGCAGGACAGATGCCAAACTGGGGGTCATCGAGGAGGACCCTCCTGGGTGGGCTCTTGAAGGCTTAGGTAGAACTACTGGGTCTGGAAGGAGACAGACAGCATTCCAGGCCGAGAGCATGCCTGGAGATAAAAGTCACCCCGAGTTCCTGGAGCTGGAGGGGAGCCCGGGGAGCGGGGGAGGCAGCGATGTCACTGCAGGGAGAGAGAGGGAGAGAGCCTCTCCCATCGGGCTCAAGGAAGGAAGACGCAGGGCCCAGCCATGCAGTCCATGGGGAACAAGGTCAGGCTCGGCGTTTTGACTGGGAACTCTGCCAGCCACTGCAAGGCGGATGACAGATGGGAAGGAGCAGAGGCCCGGAGTCCAGTTAGGGGCTGGGTAGAACTGTGTGGGGGAGATAAAGATGCCTGAACCATGGTGCTGGCCATAAGGAAGGGAGACAGGGGACAGATTTGGAAAAGAGCTTCAAAATATTGATTGAGTACTTTTCCCACGACCTCCGACTCCTCAATATCCACAAGGAGACGTCTCTCCAAATCTTCACCTGGCAGCTGTGTGATTATCTCGAAACATCTGAGACAGTCAGCCCCTGCTTTAAAGCATTCTGGTGGCTTCCTATTGTCCTTGAGATTAAAGCCAGATTCCCCAGCCAGGTCTGCAAGGCCCTGCAGGGTCTGGTCCTCGTCCTATCCCCTACGTCCCTACCACACAGCCTTTGCACATGCTGTTCCATCCACCTCTGTTCCTCTCCTCTTCCTCCTCTAGTTCACACCTACTCATTTGGATCTCAACTCAAGCGGACTTCCTGAGCTCCCTGATTAGGTCACATTCCCTGACGTCAGGCCAGCACCAAGGAGCTCTCTGGGTGGAGTTTGTCACAGTTGCTCTTGTACGTTAATTAGCAGTTCCCACTTCCACTAAAATGTTTGCTCCATGAGGGTGTGTGCGTTCTCTCTCCTTGCATCCCCATCACACAGAGCTGTGCTCAGTAGTGCCAGCTGAATGAATGCATGTACACCATGTGCGGGGCACATGTGCTAGGCACTCTGGGGAGACACCAATAGGCAGGGAAGTTTTTAAGGAGTGGAGGACCACCCCCTAGGAGGGAGGGGTCCTTTTGTACCCCTGCCCCTTGGCTCCTCTGTGGTATTTACAGCAGCAGAGCATACTGAAAGCTGGTATCCCCTTGACAACCTTACCACCAACCTGGCTTAATCTGTTGTTTATCTGGCCCAGGCTGGCTGGACCCAGCCTCAGAGGAGCTAAAGCAGATGCCATGGCAACAGCCCTTGGTCCTGGGGATGCCAGATATGGCCTCTCCATTCTCTGGGAATTGAGCCCAGGATCCATCCTCAGAGGGACAAAGTCTTTGAGGTTGGGATCCAACCTCAGAGGGACAAAGTCTTTGAACTCGTTAGGAATGTACCATTGCAATGAAGTGCCTGAGAGCCCGGGGGAGCCATGTACCAATGCATCCTATTTACAGGCTTGTTCGCATATCTGCTGTGACTGTCACCACAGGGGCAAGGCTCCCTGATCAAGAGGGAGAACCACAGTTAAAGGAGGCCATGGAAAGCTCCCACACAGGTGGCGGAGAGGGGCACAGTGCTGAGGAGATAGGCAGGTACCCGGGTTCAAGTCTTGGCTCTGCCCTTTAGTTCCCTTCACCCTACTGGTCCCAGTGACCTCATTGACAAAACGGGATCAGAATAAAGACATGTTTCGCAAGACTGGGGCGGGGATCAGTTCCGTGAATAGGTAGAAATTCCCTGGAACATACAGAGTGCAAGCCAAATCTTAGCAGTTGTCGTTATGTCAACTGATGGTCATAGGCTGTCATTATGTCACCTGATGGTCCTCAGCACCAGTTCAACAGCAACAAGAATCTCCAATTTGGAGTTCAGTGCCGGGGGGGGGGGGGACTTTAGTTAATGCAAAACAGCTCAATGGTAATACAGTGTGGCTGTGAAGACAGCATGGCTAGGGGCACTCCTGGGGCCAGGCTACCCTCTAGCTAGACAGCTCAGCTCTCTTCTTCATTAGTCCACCCCATTCTGCTCTGGTGAGACATCATGGGTGTTTCTGCACAGCCATGAAAACACAGTCTCTGTATTCAGTGGAGGGGGAAAGTACACTCCCAGAGCCAGAGGGGAGCTGACTTATAGAGACAGAAGTCCCCGCCCCGCCCAGTCCCTGCTTGGTCCATCTTCATGTAAATGAGGACTCCAAATACTCACAATTTGATTGGTCCAAAAGGCACTAGCCTGATTGGTCAGAAATGGGCTACTCTCATTGGTCAATGAAGATGAGCAGCTCCAATTGAACAGGTAAAACCCTAGCCCTCCTAATTGAAATAAGACCCCGGAAACTCTTTTATAAGGGTTGGCTCAGAGGGCAAGAATGCAGTGCAGGCAGGGAGTTCAGTTCAGGCTTCTCTTTGAAATGTAGTTTGCAGGAGAGTCCCCTGTGTAGAAAAAACTGCTAAGCTCTATTTTCTGTTTTGTTTTGTTTTTTAATTTGAGCCCAGCTAGCCACCAGGAGCCCTTCTTAGCAGGTATCTTCTTTCTCAGGGTCCACAATTAGCATCACTGTGGAAAGTGTAAATAGGGCCCTGCTAAGCTGTGTGTTATGTTCTTATGTGGCTGCTTAGTAAATGGGATGGGCAGCCTGTGGAGAGTGATCTGTCAGGGTCCTGGATTCTGCTGCAAGGGCTGAGACCAAGGCATTTTCCCCAGAACCGAGTCATACTGTTTTATGAAGACCTTCTGCCTCTATTAGAGCCAACATTAAAGGGCCGGTTGAGCTGGACTCCTCATTGGAGCATTCAAGACTGTCAGGAATGCAGACACATTGACTAAACCCAAATGCAAGCTTATTTACCGCTAAGAGCAAAGGGCCAAAATGAAGGTGAGCAACCCTCAGCAAGTGCCATTAGCATGAATAAGCAAATCTGCAGGCTTCACCTCCACTAACTGGGTAGGGACCACAAAGTCCTCTTCTTTAAGTGCCTCTGGAAGTCCTGGGGGAAAGAGTTTTCCTTCAGACAAGACCATACTAGACAACCTTGTTGTGACTGAGGGCTGGGTGCAATTTTTGTGGATGCTCAAACTGTTGTCTATGCTACAGTGTTACGACAAGTTTCAGTGGTCCCCAAGTGAAAGCCTCAAGATGCCAAACTGGCTCCTTTCCCTCCTCTGTCCTCACTGTGTCAGAACCATGCTAGAGACCATGCAGAATGGGGAGATTTCATCCATGCAACAGCCATTTATTGAGCATCTACTATGTGTCAGGCACTGTGCTAAGTTCTGGAGGTACACCAGGGAATACACATGACACGGTGTTTGTTCTTTGTGGAGTTGGTGGTCTAGTGTGTGATAGAGATGATCAACGAATGAACAGAAAAATTAAAAATTGTGAGAAGAGCCAGTAAGGAAATAAACAGGATGCTGTTCAGTTATGTAAACTAATAGGAGGATGTAAACTTGGGGTCAGGTAGTCAGAGAGGACTTCTCTGAGGAGGTGAAGTCCTCCTCATTTATGCTTAAAGCTAAGAGTCATCTTGCCAAATGGGAGGGACAGAGCATTCCAGGTGGAAGGAACTGGAAGGAGGGTAAGTGGCTGGAACACAGATTGGAAAGGGGAAGGAAAGGGGTGAGGTTGGAGAGGGAGGCTGGGCCAGGTCATTCCAGACCAAGGTGAGGAGTTTGGATATATTTTAAGTGTGATGTGTTTTAAGCAGGGCAGAAATGCAGTTTAACTTACGTTTCTAAAATATCACTCTTTGGGACCAAGCCAGAGGGGGTGCCAGGGGGCAGGGGGGATGGCAAGAGGTGGGTAGATTTGATAGATATATTAGAAAGAGATCAGCCATGCTTGCTGATAAACTGAACATGAATATCTTGATTATTTTTTATTATTAAAATAACACCTATCCTTTGTTTCAATGCCTTTCTCAGCCAGGTACTTTACACAATTTTCCCCTCTAGCCCCGGGCACTGGCACCCAGAGCTTTCTGCACACAAGCTTCCCTCCCCAAGCAGAGGCTGCAGCCACCTCAGTGCCCTGCATTAGCTGCAGCTCAGCCGGGAGACCACGCCGCCCCAATGAACACCTGTAAGTTCATACATGTTACAGGCAGCAGGAACTTGAGCATCACAGGCCAATCCCAGGCTACGTTTAGAAGAGGGGGGTTAAGAGACTTTGTCCAAATCACACAGACTCCATGTAGTGAGTTTAAAAGCCCCAAAGGTAGTTCTATTGCTATCAGACCATATATAGTAATTCCAAGAAATATTACCTAGGAGAAATCTTTAGAGAATTTGCTTCAATGAATAGCTAAGAGTTCATTTATTCGAGAAACCCACTGAGCTTCTATTAGCTGTTCTGGGCACCAGTTCTTTATTATCTGTCACAGGCCCAGTGCCCAGCCAACCTCTAGAGTTATGAAGATAAAGCCCCTTACCTTCACAAAGCTCAGTTTTGTGAATGGAGGGGGTTTGGGGAGGGAGATGGTAAGGACACCTCCAAAGTAAAGGACTACAGTGCAATGAGACAAGTGCAGGGCAAAGACACACACGCACACACACACACAACATACCACAGGACAGCAAACCAAATGGCGTATAAACCCACTGACTATGAACCTGATGTACAGCACAGGCCAGGTGCTTCCTGAGGGCTTGGATGTACTTGTTCTCAACAAGGGTACTTAGCCCATTAATTTGGACCACCCACCAGGCAGGCCCTGTGAGGCCAAGGTAAATGTCAACCCTGGCTCTGATGGTCCCAGATTCCACACTGTTTAAGTAGCTATTTGTCCCGTGCATTTGAGGCTGGCTTTGCTTCTCATTGGCTTCATCTAACATGAGCTCCCTGAAGAAAGAGATCAATTTGTTGGCTTTCTTTGCGTGCTTTCCCTTCAACTTTCAATAACAACTTACCAAATACCTACTATGTGTTAGATTGTCATTGATGGGGGCGCAGAGCAATGACCATGGCAGGCATGGTCCCTGCTGTCATGGAATTTGCGATCGGTGCTCAACCAACTCTCAGAACCAACTCACAGAAGGGCCTGTTGCATGGTACTAATTACCATCTGTAGCTTTACGTCTCCTAAATTTGATCCTCAGCTCAATATCGTCTGACCTCCAAACTCATATATCCAACCACAAACTCTACCCGGATACATGACTAGCCATGAGCTCATTATGTCCAAATCCCATTTGTAGATTCCCACCAATGTCACAACCAGCCTGGCCCTGCCCCACCCTCCCCCACCTCTGTGAATGGCACCATCACCCACCTAATTGCATAAACCCATGACCTAGGGAGAAGCCTTGATTCTGCCCTTACCCGCCCCACACCCGATCCACTCACACTGATCTCCATCACCGCCTCCGCCTTTGTCTCTCACTTCTGTCACCGCAGTAGCATCCCGTGGACGTCGTCCCAGCTTATCCCACTCTGATTCACTCCCCTCTCCGTGGTCAGGAGGAGCTGGTAACCTGCAAACAAAAGCATATCTCTCCCCCATTGTAGCCTTTCAGGGACTGTCCCTGGCTCTCAGAGTAGAAGTCCAATTTCACAGTCATTTGCCCTGTCCTCGTCGCCTCCTGCCTGCCCCTCTCCTCAGGGTGGGCCGCTCTCACTTTGTCCCAGCCGGCTGCATCTCCTTTCTCTTCCTGAGTCCACAAGACCTCTTTCTCATACTTTGCACCTGCTGCTGTCCCTGACTTCTCTCCCTCTGCCCCATTTGAAATAGCTGGACTCCTCCCTCACGCTTCCTCTCAGATGTCACCTCTTCAGAGAAGCCTCCCCGAACGTCCCAATGCAACCCTCACTCTAGTGACCCCATGACACGTCACTCAAATCCTCCTCTTTGCAGCCTTCATGAGACCAAATCTTTGATGGGGTCATGGGTGTAGGATGCGGGATTCACGATGGTAGGGTGCTCATCTTCACTCAAGTGTCTATTGAATTGAAACGAACCAACAGCCAAAGCTTCCCAGGGCTGTTTTCAGGGTTACATGAAACAGTGTTTGTGTGGGAACACTGGCCAAGTGTCCCAGGCTGGCCCATACATTTCAGGCACTCGAAATGCCTTACCTTCTTCTCCCGAGAAGAAAGTCCAAGAGATGAGAGGGGGAGAAGCCTCCGGAAGTGCTCCCGCTTGCACCTGGAAGAACTTACTTTATTTTCTACTTTTCTCTCTTGGCAAACGCATCCATTTTTAAAGAGCTGGAGGAGTGAGGTATGGGATTGAGAGCTTCTGAGATTCAACCCTTCTTGGTCCCCTGAGCAGTCCCCTCTTGCCTCTTTCCGGTTGGTCTCAGCAGCCACCTGTTCTGAGATGCCTGCTTCTGCCCCAGCCTCCTTCTCTGCCCACCTCCCCGAGCTGCTCGGGGCCCCTGTCTGTGCTCCTGGCCTCAGGAAGACTCTGATGCTGAGAGCTGCCTCTGCCTGTCTGTCTGTACCGAGGCCCCACGCATGGTAACAGATCATGAATAAGAAAGAGACACCTGATGAAAAGCAGTTGTCTCCTGTCAACATTGACCCCTGCCGTCAGCCGTCTGCAAACTCCAGGTAGCCCACCACCTAGAGAGGTATCAGGGTGCTGGGGACAGGCCCTGGGGGTGGAGGCAGAACCCACCTGAGCTCAGCAAGCAGGGATCCAGCCCCTCTGTGTGCCAGGAGCTACGTCTGGGTCCCTCCTCTTGCTCTGCTTGTGAGCAAGGAGACTTGGGTAACTCCCTTAGATTTTCTGACCACCAGTTTTCCTGATCTATAAAGTGAGTATAATAATAATAATTCCAAGTACGTAGCTAGAATTTACATTTTTGATAAACAGAGGAAACACTCAAATGTTGGTTACCTGAAGCAAAATAAACAACAACAAAAGCTTTCCTGGGCTGCTCTGAGGATCCCCATAAAATCCTCTGGGGGATTTGCACTCTGGAGGCCCACAGACCTGGGTGCAAGTCCCAACTCTGCCACCTTCTAGCTATGTGCCCCATGACCCCACCAGAGGCATCCTGGAGTCTGACCCACACTTGGGACCGTGACACCAAGACTATAAGCCTTTGTAACCCAGGCTGGGTCCACAAGGTTCCTAGTGTCCCTCTCACCTGAGAACAGCTGTCCTGCTTCTCCACGGAAATTGTCTGGTGGGACGGACTCTTGTGGGGGTGACAAGCACCCACGCAGGACACCAAGGCCGAGGTGGTGGGTGTGCTCTGCTCGTGGGGAGGACTGTTCTATCACTGACATCGTTTTAACTTACCAGGGCAGGGTGAAAATAAAACTGATTTTGGTTCATTTCATTGTTTCTAAACACTCTGCACACAGTGCAGCTCTAGTGGCGTGGACTCAGAGCAGCTGGAGACCAGCACCCTTGCCCCTCCCACCTTCTTCCCGGCTTTGCCAGGGGCTGCCCCCCTCCCCCTCTGGGATCCGACTCTGGAACACTGAAGTGATGGAGTCAGGTGCTCATTTATTCACTATTCTACAAATCTTGATGTAGCGCTGGTGTGTGTCAGGATCAGCATTAGAGGCTGGAAATGCAAGTGGGAGTTAGACATGATGCTGTCCTTGGGAAAGGCTCATTTGTTCATTCTCTCATTCACCCAATATGACATTAGTTGAGCACCTACTATGTGCCATGCCCCATGCAGCCCCTCAGTCAGATTCTCTAAGAGGGAGTGTTAGGCTTCCTCAAGGAGGGGCCACGGCTGCTCTCCTTTGCAGACAAGTGGAGGATAACTAGATGGAGAAGGGGATGGGTGTCTTCCAGATGGAGGGATCCACACAGGCAAAACCCCAGAGGTATAAAACGATCTGAAGTCAGGGAGCTACGAGTAGCCCTGTGCGGCTAAAGGGTCCACATGGGGGACTAAGCAGGAGCAGGGCCAGAGAGGCGTCAGAGACAGATTGTAAAGAGCCTTGAATGCTAAGCTCAGAAGGGGAACTTTCTACTGAAAGTCGTGGCAATGTCATTGAAGGGTGTTAGGCTGGGTTGAGAAAGGGGGTAACAGGTAGGGACAACCACCAACAGACATTACAAAGACCTGCTGCAGCACAGGGTATGCACTGGGACACCGGGGGCTGAAGATGGGTCCTCAGGTGGGAAGCCATCAGGAGGCTGGAACTGAGGCAGAGGGATGGAGATGAAGGATGTGTTCGAAACACATCGAGAAGGTGAAACTACAAGGGGTGGCGTGTCAGTCAGCTGTTGCCAGGAAATGCTGCGAACCAAACCATTCCAGTCTCGGTGACTCAAAACGACATTTACTCTAGATCCGCTAAGAGTTGGTTGATCTTGGCTGGGCTTGGCCGGACTTGGCTGGACTCCCTCGTGCTTCTGCAGCTGGTTGGTTTCAGCTGGGGAGGTTTGGTCCAGCTCTGGGTATCCCCCATCCCCCTTCTGGCCCCAGTGGGGAGGGAGGAGCATGTTCTTCTCATGGCAATGAGGGCAGGGGCACAAGAAAACAGGCCTGATGAGGCAAGCCGTTTACAGGCCTTTAGCATGTCATACCTGCCCACATCTCTTTGGTTAAGTCGTGGGGCCGAACCCAAGGTGAAGGGGTGGGGGCTACATTCCACCTTTTTAGAGGAAGAACCCCCTAGTCACAGGGCACAGATGCACAGAGGGGTGAAGAACTGGGTCCATTCGTGCAGTTTCCGGCACCGAATGAGGGCTTGGAAGGGAAAGGTAAAGAGAGGGAAGAGGTCATGAGCTTTTTGTGCCGAGAAATGTGGCACATGTCAGCCCAACTGCCTCCAGAGCTTGGACCCGTTCCCCTTGGTACCTCACGGGCATAGTGGGCTGGGTCCAGTGCCATCAGGAATGACACCTGGGACGGGGACATCCTGGATGCAGTGTCCATGCAGCCTGCCCGCCCTGCTCAGGATGTTCTGGGGGAAGAACCAACCTCCTCCAGCCCCGGGCCCCACCCAGGCACCCCCGGTCTCTCTGCCAGCTCTGCCCTGGGCCCCCCAGCTTTCGTCACTGGAAGCCTGGCTTTCCCCCCTCATTCAGACTGTGCTGGTCACACATTTCTGAGACTTGTTTTCCTCCATGTAGGCAGAAACAGTTGCTCAAACGCTTCTAATCCCGCAAACAGAGGGGCGGGTGGGAAAGGAGGTGTGTGTTTGGGGGCGGGAGGAATCTCCGGCTTCCCTCCTCACGGGGATCCCCCCTCCCCTCTGCCCACACCCCTCCTCTCTTGTTGCCCCTGCAGACGGGCTTCTCCAACTGCCACAGCAATTAGGAAGGGGGTTTAATCTCTCCAGAGGGGAGTCTTCCTGGAGGAAAGAAGCAGAAATGGCCTGTAAACTGATGGCCCAGTGGGGTGACCTGGGGCACGGTGTCACCTCCCCTTTCTTGACCTCAGGATTCACACCTATAAGCATGGACCAGGAATCGTCAGATCTTTGACAGACACTCAAATGATGCTTATGAGGTGTCATGCTATCTTAAGTGCTTTGTGAACTTTAATTCATTCGATTATCATACGGCACTTCAAGTCATCCTCGCTTACAGCTTGGAGACTGAGGCACAGAGAGGTTCAGTAACTTCCCCAAGGCCACACAGCCAGGGAATGGTAGAGCCAGAGCCTGAACACAGGCAGTCCAGCGCCAGAGTCCACGGTGAACCCCCGTGTCATGCTGCCACTTGCTTTCTTCTCCTCTCCAAATTTCTAGAAATTCAAAGACTCGCCTCTTGGAGTCATGCCTGTCCCGTGTCCTTCCTTGTGTTCTTTGAATAGGGTTGAACTGTGTTCCCAAGAAAGTTACGTTCCAGTCCTAACCCCTGGTATGTGAATGTGGCTTTTGAAATAGAGTCTTTGCTGATGTAATCAAGTTAAAATGAGGCTTCCTGGATTAGGATAGGTTTTAATCCATCACGAGTGGTGTTTTCCTAAAAGAAAGGAAAGAGAGACTTGAGAACAGACACAGCAAGACACAGAGATGCACACGGAAGACGGCCGTGTGGAAACAGAGGGAGAGGTCGGAGCGATGCAGCTGTAAGCCTGGGAACACCCGGGAGTGCGGGCAGCCCCCAGCAGCTGGAAGCAGCGAGGCAGGATTTTCCCCTGGCAGGGGTGTCAAACTCATTTTCACCCAGGGCCACATCAACCTTGCAGTTGCCTTCAAAGGGCCGAATGTATAAATGTAACTACTCCTTCACTAGGGGCAGGGAGCTCAGCGCTGCCACTGAGTAGAAACAAGGTGCTGGGCCGGATAAAGGGAGGTGGAGGTCCGGACTCAGCCCGTGGGCCTTGCCTTTGCCACCTGTGCCTTAGGTCCTTCACAGGAATCACAGCCCTGTGAACAGACACCTCGACCCCAGACTTCCAGCCTCCAGAAAGGTGAGAGAATGAATGTCCGTTCCTTTAAGCCACCCCGTTTGTGGTCATGAGCTCCGGTGGCCCCGGGAAACTGATTCAATGGGTAAGGAAACCCCGAAGGCTGGGGGACAGGCAGCCCTGGAAAAGGCCCCCAAGCTGGCAGCCTTCTCTGCCCACCAACTCACATCTCAGGTCCTCTGTCTCCTGCTACCTCCCATTTCTTCTTCGCAGCCTTGCAGGCACCCAACCAGGCTGACCTCGATTCCCAGACAACTTTGGTCCTGAAGTGCTAGTTCCAGGCTGGGGATGGCTGAGTGGAAAGGATGACCTGGATGGGGAGCTAACTGGGGGACAGAGGTCTTGGACTTCACGGGACTGAGAATGGGACTTTGGGAGCCTGGGGGAAGGCTTGGAATTTGAAGTGGCCATGCCCTTAAGCCCCTGTCCCGGCCCTGCAGGAAACCAGGGACCCTCTGATTGGCAAAGCGGCTCCAAACTATCCCAGGTGCCACTCACATCACCTCTCAGCCTCAGGTCCCGCCCACCTAGAGCAGGGCTAATTCGGTCTACTGCACAGGGTGATCGTGGGGAGTAAGTAAGACAGTGAATGGGCAAAGGCTTTAGGGGACTGTCAACTGGAACCAAAGTTGGTTGGGAATCCTGGTGCCTCTTCCCACGTGGCCAACCCCCTGGCATCTGAGTCTCGCTCATCATCACCCCCATCTCTAAGCACTGGACCCAACACCTGGCTCGTGGGCGACCGCCAGTCTTTAACTAAAGTGATTTTGCCTTATATCCCAGTTAGTCTTCATTATGACAAAGTGAGCACTCCATTCCCAAACCATCATTTTCTACTTATGAAGGATCCCACAGCCCAGCAGGCACCCAAAGGCAATTCAGATAAAACAGCCAAGCCAGAGAAGGGCCTTTGTCTACAGGCTAGCTCCCTTTCCTCTCCTCACCGCCCCCCCCCCATTCTCCTTGCCCAGCAGGATCCCCCAGACCCATCCCTCCAGACTGTTCTCAAAAATTCCCTTGCTAGGCCTCCCTTCTCGGCTGGCTGACACCTTCAGTGATGGGACTGGGGTTTTAGGTCAACATTTAATGAAGGTCTTGTGGGACTTAAAACTCTCAGGGATTCTAATGGTAGAATCATTGACTCTCAGCCTTCTGGCTAAGATCACATGTCATCTGTTACCTCGGCAGTGTGGAAAGATAGAGTCAGACAGACCCGGACTCGAATTTTAGCTCTTTCAAATGCTGTGTGGCCTTGGACAAGTTAATTCCTCTCTCCGAGCTCATTTTTTTGAAACGAGGAGCATAGAATCCATGTCCCAGCATCTGGGGCAGAACAAGTGAGCACCCACCTTTTCCAGGCCTTGCATGCAGTGCCTGGAACACAGTGACCATATAAAAGACCAGTGAGGTGGAATGGAACCTCTCCAGGCACGGGGATCCGACAGGCATGAGTTCGAATCCCTGCTCTGTCACTTCCTTGCCGTGTGGTCTTGGGCAATTTACTCCACTTTTCAAATCTACAGCTTCTCTATAAAACTAGGATAAAGCCCATCTTCTTGGGGTCCTCATAAGGACTAAATAAGATGTGTAGGTGTCTGGTCATTAGCTCTGCCCAAGATCATTACGTCTGAGGCACTTATCCTTCTACTCTAGACTCCAAAGTGAGGTTCCACGGGCCCACCCAGCAGACCTCTTGGCTTCCAGATCTACACGTCCTTGATCATGACAACCCTCTGGCTCCATGGGCTGTCCAACTTTGTACCCAGAGACCAGACCTCTCCTCTCACACTTCCCAGAGCTGCGCCCAAAAGCCTAGGCATTTCCCTGTGGCTTTGGCATGACTGTGACAGGAGGTGATGGCTCAGGGGTGTTAAGGCTGGACAGGCATGACCAAAGGTCTCAGCAGATGGCCTACCCATGCCCACCACAGTAGCCAGAGCCATTGGCTAGGCTGCGTCTTGGCCGTGTGAGGGAAATGGACGGATAGCTTGTATCATTTGGCCCTGAAATGGATTTGCTGGGGGGACAAGGAGATGCAGAAGAGGCCAGCTCGGCTCTGGTCCCATGCAGAGGGGCCCGGGGCGCAGGCAGGCCCTGCCCTGCGCTGATTCACCCGGAGGCAGCTCCATTCTTAGGAGGAGCTGCCCGCAGACCTGGTACCCCGGGCCAGGCCCCTTCCATCAGCCCCAGCAGGAATTAGCAGAGGCTGCCAAGTGGCCTCCTGCCTTCTCCTTGCTCCAGAGGAGGGGGGAGGGGTGGGGGGAGGGGGAGTAGCACCAGCGGTGTGCGCATGGGGTGATTGTCATGGTTACGCTCTGACAAAACAAATGGCTCTGCTTCCTGCAGGCCACCTCAACAGCCATCGCAATGTGGGCATTGAGCAAGCCGGCTGCCAGGGCAGCGGGCGCTGGGCTTGGGCACTGGAGCAGGGCCCCAGGTGCCCTCTCCAGCAGCTCCGGGTAAGGACGGTAGACGCTGGCACTGGGCACAGAGGGAGCATTTGCCCAGACACGTGTTGCTTCTGGGGCAAGGTAAGAGCTGGTCTAGCTTGTGTGAGGATGAGGGGTGTCCGGCCACTGGGCTGTCCCAAGTGTGTGTTTGTGTCTGTGTGTGGAAGAGAGAGCATGTGTGCCTGTACGGTAAATGTGTGTGCCCCTGAGTGTCAGTGGGCTTGTGCGTGTGTGAGTGTGTGTGTGCGAGGGTGTGTACATTGTGTGCTTGCACTCACTGAGAGGTGGGTCAGCAGAAGACAGGTTCAGGATGTTCCGGCACTAGAAGTAAGATTGTAACACGACCACATGTTGCTGCTCTAATTCATACTCTTTCTCTCTCTCTCTCTTTCTCTCTCTGTCTTTTTTACTGTTTGTGATTCTCTCTGCTTCTCTTTCTCCTTGTGTCTTTGGCTGCTTCTCCTTCTCCTGTCTCTCTCTCCTCTCTGTCTCTGCCTCCCTCCTCCCCTTCTCTCAACACCCCTCCCCCATCCCTGCCACCTGTTTCCACCGTCCCCCAGTCCCCCATCTTCTCTTGTCTGTCCTTCAGGGCTCCAGGGCGGTCAGGAGCTCTGCAGGCTATTCACCCCTGCCTGACTGGCTCTCGCCCGCTGCCCTCCAGTGACCGTCCCCAAAGCTGCCGGCCGAGTGCGCGCCCTTCTCAGAGCCCCGGGTCCCCCGGTTTCTGCCAGGTAAGCAGGGCTCCAGGAGGAAGAAGGGGTCCTCGGGCGGGCGCAGGGGGACTTAGCTTCGACGTGCAGCAGTGGCGTCTGCTAAGACGTCATGCGCCCGCTGGAAGTCCCGTCATAACATGTCCTGCAGCAGCTGCAACAGTTCCATTCCTGGCTCCCTCCGCGCCGCGCAGCCCCGCGCCGTGCCCGCCCCGCAGCGCCGCAGACAGAGGCTGGGGGACAGCGGGACAGACCTCTTCCCTGTTCTCCATCCCCCACTCCCAGCAACAGAAGGTGCTTCTGTCTCTGTCCCTATCTGCCTTTCTTTCTCTTTCTTTCCTTTTTGGAAGAAGACTTAGGAGGCAGAGCGCTCTTTCTCTCCTTTGCTTGCGCGGGAGCCTGCTCCCTGGTTTCCACGGTCTGAACCCAGCCGGGTCTTGGCAGAGGGGCAGAGGCTCAAAGAGCACCAGGAACCCCAGCCCCCTGCTTCAAGGAAGGCAGGCAGAGGGCACGGAGGCTTCATTGGTTGGCCGGACTGGGGGGCAGGGGCCGGGGAGCGCTCGGTCTGAATATGGGGATGGGTGCTTGAGAAGAGTGTGGGCAAGTATGTGGGGGGCAGTGTGGCCTATGGCGTGAGCTACATGACATGGGGGGGCGTGTGTAAATGTACTTACACATTTAGGGTTACCCATGTGGGACAGCATGTGTCTGTTGGTGCGCAGAGATTTAAGAGTGTGGGTGTGTGCATCCAGGCAAGCACACACGAGCGCACATGCAGGCAATCGTAGCTCAGACTTGACTCAGAGGCTGGCTGCTGGGCAGGATTCCCAAGGCCTGGAGTGGTAGTGGCATGAGTCTCCCTGTCACCCAGCCTTGGTTAGCATTGCTCTCTGGGGACAGTGCTGTGGCTGTTTCTAGCCCAGACCCGCCGAGGTGATGATCCGGGGCCCAAGGCAAGAGGTCTGCAGGCCCCACTGCTTTTCTGTTGGTGAGACAGGCTGAGGCTGCTGGGCTGGGGGTGACTGGGGTTCTGAGCATCTTCCCAGTCCAAGATAACCTGGGGTCTGAGGAGGGCCAGCCTCAAATCCTGGCCAGATGAAGCTCTCAGAGGGCACTGCAGCCATTGGCCATTGCTTTGCTGCCTGGTGGAACCGGCTTCCTGTGACGTTGTCCTGGGCCCAGAGGGAAGAGTGTTGTTTCTGTACCCCGTGATTTGCCTCGTTGTGCTCAGCTCTGAGTGCCCACTGGCTTGTGGTCTCTGCTTAGCACACATGTGATGCTGATTTCGGTTCCACAGGGAAAGGGACAATCCTGGGGGGAACTGGGACAATGGAAGAGGCACCCGGAGGCTCGAGGTCCGTGGCTCCTCTAGGGCCCTGGCTTTGGGCTCCTGCTCAGGTTCAAGTTGTCCTGTCTGTTGGGTAAATGGACCTCTCTTAGTACCTCCTGACTGATTCCCTCCAACTACATGACCTGGGCAACCAACGGCCAAGCTAACTTAGATTTCTTGTGGTCTCGTGGGCACCCTCAGTGCAGCCAGACTGGGAAGGGAGCTTGGGCCATACTAAGCAGAGAGTCACCATACCCAAGATGTCCAAAGACTTCCATGCGGGGTTTGGGAATGGCCCAGTGGGATCAGTGGACACTGTACGGTCACCAGGGACACAAATCCTTTGATCCCATTAACCTCCTTTAAGAGAATGTGCCCACTGGGCACTCCCATTTGGAGCTTTTGCCTAGCCCCTGCTCCCCCACCCCGCCCCAGGTTCCTCACCCAGCAATGCAACTGACCCGTGCAACCCTCCGGAAGAGAGGGGTTGAGATCAGGAATGTTCGGTGTGGGGCTAAGAAGGCTTTTTGGAGGAGGTGACGTTAGAATGGGAACTCGGAGGAGGCCAGGTCAGGATGTGGACATGTGGATGGATAAGGAGGAGCAGGAAGCTTTCTATGTGGCCAGAGGAGTGAATACAGGCAGGGTTGGGAGGCGCGGCAGGTTTTGGTCAGCCGGTATCAAGTAAGTCAGTTTGAATGACCAGACAAGCTAGGGTAAAAAGAGGGAAAGGAACAAAAAGTGTTTGGCTGCTGGGTGCCTACTTGACGCCCGGTCTGGGGCTGGGCACTGGGTCTCTGTCCTCAGGGAGCTTGCAGTCTCAAGTGGGGAGGCTGGCCTCCATCCATTAGCCGAGGTTATGTAAACCAGCACCCAGGAGAAGAGCTTCTGGGTTTGAGACCTCACCGAGCAAGCAAGAGGAGAATACTCAGGAAGGATGTATGCGTGAGAGGCACCCCGTCTGGAGGCAGACCCGTGTGAGCCGTCTGCTCATCCACCGGAGCACAGCAAGGCTCAACCACAGGGCAGGGGAAGAGGGGAAGGCCTGCTACTGGACCTTGGGGGGACCTCTGCCTACAATGATCGGTCACTTGCCTCACTTTAGTCCTGGCCCTGAGAGGGAGGCCTACAGAAGAAAACAGAGAAGGGGTAGCTAGAGTGAGGAGGCCATTGTCGTCCCTGCCTTGTGACATCCCCTTACCAGGTGCCTTACCCATAGTCTTGTATTTAATTTCCATTTTATAGTTGATGAAACTGAGTCTTGAAGAGCTCAAAGGACTAGGTGTAAGGTCACGTAGCAAATGACAGAGCCATTTCACCAGAAATGAAGTAGGGGATGCTGGCAAATTTGTCAAACACCTGGGGACATGCTCACTTCCTGGGTGCCTGGAGAGAGACCAAAATGAGGCCACCACCCTTTATGAGAGATGTTTGACAGTCCCACGGAGGGGGATCGTGACAGCCAGATGTGGTAGAGTGAGGCTGTATGCCAAGGGGTCCAGAGGAGGGAGCAGTCCCACCAGGAAAAAGAATTGGGAAAGCCTTCAGGGAGGAGGTGGGACTCCAGAGGACCCAGAGGACAGGTAAGGAGGTCTAGAAGCGCAGAGATGGGGCATCGGTGCTCTGGGTCGAGGGAAGAGCGTAGCAAAGGCACGGAGCTGGCGCTCACAGGGGATCCGGGAAGGAACAGCAATTCTGGTTTGTTGGGAACAGAGGGTGAGAGTGGGGCAGCAACGTGGGATCAGGCTGCAGTGGGGCTGGAGGACCATGGGAGGCTGGATTTGGCATGAAGGAGTTCAGGCTTCAGCAGTCCTGGAGCACAGAAGCCCTGTGACCAGATCGGGACCTCAGGGAGACCCCTGGACGAACCGCAGTTGAAATTGCACCTCTGGGGTCCTCACTAGGATCTGGAGGGACCCCAGTCCCCAGTTTGAAAACCCTCTGCTGGATGAGGTGCTATGAATGCCCTTGAGACAAGGGTCTCCAGTGGCCTCACTACAAAGCTCTTTTCCTCTTCCCATAACCACGTTGGGGATACTGCTAAGTGGTTCCTTCCATGGGTGACACAGAGTCAGGACAGGCAGCTGGAGGGGATGCTCCCAGCACAGCCCAGAAGGGAGCCATGGGGGAGGGTGGCTGGAGGGCAGGGGTGAGTCTACCTGCTTTGCTGTGGCCCCCCATTCCTTGTTCAGGCCCCACGCAGGGGTCTGAGTAATCATTACCTGAGACCTCACAGATGTGGGGCTGTAGGTTTAAAAAAAGTCACCATAATAGAAGAATGTTAATGAGCTGACCACTTAAATGTAGTCCTTGTGTGGACATCTCTTTTTGCCCAATACCAGCATTGATGCCTGCCCATCACTTAACATCTGTGTCCAGCAGGTTCTCTTTGGTTGTCGGGTGGGGTCAGCAGCTGTCCATGCAAGTGCTAAAGGATTGAATGGTGAAGCCGGTATCTTGTGAAAATTGTGGCAATTTAATGGCATTGAATGGTGAAGCCAATCAAAGAGGACACTAGGGATTCTCCCAATGCCCCACAAAGTTATAGACAAATGAGAACTTGGCCGAGGTTGGCCGGTTAACAACTGAAGAAGAGAACATCAGCAACAGTGAGTTCATGGTGGGAAACTTTACTCACTGTGCTTCGGCACGAAATACGAAACAAAAAAATGTCACATCCTGCCAACCTGTGGTTTTATTCAAAAAAATTATCCCCCTCCCCAACCCAATCAATACTGATGTGTTCTTTGTTTGTTGAAAGTTTTAACAGGTGGTCATAACTTTAATCTTATTTTGGTCCCATGTAAGACTCTCTTTTCATATTTTCATTTCATTTGTCAAAATAAAATCCCAGTTGAAAACCTTTCTCACTCACTATTTCCCTTGAACTTCTGGCCCCTATCTTAAGTGGATTCACTTGAAATGGACTTTTTCTGGTCCTGCTATTGGAGGAGGGGTGGATGTGGAGAGCTCATGTGGTCAGTGTTTAATATCTGTTGAGATTATGGAAAAATAAGTGAGTGAATGGCTATGCAGCTCCTTCCAAAACCATGCACGTTTGCTCTTCAAGTCTCTTGCTTCATTCATTCCTCTAACATTTAACGAGCACCTGCTGATAGCCAGGCACTCCATAGGCACTGGGAATCCAACTGTCTACAAAACACACCAAAATATCCACCTCATGAAGCTTATATTCCAGTGGACCTCACTGGCCCATCTCCCCTCCCTCCATCTCTTACTCCCTTCCCAATATTGTGGCTTCTGTCCCAGAAGCATCATCTTTGCTCAAAGACCCAAACATTCCCAATTTTACTAGCCAACTTAGATTAGGTTATGTTACAGTAAGAAGCGGTGATGTTTTCATCCCCGCTCAAGTCACACATCCAAAGCAGGCCACACATGTTGTCACATTAACACAGGCACTCCTCGATCCAGGTAAACAGAAGCTCCTCATGGGCACATATCTCCACACTCACCGTAGCTGGGAATATGACATAGCCAATGACACACGGACTTCTTCACCTCCAGTTTGTTCATTGGCTGAAGCAAGACACATAGCCACGCCCTCTGGGGGCAGGGAGGTGCAGCCAGCCATGTGCCCAGAGTAGGAGGAACAGAAAGATCAGCCTAACAGCATGGCAATCGGGGACTGGCTTCTTCAAGAAAAGGGTGTCATAGTCTTTATGAAAATGCAAACAGGAGATGGAAAAAGAGGAAAAGGAGCATCTTGTTCCCCAACCCTGGCCACGAACACTCGACCCTGAGCAGCAAACCCGAATGCCTCGTGGCCAGTGAAGTCAGCTCCTGCCACTCAAGCCCCGGCTTAGCAAAGCAGCAAGTCCGTCTTAGTCAGTGAGCACTGTGCTAACAAAAATACTGTAGACTGGGTGGCTTAAACAGCAATTTACTTCTCCCAGTTCTGGAGGCTGGAACTGGATCAAGATTGCCAGCGTGGCTGGGCGAGGACCTCTCCCTGATCCATAGACAGCTGGGCGCCTTCTTGTTTTGTCCTCACAGGCAGAGAAAGGGAGCTTCGGTTCTTCCTCTTCTTAGATAATTCCATTGCGAGGGCTCCAGCCTCGTGACCTCAGCTAAACCTGATCGCCTCCTAAAAGCCCCGCCCCCTCCCTGTACCATTGCGTTGGGAACTAAGGCCTCCACATGGGACCTGGGAGACCACAGACATTCATTCAGCCCACAGCGTGGAGGAAGCTCTGCCATGCGAGCTCCAACTCTCTCGTGTTACTTCCCCTCTGAGCCTCCGTCCTCTGGTCCTTCAAATTATAATGTTTCTTTTGCTCCTATTCATAAAGCTCCAGTTAATTCGCCCGTGTGAAAGGACTTTGACTATAAACCGCTTCACGTGAAGCATGAGAGCTTATTACTATCACTTTGCGACTCGGTGAACTGGAGAGGGAAAGTTGATCAGGGCCAAGACCCTTGCCCCACTATTTGCCATTCCATCACTTTCAATTCTTTGACCCTTAGAAGAGAGCGAAGGCTTTTCTAAGATATCCCCTTTCTAAGGGATCTTTCACAAGCCTGTTGAGACATCTGGCCTTGACCAGCTTCACCCCTCAACCCACCTTCCGCGCACAGGCCAAAGCTGCCGACTCACCTTTGAAAGTCAGCCCTGTTTTGTTCTCACCGCCTTAGCTTGGCCTGTGACCTCCTCGCCTGGGTCACACACACCTGTTCAGAGCTAAGAAGCCCTTGCCCAGTGCCAGCTCGTTACACTGCGCTTAGCTCATTACACGCATCGCTTGGTGTCTTCATGACGAAGCTACGAGGCAGGTCAGCCACTACACCCACCTTACAGATCAGGAAACTGAGACTCAGCCAGGTGAAGCCAGTTCCCCATGTCACTCAGAGGTACATGCTTCAGACCTAACTGTTGGGACTCATCTCCTGCTCCTCAGGCTGATGATCAAAGGGGCTCCTGCTTACCTGCCCCCAGTTGGTTTAGTCTCTGTTGCTGACAAGCCCTCTTTGTCCCTTGGACTCTCCGAGAGAAGGCTCTGATTCTGCTTCTGTGGATTTCGCTATAGGGTAGCGTGATAAATGCAGAGACGTGGGAAAAACACTGCCATGGTGCGAGTCCTAGACCCGTCCCTTACGTTCTCTTACACTCTCTGGGACTTCAAGCAAGTTTCTGACCCTGGAGTATGTTCACCCAGACCATCTAAAAAAACAAAAAGCTCTTACAAAGTCCTGAGGCACCGGTGTGACAATAATGCACACAAACTGCTTAGCACAGTGCCTGACTCAGTGACAGTTTATTCTAAGTGTCAGGAACTTCTAAATCCTATCTCCTTAGACCTGGGTGCAGGCGGGGAACCCTGTATCCTAGACACGCTTCTTCCACCAGCTCCCTCTCCCTATGAACGCTCAGCTGGCACTTCGTCAGCTGGAGTCCTGCTAAGACAAGGGACACGGCCAACTCCTTCCGTGGTTCCTCGGCAGGAAGTCGCCCCAGAGGATCCATCTGGAGGCCTCTCCACGTGTCCACTGTGGTCCCAGCGTGCTGATTCTGTAGGACTGGCCTGGCGTTCAGGCACCAATGGGGAGTAAAACCTGGGCTTTCGTCCCCGCCTGTGCAGAGGAGGAATCACAGCATCTGAATAAGAGCAAGAGGGTGTGCTGAGGGGCCTCGGCACCTGAACCTGCTAGCAGGATCTAAAAGGATGCAGTTAGCAACGGGGGTTCTGCCGCCAGGCTGCTTGGGTTGAAATTCTGACTCTACCCTGGACTCGCTGTGTGACCTTGAGATTTACTGAACCTCTCTGGGCCTCGGTGTCCTCAGTGGAAAAGTGAAGATGATCAGCTTCACAGGGGTCTTACGGGGGTCAAAGGAGATCGTGCCTGGGGCATTCCGGAACCACGCGGTGCCGCCTCTGAGAGTAGAGCCGGCAAGTCAGACAGGCCGACTCCTTAAAGAGGCACCCTGTACTGTCCCTTAAGAAAAGGGAACAGGGTTAATTCTCCAGGCCCACCTCGTCATGTTGTTAGATGCAGACGCTGACGCCATGACTGGGGGCGGGGCGGGGGCACTGAGGAGGTGACCCTCTCCGGATCATGGGCTCTCTGATTTTGCAAACTCCGAGCGGGAAGGAGGCCCTGCGGTTAGAGAGCTGCCTCAGAAGCCAGAGTCCAGCTGCACCACCTGCAAGTGTATCCACTTGGGCAGGAGATGTAACCACTCCGGGCCCCGGTTTCCTCACCTGCAAAATAATCAGGCCTGCTTCCCAGGGCCGTCCTGAGGGTCACCTGAGCCAGTCCGTGGAAGGTAGTTAGAGTAATGCCTGGTAGATANGACTGGGGGCGGGGCGGGGGCACTGAGGAGGTGACCCTCTCCGGATCATGGGCTCTCTGATTTTGCAAACTCCGAGCGGGAAGGAGGCCCTGCGGTTAGAGAGCTGCCTCAGAAGCCAGAGTCCAGCTGCACCACCTGCAAGTGTATCCACTTGGGCAGGAGATGTAACCACTCCGGGCCCCGGTTTCCTCACCTGCAAAATAATCAGGCCTGCTTCCCAGGGCCGTCCTGAGGGTCACCTGAGCCAGTCCCTGGAAGGTAGTTAGAGTAATGCCTGGTAGATGTTAACTGCTCGATATGTGTTAGCTGCCTATTATCTTAAAGAGCTGTTTCAGCCCCCGCCCCACGTGCTGGGGACTACAACAAGGAACAGGACAGCGCTGGTCCCTACTCCCAGGTTTACACCCTCAGGGGTGTTGGCCAGGACAGACGCAAAGCCCGCAGCCCACCAGTCTTCATGGCCCCCGGGACCCCTGTGTGCCAGGCCTGAGAGGTGGGCTCTGGGAGCGGGTGACAGCAGAATTCAAGTCCGGGGCCCCCGTGGGGCCCGTGGCGGAGCTGGCGCTCGGACCTGGGAGCTTTGACCTCATGTCTAGTGCCCGGCACACACAGCCTCTCCATGCCACCTGAGGGGACAGCACGTGTGGGCAGCAGCCTCGCAGCTTGGCACAGCCCACCTGGGACCTCAGGGGGAAACGAAGGCAAGGAATCCATCCTTCGGTCCATACCCGGGCTGGACACCCTGGGAAAGGCGGTCTCTAGGGTGGCCAGAGGGCAGGTCTGGGGACTGTGGGTGGCCATGGGGAAATGCCAAAGTTGGGAGGCCAGATGCAGTCTAAGTTGGTGGAGGGTCAGACCAGAAAGGAGTCCCAGAAAGAGAGGGAAATGAAAGCGATCGCCAACATTGGTTGAGGAGGAGGCGTGGGGGAAGCCCTTCGGACACAATACATCACCTGTAACGCTCACGGGGATCTGGGAAATAAACCACTACTTCACGTGCCCATTGTGCAGAGGGTGACTGAATCTCAGAGAAGCTTTCCAGTGAGAAAGTTCTTGTTACGGAGGAGACAAGGCAGGGTCCAGGAGCAGCAATTAGCTCCCTCGTCTGTCATTTTGCCACTCAGAAGCACAAGAAAGCAGGCCTGGAAGGGACACGGCTCCAGGCTGGATTCCCAAACAGCCCTCCCTTTGAGCCGTCCCCCGTGAGCTCCTCCGCAGGCAGGGAGTGAGGGGCTGGAGACGGGGACGAGGCCCAGCCACATGCAGAGCATGCATTCAGGAGTGCCTTTCGGTGGGGCGAGGGGGTGCCGGCGGCTCAGCCGGGAGCTCACCTCGCCCCTGTGCCCCTGGGAAGGTGGTTGGGAACTGAGTTTGTGTAAATGGAGTCCAACTTTCCCAGCAATGGGGGGCTTGTTTTCTGAGGGACCCTCAGGGGGCAGAGACTCCAGCACGGGCACCTCATTGCTCCCCAGGGAACACACATTTGTCCACCTGTCAGCAGCACCGCTTACATGTATTTAAACCACCTTCTCCTTAATTTTCTGCAACAAAGACTGTCAGAAACCCTACAGACAGCCCTTATTTATCTGGGGTTTTCAGATCCCGGCGTGCCTCCCTCTCCCTCCTCAGCTGATCCAGACACAGCCGGGCTGCCAGTCCTGGATGTCCCCACGGCCGGCCTCCAGCTCTCTCGGGCCACGTGGGCATGCTAAGCACTGTGAGGCCTCGGGTGATTTCTATCCTGACCATCCCCGCCCTCCACAAACTCTCCGCCCAGCAGGAGACACAGTTATCTCTGGGGTGGAATCCTGCAGGCTTCGGGCTAGAATAGAGGGACTTTCTTAACAACTAGATTCTTTATCCGAACTCATAGCCAAGCCCTACTCCTACCCCTGACACATTCCATCTTACTCACTCCTTCATTCACCCACTCATTCATTCATTCATTCATTCATTTAACAAATGAGCACATGCCATCCACCCATTCGATTCACCGTTGAGCCCAGCTGTGAACCAGACACTGGGGAGAAACAGAGCTGTGGTCTGGAGTTCTGGGAGCCGACAGCCTCCTAGCTGGGTGGGTGGAGAGTAGGACCAAGACACAGCCTCAGGACAGGGTCCTTGTGCCCAGAACTCTCTGTGGCCCAGGCCTAGCATGGAGTGTGGCACATAGTAGGTGCTCCACATACATCTGTTGAATGGACATACCACACATAGATAATGAGGTCACTGACGTGAGACCATGCTAGTCGAGGGCAATCATATCTAGCTCAGAACTCTGAGAAGTCTTCATGGAGTTGGTGGCATTTGAGCTGGGCCTTAAATGATGAATAAGAGCAGAGGTCTGGGGGAGCCGGCAGCATCAAAAGAGACAAGAAGCGGGAAAAGCCTGGAGAAAGAGCAAATGGTCTTGACTGGCTGGCGCCTGGGATGGGGGGGGAGGTGTCAGGCGCATGGCTTTGTTACCTACATCAGCTGGGTATGGGCCCAAGGAGAAGGGGTTTAGAGGAAGGAGACCAGAATGTGAGAACTCCAGAATTCTAGAAGCTTAGAACAATCAGACCAGCAGACCGGATCCAGAGATCCTGCCCCGACTTTGACAAGGCTGCTGGTGCAGGTCTGTGAGCGAACGCTCCTTGGAGAATAGGCTCCCGGTGAGGACATGACAGCTCCGACCCCTCGCAGGGTCGGGGACAGGGAACAGGATGAGGACCCCCAGCGCAAGGTAGGTGGGCAGAGTAGCAGAGTAAGGGAGCTGGAATTGCTTGGTAGGCTCAGTCTGCATCTGGCCCAGGCCCGGCTGAGCCCACTCAGCTCCCCAACTCTGTGGACGCACTGTGGCGGCGGGGATCAGACTGGGTGCGGTGAGAGGCCTCCAGAATGGCTTTCCAGGTAGAGGAAGGAGGTCTGCCCTTCTGTCTCTGGAACAACATTGAGCTGGAGATGAGAGCAGATGAGGCTGATTCCGTCTCCAAGGGCAGAATCAGAGGAGTCGTCCCAGCCCTGCACGGGGGCCACTCAGCCCAGGAGTGGGCCTTGCAGGAGGGCCCAGGGAAGAGGGCAGAGGAGAGAAGCCCCAGCCCCGTCAGGATCCGTCCGATTCCTGCCCACTCACCTGACAGGGACTCTCCCCTTTATTCTCTCAGTTTCCTGGGAGGTGGGCACCATTGTGGTACCATTTTACAGAGGCAGAAGCCACAGCACAAAGAGGTCAAGAAACTTGCTCAGGGCCTTACAATATGCAAGTGGCAGAGCCCAGCCCAGTAACTGACCCAAGGCCCTCGGGAAGTGGCCGTCCAGGGACTCTAACCCCAGGCAGTCCTCCAGATACAGGAACCAAGCCACTACCTCATGAACAAGTTTACCTCTTTCCAATCTCTGCCCCTTTCCACTATTTCCTGGCAAGGCGGGGGTGGGGAAGGCCCCTCTCCTTGACCCCAGGAGCCCTGATGCAGCCATTCCCCACGCCCATCATGATGACTGAAGACAAGCAGGGCCCCCGCGCTCTCACCTGCTCCCTCCTTGAATGTCCTTTATTGCATCTAAATCAAGTCGCACTGTACCTGCTGCAAGTACCTGCTGGTCCAGTCTCTGTTCTCAGCCAAGCACAGTGTATCCAGGCTGTCGCAGGGCCCACACTGGGCCCCAGACCACAGGCCTTCCCAGTGGGGTCTTCTGGAGCTGGGGAATGGGCAGGGGCAGGCTGAGCTCGGAGTGCAAGCAGGACCCCACCAGCAGCTTGAGAGGCCTCAGAGCCAGGGGAAGCCCTGTGTCCCCAAGACCCACAGCCCCAGTTCGCCAGGCTCCTGGTTGTCGCACCACCTCTTCTTCCCTCTTCTCCCCCCTCCCCACCTCTATCACTCTCTCCTGTGCGTGGCATGGGCTGGGAAGCATCTGGGAAGGGAAAGGACAAGCTCTGGAGGAAGGCGGCTTCTAACCTGACTACTCACCAGCTGTGTAATGCTGGGTTCCGGAATCCTCAGCATCTCAGCTTCCCCACCTATAAAGTGAAAGTGGGCATGAGCATTGGCAAAGATCGTGAAACATTAGAATCCGGTAGATGCCCCTATTAGGAGTCCCTCCCCTGAGCTGAGCCCTGGTCAGGGACACAGGCCAAGAAGGAGGAGATGTACCTGCTGTTCGTACAGAGCTCACAGCCCTGGGGGAGAGGGGAGATGAGCCCTCGGAGATGGGCAGGTACAGTGTGTTGTGACGTGGGATGTGTCAGACGAAGTGCTCATAGGCTGTGGAAGCCCAAGGAGGGCATGTGCAATGGACTGGGATGTCAAGGGGGGCTTCGTGGAGGAGGTGACCATGGAACTGGATCTTGAATGGTGAACAGGACTTTGTACAGTAGAGAGTAAGGCTACCATCATCGTAGAAAAAGGCTCAAGGTTGGGAAAGAACCTGATCTGTTCAGGGAGGTTGCTGACATTCATTCTATCATTTAGTTCAAGTTTAAATGTTTATTGAGCACCTGCTATGTGCCAGGCCCTGTCCTGGGTACTTTATACATTTTATTCAATCTAGGAAGCCAGTGGCCCCCCTGCACTTGCCAAGTTTCATAGTCGAGGGAACTAGCATTTGGGGATTAAATGACTCATCAGGGCGAGTGAAGCAGTAAATTATCCACCAGGATTCAAATCTCAGTTTGTCTGGCTCCAAAGAGGCCTCTCAGAGGGAGAGCAGTCATTTGGGATTTACAGGTTCTAGGCCATTAAGAAGCAGCCGGGGTATCTGACAGGGAAACTCCCAGAGCCTGGGTAGCACTCAGGGCTCAGGTTCAGTACATTTTATTCTGAGAAACACATCATTCAAAGCTCTTTGTGACCCTTAAAAAATATTAAATGGGTCCCAATTTGTAATTCAGGGCACCCCTTCTCAAGTATCCTCTTTTCTCCCCAATTCCCCTGTGGCTGCTGTAAGGCGTCTAGCAGCCCCTCCATCTCCACGCCCCCACCCGTCCTTCCTCTCAGCCCATTCAGTGCCCTTCCTGTTCTCTCTCACTCCAGAATCAGAATTGCGGAAGCCAAGGACCTGGGCGAGGACAGGTGTCTGGCAGATTAGGGACAGAGGTAGGGCAGGCAGCACATTGGCCCTGACGTACTAAATTCCGCCCACATCACCACTTCGGACACGCTTGCACCGGTCCTGAGGCCCCGTCCTCGCCTCTCACACATCCTGGACCCAATGTCAGTGGCTTCTTCCCTGTCAGGTGTCTCCTGGTTGTTTCCTGTGGTCTGGTGTCCACTCAAAGCCCAGGTTGGAATGGTTGGAGGATGGATGCTCAGCGTTCTTTGCTCTGGTCCCCATCGTCACAGGGACGGCCCTGGGTTCCTCCCAGGAGAAAGCCCTACCCAAGCGCCTATTGTACCCCTATGTCCTTCAGATACCCCAAACTCGTGTGCAAACCAAGCACCTCTCTCTGGAGGCCTCAGTATGCTCATCTGCAAAATAATGTGCCTGGTAAGATTACTGTGGGCATTAAATGAGATAGTATACACACCTGGCACATTTTTAATGTTCACTCAAGTTCAGCTACTCTTGCAGCTCTTCGCCTGCTCCCCAGTCTCGTCTGTGGATAGACCGTAAGCCCCTTATGGACCAAGCTGTGTCTTCTCTTTGCATCCCCAGTGGCAACTTTGGAGCCTGGGATACAGGCAGGGCCTACCGATGCTGGATGAATGGATGGAAATATGCACTAATTAGGCCCCAAAGAATTTCAAATTGACTCTTCCCAAGAGGGCTGATATCATTCAAGCGTTCTTTCTGAGTTTGCCCTGGGTTATCCATATCGTTCCTCCAAGCGCCACTTCCCAGGTGAGGGGCGTCCCCAGGAAGCCTGGGGGTGGGCATCAGGGGCAGGGGGAGAAGACTGGATTGGATAAAATGCCCTTGGCAACACTCCACCCCAAGATGGACTGAACCTTAAGGCCAAGTTCACCCCACATCCCCACGTTCAGGGTGCTCATTGCCTGAAGCTGCAGTCCCATCAGCATTCTGCCCAGGAGTGAACCAGGATGCGAGGAGGAGGGAGGGGTGTGGGTGGCGGGAGATGAGAGGCGGCTCAGGAAATGAACTCCACCATCTTGTTCTGACCCCTGCGAATGGCCAGGCTTTGCTGGGGCCCCCAAGCCAGAGAACAGTGAAGAGAAGGCAGCTGGGGATACGGCAGCAACCCAGCCCCCAGCTCCTTATCTCCCTCCTTCTGCCAGACACCCTGCGCAGATAAGGCAGGGCGGAGAGCAGTCTGGGCTGGAGTCACAAAGGAGAATGTAACGAAATGATACTGCTGGCCTGGCGGGGAGGGCGGGAGCATGGAGGGTCCCAGCCAGGACATGGGGGTGTGGGGGGGGAGCGTCTTGGAAGGAAGAGTTCCCTCCTTTGAGAAGAGGCAGAGGAACCAGCACCCACTGAACAGCCTTGCAAATAGATGGCAACAGGCTGGGAGCCCGTGGCAGCTTAGCCCGGCGCAGAGGAGAAATCCCAGAGAGAAGCGGACCTCAAACCTGTGTTGTCCCACCCATTGTCCCACTGCACTCCCCACTCCCAGCCCATGCCTCAGAGGCAGTGGTCACCTGCCAGGATCTCGGGAGTCCAGCAGAGAGCCCACACGTTGCCCTAAGAAGTGCTCTGAAGTCTTTCACGTTGGCATGATGGCGGCCATCCATCCTTTCACTCACTCGACCAGCACTGAGGACATGGCACCGCCGTGCGGGAGCACACATTCTAAAGGGGACCACAGACAGTAACGAACAATCTCCCGGAAACGAGTGTACCCCAGCACACTGATGCCAACGCCCTGAGGGAGAGAAACTTGGCTCTGAGGGCAGAGGAAGGACCCTGGGCACACCGGTGGTCTGGCTACCCTGCGGGGGCTGGGGGGACCTGAGTTGGCATTAAAGGATGAGCTAGTTAAAGGTGGTTGGGGGTGAGTCTTCCAGGCAACAAAGGACACATACAAAGAAGGGAGAGGAGGACACATTTGAGGGTGCAGTGGGAGCTGGGGAGACCCACAGAATGTGTTTGGGAGCCTGGTGACTGGTAAACTGGAGGAGACAGCAGGACCAGACCATACAGGGCCCCAGACCACCTTAGGGATTTGGGGTTCTATTCTAGAAGCAATAAGAGACCACAGGTGGGGGGTGCACGGAAGTGATAGAGACCTGTGCAGTTTGCATGTTGCTACGTCAGTTCTGGCCACTGAGTAAGGAATGGATTATTCCGGTGGGGGAGGGGGCAGCAGTAGGTTCAAGAGGCCAATTAGGAGCTGCAGTCCAGGAAGGTGGCGGTGGCTTGGACAAGGACGCTAGTGACAGAAAAGGAAAGATGTGGACGGATGCCAGGGCTTTTCCGGAGATAAATCACAGCCCTTGGGGGCAGGTTGGGGGTGGGGGCAGAAAGGAAAAAGAAGTTCCAGGGGAGACTCCCAGGCTTTCAGCCTGCTCACTTGGTGGGATCGTGGCCCCCTTCACTGTGGCAACTTTGGGGGGTACTCCTCATTCCCCTGGTACCCCAAGTGTTGACTCTAGTGGGTAGAGCCACTGAAACCAGAGAAGGAGGGACCTGATGAGCTATTCTAATCCTTCCTTTGGCAAAGGAAGCACCCGACAGCTCAGAGGCTGTGGGGCTGACAGAGGAAAGGGTCAGGCCAGGAGAACGTTGTCCGCTGGGGAGGGTTCCAGGCTGGACACGAGTGAGTCTGCTAGGGCTCCAGCCCTGACCATGCACCCACCCACTGAGTGAATGCAGGTGGGTGGCCTGCCTTCCGGCCTCAGTTTCTCTGCTGGGAAATGGAAAGACGTGATATTAGCACTTCTCCTTTTCCAGTTCAGCGTCATTGTGGGTCGCTAACCGGAAGTGCTTGGGGGAGAGGAAGAGGAGGATGCTCAGGCTGCCTGTGGGGTCTAAAGTGAGAGAGCAGCTCTGGGGAGGGATGGGGAGCAACTCCTCACTTCCTGCCCGCCCTGTTTCTTGCAGACCCTGAAGGCTGAGTAGCCAGTGGGATGCCTGGTCTGCTGAATCAGACCACAGGGGCTACCCTGCCCCTCACAGCTTCTGACGTCACCTCCTTCGTCAGCGGGTATGCGCTGGGTCTCACTGCCTCCCTCACCTATGGCAACCTGGAAGCCCAGCCTTTCCAGGGTAAGGAGCCCTGTTAGGACTTCCCCAGCATTGCCCATCCTTCATATTGAACCCCCACCCCAACGGGACTGGCTGATTGACATCAGGCTGGTCCTGTAACCTCTTTGAGCCTCAGTTTCCTCACCTGTAAAATGGGGATGCCGTTTCTGCCCAGCAGGTCTCAAAGCTGGTAGCAAGTCAGGTCAGGATTTGAGCCCGGGGTTGGGCCCAACCCTGCCAACTGTCCCAGCACTTTTCAGGTTCCATAGGGCACACCCACCTGTCTCAAATAGTCAGGCCTCCACTTTCTCCTGGGAGCCTCACAGTGGGAGAGACCTCAAGGCTCAGGGGAAGCCAGGAGCCTCCAGGCCCAAGTGTGTGACTTTGGGGAAGCCACTGTCCTTCTCAAAATCAGGATGTTCCTTAGCCTGTCTAGACACCAGGGTTTGCAGAGGGAGCAGATGAGGTCACGTGTGGGGAAAAACATGTGGAATAAAACCATGTGGGAAGATGAATCACTGGGTGGAGCAGTCAGGACCTGTCGCTGGACGGACGTTTGCCTGAGGGCGCCGGAGACTCCTCACTCTCCACTTTCACAGGGAGGCTGGCCGGGAGGGTGACGAGTAAAGGCTGGCTGAGGTCGGGATTCCCTCTCATCCCCAGCTGACAGGAGCCTCCTAACCCCTGCCCTGGGCACCCCCATCCAGCCTGACCCACGGTCCTGAAGCCGTTCCAGTTTCCAAAAGGAAGCTGCAGGAAAACTTCCTTCCCCTTCAAAATCTCCCAGGCAGAGCAAAGACCCTGCTCCTCTGTTTAAGTAAACCTAGAGAGGGCGGCTTAACAATGGGACCCACTGGGGACCCAGGAGACTATACTACTGAACACCTTTGGGCCAGTCCCTTGGCTTTCTACATGTAGAAGGGACCAGTCCTGCTGCGCTCCCCCCCCCATTTTATGGATGAGTAAACTGAGGGTTGGGGGACAGGAAGCAGGGGTTTGTGGAGGGCTCACTCGGGGCCCAGTACTGTGTCATCCCAGCGTTGGTTGGCAGTTTAAATGAGATACAACCTTGATCCCCTGAGCGAGGTCCCCGAGCCATCAACACCACTCGGGACAGAGCTGGTTAGAAATGCAGGTCTAGGCCCCGCCCCAGAACTGCTGAACAGGAATCTGCATTTTAACAAGACAACCCCCGCCCCTCACCCAGGTGATTCGTGTGCTCTTAAAGCTTCAGAAGTGCTGAGGTAGACAAATGGGAGCACATAACTTAATAAATGGTAGACAAATGGGAGCACATAACTTAATAAATGGTTTCAATTTTCATGATGACCCTATGAGTCGGGCTCTATTATCCCCATTTTACAGGCTTAGAGAAGCTAAATATCATACCCAGGTCAGCAGGCTAGAAAAGGCGGCAGGGCCCAGATTCGAACCCTAGTTTGCGTCCTCCAACGCCCCAGCTCCCAGGAGCCAAAGATAGCACACTCGCCACACGGCTGTGTTTTATTCGGCCCACATGACAGGGCACATAAATTCCAGACTTCTATTCTCTCTCAAAAAGTCAGCAGCCCTGGCCACAGTGGACTTGCATGCCTGCTGAGTGAGAGTTGTCTGGGACAGGGGCAGCTGTCCCTCTTCCAGTAGCCCACTGTGCACAGAGTGCCTGGCCTCGGAGCCGTGAGGCCCCAGTCCGAGTCCTCTGTGACATCCTCTAAGTGGCAGCAAGGACATCCTTCCATCTGGCAGCCCAGAGGCTTGGGCCCCTTCCCAGGGAAGGAGCGTGCAGGGTGGGGCTGGGGCACCCCATGATGCTGGGCCCTGCTCCGGCAGGTCTCTTTGTGTACCCACTGGATGAGCACACCACGGTGATCGGCTTTGAGGCGGTCATTGCTGACCGGGTCGTCACGGTACAGATCAAGGACAAAGCCAAGATGGAGAGCGGCCACTTCAATGCCATGCGCAGTCGAGCCACAACGATCACGGGTAAGGAAGCCAGAGGGGCTGCGGGAGGGCCTGCGTCTGGATGAAGTCTCAGGAAGATTGAAAGGGCAGCCGTGGGGTAGGGTAGAGAGAGCACTGAACTAGGAGTCAGGAATTCTGTGTGCCTTCAGGCCAATGATCAACCTCTCTGAACCTCACCTTACTGTCCATAAAATAGAGGCGATCTTTCCTGTTCTCATCTCAAAAGCGTGGGGAGGATGGAAGGAGGCAACAAAAGGGTTTTGGGATGTCTCTACAAAACAGAACGGCGTGTCATTTAAGCTCAGAGGTTGTGGAATGAGTCATACAAGGGTTGGACTCCCCATTCTGCTGCTTGCAAGTGGTGTGAGCTCAGATAAGAAATTAAAATTATCCACAAAATGAAGCTAATAATTATACACACCCAAAGCTCAATGGAGCATGTGTGCAGAGCTCTCATCACAGTCCCTGGTACAGACTTAAGTACTTGAAGTATGGCTACTGATGACTGCTATTGAGGATGCTGAGGCTCAGAGAGGGCGAGTGACTGGCCCAAGGTCACACAGCACGTTAGTGACAGAGCCAGGGCTTGAATCCAGACCAAGTATCATACGATGTAAGAGATTCTTACCATTGGATCTATGATCCAAGTGACATGGATTCATCTGATCACTAAGATATTCAGGAGTGTTTTAATGAGCACTCACCATACGTAAGATGCAGTTGCCCTGAAGTCGTTTTGACCACTCACAGCCTGGAGGAATAGCTAGGATGTGCTGGGAAGTAATCATGAGAGCAGGTGGAAAGTAGCTGAGCCCAAAGAAGCCTGGAGAGGAGGGAGAGGGGGTGCACACTGGGGGCCGGGGAGGCATTCATGGAGGGGTTGGATGGATGGATGAGACTGGCTAAGCAGGATTGGAGCAGTGGGCCTTTCGGACAAAACAGCGAAGCACAAGCATGGATCCCAAAGGTGGCAGGTGCTTGGGCACGATTGTTGTGGCAGTGTAGGCTGCGGTTGGCGATGTGGCTCTCTGTTAGGGTTTCATGGGTCCAAGTCTCCCGATCCCAGCAGGTACAAGTACACAGGCCCGGCCTCAGACCCATGCAGATTCAGATCCTGGTGCAACGAGTTAGTTATTTGCCCAGGAAGTTGGCTGAGTCATACCCCTACGCCGAGTCTGTTCACCCGCCAGCAAAATGGGCTACTCAGACCTTCTGCACAGCAAGCTTAGAGGGGACTAGAGGCAGTTAATCTGTGCACGGCTGCTGACTCCAGGCCTGGCACCTAGGAAACGTTCTGCAAGAGGGCGTTTCCAGCGCCCCTCATGCCCGCACACTGGAAAAGGTGGCTTTGGATGAGGACTTGGAGCGGATCCTGTTTGTGGTCAACCTGGGGCCCATCGCCCCTATGGAGAACGTCACAGTCTTCATCAGCACCTCCTCCGAGCTCCCGACGCTGCCCAGCGGCGCCGTGCGGGTCCTGCTGCCTGCCATCTGCGCCCCAACTGTGCCCCAGTTCTGCACAGAGAGCGCTGGCCCCTCCAACCAACAGGAGCAAGGGTAAGGAGCACCTGCCTGGACCAGGGGACAAGGGNGGGCCTTTCGGACAAAACAGCGAAGCACAAGCATGGATCCCAAAGGTGGCAGGTGCTTGGGCACGATTGTTGTGGCAGTGTAGGCTGCGGTTGGAGATGTGGCTCTCTGTTAGGGTTTCATGGGTCCAAGTCTCCCGATCCCAGCAGGTACAAGTACACAGGCCCAGCCTCAGACCCATGCAGATTCAGATCCTGGTGCAACGAGTTAGTTATTTGCCCAGGAAGTTGGCTGAGTCATACCCCTACGTGGAGTCTGTTCACCCGCCAGCAAAATGGGCTACTCAGACCTTTTGCACAGCAAGCTTAGAGGGGACTAGAGGCAGTTAATCTGTGCACGGCTGCTGACTCCAGGCCTGGCACCTAGGAAACGTTCTGCAAGAGGGCGTTTCCAGCACCCCTCATGCCCGCACACTGGAAAAGGTGGCTTTGGATGAGGACTTGGAGCGGATCCTGTTTGTGGTCAACCTGGGGCCCATCGCCCCTATGGAGAACGTCACAGTCTTCATCAGCACCTCCTCCGAGCTCCCGACGCTGCCCAGCGGCGCCGTGCGGGTCCTGCTGCCTGCCATCTGCGCCCCAACTGTGCCCCAGTTCTGCACAGAGAGCGCTGGCCCCTCCAACCAACAGGAGCAAGGGTAAGGAGCACCTGCCTGGACCAGGGGACAAGGGTCGGAGTCTCATGGGAGGTCACGGGTGTGCAGGGTGGTGGAGATGGAGAGTTGAAGGTGAGGCTCAGCACGACAGGTGCCACCACCCGAATAATTGCTCCCCCCTGCTCACTCCAAGAGCATCAGAATCTCCCTGCAGTGCCTTGGAGTGGTGCTGGCCAGAAGTTCTGGGGTTTGGACAGCTTGGGATGAGAACTTAGTCTTTATTCTTTCATGTGCTGAAGATACTGAGTGTTAGGGCTCAAAAATCATCACGGTTCCTTCCTTTTTAGAACTTTGGCGGGAGAGATAATTATCCAGGTAATCGTGTGGAACTGCCTGTGTACTCGCATGCATAATAAATTATGTGAACAGCACGATGAAGGAGACATTCACGGGCTAAAAGTAGAAGAGAGGGATCCAACCCGGGGTTCTTTGGCCCAGGCAGGCTTCTCTGAGGAGTGATGTTTCAGCTGAGAGCTGAGCAATGAGGGTGGAGCAGGCACAGAAAGGAGCATTCCTGCAGTGAAAAGAGCAGATGCAAAGGCCCTGGGGCCACTGGCTCGGTGTAAGTGAGGAGCAGCAGGCAGGCTGGCATGGCTCCAGCAGCTGGGAGAGTGAGGACACTTGTTGCTACAGCAGAGAAGCAGGAGGCACAAGACAGTCTCAGACCAGGGGGCACTAGCTTGTGTTACCTTCGTAAGTGCTGCCATAGGCACCAAGCCCTGCACATTTGAGAGATGGGCCCCCTGGAACTGGGAACATTCAAGATTTGACAGATGAAGGAACAAGAGGCCCCGGGGGCCCTGATGCCCCGGCATGGCCCCCATCATCTTATTGTCTCAGCAGGTAGCGTTAGCAGAGGTGCTCGAGGGAGAGGCTGGCATCGAACCCCGGTGAACCTCACAGATGCTCAGAGAGAGTGACACGAGATAGGCTCGTGAGGGTGAGGAGAGAAGGAAACTTGTTCAGCGCTGTGACAGTGGAATCTGGGACAGCCACCCTGGGAAGCAATCTGGCGACACTTTATGTGTGCCCTTTGACCCAGGGACCCCAGCAGAATTCTTTTATAAGTTCAAAAGGGGGACACGGATGAGGATCTTCACGGTGGCGGTACCCGTGGACCCGGGGTGGAGGCAGGAACAAATGGGGACAGTATAACACCCTTACAGGAAACAACAGGCGACCCGGTATCTACAGCGGGTGCCACGTCAGCAGCAGCAGCTGGTTTACACGCAGCCACTTGGACAGAGCGAAAAGGGGGTGGGGGAGAGTAGTGATGAGAGTAGTGAATGAGACTCATAACAGAATGTGATCTCTTCGGTTTAAAATGCGTTCCCAACCAAATGCCCGGGTGTATGTACATGGAGACCCCACCTCAAAGACCTCGGGAGTAGGGAGGGATCAGGATCCCAGACAAGGTGGGCAGTGACACAGAAAGGGAGCCAATGACTTGAGTGATCTGCAGGGGACAGACACTTTCCTAAGCACTCGGTCAAAACGACTGTGTCATTATTATCCCCTTTTAATGGATGAGGAAACCAAGGCTTGAGCGGGGCCTCCCAGCTCCCAGAGACAGAGCAGGGATTCGAGAAGTGGTGTGATGTAGCCAAACAGGAGCGGGCAGGCTGGGCGAGCACGCACGCTCGCCTGCAAGCAGACGTGGTTGCAGCACGCACGCTCGCCCAGGTCCTGCTTGTGGGAACTTAGGCTGGTTGCCTCATCTTGCTGAGCCTCGGTTTCCCCGTGTGGGACATGAAGGAGACAGGGTGAGGTGGGGGGACCCTGTTGCCTCCTTCTGGGGGTCCTGGTGAGAACAACGTGTGGTGACACAGTGGAGCCCCGAGCCTGGCCCCTGGCTCAGCCCTCGTAGGTAGTATGCCTGTGTCGGAATCCAGGCCCTTCCTGGGGGCAGATTGAATGGGAGAGAGAGTAAGGGTCTGGGGTGGGAGGAAGCCCATGAGCCCCCTTTCAGGCTGGGCTACAGGGGTGCCACGACTGCCAGGGACTCACTGTCCTCTCACACTTCCCCCACATCACCACGCTGGCGGCTCGCCGCTGCCGCCTCCTGCTCCTCTCCACCCCTTCCCAGCAAAGATGGTCGTTGCTCTAGCCCCCAGGCCCAGGACTCCTGCCACAAGTTGTGCCTGGCGACACTCCAGGACACCACCGTGTCCAACCCCATGGAATACGAGTTCAGCTTCCAGCTGGAGATCCGGGGGCCGTGTCTGCTTGCAGGTGAGAGGAAACTGCCCAGACCCAGACTGACACCAGGGAGACCCGAGGTCTAACAGAGAAGAGGGCTTCAGGCCCAAAGCTGCCAGTGACAAAGAGGAGGGGGAGGGGGGAGGGTGACAGGCCCAGATGGAGGACGTCCTGAGTACATGGAGCCTCATGGATCCTCATTTCCTGTTCCCCAACATACGGCCCAAAGAGGAGCCCCTCCCACAGATGGGTTTCCAGGCTGTCCCCACGCCCACTTCACTGGCTTCCCTAGGGAAATGGGCATGGGAGCCTGGCGGTTCTTGGTCCCCTCCTAGAGGCTGCGACCACAGAGTTGCTTCCTGGTTCTCGCCTTTCTCAGCAGAACCACCAGGGGATCTTCCAGAATCCTGCGGCTTAGCTCCCACCCCAGAGCCTCTGGGGTCTGGGATACACCTTGGTGGTGGGCATTTGCAACCTAAGACGTGTTTATGGAGTCCCCACCAATCGGGCGCTGAGCTCTTTCTATGTTTCCGTGCCTCCATTGGGAAGCAATTCCTTTGACCATCCCCCACTGGAGTCCCATTTTGCAGATGGGGAAATTGAGGAGACCTCTCTGTCCATGGTTATGTGGCAAGCAGGTCAGGAGCCCCCGATGGGGCTGGCGTGTCATCTCTGGCCTGCATCTTGGTGTCTCCCACCAAGCTCCTACTCTCCCGGGGCCCCTGAGCCTGTCCCACCTCTCTGTGCCACTCAGGGGTGGAGAGTCCCACCCACGAGATCCGAGCCGACGCTGCCCCGTCCGCACACTCAGCCAAGAGCATCATCATCACCTTGGCCAACAGGCACACCTTCGACCGGCCCGTGGAGATCCTCATCCACCCCAGTGGTACTGTGCACCAGCAGGGACCCCTGGCATGCCCGTGGGAGGGGGCGGTGCTGACTCCGTGGGGCACAGACAGGTGGCCCCTTATCCAGGGGTCAGCCAGAGGAAAGGTCGGGGTACGTGGCAAAGGAGAGGAGACCGGCCTTCCAGGAAACTTGGCTCAAGCTGGTGGAAACGCCTCCTGCCCCGGTTCTAGCTCCTGAGGCCCCGGGGTCTCATCCACCCACTGGGACCCTTTGCCCCCAGGCCAGCTGAGCACAGCATCTCTGATACCCGAGCTCAGCAGGATTCTGGCAGCTCTGAACACTCAGTGTGCCACTCTTTGTCTCCTTAAGAATTCATAGAATGTCAGGACATGAAAAGATCGGAGCACCCAGGCCCACTCCCATTTTACAGATGGATACGCTGAGGCCCAGAGAGGGCAGGGGGCCAGCCATGGCCAGAGGCACTCCTGCCTCCCAGCCAAAGGGTCTGTCCACGGCCCCACACTGCTTTGGGCAGCCAGGGCTTCTGAACCCCACTTCCTACTAAGAGCCCCTGTCCCCTAAACCAAGGCCCCTGGCGCCATCCCCCCTAAAACTCGGACTGGTGCCAAGAATCTACCTCATCTCCGCAGAACCCCATATGCCACATGTCCTGATGGAGAAAGGGGACATGACCGTGGGAGAATTTGAGCAGCACTTGAAGGGAAGAACAGACTTCATCAAAGGGACGAGGAAGGACAGCAGTGCGGAGCGAAAGGTGAGGGTGACCGAAGGAGAGAGTCGGGGAGGCCGAACTGGGGTGGCATTAGGGACTTGGTCTTCTCTGGCCACCAATGAGGAGACTGAGCCTGGGCTGGGGTAGGGGGACCTGCCTGAGGTCACGCAGCAGGCGGGCGGCAGGTTCTCGTCCGTGTTTCCTTTGGTGGGCTGGGGCACCGCGGGGCAGAAGTAAATGGCTTCCAGATGTGGCGGCCGCCCTGGTGCTGCCCTCATCCTTCCTGCCAGGTCACCTCCTAGTACCTGAGCCAGGCGAGACTCTAGGCCAGTGGCAGAAACAAGGCTACGGGGCCCTCAAGGGGCAGCCAGGAACATGCAGTTGGCTGAACTCCAGCTCCTGCATCCCTCCCGGGGCCTCTGTTTTCCCACCTGTGGGATGTGCCTCTTGCTCTTCCTTCCTCTGGTCCTTACTGGCTCTTACATAAGCAGTAAAGGCAGAGCAAGGAAGGCTGGACAGAGATGCCTTCTCTCTGCTGGCCCTCTCCCCCGTGAAGCTGAAGGAAGAGAGGCCCTCAGCAGAGGGGCCAGAGTGGAGGTGGGGAAGGCAACGATAGGAGGCTGAGCCAATGGCCACAGATTGTACCAGCAGTCTCTCTCCCACTCGTGACCTTGCACGCCAAGCCAGGCCCTGCGTTCCGAGATAGATTTAAGAATGGTGTCCCACTGCTTTTTCATTGTCTCCCCTTTTCAGATGAGAAAACTGAGGTTTAGCGCCCCCCAAATAACTGGTGAGCCAGGGAAAGGGGAAGACTGTCCTCTTGGGAGTTGGCTTTGGCGGCAATGAAGCTGAGGACTTAGACTAGATATACGGGACAGCTACGCTGGATTGAAGAGCCCCTCCCACTCCTGCTGGCCTGACTGACAGGGGCTGGTGGCAGCTGAGCAGCACACAGTAACACGTAGACTGCTCAGTGCTTACCCCGAGTGTCAGAGACCCCCCTGAAGGCACCTGCTTGGTGGGAGTGGGAAGTGTGAGAAGGGGAGGTGCAGGTGGCTCAGTGCCCATCACATCGTCACCGTGGTAGAGACCCCACTGGAAAAGCTGTTCTCTAAGAGGTGCCCCCTCCCCCAGGGGGGTCTGTTGGGAGAAGAGGCTGAGCCAGGTTCTCAGAGTGGGGGCAGCAACGCCAGGTGTACCACCGAACTCTGAGGACAACAGTGCATGGACAATGCCAGGGGTGGGACCAGCAATGGGCCTCCCAGGCCTGGGGCCAGGTCCCCCGCCTAGCAAGACTTAAGTCAGTTAGCTCTGAGACCACTGAAGCAAATGAGAACTCATTTGCCACCTTGGGTTGGTTATGCAAATATTCTGTATTCTCATGAGCTCAGGGGTGACAACGATCAACCCGAAGCTGCTAAGGAGTGATGAGTTTCTTGGAATTAGATAATGGCAGCTTGAGGAGCCTGGGGCCCCCATCCCGGAGGTGGCTCTTCTGACTGGCAGATGTGGCTGTTTCTGCCTTGGGCTCTGTCATCAAAAGAGCCGGGCTGGGCATTGGCTTTGTGCAAAGGAGCTCCATGCAGGAGGGAGGGTGTGATCCGTCGCCAGGCAGGAAGGTGGACATCCAAAGGGCATACATCAATCAGGAAGAGTGGGGTGGACAAGCTGTCAAAAACTGTGGTTTAGCAAAGAGGGAGCAAATGACGCAGGGAAAGACACCATGTAGAAGAGATGAAGATGCAGCAAGAAGCAGAGACAAACCAAAAAAAATTGTTTGAAAACGTGCACACGCAGGTCAGTGGCAGACAGACACACACAGATTCATTTTCTCGTTTATTCATTCAACCAACACTGCCCAGTAGATGCCAGGCTCTGCTCTAGGCCCACGAGAGGCCACGCTGAAAATGACCCATCCTTGTTCTCATGGAGCTTACATTCTAGCCCAGGAAGACAGACAAGAAGGAAGCAAGTGAGCAAGGTCAGTTTGGAGAGGGCTGACGAGCATGACAGAAATAAAACAGGGTGATGTGGTAGTGAGTGACAAACACTGGGTACTGATCAGCCAAGTGTCTAGAAAAAGGCCATCTGAGAATGAGACTTGGTGGATAGTGAAGAACTGGAGGTAGAATAACGATGACGTGCATGGAAAACAGAAAAGCAGCCAGTGTGGTTGAAATGCAGGGAGCAGAGTGGGCAAAGATGAGGTGGACAGGCAGGTAGGGGTCGGGTCCTAGGGGCCTGGGGCCTTCATAAGCCATGGTGCAAGGTGTGAGGGGAAGCTATTGCTTGAGGAGGAGAATGACAAGAATGATCACACTGCCTGCTCTACACAGACTGGGCCGTGGGGAGGGACAATGGAGGAAAGAGGCCATAAGGGGCTATTGCAGGAGATGATAGTGTTCTGAACTTGGGTGGTGGCAGTGGAGACAGAAAAGAGGACACATTAAGGATGTATTTTAGCTGCAGAACCGACAATCCTCTGCCGAAGGAGTAATTGTAGAGGATGCAAAAAAGCCAGGAAGCAAAGACAACTCCTCGGTCTTTGGTTTGAACCTCTGGGTGAGTGATTGTGTCATCTGTTGAGTTGGAGAAGGGACTCAGATAGAAACCAAAAAACAGGCACAGAAAGACATGTCCACCCAGAGACGGTCATATAAAGAGACTGAGAGAGAGAGAGCAACTCGGGATGGAGAGAGAGGGAGGAAGTGACAGTTGGTGGGAAGTGAGTGGAGAGTCGAGGAGGGTCCAGTGTCACGTCAGCCCAGAGAACACACTAAAGGGTAAAGAACTATGGCACCGTTCTTCCTTTGTTCCTTGAGCCGGTCTCTGCACCAGCCTCTATGTCAAGCCCTAGAGATGCAAAAGAGACCCAGGTGTGACCTACCTTGAAGTAACACACAAGCTAGAGGGGAGGTGGAGATGAGAGCAAAAAAATCACAGTGTGGGAAATGCCTGGGCCCCGTGACAAACGGCAACAGCGATGACGGCTACTGTTCAGAGACAAGGACTCTGTCAGGCAGCAGGTTTCACAAGCATTGCAGTTGTTCCATCCAATTTGGGGAGGCATGCACTCTTGTCCTGGTTTCACAGATGAGGACACTGAGTAATTGAGTCCACCTGGGAGATTGGGGCAGGTTTCCCAAAGAGGTAATGAGTATGAAGAATGAGTAGGAAGTTATCTGTGGGAGAGAGTCAGTAAACCAGGGAAACCAAGGTCACAGCCAGAGGAGATCCTGCACTGAGTATGAGAGAGAAAGAACCCGAGGTCCTGTACATGTGCCGGGGCTGCCCACCTGTGTGCCCACCCAGTTCATCCTCACCACCATGCTGAGAAGGAAAAAGTAGCTACCTCATCTTACAAATGAAGAAAGAGACCCACAGGAGGGACTTGTTCCAGATCACCGCTGGATGGTGACAGAGTTGGGATTCGAACTCAGGTCCTCTGCCTCCAAAGTCCATGCTTGCTGTCGCAACCTGTGGGAATCTAGCAAACAGAGGAGCCAGGTACAGTCAACCTGGATGTCTCCCATGCAGCGTATGAGTGGTATCTTGGCAACACTTGGTGAGTGATGGGCGACCACATGAGTAGCCGTGCGCCCCATGAATACCCAGGTGAGAGCTTTTCTTTCTCCCCCAGACAGAAATCATCCGGAAACGCCTGCACAAGGACATTCCCCACCATTCTGTCATCATGCTCAACTTCTGTCCCGACCTCCAGTCCGTCCAGCCGAACCTGAGAAAGACCCACGGCGAGTTCATCTTCCTCCTCGACAGGAGCGGCAGCATGAGTGGAACCAGCATCCACCGGGTCAAGGTGCCTGTCAGAGGGCCCCTCGCCCCAGGGTCTAGTGCTGCAGGGTAGATCAGCTGTGCTCCCCCCCAGACCAGCTTCACCTGTACTTTCCGTTCCAAGAATTTCACCTTCCACACCTGAACCACTTTCCTAAATAGCTCTCCGTGACCAAAAGGAGCAACCACTTTTTAAAATCTGTTTGAACAGAGACGCCCAAACTCAGTGTGCTCTCAAAAGGAGCCCCTGACATGATGTGAGCAGAGGCAGAACGATTGTCCATTTACGAGGGTTGACATCATCAACATCTTTCCTGGGTGTTCTATGACCTTCGTGGAGTGCCGCCCCGGGCTCAAACACCTCAGTGGGTTCTGTGGAGGGGGTACAGCTCGGTATTGAATTCAGATGACAATCCTATGAGGTTGGTCCTGTTGTCACCACTTTCCAAAGGGGAAAACCCATCCTGAGAGTTTCCGTAACCTGCCCAAGGTCACACATCTAGTGTAGTCTAAAACTAACCCCATGCCCGTCTGTCCCTCTGACCTGACGTCAGAGATTCGCTGGACATGGCCCCTGCCATCAAGGAATGTAATGACTCCAGTAGAAAAGATTTGGTTCATCTTTTTTTCGTGTCTAATAGGTGCACAATTCTGGGCTTGGCCATCTGGAAAGACAGCAGGTTGCAAACTCAGTTCCTGCTCTCAAGGAGCTCACAGTCAAGCAAGGGGCACAGCCCTGCTAACCAGCCACACCTGGACCACGGTCCCACTGCCGTGGAGAGTTCTGCTGGGTGTAGAAGGCAGAGTAGGAAACCTGCGCCCAGACACCCAAAGGCATTTCCTCTCCCTTGGGCGATTATTCGCCTCAATTTTGGCATCACCCGACACTGCCTTGCATTTTCAGTTGTGCAGATGTCTGCCCCCTCCTCTGGAATTATACACTCATTAACAGAAAAGACGGAAAGTTTTTTATTTATCGCTTCCCATGGGGCCTACCTCTGTGTTCAGGCATAAAAAGCCCTCATTTGTGTTTTATGGAGCCGGGTAAAGAATTACAGTTCAAGAGAACAAGGGACAAGGGAACAAAAAGGGAGAGGGCTCTGTTGTCACCTGCAACCTTGCTCCTTCCCCAGTTTGTGCCTGGGGCAAACTCTTGTTTCCAGGGTAACAGGATCTGCCAAGACGGGAAAGCTGAGGTGGGATCTGTAATGCCGGCTAACACCTCTGTCTTGCTATGACTGGGTTTTGTCTTGAAGTATGAGAAAGCAATCGTGTATGGGGCCTAAGTTCCTGTCTGAGGCTTCTTAACCCTGGGATGTAGGAGTGGTTGGTACCCTTCTCCACCCCTCCCCACCATAAAAGCAAATGTTGGGATGAGGAGCTGTCCACGGCCCTGAGGTGCTGAATCACAGTCCTGTGCCGTGTGTATTCCATTCCATTCCACAGCTGTACCAATTTGTTAGATGTTTCCACAGTTACTCTAAGCATCATGGAATCATTAAACACCCCTAAGAGACATTCAATACATTTTCCTGGTAAGGAAATTGAGTCTCCAAGAGGCTGTTTTTCCCAAGGTCACAGTACTAGTGAGGGAGCCTAACTAAGCCTTCCATACCCTGGTTCAGTGCTCATTTTCCTTGCGTTAATAATAGGGATTTGTACCTACTTTTCCCCTATGAAAAGGTCTCTTTTCTGACTGTCTTCTGTGGTGTGGCTCAGCACGAGAGAAATGCCTGAGTTCCGGGATCAGTTCTGCCACTGACTTGCTATGTGGATTTGAATAAGCTGATTCTCAACTCTCAGCTTCATCTATACTTTTTGTAAAGTGAGAAGGAAAAATTAATATAGGAAGGGCAAACGTATGTCATATGCCCCTCTGTCCCCCTCTCCCAAGTCCAGGCAGACATCAATAATTGACCATGACTTTTTTTCATGGTGAGTCTAGACTCATTCTCTACAATTTTCTCATCTCAGTGGTCCAGGTCATTACTACAGAGTAGAAATCCAGGTCCAGTTGAATGGAGTTGGTTTATGAGTGGAAATTTATTTCCTGAGCTAAATACCTTTCCAACCCTGACATTCCAGAATTTTCTGGTGAGAACTTCCTCCAGGGCTCCTCACACAGTCCCTTCCCCTTCGAAGTCTCTCTAGCTTTCTTTTCCAGTTCAGCTCGCTGACCTCAAGGTTACCCTCTCACAAACGGCCTTGCATTGGCACAATCCATTCTGCTGCACGTGCCCATTTTAGAAAAAGGCACAGAAATTATTCAGGCTGCACACACCCCATTCCCCACCGACAATGAGGCCACTGGGGGGGTTGCTTTCATCATTAACTGTGGCCCATTAGGTTGAAGTTGTAGGAAAAACTGGGCTTAAGGAGGTAGGAGAGAATAGAAATCCAAAGAGCTATGCCAAGGGGAAAGTTCAACCAATTTAATTTCCTGCAGCTGGTCTCATTCTTCAGCTGCCACTTGCTGCCAAAACCACAGCTTTGAAAATTCTAATAGGTGTGAGCAGAGACAATCTGTATGGATCAGCAGTGTCTCCCACCAGCAGGAATCTACATTAGTGGCTAATGAACAAATAAGTGGATATGGACTTACTTCATAGAGAGACAAAATGTATTGGCACAAGCAACAAAGAGAGATGAAGAGAACGTTACGTTACTGTTCACAGAGGGGAGTGGGGGAAGGGCTGCAGGTCCTTATGGTGCAGGAGTTGCCGGGATCTGCTCACAGCTGTTTACTTCTAGTGTCTGGAAGATAATAGTTTGTTTTGCTGAAGCCATGCTGAGATCTCTCGGCTGCCATCAGTAAACTCTACGGGGATAAGGCAGAGCACCCCCATCCCTGAATTCTGTGCCAAGGCAGAGCCAATATGAATAAAGACTCGGAGCTCTTTTGAAAGCCTCAGCCCTACTCTAAGGTTTTGTGGCCCCAACCCTCTGAGCCTCAGTTTCCTTATCTATAAAATGAGGGTATTCATATTAATATGCACATCATTGGGTGGGTAACAATAAGCATTTCCTGAGTGTTTCCTACGTGCCAGGCTGAGGCTCAGAGAAGCGATGTAACTAGCCCAAGGTCAAGTTAGTCATGGTAAAGGTGAGATTCAAACCCAGATATGTTTAACATCAAAGTGAATCTTCCTAATGGCTGTTAGAGAGATTAAATAATATAATTAATATAAAGTGTTTATCACAGTGCTTAACATATAGTGATTGCTTGGTATTTATCACTGCATTGTATCAGCATCAATAGCATCATTTTCCCTCCTGTCATCTCCACTTTTCTTCTTTGTCATTATTTTTTCCGAAATACTTTTATCAAGATCCCCTGGTGTTGCCTCGTTAAATAGGTTAAGACTCTAATATGCACAGACTGTGGGGGCAAAGTGGCACGTGTCTGGGTCCTGGGTCCACTGTGTACTCTCTGCTCCCCAACAAGTCACTCGCCTCCCTGCGACCCACGTTCTCTTGTATGAAACAGGGATAATATTGTGCTGCTTCAAGGGTTACGGTGAAGATCATGTGCAGGTAAAGCACATCCTAAGTGTTCAACAAATATGGCCTAAGGAGACTGTCCCAAAGGGATTTGTCCCTATTAATGGCAATTGGGGTGATTCTTCTGCAAAAGGCCCCGGAGGAAAGCCAGAAGCCTATCCCATCACCACTGTGACCAGGATGAGGTCACCTGCCTCCCTTAGACGTCGATTCTTTGGGGGCAGAAAGGACGGAGCGCTCCTTGCTCTTCCGACCTCTCAGGGTCGGCAGAAGGTGAGATAGAACTAGCAAGCCACCGCAGAATGGCTCTGAAAAGTCAGACTCACTACGCGGGTGAGAAATTTTATGATGATGGCTTTGGTCCGGCCTCAGCTCAGCGTCAGCAGATTTCCTGATCTGGGGGGAAAAGCTATGTTGGCTGCAGGTGGGGAGGGGAAGGGGGCAGAGGGCCTGTTTAGAGACTGATGCTGTGCCAGGATGTGGGGTGGTAAAGGTTATAATTCCTTCCCAAATCCTGAACATCCCTTTCTCACCGGCCAGGATGCCATGCTGGTGGCTCTGAAGAGCCTCATGCCGGCCTGCCTCTTCAATGTCATCGGGTTTGGATCCACATTTAAGACCCTCTTCCCTTCCAGTCAGACCTACAATGAGGTAAGGAAGGACGAGGCTGGGACCAGGAGGGGGTGGGTAGTGAGGAGCAGAGGAAAGTCAGGGAAAAGAAAGAGGGTCCTGCTCATAAGCTGCCCACCCTTATGGGACCTGGATGATACTCGGGTGCAAAGAATGAAAGCCGGGCTAGCTCTGTTTGGGCAGTTTTCTGACATCTCAGCCTTCTGACACCCTCCTCTTTCTTTAAGAAGAAAGAGGTGTTGGGCAGAGTATGGGGCACAGAGAGGGGTACAGGGGGAGGGGGAAAGAGGATACGTATCCCAGGCCTGCCACTCCCTGGAGCCTCTTTCTCATGGGGACGATAGATCCATGCAAGGCTGAACTAAATAAGTGACCAGTGAGGGGTAGCGGAGTGAGCGGGTGGGTAAGTAGGCTAAGAATGGGTTCACAAGGCTCAGGCTACAATTTTCAACAATAAGACTGTGGCCCCAACAGCATGTTCAAAATTGCAGCATCTTACCCAGGTCTAAAAATAGGAAGGAAGGGAGGGAGGGAGGGAGGGAGGGAGGGAGGGAGAGGGAGGGAGGGCTTAGGGGCCACTTTTTCATTTAAAATAGCTTATGGGTTTTTTAAATACAAAAATAATACATGTTGATCATCTCACAATCTTTAAAGCTAGATAATGAAAACCATAAATCTGGCATGATCACATCTGTCAAGAAGAAAAAAAGGAAAAACAAGGTTAAGAGCTCAGAATAAATCCCTCCAGACCGGGCTTTATGCACTGACACACACTTTCGGTAAAGACAGGATTAGGTCTTCCAGAAACTACTCTTCTAACACGACAGCAGCAGCCTGTCGTGAGCGTATTTTCATGCCATTGAGTATAAACCTGCAACACAGCTTTAGTGGCTGCCCGCTGTTGCACCGGTGGATTGTGGGACTTGTTTAACTGAGCCTCTATGGTTGGGAACTGAAGTTGTTTCCATTTTTTGTTGTTGTGTCTCATCATCTTTGTATGAAAGCCTTCACATACATCCTTCCTGATTCCCTTGGGATAAATTTCTAGTCTTGCTGATTTAAAGGTCCCACACATTTTAAGACTTTTGACATTTCCGAGCACGGATGTTGGACGAGCGTCTTTCTAAGGCAGGCGCAGGAGGACATGTGATGTCCAGTGGGAATCTGTCCATCCGATGCCAACAGTCCTTGGCCAGAAAGGAGATTCATTAATACCCCACGAATGGCAGCATGTCAGACGTTGGGCAGAACCATGACAAATAAGCAATCAACTGTGTTGCCTGCACATGGGGCCGAGATGAAACTGAGAACAGGACTTGACTCTAGTGAGGCTGAACTATTATCCTCTAGGGCAGCGGTTTTCAACCAGCATGCTTCAAGATTTTTAAAACGTGCACACGTGGCTACGTAGTCAGGGTCACTGACCTCTTCCCCTTAGATGGTCGAGTAAAAACACAACAATGGCCAACACAACAATAGCCGTCCTATGTGAATGGATCAAAATCATACCTAATTTTTTGTCGCATTGGCAGAATATATAATTTGTGGTGTGCCACAGAACTTTAGCAATTACTTTATATGTGCCATGGGGTGAAAACGGTTGAAAATCGCTGATCTAGGGAAACTAAAGGACTCATTCTCCACGACACCTAGGGTCTCTGCGTCACAAGGTGACCCTGGGAATTCTCTGCCCTGTCCATGTGCCCTTCCTGCAGGAGACCTTGGCCATGGCCTGTGATAACATTCAGAGAATGCGGGCTGACATGGGTGGCACCAACCTCCTCTCCCCACTCAAGTGGGTCATCCGGCAGCCGGCACACCAAGGCCACCCGCGGCTTCTCTTTGTGATCACAGATGGGGCGGTCAGCAACACAGGGAAGGTGCTGGAGCTGGTGCGGAACCACGCCTTCTCCACCAGGTTGGAGCAGGCCGAAGCCTGGGGCTTGGTTCTCCTGGGCTGCCCTGGGCTGGAGTTTCCAGAACCCCAAGCAACTTGGAAAATGCCAGAAGGAGAGGAAAGCACCCCATAGTGCTTTGCTTTCAGGGGGGGTGGCTGACTGCAAAGTTAGGTTTTCCCTTGGAAAGTGCAGGTGGGATGAGGTGCCCACACCTCCCCCCACCCCCATGCAGCTCCTAGGAGCAGCTTAAGCAGAAAAAGCCCTTCCTGCTGCTTTGACTCTGGGCTGGGACCAAAGTCATGGGCTGTATGTGTGAACGTAAATGCCCTCTGAAGGCCCTCTGCCCCCACCCTCCGCCTGAAGCTAGGGCCAGCTGTGACAAAGCTCTTCTGGATCATGCTCTATTCCTGTCCCCATCAGGGGACGAAGATGGCAGAGAAGATGGGAAGTAGCAGCCTCTCTCCTCCCCTTTCCATAGGTGCTATAGCTTTGGAATTGGACCCAACGTCTGCCATAGGCTGGTGAAGGGGCTGGCAACAGTGTCCAAGGGCAGTGCTGAGTTCCTGGGGGAGGGGGAGCGGCTGCAACCCAAGGTAGGTGCAAGGACCCCGACTGCTCTCGTGTTGGAACCTCAGAGGCCCAGGCTGGTCGTAAACCACTCAGTGGTGTGGAGCTGGGATTTTGCCCCAAATCTGAGCTTTCCACGAGGCCACACTGCACCCCACTGAGAATCAGAGGGGTGGAAGCCACAGAGCAGGCAGCTCAAGAAGCTGGTACAGGGCTCTAGATCCCCAGGCCTCCAGCCACTGGTCCACATGCTCCATCCATGAGCTGGGCAGGACTGGGGCCCCTGGAGAGTCACTGCATTTTGTGGGGTTGCGTTTGGGATCATTTCTGGCCATGTTCCTAATGGGGACAAATGGGGGCTCAGAAGTGTCTAAAGGGCCCAGAAATCAAGGGGATTTGAATCTCCTCTCCATTTTTCTGCACAACTGGCCCAAATAAACCAACTCCTAGAAAATCCCTGTGTCAGTTCAGGAACCAGAGACAGCTGGAGTTAAGAAGTGCACGAAGTTTATCAGAGGGTAACATCTGTGAACGAGAAAAGAAGGGGAAGCGGGAAGGAACATTCACAGTTTGTGGCCCAGAGGCAGCACCTGTGAGAGGAAGGGAAGGAAGGAAGCAGCCTCGGGCAGGGAGAGGTCTGACTGGGCCTCCACCGACCCACTGGGGAGCGAAGACCGCCCATCACGGAGTCTGCGTTGGGCTGCAGTGCCAGGCACTAGGATCCCTGCCACGCTCAGTGGTTGCCAGAGGCTTCTAGGGAGAGGCTTGGTCTTGGCTCCAAAGCTGGGGCTTGGCATCTGGGGACTGTCACCTAGCTCACAGTCTCTCTTGGAGGGAGACTTGAGAGCACAGCTCTTTTGGCTCCGACAATCCCCAAATCATGTTTCTCCAACCTCGCAGTACATCTGAGGAAATCAGCCTCGGGTTCCAAACTATAGCTGTCGTTTATTGACTACCTATCCCGTAACAGATTCTTCAGATCCAGTATCTCAGACGATATGGAGAGTTGAGAATTCCTAACTCAGTTTAACAAATGGGGAAAACGAGGCTGAGGAAAGCAAATTGACTGGTTCGAAATCACTGTCTTGTCCATGTTTTGACACCAAGTTTGTGGCCCTGGACTCGTCACAACCCTACTTTGAGTCTCAGATTTCCTCATTTACAAAATGCTAAGCTTAGAGAAGGTGAGCAATAAAAATGTGTCCCAACTCTCACATTCTAGGAGCCTCAGAAGTGACATGTTCCCTGGTAGGTAAGCCACCCGAAGGCCTCTTGTCACTTCCCTGCTCACTTCCCTGCATGGTCATACCTGCCTGGTCTTTGTGCTTCTCACCTGGACAGACCCCTACTCAGGCATGTCTCCAACCTGTGTTCTGACCCTGCACAACAGATGGTCAAGTCCCTGAAGAAGGCCATGGCCCCCGTCCTGAGCGACGTGACTGTGGAGTGGGTCTTCCCAGAGACCACTGAAGTGCTGATCTCACCCGTCAGCACCAGTACCCTCTTCCCTGGAGAGCGGCTGGTGGGATATGGCATCGTGTGTGACGCCTCCTTATTCGCCTCCGACTCCAGATCTGTAAGTATCTTAGGAATGCCAGGGGTCCATGGGGGTCCAGAGACCTGCACCCAAGACCGTCCTAGCTGAAAAGATTGGTCAGGGCAGGTAGGAACGAGCTGGATCCAGGTTACAGCTGTGTGGTACAGCTGCCAGGCCGTGGGCGTTCAGTCAGGGTGACACGGCTTGAGTAGGTGCTACCATCTCAGTGTGGGGTTCTCCAGATGCTCTGCAGCAGAAGAATGTGGGGAACACGTTTCCATTGCAGTGTCCTAGCTCCAACCTAGGTCCCCTGATCTAAAATCTCTGAGGATAAGGCCTGGGAACCTTCATTTCACATAATCTCCCCGAAGTGATTTTGGTGAACAACTTAGTTCAGAACCACTACACTCAGGCTTCCTTCTGGGGACACTAGTCAGGGTCTAGCTTCCGCGATGAGTTGGTGCGCTATTTACTTACACAGATGACTTTTTCTGTGTGGTGGCGGAAGTGGAATAAAGTGGGGAACTTCTGAGAAGGGGGTGAGATTTATGCTGAAACGTGTGAGGGTGCCTGAGAAGCTCTCTCTTCATTCACCTTCCCTTTTTAGCGAGTCTCTCCAGTGCCCCGGGAAGAGTGCATCCACTTGCTTTGTATTTAAGCACAAGTCACAAAGTCAATGCCTAGAGAGACTGGGCGGATAGGAAATGAGTGGCATGTGCTTGTAAAAAAAGAAGGGGTAGATGCCATGAGGGATAGCAGTTATCACTGAGTTCATAGAGAGGCAATAAGGAGTGGTGAGGAGTATAGCAAACGGGACAGCTCATGCCATCGAAATCAGGCAGCCCTTACTCAGCTCTAAGAAACGTTGCTGTGCAGGACTGTGGGACCTGTGTTGAATGTGTTCCCAAGCTTTTGAGAGCAGTTAGAATTCTTTGTGAAATTTCCAGATTCTAGAATGTTATGAAATCTCTTAAAAGCCACAGTCAGTCACGGTAAATGTGTTGTGGGGAGTGGCATGTTCAGGCACGGGGAGAAAGTGTTGAACAATGTGCTGGTCAAGTCTTTGCACAGTCCAGACCCTTCTTGGAGTTCTGGGAGGCAGTAAGGGCACCCACGGACCCTACCAGCAGAAGGAACTGTCGGTCTCATTTCCTCACCCCCAGGACCTGCACTGTTTTCTCGCGTGACTAGTGGGGCTCTTGGGTAAGGGCCACCCTCATACCTTGTAGGTATGAACGTGCCTTGCCCTCCTGGAAAGCAATCTAGAAATAACTCATGCAATTAGAAAGAGATAACTTTTCAACCCAGAAATCCCTTCTAAGGACCTACCACATAAAAATAAGAGTGATACAATGGAGCTACGTCCAAGGATTTATTGTAGCATTTTCCATGATGGCAAAAAATATATATGGCTGCATACCGATGCCCTGTCTCTCTCAAAATGATGTTTGATCTTCCCTGAAGCAGGAAAACACTGTGAAAGGCATGATCGCAAGTGACAAGAATTGGAACTTCTCATCAAACTTAGTTGTTGGGGTGGGGGTGGCGACAGTCTGTACATCTGAGCTGGTCAGTTAGTTTTCTGGAGTTCTTCTGTAAACTCTGGCACTTCACGTACCTCTTGTTCTCGCCCAAAGGAACTCATCACCTCCCCAGGGACCCCCAAAACTATTATTTAGCAAATCAACAAAAGTGCGTGTCCTGGGACACTATGGTCTCACATATTTATTTCAACCAGACTGACTTTTGTAAGTAATTTTCTCCTCCTCTTTTCCTGGTCCACGTTGTCCTCTTTCCCGAATCAGGCGGTTCCTACTTTGGTTATCCGATCAGGCCCGACTTTCTATTGAAGGATGAAAGTTGACAGAATTTTCTCTGCGTGTTTTGTACCCTCTGTTATCAACTCTTACTTATCAATGGGCAACACATGGACTTCTTGACTAATAAAACATTAAATGGAAATAGATATGTGGCCACAAAGGGAATGCTGAACAATAAGCATTGTGGTGGTAAAATATTGTGCAGTCAAACGTTTCAAAAAGAATAGTTGACATGCAGGACTCCCAAAATGTTTTAAGTGCACGATTCAAGATGCTGCTAAATGTAAGTGATGTGGTCCAGCTTTTGCAGAATAAAAATGACCCCTAGGAGCCTTTTTATGTTTTTTATGTGTGTTTATATTATGGAAACTGGAATGGAAGGAATAGGTGGTTCATTCTGCTCATTTTGGTTACCTGTTTGGAGACAGCAGTGGCATTTAGAATTACTTTTTCTAAAATTTTAATAAAGAAGATAATTAAAAACACAAACAACATAAGTGATAATGAAGTCATTTCCACTCGCCATCTTTTTTCTTTTTAATATATTTTATTGATTATGCCATTACAGTTGTCCCATTTCCCCCCTTCATTCCCCTCCATCCTGCACACCCTCTCCACCATTCCCCCCCTTTAGTTTATGTCCATGTGTCACAAGTTCTTTAGAATCTGTATTTCCCACAGTATTCCTGCCCTGCCCCCTGTCTATTTTCTACCTCCCATCTATGCTACTTATTCTCTGTACCTTCTCCCCCCTTCTCCTCCTCCCACTCCCCTGTTGCTAACCCTCCATGTGATCTCCATTTCTATGGTTCCACTCCTGATCTAGCTGTCCTCTTAGTTTGCTTTTGTTTTAGGTGTGGTTGTTAATAACTGTGAGTTTGCTGTCCTTTCATTACTCATATTTTTCATCTTCTTTTTCTTAGATAAGTCCCTTTAGCATTTCATATAATAAGGGCTTGGTGATGATGAACTCCTTGAACTTGACCTTATCTGAGAAGCACTTTATCTGCCCTTCCATTCTAAATGAAAGCTTTGCTGGATAAAGCAATCTTGGCTGCAGGTCTTTGGATTTCATGACTTGGAATACTTCTTTCCAGCCCCTTCTTGCCTGTAAGGTCTCTTTTGAGAAATCCTCTGACAGTCTGATGGGAACTCCTTCGTAGGTGACTATCTCCTTATCTCTTGCTGCTTCTAGAATTCTCTCCTTCATTTTAATCTTGGCTAATGTGATTATGATGCGCCGTCCCCTCGCCATCTCTTAAACAGAGAAGTCTGCCGAGATCCCCCAAGCAAGCAAGATCCCAAGGTGGACTCTCCGCCACCTCCTCCCTGTTGCACTATGGATGGCCGTCCTCACATCTAGCCTCAGTCCCAGCCCTCTCTTCTCTCCCTTCCTCCAGGACGAGAGGACTCGATACAGCATGCTGCACTCTCAGGAGTCCGGGAGCTCTGTCTTCTACCAGTCGCAGGACGAGGGGCCCGGCTCGGAGAGTGGAGACTGTGCCAGGAGCTTCGGGGCGCCCTTCATCCAGAGGCAGGCCACGGATGCCCGGCCTCCCAGCGGAGACTCCGCCGCCTGTCCTGGTGAGTCTGCCGCTCCCTGCGCTCCGCCCCCTTCTCCAGAAACCGTGATGGCTACCCTTTACTGAGCACGGACCACATGCTAAACACTTGATGCCAACAATCTCGTTGGCTCAGCTGGTAGAACTTGAAAGAGGCGGAGCACAGGTAACAAGGGCAGGCCTGTCTGCTTCCAGAGCCACTTCATGGTGTCAGGTTCCATCCAGAGGGTATTTACTGATCACTTACCCAGGCTAAGTCCTGAGCACAGTGTGGGAGCAAAGGGGACTCGAACATGGCACCTGTTCTGCGAAGGCTCTCGTGTAGTGAGAGAGATACGGGTGGCCTGAGTTCTGATAGAAAGCAGAGGGACATGGGGCCACAGAAGGTTCTAGGCCATAGCAACTGCCTGAGCACAGGTGTGGAGGTGTGACACCAGAAAATGCACACACGACTGGTCATCCTCTTTGGTGTTTGGAGCACATGGAACCTTGAAAAGGGAGCAGAGAGGAGCGCCTCTGGGCGACGGATGGGGGCCAAGTCAGGCAGGGTTTCGAAGGCCAGGTGAGGGGAGGCGCTGGCCCATATTTCAGTAGGAGAGCCATGGGAAACTCAAGAGGTTTCCAGGCACAGAAAAGTAGTCAAGCCCCTCTCTTTCCCCACTCTGGTGTCTCCCCTGTCACCGGCCCTGTCCAGGTCTGGACCTCTCCCAGCGACGGCGGGCATACAGCACCAACCAGATCACCAACCCTAAGCCCTCCCCCAGGGCCGCCACGGCCAGCGACCCCACGACGGCTGGCAGGAGATACCCCCTGCGGAAAGCTAAGCTGCAGGACCTCACCAACCCGCCCAGCCCAAATGCCCGGCAGAGGCAGATCGATATGCAGGTACCCAGGCAGGGCAGGTTGGAGTTGGGGGTGGTCCTGGGTGGGGGTGAGCTGTGTCTCTTGCTTCAGCCAGAAGGATGGAGTCTGTCCGCAACTGACACTGAGAAGTGAGTCATCTTTCTTTCTCTGGACCTTTATCTGCCTGACCCCCAGTGACACCTTCCTAGTAGTGACACCCATTGGTCAATGATATCGCCTATTCTCTGTACACAACACTTCCCAGCTGGCGAGGAGCATTCCCATCCACTCTCCAATTTGCTTTTATAGCACCCCTGGGAAAGGCAGGAGTGTAGGGCTGGCCAGTCTGACTCTGTACAGATGTGGAAATTAAGGGCCAGAGAGGTAAAGTGACTCATCCAGGGTCACACAGCTAGCCAGGAGGCTGCAACCCAGGACCCTCTGCCCGCAGAGCCCTTGCTTCCCTCTCCATCACATGGCACGTTCTACAAATCCCAAGGGTTATGCCTTCGCCTCGGACAGAGGTCATCCCAGGGTCAGGGCCACAGCAGGAGCAGTCCACCCCTGTCCAGCTAGACCAGAGTGTCAGCCTCAGGACAGCGGACGCGATGATTCTTCGCTGTGGGGCCATCCTGTGCATCATAGAAATTTTGACAGCATCCCTGGCCTCTGTCAAACGAGTCCCAGTAACACCACCACCCCCAGTCGTGACAACTAAATATGTCCGCAGACATTGCCTTCGGTGCCCGGGGACAGGAGCAAAATCACCAGGTTGAGAAACACCGTCTTAAACCAAATGGTGTCTGGACTTCTCTGCACAGCTCAGCCCGTTTCCTGAAGAACGGGCTGGAGGTAGCTGTGTCATGGTCCGTCTGTGGTTCCCTAGCAGCAGCCTGTGACCCCGCCCCCACCCCCACCCACCACCTCCGTCCCTCCCCACCTCCACAGACACATAAGCCTTTATGCTCCTCAGAGACAGACACTGCCCCTTGGTCCCTAAGGCCCTTCTCTGTCCTTAACAAGGGATGCAGTTGGGAGATGCTGACCTTGGAGTCAGGCAGACTCTGCTCCTCAACCCTGTTACTTGACCTCTTTGAGCCCCAGTTTCTTTATCAATGAAACGGGGAGATTAGCTCGTGCAGATGTTTGAGCTAATAGCCATCAGCAGGTATTTAATGGGAGCCCACTGTGAGTGGGGGACTCTTGCAGGCTTGGGGTGACAAGAGGTCAGGTACCTGGTGCCGCGTCTGGCGCACAGTAGTCATTCTTTTACCCGCAGCTCTACTTGGCGCAAGCTTTGGGCAGCTTGGGTTTTCTCTACCCTCCTTCTGGCTCATCTTTGCTCGTCGCTGCCCCATCCCCTACTTGGCTCCTTCCCTGATCTGATTCTCCCCAACATACTTGTACGAATGCACATGGACTTGCATGCAAATGGGCACACGCTCCCCGAGGCCTCGGCTGCAGGAAGGCCCAAACCTGAAACTAATCTGTCACCATGGAAACAGTAGCAGCTTCTGTTTCTCAGTGGGCTGGTGATGGTGGGGCAGAGGTGGGGGGAATCCCAGTCTCTGATGAGGGGGGTTGGCTGTCACCCCAGACCCAGCCAACATGGCTGCGTAGCAGGTCCCACTGAGGCCATCCTGTGAGTGACCAGTCCCTCTCTCCTTCCACACCCTTGTACCATCCCCGGACCTCAGACCCAGCAGAGACAGGATGAGCACCTCCGCCCCGCCCCAAGGAGCCTCCATCTCATGGGGAGGTATAGTCCCCTTCCCAATAAATACCTAATAAAGATGAAAAAACCCCACGGTTAACTGTTGGCCTAAAAACCTGAGAAACACTTTTCTCTGTGCAGAGTCAGAGGCTCTGCACCCCCATCTCCCACCAGGCAAAGCACATGTTGCCAGAGACACAAAATTCATCTTTAATTCATTTAATACTTTTTAACCACAAAAGTAATACTTACTCAGAGTTTGCAATAAAAGCCCTCGAACAGTTCAGCTGAGTATGAAATAAAAAGAAAAGTACCTCTTTCCAGGGCCAGACCCACTTGGTTGTGATTGTTTCCTTCCAGAAACACTGCACATGCTACACACACACGTGCACACGCACCCGCACACACACGGAGACGCTTTCAATAACCACACACACAAACTTCTCTCCAAATCATTTTTCTAATGACATCTTAATTCATTTTTAAATGCAGTAAAATTACTCATTATGGTGAATAGCTCTATGAGCTTTGACAAGTAAATAGTCATATAACTATGTCACAATAAAAATATAGAACAGTAAAAAAATTCAGAACAGTTGTAATTTTTTAAATATGCCATATCTTCCCATATTAGTTTCAAAAATAAACCCCAACCATCTCTTTCACTGCAGTGGTGTACCAGCACATGGACAGACCATAACTTATTCACCAGTCCTCACTGAAGGACATGTCAACAGTTTCCATGCATTCACAAAACCCTTTTTAATGAACAATGCTGCAATAAATAGAAATATAGGGTGCATGTATTTGCATCCCTGTGTATTTCCTCAGGATTCAATTCGAGATGTGGAATCACCGGGTCAAAGAGCTTGTGCCTTTTTAACGCTGGCGGGCGGCACAGGGCTACATTGTTCTGCCCCTGGTCTGCGTCGGAGCGCACTCCGCCTGCCGCAGTGCAGCCGAGACCCCATCTCCCCACCGACCACACGGGGCGCCATCAAACGCTTACGTGTTTGTCATAATACGTCAGGCGGGGGAAATCGCCAGCATTTAGATCAACATTCGAGAAACTGAGAGTGTTTTCATGGGTTTATTGGATACTTTTTCTGTAAACTGCCTGTAAATGCCCTCAACCCATTATTTTA